>NC_083446.1:20763338-21408836 GCF_020745735.1 Hemiscyllium ocellatum
TCCAAGAAGCTAAACTGCAATCGAGTTTAAATTTGGCATTTGGCAATATTATTTAAAAAATGAAATTATCTGATATTTTGAGTTGATAGCTTAAAAGGATATTGACAATTTAGGGGATAACTGCCACGCCACCAACATCTGCAGACTGCCCGCAGAACAGCTCTCCGAAATGTACCTTTATTTATCAATGACCTGTGAAACAGAAACTCTTAGGAGAAGAAACGAAGAAAGAGGAAGATACAAAGAGAAGATTCTACAGCTGGCTGGTTCTGAAATTTGAATGTTTTGTACATCATAATGGGTGGGGGTGGGGTGGGGGGAGGTTATTGGGCCAGTACTGTAGCAGAGAAAATAAAAGATAGATCAGAGAAAGGAGTTGCAAATATTTGTTAGTTAATTATTCTCTGTTAGACTTTATAAATAAAAGTTGTTAATTTTTACATTAAATAGTGACCTTTAGGATGGTTATTGGTCTTCCGAATGTTTACAGATTATAGAACGGGTTAAATCTATTCTGTGTTGCAAGTTGAAATTAGTGTGGGGCGGTGGGTTGTTGGGGGTAGGTTCCCCCGTGTTGTCACACATTAACTCGGATTTCTCTGCACAGATGCTGCCAGACCTGCAGAGTTTTTTCCAGCACATTTCTGTCTTAGTTTCTGGTTTACGAAATCTGCAGTTCTCTTGACTTGCTTATGTGTATCATTGACAGCCATGGCTGAAGTGCTGGAGGACAGGAAGACAGCTAATATTGCTACATTATTTGTAATTAAGCTGCAATGAAAACCCAGGGAACTACAGACTAGTGAGTTTGATATCAAGGGTGGGTAAGTGTTTGTAGGAGATTCTGAGAGGCAGGATTTACATGCATTTGGAAAGGCAAGGATTGATTAGGGATAATCAGCATTGCTTTATGTCTAGGAATCCATGTCTCACAAACTAGATTGCTGTTTTTGAAGAGGTGATACGTTGTCTACGTGGACCTTAGTGAAGCCCAGCAAGGTTCAACTTGGTAGTCTGGTTAATAAGGTTAGATCACAGGAGATCAGGGAGAGCTATCCAATTAGATGCAAAACTGGCTTGACCCTAGGAGACAGAGGGTGCTGGGAGAGATTTGCTGAAATCAATGTCAATTGCAAACTCCAATTTGCTTCACCAATCTAATTTCAAGAAGAGAATTCTGGTCTGGTGAATTCCATACATTCCTTGTATGGCATAACGTGACTCTCGACAGTCTCTAAAACGGTAAAGCAAGACACTAAATTGTATCAAACTGCTCCGAGGTTCGGACGGATAAAACTGACAGAACATCCAGCACCAGCCTCGGTATGAGAAAAGGGTATGGGAAACACCGTCTTGGTGACCCTGCAGAGGCCATCTCCATAACATCTGAGAACCATAATCCAGATGCCCTCCCCGCTCCGTTTCGTGTCGAGAAATCCTTATTTATATTCAGTGCCTTGTGTTCCACAGCTTTTGTGGGAGAGAGATCCCCAAAGTCACCAGTCACGGACTGCAGACACTTTTTCTCATCTGAGTGCAGAGTGGCCTGCCTAACTTAATACTATGGCTCCTTGTTTTAGTTGTCCGAACCAGGGGAAATATCGGCCCTGCTTCCAATCAGTCTCACCCTGTCAGAGTTTTATATGTTTCACTGAGGTCTCCATTCATTTTCCTAAAGCCCATTCAATACAGTACCACTCGCACCAAGCTCTGCTCCCACAACATGCCTGCAATCCCAGAGATCAGTCGGTCCAACCTTCACTGCTCTCCCTCAATGTCAGGTTTGCCCTTTATTCGGTTAGGAGAGCAAAACTACACACAATACTGCACAATGTTCAGGATGGGCTCTCACCAAGGCCCTGTACATCTGCAGGAAGACACCCTTCCTCCTGAAGGTCAAGCCCCTAGAAATGAAGGTCAACACACCCTTTATCTTCCGTCTGCTTTCTGTTCCAGCAATATTGCTTTCAGTGACTGGTTTACAGGGAGATTCAGATCCTTTTCGATGTTGTAGCTCCCCACCTGGTGGGTCTGTGTACACTGGTCACCGTGACAATGCCGTTCCCAGGATGGGCGTCTGGGTTCTGAACTCACTGCCCAGCACTGATCTCGGAGATGACAGCAGAAAAAATAAAGGAAGAACATAAATCTTCCTTTATTGCATGTCTCATACAATCCCTTTTCAAGTGATAGGTTGCTGTTCTATTGTTCCCATCAAAGTGCACACCGAAACATCTTCACCTAACACGCATTTGCCCATTCACTCCACGTGTCTCAATCACTGTGTAGCTTTTTCATATCCTCCACACCCACTAGCAATCCAACATCATTAATGTTGTCAGCAGAGTAGGACATATTGCATTTGATTCCCTCAACTAAATGCTTGACATGATCCTTCCACTTCAAAACTCATCACTGCTTCGTGTCAATTCTCCTAATCGAAAGCCATGTTCATATTTTAGTCCCAATTCTGTAACATTTGAGTTTGCTCACTAGGTCATCTAAATGCATTGCATCATTTTTTTTTCCTCTGTATGTATCAACCAGTCAATTTCGCCAATATGATTCCCATTTCATGTTTACCCATTAGGTAAGAACGTACAAACTAGGAATAGGCCATCTGGGCCTTCAAGCCTGCGCCACCATTCAATATGATAATGGCTGATCATTTCATGGCCTCAGCTCCAATTACTCGCCCAATCACCATAATCATTAATTCCTTGACTGTTCAAAATATTATCTGAGTTCAAGCGTATTCATTGACAAATCCTCAACTATTTCACAGTGGAAGAATTCCACAGATTCGCAACCTTCTTGGTCAAGAAGTTCCTTCTCAATTCAGACCTAAATCTGCTCCATCTAATTTTGAGGCTTTGTCCTGTTGTCGTAGTTTCACATCCTTCTGGAAACATCCTTTATATTTCTATCTTATCTACTCCCTTCACAATTATATATGCCTCTATTCTTTCCTCCCTCATTGTTTCAAATTCCAATCAATGTATAATGTTAACCTATTCAGTCTCTCCTCATAACCACCCTCCTCACCTCTGGAACCAACCTAGCGAGCCTCCTCTGCATCCATTGTCGTGCCACTTTTTTCCTTTGTCAAGTAGGAAGACCAAAACTACACGTGCCACAGGTGTGCTCACCCCAGCACCCTGTACAGCTACAACATAACCTCCCTGCTTTTCCTTTCAATCCCTTTCACAGTGAAGGAAAAATTCCATTTGACATTTAATTACCTGTTGCCCCTGCAGACCAACGCCTGTGACTCATACACAAGGACACCCAGGTCCATCTGCACAAGAGCAGGCTGCTTTATTTTTTAACAGTTCAAATAAGAGTCCTGTTTACTATTTTTTCCACGAAAATGGATGATTTCACGTTTATTATAATTGAACTCGATCTGCCAGGTCTTGGCCCATTCACTTCAACTATTTATGTCCCTTTGTAAATTTTAACAGTCCTCTGCACACTTTACTCTGCTACTCATTTTACTATCATCTGTAATCTTTGAGACACTACGCGTGGCCCCGTACTCCAATGCATTTATGCAATCTGTGAATAATCGCGGTCCCAGCACCGATCCCTGAGACACTCCACTAGTCACTGATCCGTAACCAGAAAGACAATCGTGAATTCCCACTCGTTGCTTCATGTTAGTTAACCCATCCTCTATCCATGCTAATACATTACCTGTAATGCTACACCTTACACAGCAGCCTTTTTGGCGTCACTGTATCGAATGCCATTTGGAAATCTCAGTACACCACACCTACTGGGTCCCTGCAGTTGTCTTGTCTTCATAGAATTCCAGTAGGTTAGTTACACGTGGCCTGCCTTATATGAACCAACACTGTGTCTGCCCAATGAGACAGTTTATATCAAGATGCGTTGCCAGTTATTCCTTAATTACAGATTGAAATATTTTCCCCTACAGATGATAGGTTAACGGGTCTATAACCCCCACATTTTGTCTACTTCCCTTTTAAAACAGTGGTGTCTGAACTCCTGTTTTCCAATTTCCTGGAATTGCATCAGAATCCAGTGAATTCAGAAATATTTCCACAAGTGCAGTTGCTGTTTCTCTCATCACCTCTGTGCGTATTTCGGGCTACATTCCATCAGGGACAGGAGACTTATTTACCTTAGGTTCCATTAGCTTTTCCAACACTATCTCTCTCTTGGGAATTTTTATTTCCAGGTACTCACTTACTTTCCTCTCTTTGTCAATTACTGGCATGTTATTAGTGTACTTCATTGTGTAGACGGACTAAATAACTCTTCAATTCCTCATCCATTTCCTCATATCCCATTACTGGATCCAACTTCTCAACATCTAAAGGACCATTGCTTACCATAGCCATTCATTTCGTTTTGTATATTTATAGAATATTTCGGTATTTGTCGTTATATGCTGAAATAGTTTACTCTCATAACCTATCTGATATATCTTGATACCTTTTCTTGTTGCTTTGTTTTGACATTTAAAGTTTTCCCAATCTTCTAGTTTCCCACTGGTCTATGCCATTATTTATGCCATTTATTTTAATTTGCTTGCCTCCCTTATTTCCTGAGACATTCTCGGCAGATTACCCTTTTCCTAAAGTCCTTCCATTTCCCTATTTTATGCTGTTGCTGAGAACGTTGAAAAATTGCTTTGAAAGCCATCCACTGTTCATGAACGGTTCCACTGTAATTTCTTTACTTCCAGCCATCTTTAGCCACCTTTTGTCTCATCATATTGTCATCTGTTTTGTGTAATTACAGGACGCTGATATAAGATTTTAGCTTCTCACCTTCCATCTGTATACTAAATTTAACCATACTTTTAGACCCAATAATTTCTCCCAATACATTTTTGAGTAATTTCATTCATTTTTTCTGACGAGAGTTAGTCTTCCCAGTTTTGTGGAGAAGATTTAATTTGTTTTGCTTATTTCCTTCTGTGAAGATATAACTGAAGAAGTTGCTTAATAATTCTGCCATTTCCCTGCTCTCGTCCTCTATGCTCTGGATTGAGAGTGTAACGAAGCTGCACTTGTTTTCTCGTATCTTTTCCATTGATAGTTCACCTTATAACTCTTATTAATGTTGTCTTCAGAAACCCAGCAATTCATGTCCACCCCATAACACCACTGGGCCATAGACTCTGCACCATCAGAAATACAGCACAATGTACAATAGTCCCACCCTCCTACACCAGGCCCATACTGGCAATGTTATGACACTTTAAGAGCTCGCCTAAGTAGATTTTTGCCAATTATGAAGTTGCCAGCAAAACTCCCCTCTCAGGAAGTAGATTCCAGACCCCAACACCTGGGTAAAAAACAATCAACAAATCATCTCTACATGTCAGACCCTTCGCTTTAAAAGTGTTGTCCCTTGCACTTGGCCCTCTGACTAAAAGGAATAGCTGCTGACTATTCACCCGGTCTATGCTCCTTATAATCGTATCCTTCTGAATCACATTCCGCTCAGAATACTTTACTCCGAAGTAAACAACCGGACCTTATCCAGCCTCTCTCCATAGCAGATTAGCTTCATCCCAGGGAACGTCCTGGTGAAGCTCCTCTGCACCCCCTCCACTACAATCATATCCTTCCTCTAATGTGGCTCCCAGAACATCACACAGTATTCCATATTGGCCTAACCAATGTCCTGTATAACTCTTGTAATCTATGTTTCGATGTGTAAAGATTATATTTACTATTCCAAATGCCTTGTTAACTCCACTATTACCCTGTTCAGTCCCAATCAGGGATGCGTGGAGAAGAACACTTTGAGCTTCCTAGTGTGCTGCCATTCATTGAGTACTCCCCTGTCTAGTTCATTCTCCCAAAGTGAACCACCTCATATTTATCAGGGTTGCATTCCATCTGCCATTAATCTGCTAATCTGACCATTCCATCTATATCTTTCTGTAACATAAGACCTACCCCGTCACAGCCAAACACCCGGCCAATCTTTGTGATAAACGCAAACTCACATACCACACTTCCCCCCGACCTCCACTTTTATATCTATATTATTTATGAGTACCATAAAAAATAAAGGTCACACCATAGACCCGTATACTACACCACTGGACACTGATATCGATTCACACGTTTCCAAAACCACCCTCTTTCTCGTGCCATAAAGACATTGTGAATGTCACTTATCAAGTTACCCTTGATGCCAGGAGATTTTACTTTCTTTATCAGTCTCCCATGTGGGGCTTTGTCAAAGGCCTTGCAGAAAGCAAAAACATCTGATCAACCTTCTCCAAAAAAGATCAATAAAATTAGTTTGGCATGACTCCCCTCTGATGACCATCCCTCTCTAAATGAGGATCAATTTTCTCTCACCTTACTTTCCCCAGTCGTTTCACTGACACTGATCTATAGTTCCCTTGTCCACCTGCACCAACTGTAAAAGGTGTTCTGCATTCCTCTGGCCCCCCTCCCTGTGACCAGAATTTATTTAAACATTTGGGTCAGGGCTTTGGTCCGACAGCATCTTGTGATACAACACAGCCAGACCTGAGGACTTGTCCAATTTTATACCAACCAGAATTATCAATCCTTGCTCGCAATCCATATCACGAGTTTCCCAGTCCATCTTATTGAACCATTCCTCCTCCTTCTCCAGAGTAAAACAGATGTGAATCTCTCATGTCACAATCTATCAATGTTCTCCAGCTTCATACATTGATTATTGTCTTGGTTTCTTATGGGCCGTAAATATTCCCTGGTTATTCTGTTCTACTTGAGGTCATTGTGGAACATCTTAGGGTGCTCACTAATCCTGCTAAAACTACTCAATGCCCCTATCTTCTTCATTTCCCTCTATGTGATTTCTTTTAAAGCTTCAATTCGATCACGTCTCAGTCTCTGAAAATCTACAGAATGCAGGCGGAGTTCCCACATCGAACAATCTTGCCATCCGAAGGATAAATTTAGAGAATGTCCATTCAGTATATGTGATCAGTATGTTTTACTTAGATCAACAAAATCAAAACTGTACACAATACGCCAGGTACAGTCTCACCAACACGATGTGTCACTGGTGTAGAACATAATTTCTACTCGGAGCAAATTACTACAGAAGCTGGGATCTGCACTGAAACCAGTGCTAGAGATTACAGCGAATTAGACAGCATTAATGGAGAGAGAGCACAGAGCTGTTCATCGCCTATATTCTGATTCCCTTCAAATAAAAGGAAACTTAACTTTACCTTTCACCATTTGCGTATGTCCAATGCAATTTGCTTTATTGTTTTAGGGCTAACTTACCATATGATTTATTTTTAAAATCCTCCTGAGATCGAACTATACTATATCCACTTATTCTCCTTTGTTTGTATCGACAAGGGACATCTTCAAGCAAAACTTTGGAAAATGTTGCCTTCCCTTTCAAAAATCGAACATCATTCTCTAGACGTTTGCTATAACATTCCAAGTGTCCAATATCACGTTATTGAAAATAAATTCTGACAGATTCCCCACTGTGAACAATAAATTAACTGGTGTGTAGTTCACCATTCACCCACTTTTTCACTTTGTTAATGCTTGGAATGCATTAATAACCTTACAAACCGAATCCGTAAAAAGTACAGTGATTCGCTATTAAAATATAATATCATTTTCTGCTTTCTCTGAAATTCTGGTATGAAGTACATTTGGTCTGTCAGACTTGTCAGTACAGTTATGTTTTCAAATGCTACCTCGTGACTGATATGAATGATTTTAGTCTTCAGTTACACAAGTCTCATCGTCACTTGGTATTTCTGGGAGATTTTCTGGACCTTCCTCCGTGAAGACAGACATAAAGTAACTGTTTAGTTCCCTTAACCTTTTTGTTCTGTTCTCCACATTAACTATCCTGTCTACACATTCACTGCTTCACATTTGACTTTGCTTTTATTTTCCTTTCAAATGTTCATGGCAGTTTTGCATTCTTGTTCTCTTTCGAATTTACTTACCAGTTTATCAGTCTTCCTTGGTTGCGTCCAAAACTTCAATGAATCCACAATTTATGACTCTTATCTAAGGCACTTTCATTGATCTCATGCAATTCTTAACTTCTTCTGTTCACCATCGTTGAATCACCTTTCGCTTTTGCGATTTATGCCTTGGAGGGATGCATTTTTAAAGTTGGCCTTACAGTGTTTCTGCAAATAACAGGCATTGCCTGTCTTTTATTAATTCGTTTCGTGTACTTTTCAAATTCACGAAGGCCAACTTTATTCTCATATCTTAATGGCTTGCATGACTCAGTATATACCCGAAATATAAGACAAAACCTTTTTTTTCGTATTCAGACGTCATATAAAACTCAACATATTCAGATCACTATCCCCAAAAGTTCCTTCACAGCAAATTCTTCGATTTGCTCTTCTGATCACACAACACCAACTCCAAAATTGCCTAGTCAACATCTCGTTGCTCAACATACTACTAAAGCAACCCATCTCATACACACTCAACATTAACATTCACTTGGGTAAACACTGGTTAGATGGAACTTCATGCTGTCCATTGTTATTGCAGTACCCACAAACCTGTATGTCTAACTTTCTGTTTAATGACATGTTTACATTTGTATTGCAGCTTTCACTTTGATACATAACTCCAATGAACGTTGCTTCTCCTTGCTGTTCCTAAGATCCACCTCACCAGATTCTGTGGAATCTGAGTCACCTGGGCTCTGGGGAGGTTAATGGTCGATTCATGCGAGATTTTCGGCGAGGCATATCTCATCATTTAAATTATTTCACCACATTTACCCTGTTCCTGTTAAGTGTCATTGTGAGATTTTCTCCAGATCTCCCGTTATGCTAGTGAATTAGAGAAGGGCAATGATCTTTCAATAATGCTGCGTATTCCCCCAGACAGCTGAGCCTGCTCTAACCTGTGTGGGAACCTTGGAGCGGGCTGGTAGAGTGTTGTTGCTGCTGTGAGATCTTGGTGAGATCACGTCTGGAGTACTGTGCACAGGTTTAAACTCCTGCCTGAGGAAAGGATATTGGAATTAACTCAGAGATTATTCCTTCAACTGGTTTCTGCAATGAAGGTGTTAATCATAAAATCTCTACAGTGTGAAACCAAGCCATTTGACCCATCGACTCCTCACTGATCCTCTGAAGACCAACCCATCCAATCCCGCCACCCACTCTACCCAATCTTGTAACCTGGCATTTTCCATAACTGATACATACGGCCTCCACATTCCCGAAGACTATGTGTAACTTAGCGTGGCCAATCCATCTAACATGCTCATCTTGGGACTGTGGGTGGAAACTGGTGACTGAAATTGAATCTGAATCTCTGATGCAGTGAGGCGGGCATGGCTAACCACTATGCTACCTAATGTGGGCAACACAACTTGCCTGAACAGTTCAGTCCTTGAAAAGTGACATTTGAGAAGGGAGATTTCATAATTCCCAAAACCTGTCATTAAGCAACAGGAGGAGAACATTGAGGTCTTGATCGGCTTGGTCCGAGACAGATGCAGGACATTCAGGCCATCAAGACTAATGTCAGAACACCAGGAGGTTGTGTAAAGCTGGAACATAATGAGTCCATTTAGTCACTCATGCATCTTATACAGCAACTGGAGCGGATATATTACAGCCTGGTGCCTGTTACGCAGGAATTGTGGAGGGGAACATGGAGGTTATAGAAAGGGAAGGACTTCGAATAACCAGCTTCACTGGTAAATGAAACGTAGTGGAAAAACTATTAGGATTGAAGACCAAATGTTAGAATACTTTATGAAGAAAGTAATAGCAGGAGATACCCAAAGCCAAGCTACAATCCAGCACAGTCAGTATAGTCTTATGAAGGATAAATCATGTTTGAATGTTTTGAATAACTTTCTTGTAAAAACAGTAGCAAGTAAGTTGGATAATGGGGATCCAATAGATGTATTATATCTGGACTTCCAGATATCAGTGCGTAACATGCATCACAGAAGATTAATATGCAAGACAAGAACACAGGGGATTAGGAACAATTTACTTGCTGGGGAGAGGATTATCTAAGCAGTAAAAGACATGATATGGAGCCGCTGGTTTTTGACTGGGTTGGACAAAATCAAAAATCAAATGACACCAGGTTAGAGTCCAATATGTTTATTTGTAAACACAAGGTTTCATTGCACTGCTCCTTCATCAGGTGTAAGAGAGAAAGGAAGACCTTAAACACAGAAGTTAGGAGGGAAAGATCAAAGCGTTGTACAACTCATGCACATGAATTGCCCACGCACCTAAGATAGTTCTTAAGTACTTAATCAGTTACAATGGAGGTGCGAGTTTGATTGAATAATATGGAAATCGCAGAATTTATTTCAAGTCGTTGTCTGGAGATACCTTCAGGGACTATCGATGCAAATGAAGTAACACTTGCGGTCAATGTATTCTTAGCGTGAGGCCACGTTTGGATGCTGTCTGTCCCTTGACCAGGAGTCAGACAGGTTTTATTTCCAAAGTAGGAGTAGCGTGTGTGTGCATGTGTGAGAGAGGTGGCGTGTCTGTGTTTAGGGCAGAGAGAAAGAGCAAGAGAGAGAGACTGTTTGTATGTGAGAGAGAGTGAGGTGGAGTGTGCGTATGAGTGCGGGAGGGAGAGAGAGAGGCTGTGTTTGCATGCATGTGCGAAAGAGTGCAGTGCGCGTGTGGAACGTGAGAAAGGGTGTGTGTGAATGTGTGTGAGGGGTGGATAGGGAGAGTGTGCACCATTGTATGTAACGGGGAGAGTGAGAGTGTGTACTTGTCTAGGCTCAGATACAGACAGCTACGGATGATCACTTTCCCGACACGCACTCACTCCGTGGTTTCAGAGCTTCCCCTCTCTGCAGCCTCTGGTACATTTGTTTTTCATGTTACAGACGCAGAAGCTGTAACTACAGTCCGTATGCTCCATCCAGAGTTTAGTCACCAACTCCTCAGGTCTACTTGAATGTCTGAGGCAGCTCACAGCACAACCTCCAGCAAACCATCCCCAGCAGCTCCACTAACGTTTCAAAACAGCGGTCAGTCACAAGCCCCTCAACTACAAGTTAGATAGCTGATCCTTGACAATTGCACTCAAGGATCTTCCTCGTGTTACTGACAGCACAATCAGCTGAGCGAGACAAACAGAGGCGTTCCACGAGCAAGCGTATAGCAACTTTCAAACACGTGAGTCAGAGCTGCTAGAACACTCCTGTCCATGGAGAACGACATGGGACACATCGGGATGTGAACAACAGCCTGACACACTCCATTGCCATGTTTCTCAGGTTCACAATGTCAGCACCTGATATACGAGGTAGTCAAAAGCCAAAGCCTCGGAAAGATACAGAAAAAAAAACCAAATGATTAATTAACTGATAACTTGGTGAAAATGTGGATAAGGAGATGGAGGGATTGGAATAACTGGATAAGTGAGACAGCAGTGGGCCCAGTCACAAAAATGCACACATTGAATAAAAACATTGTCAGATCAGCTCGAATGGTCCATTGCCTCAAAGTTTGCATTTTCTTCACAGAACCAGCCCAGACATCATAAACTGGGGAAAGGTAACACCTAAGATGGAGAGATGTGCAGACATTGCTAGTGGACTATTCCATAAACTGGACTATTTGCATAGCATGGGGAACATTGCAAATTTTGCCAGGATATTTCAACCCTCTACCACCAAACTCGGTCTCGGACCTTTGAGCTAATTTTGTATCCAAATAGCTAGTTCTCCATGTATTTCATATGAACCAGAATTGTGAAACAGGTAACCATGCACAATGTTGTGCAACGCCTGACTGATGTCCATATCGACCATGTACACCTCTAAACCTCAATTAACCTTCTTAGTCGCTTCTTCAAAGACATCTGTCAGGTCAGTGAGACACAATATTGCCTGCTCAAAACCATGTTGACTATCCCTAATCAGTCATTACCTTTCAAAAAGCGTGAAAATCCAATACTTTGTAATCCTCTCCAACAACTTACCCACCCCTGATGTCAGGTTGACAAGCTTTTCCTTATTACCCTTCTTAAATCCTTTAAGTCAAGGCACCACGTTAGCCAACCTCCAGTCTTCCAGCACTTTACCTGTGGCTATTGATGATAGCAAGGGGCCAAGCGATCATTTCCTTAGCTTCCCACAGAGTTTAGCATGCTTCTAATAAAAGCCAATACATTTTCCTCACTGTTTTAAGAACTCCAGCAGCTCCTCTGCAATGCAGGCACACTCCAAGACGTCACGAACTATTTCCCAAATTCTCTAGCTTCCATATCCTTCTGCACACTAAATGTTGATACAAAATATTCGTTCAGTACCTCCCTCATTTCCTGTGGTTCTGCAGATGGGCAGTCTTGCTGATCTTTTAGGATGTCCTATTCTCTCCACAGTTGCTCCTTTGTATTTGACGTATTTGTAGAATGCATTTGGAATCTCCTTAACTCTATTTAAAGCTATCACAAGTACCCTTTTAATGCTCCCAATTTACCACTTAAATATTTTCTTGCTGACTTCAGACTCTTCTAGCAATTCAATTTAAATCAGGAATTAAGAGGCTAATTATGACTATTCTGATTATCGGAAAAATTCATCTGGTTCACTGAGACCTTTTAAGGAAACAAACTGCCATCCTTACCTTGTCTGGACAACATGTGAATCCAGACTCACAGCAATGTGGTTGACTGTTAATTGCCCTTTGAGTAATAGTTGCTTGCCTACCCAAGGACGCCCTCATCGTGTAAATGAATTAAGAAAAAAACTCAACTCCTGCTGTCTATACCTGACATAACCTTACTTCTTAACCCTGGCCAGAACCTCAATTTCTCCAATATTCCAGAATTCCTTACACGTACCAGCATTACTCTTCACCCTAAACGGGACACAATGCCTCCTGCCGTCTCATTTTCGAAGGCTTCTCTCTTCTCAACTGACCCCCTGCTCTGCGAATATCTGCCCAAATCGACTGTGGACAATTCTTGATTAATATCATTAAAATTGGCTTTTCAACAATTTAGAACTTGAAGTTTTAGACCTGGTTCATCGTTTTCCATCTCTATTTTGAAACTAACAGAATTATGATGACTAACCATAAAGTGCTCCCCCACTGATACCTCAACCATCCACGCACCACTGCCTTATTTCTCAAGGGTAAGGTGACGTTTAGCACCTTCCCTGTGATGGGGTGCATTGGACAAGTAGCTGCTGCTTTGTAACTGGTTATGGGGTCAGCAGAGTCTTCGACTCATTTTGGTTGATTCTAACAATAATTTGTCTCAGTGACATTTTTATTGAGTGTGACAGAGGGATTGTCTGCACGAGGCTGAGCTAGTTTCCTGGTGCAATCGTATCGAATGCACCTAAATAACTACCCCGCTACCCCATGGTATCCCTCTCATTCAATGCCAGTCCAATTTTCCCACCCATCATGGCTGGAAGTACTCACCATCACCCAGATACAACTGGATATTCCGTGATCCCTGAAAATGGTGCCGTCTTTAAAAGGCTAATGGGCACACGGTTGAGATTTCTCAGTTTGGAGCAGCCATGCAGGGTTTACCCCGAGCATGGCAGGTAAGGAGCAATTGCACCGTATTATTCTGTTCCTAGAGGGGGCCACACTACCAGATCCACTAAGCATGGTCTGAGGTCTGATGAAATGTCCAGTATACAGGACAAGCATCAATAACCTTCACCGCTCTGTCAGGATAAGTGATTTCGTGTTCTCTCTGCTGAATCACACTCACTGTATATCTGTAATAGTACCAACACACGAACAAGGCTCATGCTCCACCACTCTCACTGCTGCAAGCAGCACCTTCCTTCGCTCCTTCTATTTCCCCTCCACTATATCTCTCTCACTAATAACACTGTTTGGATACAACACTATCGACTGAATCCCTCTGGACACATCACCCTCTCCACCCCGCCCCCCACCACCTACACCAGCACGAACAGCAGGGGCCCCCCACTCCCACCTTCACTCCCTCCCTCTATTGTTTTGCATTCGAAGAGAAACAGCCTAGAATAGGTCAGAAAGGGACAAGCCCGTTGGTGGAGTGCCCGATATCCATCTCTCCCCCACCACCCGTACCTGTCTATCTGTTTTTGACTTTGTGAGTATCTAAATATAAGTGCAGGTCCGATCATCTCTGTTGTGCTCAAAATGAAATAATCTCTCCTTCAGCTGGCCTCCCCACCCTACTGCAGTGACAGCGGCAAAGAGTGACATCAATTGAGGATTCAGACTGGGAGGGAGAGAGAGTGAGAGAGCTCATAGCACGATCCAAACTGACAGCATAATGAATTAATACACCCACACACACACACTTGCAGGCTTCCACACAAGATACTGTTGGATGGAGTGTTGCAAATAAACTCAGGCCTGTCAGAATGGAAATGCTCATCTCTTGGTGAACCATTTTGTCAGGAGATGAAATCAATTGATTTCTCTTTCTGTGACTTGTAATGCTTAAAACTTGCGTGAGAAGTATTGAAAAGTCCTGAAAAAGGCCCAGTAGTGTTGCTAATGACGCAGGAACAACATTGCTCAGTATCGGATAAAACTGTTCTATGCTTCCATAGATATTATTGGAAAAATCAAACACCCGTGCAATTTGAGAGATTCATAGCAAAGGATTTATCTTCTATGAGAGTAAAAAACTCAGCCATTGAAGCAGTGGTGTGGGGAGGCCAGCAGAGGGTAGTACTGTTTGAATCTAATCACCAAACTCAGGCGAGCGTTGCTGCCTCATGGCGCCAGGCACCTGGCTCGATTCCACCCTCGGGCGATTGTCTGTGTGGAGTTTAACATTCTCCCTATGTCTGCGAGGTCATAGCAGAGCGATTTAAGGAACATCTCGAGAATGATCGCACCAATGAAACACACCGCCCTGTGGCACAACATTTCAACGCCCCCTCCCACTCTGCCGAGTACATGGAGGTTCTGGACCTCCTTCACCGCCGCTCCCTCACCACTAGAGGCCTGGAGGAAGAACACCTCATCGTCCGCCATGGAACACTTCAACCCCGTGCATCAATGGGACTTCAACAGTTTCCACATTTCCCCTTTCCCCACCTTACCCCAGTTCCAAACTTCCAGCTCAGCACTGTCCCCATGACCTGTCCTACCTGCCTATCTTCGTTTCCACCTATCCACTCCACCATCCCCCTTCCCCGGACCTATCACCTGCATCCCCTTCCCCACTCATCTATTGTACTATTCGCTACTATCCCCCCACCCCTACCCTCCTATCACTTATCTCTCCACCATTCAGGCTCTCTGTCTGTATTCCTGGTGAAGGGCTTTTACCCGAAACGTCGATTTTACTGCTCCTCGGAGGCTGCCTGAACTGCTGTGCTCTTCCAGCAACAATAATCCCAAAAATTGTTCATAGTGCCCATGGATGTGTAGGTTAGGGCCTTTAGTCATGAGCAAATAGAATGGTATTTGAACGGGTCTGGTTGGCTAGTCTTCGAAGGGTTATTGTGGGTGTGTAGGGTCGAAGGGCCTGTTTCCACACTGTAGGAATTCTATGAACTCTGCAAATAACAGAGACAGACAGAGAGAGAGGAGGGAGACTTTGTTTCCAATTTCAATATATTTATTTCAAAAACAATTTTTGCAAAGAGATGCAGACAGAGATACACACAAACTGACATACTGACCCTAACACACATAACGTATGCACACAGAGATACGCACACAAATATGGACGTTTACACAGAAACACACGAACATAGCCCCAAATACAGGACACACGGTGTTTAATACAGAGATATATACGTTTTTATTAATAAGTTATCAAAGGTCTGTCGGAGAAGGCACGAGAATGTGGCTGAGACAATATTGAAACCACGATCAAATGTCATTGCAGACGAGATGGCCGAATGGCCTAACTCTTCTCCAGGATTCATTGCTCAAATGATCTTGTGGTGACTAGAATTGTCTTTCTACGACGTCAGTGGAGGCTGAATTTTGTAAATATTTGATTCAGGAGAGTTAATGAGAATGTTGGCAGGTTTGAGGGGGTGAATGTTCGATATATATTCCTGTCAACTCCTTATATGTCAAAAGAGTGGTGATTCGTTTGAGGGGAACTCATTTTGAGAATAAGGACCTTCCCATTTCTGACTGCGACGTGGATGTTCCTTTCTCTTTCGGGTTGTATGATCTGTGGTGTTCTCTTGCCGAAGTAGCAAGGTTCAGTTCCATAGATCTTTGATGAACAAGAGAATCACATTTATTAGGAACTGACGGGAAGGGCATGTTTAGATACAATCACATCAGCAATGCACATTTTGAATGGTGCAGCCGGCTGAATGGCCAGCTCTTGCCCCTAACGCATATGTTGTTCTCTCAACCACTCAGTAATGTTACAGAGATAAGGAAGGATCCTGTTCAGCCAGTTAGCATCGTTATAATCAGACAAGCGGAGTCCATTCAGCCCACGAAGGATTTACACAGGAATAGATTGAAGTCATTCAGCCGGCTACGTGCATTACACAGTGTAGAATGAGGCCATCCTACCTTTTCTACCTGTTCCAGCAACAGGGGAAACCTGGTAAACTATCAGGTAATAAACATTCAGGATAAATGTTTATATTCAGGTTGTAAAGTTGTAACTTGCCTCAGGGATCAGTGTGACATTATCAACAATTTACAATCTGTACCAGTGACTTGGATGAGGTGACTGATTGGATTGGAGCCCAATTATTTCATTTACCAAGATAGTCACTGAACAGCGTATGGACTTTCTGCAATGCGATACAGACAGGAAGTTAGTGAGCAAAGCTCTGCCAGAAAACAGTATAACAAGGGCGAAGAGAAGTCAGTGCTCAGAACAGATAAATTAACAGTAACCTCCTTAAATGGAGAGAACATCACAGAACGCATTGGTACGGAGGGATGCGTGTGTCTTGGTACATGAGCCAAATAAACCTAGTCAGCAGATTCAGCAAGTGATTAGTGAAGAGTATTGAATGATGCTGTTTCATGCAAAGGCTGTCGGATATAATCATCGTGATGTTTTACTGCATCTGTAACGACAATGCTGAGACTACATCGAATGTATTGTATGTCGTTATGAACCCTGAAATTGAAAGAAAAAAATATGCAAATGTTTTAAAAGATTTTCTCAGATGCTTCACTGTACTCCTTGCTAGCATGAAGACCTGATAGAATCATAGTGTCATACAGCACGGAAACAGACCCTTCATTCCAGCTCATTTGCAACAACCAGATATTCCAATCTGATGTAAAACCATTTGCCAACATTACGCCCATGACTCTCTAAACCCTTCTTATCCATAAACCCATCCATTGCCTCTTAAATGTTGTAATTGAACCAGCCTCCACCACTATCACTGCCAGCTCGCTACATACACACACTACCCTATGTATGGAAATTTTACAACACAGTCATCTTTTTCATATTGCACTCTCACTTTAAATCTTTGCCCTCTGGTTTGGACTCCTATAGCGTTGGAATTTATCCCGCATCCATGCCTCTCATGGCCTCTACAAGGTCTGAGTTTTTCAGGTCTGAGAATGACAGCTGGTCATATTGATCCATATAAGACCCAAAGGAGGGAGTATTGGGACGTAGCTGGGGATTAGAGAATTAAACTAAGGATTGAATTTTCGAAAACAACATAGTCGTTTTAACACATGTACCATGAAGACATGAATTTATTGTTCAAAAGTTATGCAAACACATATAAATATACCGTCAAATTATAAATTACAAATCATTCCTAAATGGAGCAGGTAACAGGGATGGAGTAATCCAATCGGTAGAATGTACAACCAAACCTGACCTAGGTTGACGTTTGGGTCAAATAATTGCACATTTCAGATCAGAGAGGGAGCAAATGCAACCTGTCGTAAAAGCAACCGTCTTTTCTTTGTCTCCACTTGTACTTCTCTATAGCAATATATGAGAGCGGAAAACCAATCAGCCATCTTTAGCACTCTTTGAGGGTTCCTGTTGAGGATTCATTGGAATCTCTCCTCTGCCTGCAACAAAGGGAATTTAACCAAATCCAACTGTTCCAGGATGAAACCCCAGTGCTAGCAGCTTCTGTGAGGCAGAATCACTTCAGAGGCAGAATAACAATTGAAAATATCTCAATTTTGCTATTGTCACGAAATTAACGGTTATTTGGACAAAGCTCTTTCGAATTAATATTCTGCAGAGTTTCTTTTTCTGTTTGCATTCACACGTGTGTGTGTGTGTGTGTGTATGTATGTGTGTGTGTGCGTATTTTTGAGTCTCAGACGTATAGTAAAATAAATCTTGATGTACATATTGTCAATGTTCAAACTGTGTATCATTTATGTATCCATCGTATTTCGAGTACCTTTGCTTTGGTTTTAGATTTTTTTTACAAATTTAAGAAACCTTTTTGACTGGTTCCTAACACTGAACCTGATATCATTTATCATATCACACACTTAGTTACACTGATAATTTGTCGTGACGTCGGGAGGAGTGGGACTAGAAAAAGAAGCAATGCCTCTCTAACCTCGGTAAGAACAGGGATCAGGAGAAATTCTCAAAAGGCCATTTGAGTGGGAACTTCTCCTCCCCAGAGGTTTGTGGTACCTGTGTGTTTGCATTTATTCAAAGGTGTGTTAGTTAAATATTTGACGGGAAAGTGACTCGAGGACAGGAACTGCATATCGGAACGTGGGGCTGAGACCACAATCTGATCATCCACAACCCTCGTGCCTTGTGGGGCAGGGACCCACTCTTGTGCCTCAGTTCTACTTTGCCCCATTCCATTCAGCTCCTCAATCTGCTACTCAGGAGCAGTTGGAGACGACTTGCTCCTATTACCTGGTGCACAGAAACCGAGGTGAGCATTCCGTCCCTGAATGCATTCAACATGTTTTGGTGTGCATTGAACAGCATTCTTGGGGAAAAAAGAGTTGTTGTTACTGTGATACAGTCCCCTCGTCTCTCGTTACAGAAGTTCCCCTGTCTCCATTTATTTGTCATGTTGTTGACCCAGATTCACAGTGTGTAATGACACCATACTGTACCTAGATATTGCTCACAAAATCCTCTGCTCTTTTTGGCTACATAGGACAGCCAGGAAAATAACAACGATGAACTTTCCAATAACAGAATTCAAGAACATGAGAAGCAGGATCGGTAATTCAGATCCTACTGCCTGTCTTTCCCTTCAACAGTTGATCTGCAGTATGCCCCAACTCCTGGTGTGCCAGCCGTGTCAAACATCCATCCATCCCTGTCTTACCACTATCTCAATGATCTATCACGCCAACCTCTCTGGGATAGAGAAGTTCCGATGGTCACACCCCTATGTGAGAAGGAAACACGTCGCACACAAACACCGTGACCTATTGACATGAACCAAAATATATTTTAAAAAGAACGATAATAGTGACTGGCCCTGACAACAAGGCAGTGTTTTACTGCGAATGGTTTCAAGGAACATGAAGAAAATAGAACTTAATGCAAATCAAGGGTAACCTCCACACCAGTTGGAGTGATTCAGCACAAAGAAGATGTTTGTGGTTCTTCGATATGTATCCCCTCAGTCTCGGGACATCTCTGCGGGAGATGGACAGCACAAGCATCCTCATTTGCGCCTCGGTGTCTTTCCCCCATCAGAATCTCAGATGTGGAGTTGGTAACTGAAAAGCATGCAATGTTCAGAACAATGTGCCCCTCTCAGCTCCTGTAGCAGTCTGTGTCCATGTGCAGGAAGACCGGATAGCATTCTGTCTTGTGTTGTTGAAGTGTTGGTAACAGTCTTGTAACAGTCCTGCTGGAAACTATGCATTCCCAGAGTAAAGAGAGTGCTTATTCAGCACCTCAAGCTCACTTCACAGGAATATGAGGAGGTTATTCCGCCTATCAATGCTACTGGATAAGAATAGGGACAGCCCATTCATTCCCTCCTGACGAGGACACAGGAAGATAAGGAGCCCAGTCAAACACATTGAGCTGCTAAACAGGAACCACGGGTTGCCCAGTCAGGATCTTGAGCGTCGCCCATAACATCAGGAGGTGGCCATTCAACCGCTCAAGCGCCTTGTACACAAATAAGAGGATGTTATCTATGACCAAACATGACAAACCAATTAAAACAGAGACTGCATGGGTAGACTGCTCCATGTCGTTCCTTTTGGCTTCATTGCTAATGGTACACTATGGATCCATTAATGTGATTTGTTGACGGTGATGAGGGAGAACGTCTCCGAGAAGGCAGTCCGATATTCCCTATGGAGGTCAGAAGCTGTTGAGAACAGCTAACATGATCAGGAGTTAGGCATTGCAGCTGCTGACAAATTTGTGAACACTGTGACTTTCAGTGCAGGGTCACATACCAACTGCACTTTGAGGCAATGAGAGTTCATTCAGAACCTGAAGCTCTCTCCCAACCAACATAGGAGCTTCACAGAGGTACCTAAACCATCAAGAAGCACGTATCATGGAGAAAATGTAATTTCTTATGTCATCAATATCTTTCTCTGGGCATATTGTGCGTCCGCCCATAATGTTCAAGATTCAATGCAGTCAACTCTTATTCTCTCACCGTACTACAAGTAAAACATCCATTTCCTTCACACTCTATTCATGTTACGATCATCCCAGGGATTATTCTCATGAAACAGCTTTGCACTGCCACAGTGACAAAGAAATAATTGATTTATAATGGAGACAAATTCTGTCCACAATAGCCCAAACACTGCCTCAACAACATTCCACAATTCCAACACATGACTCATTTTGTAATAAAGGCTGGCATTTCATTTCCTGTTCTGATTAATGGATGCCCTGCATGAATTATGTTCGTGACGTGTAGCCAAGGTCATTCCGGTGCTTTTTGCCAAAAGGACTTCCCATCCTCGCATCTTCTAATAAATAAAACACGAAAATGAAAATATATGTTAACAAAAAAGAACAAAGAAAATTACAGCCCAGGAACAGGCCTTTTGGCCCTCCAAGCCTGAACAGATCCAAATGTACTGTCTAATCTTGTCGGTCCATTCCTAGGCATCTATATTCCTCTGCTCCTCACCTACTGCATCTATCCAGACGTATCTTAAATGAATCTGCCGTGCCTGCCTCTGTCACCTCTGCTGGCAACGCGTTCCAAATGGCCACCACCCTCTGCGTAAAGCACTTTCCGCGTATATACCCTTAAACATTCGACCTGTCACCTTGAAAGCGTGACCTCTCGTTATTGAATCCTTCACCCTGGGAAAAAAACCTGTCTCTATCCACCCTCTATAAACCCTTCATGATTTTGTCAACCTCAATCAGGTCCCCCTTCAATGTCCTTTTTTCTAATAAAAATAAACCTAACCTACTCAACCTTTCCTCATAGCTAGCACTTTCCATAGCAGGCAACATCCTCGTAAACCATTTCTGCACCCTCGTAAACGCGTCCACATAAGTTTGATAATGTGGCGACCAGAAATGTACACAGCATTCTCAATGCGGCTGAACCAATGTCTTGTACAATGTTAACATGACTTGTCAGCTCTTATACTTCGTACCCCGTCCAATGAAGGCATGCAATCTATGTGCCTTCTTGACTACTCTATCCATCTGTGCAGCAACCTTCAGAGTACAATGGACCTGCACTCCCAGATCTCTCTACCCAACAACTTTTCCAAAGGCTCTTCCATTCATTGTGTAATTCGCTCTAGAATTAGTCTTGCCTCCAAGCATCACCTCATATTTGTCTGGATTGAAAACCATCTGTCACTTTTCCCCCCAAATCTCCAGTCTATTTATATCTTCCTGTATGCTCTGACAGTTCCTTTTGCTTTCTGCTACTCCCACCAATTTTCGTGTCATCTGCAAACTTGCTGATCATACCAACAGTGCCTTCTTCTAGATCATATATATATATATATACACACACACATTACAAACAGCAGTGGCCCCAACACTGTCCACTGTGGAACACCACTGGCCACATTTCTCCATTTCGAGAACATCCCTTCAACTACTATTAACTCTCTCTCTCCTGTTTCGCATACAGTTCGTTATCCACCTACCGAGAACACACTACACACCATACTACTTCAATTTCTCCATTAGTCTACCATGGTGAACCTTATCAAACGCCATATTAAAGTCCATGTATATGCCATCAACAGCCCTTTCTTCATCTAACAACTTGCTCACTTCCTTGAAGAAGTTAATTAAGTTGGTACGGCATGATCTCCCTCACACAAAACCGTTGTGCCTATCAGTGATAAACCCATTCTTTTCTAAATATAGTTAAATCCTACCCCTCAATACCTTCTCCAGCAACGTTCCCACCACTGACGTCAGGCTCACTGGTCTTTTGTTAACCAGAATATTCCTACTATCCTTCGTGTACAGTGGGCAACATAAGCTACCCTCCAGTCCTCCGGCACCTCACCTGTATTTAAGGATTCCACAAAGATATCTGTCAGGGCCCCAGCTATTTCCTCTTTCGCCTCCCTCAGCAACCTGGGATAGATCCCACCCGGTCCTGGGGATTTGTCCACCTTAACAACCTCTAGCCTTGCCAACACATCTTCCCTTCTTATGTCAACGGGATTCAGACTAATCAAACCTCTATCTCTAATCTCAACATTTATCATGCTCCTCTCCTCAGTGAACACTGATGCAAACTAATCATTCAGAATTTCACCCATTCGCTCAGGTTCGTCACACAGCCTTCCTTAAATTTCCTTTAGTGGACAAATCCTTCCTCTAGTTACCCTCTTTCTTCTTATATAAGAATAAAATCCTTTGGGATTCTCCTTAATTCTTCTCACTAAAGCTATTTCATAACTCGTTTAAGCCCACTTGATTCCTCGTTTAAGAGTTGTCCTACTCTTCCGATATTCTTCCGGGCCCCCTTCTGTTTTTAGCTGCCTAGACCGTAAGTATGGTTCCCTTTTCCTCTTGGCTATGTACAACTTCTCCTGTCATCCGTGTTTAATGAATGTTGCACTTCCCACCCTTTGCCTTCAGCGGGACATGCCTATCTTGCACTATCTTTAACCTATCTTTGAAAACCTCCCACATCTCAAATGTGGACTTCCCTCCAAATAGCTGTGTCCGTTCCACATTTCCGAGCTCCTGCCTAATTTTGAAATACTTGGTCTTGGCTCAGTTTAGTACTCTTCCCTTAGGACCACTCCCTTCTTTATCCACGAGTATACGAAAACTTACAATATTGTGGTCACTGTTCCCAAAGAAATCCCCCACCACAACATCTACCACCTGTCTTGCCTTGTTCCAACGTACCATGACCAATATGGGCTCTTCCCTCGTCGGACTATTTTCATATAGCAGTAGAAAACTCTCCTGGACACTTCCTACAAATTCTAGCCCACCCAGACTTGTGACACTAAGCATATTCCAGCAAATGTTGGGAACATTGAAATCTCCCATCACCACTACCTTATTGCCTCTCCATCTTTCCATAATCTGTTTACCTATTTGTTCTTCTATCACATGCTCATTGTTGGGAGGCCCTCCTATACTATCTCTCAAGCCGCTGCACCCTTCTAGTTTCTCGACTCCACCCATAATGCCTCACTACCGAAGACCTCCGTAGTGTGCCCCTTTAGCACAGCAGTGATATCGTCCTTGACCAGCAATGCAACTCCACCCCTCACTTTTACTTCCCTCCCTGTACTGTCTGAAGCGTCTATATTCTGGAACGTTTAATTTCCAATCATCGTGCCCTTCCTCCAGCTAAGTCTCGGCGATTGCAATGATGTCATACTCCCAGGCAGCAATCCAAGCCCTAAGTTCATCTGCCTCACACACTATACTCCTTGTACTAAAGTAGAAGCATTTCTGGCTATCAGTTTTATTGCGCTCATCTACTCTCTGCATATTCTTCCGATTATGAATGCCATCTTGAGAATTCTTACCATCTCCAGTCCCCACCTCACAGCCTACTTGTTTTCTCTTCTGGTTCCCAGTCCCCAGCCACACTTGTTGAAATATTCCCAACATCAGTAGACAACTGGCTGTTCACCCTTCCCTTTTAGAATGCTCTGCAGCGATCGATGATATCACTGACCTGAGCACCTAGGAGGCAACATACCATCCATGAGTCCCGTATTTGGACACAGAACCGCCCATCTACTCCTCTTACAATAGAATTCCCTGTGACAATGGCGCAATGAGTCTTTTGTTCGCCCTCTGAACAGCAGTACCTGCCACGAGGCCATGATCTTGACAGTTGCTTCCCTCCCCTGGTGAGCCATCTCACAAAACAATATCCGAAACGGTATACCTGTTTTGGAGGGAGATGACCACAGGGGACACCTGCACTGCCTTCCTAATCCTTTTCTGTCTTTTGTTCACCCATTCACTGTCTCCCTCAGCAATTCTAAACTGCGGTGTGACCAGTTCATTAAACGTGCTATCCACGACCTCTTCAGCATCGCGGATGCTCCACAGTGCATCCATCCACAGCTCCAGAGACGTCATGCATTCAAATAAGAGCTGCGGCTGGACACACTTCTTGCTAGTGTAAGAGTCAGGAATGTCAGTCACGTTCCTAAGCTCCCACATCAAGCAGGAGGCACAAGTCATGGGTCTGAGTCAAACATTGTAGTTTGGCTAAAAGTTTGTCATAGTACAATGGAAGTTTATAGTATACATTTGCCTTACAGACATCTTACATTTCAAGGTTTTCCCCTATCCATTGTGTGTGTGTGTGTGTGTGTGTGTGTGTGTGTGTGTGTGTGTGTGTGTGTGTGTGTGTGTGTGTGTGTGTGTGTGTGTGTGTGTGTGTGTGTGAGAGAGAGAGAGAGAGAGAGAGAGAGAGAGAGAGAGGGTCTGACGACAATGCTATTGTTATTTTGGTATTCTCTAATTAGATTCAGGGGTTCAGACTTTTTCACAAGTATGTTCGCGGTTGCTTTGATGTTTGTTTGGAATTGAGAATTAACCGGAGTTCAGAGTGCTTAGGATCATATAACTTGAGCAGTTATTTCAAACAAATCTGTATCTGCTCAAATGTTTCAATTATTGACTCATAGTCCATGACTTACATAGGAATTAATATAAAGCTGACATGACAAAATTAGGTTAAAAAATAACGTCAGTGGACATTGGAGTGCGACAGAGAAATATAGGTTAAGTGAGTAATTAAAGACCTGACAAATAGAGCTTTACGTGGAAAAACGTGAAGTTGTCCATTTTGACTGGAAGAAAAACATGTTTTTAAATAGAGGGAGATTCCACAGCTCTGAGATGCGGTGGGATCAGAGTATAACATTACCTGAATCACAAAATGCTAGCATGCAGATACAGTACGTAATTATGAAAGCAAATAAATGCTTTCCTTTTATCGTGGGGGAATTTAAACACAAAAGTAGAGAACAATGTTGAGCTTGTATCTTGAATGCGATAATTCTTATGGTCACTTTGCTTATAGAAGGAAGTAAATACATTGGAGGCAGTTCAGAGAATGCATACCAGAATAATACCGACTGAATGACTTGTCATATAAAGGGAATTCGGATAGTTTAGGCTTTTGTCAGTTTGTGTTTAGGAGAGGAAGAGGCAAATTTATTTAAACAAGACTTTTCCTCTCAGAGAAGATACGAGAATGAAGGACTACTGTCTAAATGTCAGTGGTTGTCCATTTAAAACAGATCGAGATGATTTCTTTTCTCTCAAAATGTGGAAACTCTGACCTGTTATTAAAGCAGAGCTATGGAATATTTTAAAGGCAAAGCTAAATAGTTTATTTTTGAGAGAGGGGTGGTGAAAGGTTTCCAGGTAGGCAGGAATGTGGATTTAAAGTTACAGTTAATGAGACATACTCATGTTCAATATCTAACTCATCCCTGTTTGTATGCGATGTGGCAGGTTGATTAAACTGCCAAATTGGCGTTTCAATGTAAAGATTCAACAAACAAGTTTATAATGCTGAAATCCTCCATCCTCGGAGATTTTTCAATGGTTGAATTTTTCAAGTGTTTGTTTCAAATCACTTAATTTGTGCTGTAACACCAATTGCAGGTATGGAAACTGTGACACTTCCAAGGCAGAAGAGATTCCAGTAATGAATGCTGTGATCATAAAGAAAGTTCTTGTCCAATGTATGACTTAATTAAGTTTAATCTAGAACACAACAATGTGAAAGAAAATTGGTGCCACTTCCTGGAAGTTCTATGGAGGGGCTTCTCTCTGAGTGCATGCCACAGCAATGCAACAAACTCCAGCCTACGGCAGTCACATTAACAAAGTTGCTTTACTATGTATATAATGTTTGCATTTATCTAAGAGATTAGAGATTTTGCTGGCTTAAAAATAGTTGCATCATTACAAAACTTTCAAAAATGGTCAGTGGAAAATTGCTTTCCCATTCAATATTCAGATTTCAATTTGTAGTCGAACATTTAGATAGCTGAACTCTTAAGAAAGGATAAATATATTGAACGATTAGGGTTCCTATCTCCTCTGCTCCCCTCGTTCTGCCTGTGGTGTCTTTCAAATGCTGTATGAAAGTTTATAAAGAGAAACCTACTGTTTTTCATTGTTCCACTACCTCTGGAAGTTGACCTACTTAATAAATACAATTGATCAAAGAATATAATACTGAATCCCTGAGCATCCAACAATTTTATACAGCCATCAGCCAATTATGCTCACAAGACCTAGCTTAAAATGTCTTCCTTCGTGACTAATTTCAGCTGTGTATACTGTGAAGAAGCGGGAAATTTAATTTCTCCAGGGACAGTTGCAGAAAATAGGAATATTGCTGGAGAGCTGTTGTTTAGATTGTTCGGGGCTGCCTCTTGAAAGCATGTAACAGCAGTGCAGCAAACAGCATTGCAGACCAGACCACAGTAATCGCACTAAATTTGCATCTCTAATGCTTGCTTCGTTCCGACAGATTGAAGCTTTTATTTAACGATAACAACAGAATGTCTCCAAATAAAACGCGAAAGAACTGTGATTGCAGTAAATCAGAAAGAAAAACAGAGTTGTTGGAAAAGCCATTGCTTTCAAACATCCAAATCTCTTCAGTGAATTGTTTCTCCTTCATAATCCCGGTCCTGATAGTTTAACCTTCCATTGACCTCTCTGGCCTATACCGCAAGGAAAAATCCCATCTCTCCGACATTCTCTGCCTCTCCCTCTACCTGTGCTCTGACGTTTTTGAAACCGGTCATGTAAGTTTGACAAAAACAAAATCACCAACTCAGGCAGTCATCCTTCTGCAGGGTGAACAATTTTTTTAAAACCAGCTGTATAAACGCTGCAATACTGAATCCAGATCCTTCAGCCATTCCAACAGCTGGCACACAATAGTAGCTGGAAGCAAATGCGAACGTAAGGACTTAATTTATCTTGCCTGACCAGTTACAGGCATGGCAAGTTTGGTAATCCAAACTGCATGGGATATGGAAAATATAATTCTCCTGGATTGTTTGCAATAACAAGAAAGAATGCTTGATCTTTTGTGTAATTCGCACTTCATTTGATATTATATTTCCCAAGGCAATTTCTAGAGAGCAAGCGGTTCCTGTGAAGTTATGTAGATATTTCCTTCTGCATCCAGGAACCATGAAGCAGGCCCTAGTTATCACAGAAAGCTGAACCCACAAAAGATGTATTACATCCAGAAGTTAGAGGATGGTGTTATTTCTTACACAGACTTTTGCAGTCATAATTTTATGAGTTCTGGTGAAGCCCGAGTGGTTGAACTGAGAGCTGGATTATAACGCGATGGTTGGCAGTGCCAAGGGTCGCATGGTACTGACAGTAGCAAATTCAGAATTTTCTGCCTGGTCACAAACCATTATTAAAATGGCATGATCCCAGGCGCTAACAGCGACAACAGAGTGAAGGCAGGGCAGCGACCTTTCCTTTTCTGCCATTAGTGGTGAGCATTGCTGAGCCTGTACTGAAGAGGTTTGCAGGCCAAAGCCCAGTATGGGAGTTGAGGAGCTCTATTGTTCACAACACAGACAGACATGAGTGTCTCTCAATTGGTGCCTTCATTTTCCCACCACTGACAAGATTATATAATAGTGCAGAAGGGAGTTGGGCTTTGCTCCTGAATTCCCCTCCTCTTGGTCTGACTAGTGAGAATCTTGGCAAGAGCCAGTTGATATGGAAAATTCAGCCCTGTATGTCGAGACAGTACCGAAGGTCCTCATTGGAGACATTGGAAAATTGCTTGCCTCGTCTCCATTTGGGCAGAACAATGTGTTGCTGGAAAAGCGCAGCAGGTCAGGCAGCAACAAAGGAGCAGGAGAATCGACGTTTCGGCCATAAGCCCTTCTTCATTTGGGCCTGTAGCTCTTTAGTTGAGATATTTTGAAACCTTGCAACAGCTATAAATTATTGAAGAAATGTGTTGATTGCATCGTGTCTCCCTTTCTTTGCTTCCACATTCCAGACTCATTCTCTTGTTTTCCAAACAGTCAATGCGGGTTTTGGGGTAATAAATCATCATCTACTGTAAAGGTTTATTGAAATAGTTTTACAAAACTAGCTATCAATGGCTTGAAATACTTACTCATTTTTTCAGGTTTATAATGATGATTTTATTGTGGATGTAGATGTATACTGAAAATGACTGAATAGCACGTTTCTGATTATTTGCATATTACCTGACAGTCGGAAGTACAAGGTCGATGGAAAACTGTACACTTCAAAATCTACCATGACAAAAGTAAGTTTGAAAACAATTTGTGATTCATGTTTTGCTTCATTCAGACTACACAAAATAGAAAGGAGTTTACTTTTTTAGGGAAGGGAACACCACTCCAGGTCAGAGCATTTGCATTACTGTCTGTCTGTTATCTGCATTAGAATTAGGGCTTCAGAATTTTCGTTGAAAAATATTGTATTGGGAGAGGAATCAAAGACATTGTAAGTTTGCTTGCATTTTGTTATTGAAGTTTCTAAACTCTGAATATGAATACATTCAAGAACTTGATATCCCATTTCTGTCTCTAATCGTTATCACCAGCAACAAACGTTTTGAAGAACACATTCACCGTCTATTGTAGTCACCCATCTGGAGTGTGACCAGTTTCACTCAAACGGCTGAATGCAGGCTGTAGTCCTGAATCTAGAATCTTCAGTCTTTCAAACAGCTGACACACAATTGTGGGATGGATGCAAATACTCATTTAAGTAACTTCATTTTTCTTTTTATGACCAATTGCAGGCATAGTAAGTGCGACAATCCAAACTGCGACGGAAATGAAACCTATCGTACGTCAGGACCAACTGAAGACATTAAATGTCAGTTTGATCCAAAATGCAATTAAATTTCTGATTAATATTGTATTTGGAATAAAGGTTATTACTGGAGAACTAGCAATTCCTGTGAAGTTATGTAGGCATTTCCTTCTGCATATATGCGAGAACAATGTTCAGATACGCTATTCCAGGACATAGTTAGCACATGATGGAAATTGCTGGGCTCTGCCTCCCACATGTGTATTTTTCCTGGAAGTTAGATTGTGGTGTTTTTTTAAAAACAAGACAGTTGCAGTAATAATGTTGTGAATTGTGGTGGAGTCCTGCTGCTTGGACTGAGAGCTGGAGCCAGCGCTGCTGTGAATGATGACACCACTAATGTTGGCATGCTGCTGATGTGGCCTGATCAAGAAGCTGTGGCTGGGTCACTATCCCAAGAATGAAACGGCCCAATCTAAAGAGTTGATGGTTTAATTGGAACATTAGCAGAGTGGCAAACCTTTCTGTACCACCATTAATATTTGCAATTGCTGAGCCAATACCCATTGATGAGGAAAAGTCAATCCTGTATGTACAGCCTGTATCCAAATTCTTCACTGGAGACATTGGACAGTTAGTTGCCCCTCTATAATTGCCCTAAGTTCTTTATTTAGACTGTTCTAGACTGTGCAACACGTGTAAAGTATTGAAGGACTGGGTTTGTCACATCCTTCATTTCCATGTTCCAGCCTGACAGTCAGTGGTTTGTAATCCTGACACTCCTATTCAAGTTTCTAAAAATGTTTTATTCTGAACGTAAATGTTTGCTTACATTGACTTAATGGCACTTGATGACCATTTGCAGCTCTGAAAACATCAACTGATGAAAGTGCAGGGGAGCTGGTGATTCTGGTTCTCCAGAAACGAAGAAGATCATTGAAAAATAGCTGAGTACAATGTGTGACTGTCTACTAACCGCCAGCAGATCTGGCTGCATCTGTCGAGCGAAAGCAGAGTTAATGTTTTTAGTTGCATGACTCATTTTCAGAACTTAAGTTCTCGCTGAAGAAGGGTCACTTGATTCAAGGTGAACTCTGCTTTCTTTCCACAGCTGCTGCAAAATATGTTGAGTTTCTCCAGCAACTTCTGCGTTTCTTTCAGATTGTCAACTTCCACAGTTCGTTATTTTCATTAAAGAAATTATTGACTGGCGTATAATCTTTGCTCTATCGTTAGTCTTGTAAAAATATATTTTAGGTGGAAGCTTGCTGTGAATATTGCAGACCTGATGCTGGGACTGATATCTGGAGGATTTGGCGTATGCTAATGATGGTATATTGCCAGTAGTGACCAATGAAGATATTCTTCATTGATGAAGGGCTTTTGCCCGAAGCAGCAATTTTCCTGCACCTCAGATGCTGCCTGACCTGCTGTGCTTGTCCAGCTCCATTCTAATCTAAAATGAAGAGATACTTGCCAGCGTTACTCATCAGTTGACGGCGCAGCTGAGTTTCAAGGGTTGCTACTCCAGTAAGAGGGAGGACAGATCAACACATTTCTGAGTCCTACTATTCATACTGATCATTGCTGAGGCTGCAAAGGTGGGCAGAATCAGGGAAATGAAGGTGGCAGGCCTGAGAACTTATGGAGAGTTAAGAGGTCAAAGAGAACTGGTCTATATCAGCATGGTTTGCAATGAGAAGTTGCCAGACTCCCTGCCTGCCATTTTCCAAGTCCTACCACTCCCAGTTAAAAGCCAATGAATATTTGAGCATCCATTAACACAAATTCTTTCAATAATGATTTCTCACCCTTCAATGTTCAGGCCGCCAGTTGTTCACTTCCAGGCATTGGACTGTGCAATGGGGCTAAATATATTGAAAGCACATTGACTACCTCACTCTCTGTTTCCCAATACAATGACATCGGCCACCTCCCCTCACCCCATCTCTTCAAAAAGTACACACCATGGTGTCCTGCAACCCTCTGTGTAAGTTGGAAAAAGTCAACATATATGGCAGTCATAGCTTATGAAAGTGGCCTTTTTAACAGAATGTAATGTGAAAAGGAATTTCTGGAGAGCAGGAATTTCTGTAAGATTTCTGGAGGAACTTCCTCTTGACAACATCTCCCAGTGCTAGAGCAAACACCACCATTCCAGACCACAACCCCTCCCAATAGTTGCATTACTCCTGTTGATTAGGGTGATGCCTCTTTTTTAAAAATAAACATTCTGTATCAGCTCGATAGAGCCTTTCGATTGTCAGGGTTTATTTGCAAATGTTTGCAAGTCATTTATAGGTGTAAGTCCTTTGTTTAATTTGTGCTTCATGATGACTTGTGGCTGGAGATATTTTGACAGACCAGATTGTCAGGAGGATGGGAATTAAAGACTTCCAGACGTGAGGAAGCAAGTTTGATTTGATCTGATTTTGATGTGGTTTAATTATGCTTCATTTGGAATACAACAATGTGAAAAGGGAATGTTGGAGAACCATTGATTCCTTCAAAATGATTTGTGCAATGCGACAGATGCCAGTCCAGACAATAGCAGCTACATTAACGATGCTGCTAGACTGCTCCCAAGGAATTTTAATATTAGTGATAGAGTTCTTTTGAACAGCTGTACGACCACCCTAAATGCTGAGACTGGAAATTACTTGCTGATCAATATTCAGTTTCTGTTTCTGGACATTTGAGCTATAGTGAAAATAGTGAAAAATTGGTTTTCTCTCCTTCAACGCACCTCATCGCTTCTCTTTGCTTCACCTTCCAGCTCATCCTCACTCCCCCACTCCCAATTCCACACTACCTCCAAAATCATCGCCATGGTCTCCAAAGTCTGGTAACATTTGATGAAATATGGCTACATATTTGAAGAAATATGGCTATGGATTGGGACCAGTCCTAGACTCCTCGTTTTGGTCTATCTCCCACACAATGACGCCATTGAATGCGTTGCACTTTTTATAATTTACGTTGGCCAGAGGTCATGTGCATCCACAGATTCAGGCACTTTCCCTCATAATCATCATTTGTTTGAATCAAGCTTATAAAGTACTTTAATGCCGAATTCAATACAGACAGCATCACATCCACACCGTTTCACTGATGTCATGAACTAATCGACGCCTAAATACTGAAGTCATTATACTGCTCTGGATAAGAGACCTCCAATTACTCCTGAGTTTGGTATGGCCAGATTGTTCAGTAAACTCTGAACGGATGAAGGAGCAGGAAAGGAAAAGGAATAAAGTTCTTTTTTCAACAAAAGAGCCAATACTGAATAATATGACATGAACCTTCAGTAAATTTGAATAATGAGAAATTACTATGTTCGGATTCTGAATCAATCAATGAGTTACAAATTATGCTTGTAAAGGTTAAATTAGCAATAGTGTGTAAGGAGCTTGAGTTTGTTATGCTGAGATAAGGAAGTTAAACTGATATCCTTGCATTTGGGATGTTTTCCCTCTGTCCCAGTGCAGACAAGTCTTTATTTGACCTCCTTACTCCCCATCCACCAGCTCCTGCCCTCACAGCCAAAACTCGATGTTGATAAGAAGTATCTTGCACATTTTTAAACTGATTTAACTGGTACTTTATGACTAGTTGCAGCTGTGAAAGTGTTGACATCTCACACTGTGAATTAGGTGTAAACTTAAGTTTGTCAGAAACTAAAGGAAACAAATTGGCAAGTAAGTTTGGTCTAATGTCAGATTAAATCTGCTATATTAGAGATCGAATAATGTGAAAGGGAAATGCTGGCAGTTGTTGTAAGATTATGTCAGGATTGCAACACGAAGGCAGTGTGGTGGACACTGACACAGATTAGAACAAGCACAGAAAACAACTGCTTGACTGATTCAGAAATGCTTGGCTTATTTTGAGAGACCAATCTTGAATCATCATAAATCATCCAAAGTTTTGCAATGGTCGGTTGAATTTTGTTTGTCGTTCAGTGTGAAGGTCTTGCATAGCCCAAAAATGGCTTGAAACAAGGGTGACATACCGAAGAAATCGTTTTCTCTTCTTTTCACTCTGTACAATCTCTTCCACACCCCAGCCCCAGCATTGCCTCAGTGTGGTGTACTGTTGACATTCTGTGGAAGTTAAAAGAACACCATAACTACACGATCAAGATGGTTCATGATACATCTTGAAAACAAATAAAGTCCCACCAACATTTTCCAGATCATAAGACAGCATTGTCAAGACGCTCCAGGCGGGTGGGTGGTGAAGGCAGCAATAACGAGTAACATTAGCAATATTACAAGACTGTGATTCAAGGTAAACTGATTTGTCATTACCCCCTCATTAACTTCACCATGACAAGCTAAAATCGGGAGCATTGGAATATTCACTGCTCACCTGGTGATTGGTATAATTTCAACAACACTCAAAAAGCTCAGTATGATCAAAGAGAGAGCAGTTTGATTGTCTGGCAAAAGAAGTAACGTACCTAATTTCCACTCCCTTCACTATCACTGAGCTAAGATGTTGGGCTACTTAGCACTTACAGTCGACGGAATGAACTACACCAACTCATTCGACTTACACTGAAAGTACTTTTCCAATCTATAGTCTCGATATCTGAATAGAACAACGATCAGTTAAAGGTCTGTTACACCTGATTCTGACTTTGCATGGATATCTCTGTTCTTTTATATCACTATGGCAAAATATTGCGATTTATTAAAATTGCACAGTCATTGACGAACTTAAGAAAACTAATCGACCAGGCTTGGAATATTGATTCTCAAGTCTGCGATTTGTTTTTTTTTTCTGCAATTGGTTTGGGCTTAATTCTGGATAAGTTTACTGATGTTAAGTAACTTAACTTGTGCTCTTGGAAGAATTTCTGTTCTGGAAACATTGTCAGTGCAAACAGTGAGGGAAATGGGAATGCAGGTTCTCCTCGATCAAGTGAAGTAATTGCGAAGTTAGTTTAGTTGCATGCATGACTAAGTTAGTCATTATATCAGAATATGACAAACCATTAGGAAATAACTGGTGATCTGGTATTTTGTGCAATGTTATACAACGATCAATGGTAACAACTCGGAGACAATGATTTGATCAGCTCTCAAAGAGGAATTTGCCTATGTTCACTCCCAAATCCTTTTACTATGTGATACTGCGAAACCTCTCCTTATGAAAATTGTAGATTGTTTTTAAAGACCTCGGTTGAAGCTGCCTCCTCTACTACACGAATAGGCAGAACATTCCAGTTTCTGAATTATGCTGTTTTTAAAAAAAAGTAATCATTGTAACAGTTGTTTTATTTTGCTGACCATCTTATATCAGTGTCTTTTTCTTCTCAAGCCTTTTAAAAATAGAATCTGTACAGTATGGAAACAGGCCACTTGTCCCAACAAGTCCTCACCAACCATCCAAAGAGTCACCAATCCAGATGCATCCTGCTATACTTTTACTCTACTCTATCCAAATCCCTCATGATTTTGAACACTTGTAAAACGTCTTCTTCATCTTTTGTTCCCTGTAAAGAGAAGCCAGAGCTTCTTCAAACTATCCACATAGGTGTCCAGTTGCTCATCTCTGGTACCATTTTTGTGTACCTTTTGTGCACCTTCTTAAATCCCTTCCTGAAGCGTGCTGCATGAGGGACAAGCAGGAGTGTTTTTAACTATTTGTCATAGTTTGTCTCATTTTGCATTCCACGATCCTATTTATAATGTTCGGAATCCTAATGATATATTCAATCTGCACAGCAAACTTCATAATTTGTGTGCATTTACACTATATGTATAAAACGCATTAAGCATCAGACTGGGATCATTTAAGGAAGAATTGATCATTGTCTAAAAATGATTTAGCTTGTATATAAAATTAACAAGGAGCAATCCAGAATAATTCTGAGTTGGCAGAGGGCTGAATTCAATGGGGCAAGTGGGCATTTGAGCAAGGACATTTGAGCACAAAAGTGGGCAATTTTCAGCTTTAGCTGTGCAATGCAGCTTAACATTTCCACAAGCAGGAAATGGTGGCAAAAATAATACTCTCATTCCCTGCATGATGTTGCAACGGATATGGATTATTGTTAACCCCATTGAGAACCATGCTAAACATAGACAGCTCAGAGGGGAATGAAAGAGTAAGGGAGTCTGGCAGCTAACTTTAAAAGGAAATCCATAAGTCATCATTAGTCAAAGACAGTGAAAAAGTAGCAAACGAATGAGTGGGGCAAATAACATAAATCCCCTGTTTAAACTTCCTGGGGCAGGGGCCTGGCTGAGGTATTATGAAGAGGAAGTTGATGTCCAGATCATGGTGAAGAAAAATGTAGCTGAGACTTGGGTGAGATGAAGTTTGACAGAATTTTAGAATGGCTAAAATAAAACAAAATTGCAGATTCTGGAAATCGGAACCAAAAATGAAACTGCTGGAGAATCTCAGATGATCTGGCAGCATCTGTGGCGGGAAAGCAGAGTCAATGTTTTTGTGACCCATTGATCATCTCCAGCTATTTCAGCTTCAATTCGAAAGGCTGATTGTCATTGATGGTTGGTGACTGCTAGCAACTGAATTGGAGACACCTGAGGACACAGAGAAAAGTAACATTGAAGCCGCAGTGGTAAAATCCACAACAATATAATACTGTTCAAATACAGACATGGAATCAGAGAGTGGAGAATTCTAGCATTTAAAATATTTTTGTTCAAAATTGTCTGGATAAATCCAGCAACCAGATTCATCTTAGTGGTGGGAAAGCTTCGAATGAACTGTAATCTCAGCCTCAAGCAACAATACTGGGAGATCAAATGACTAACTTTATATGCTGACTAAAAAATCTATTGTGTAACCTGTTTACCTAAATCATCTGATGAAGGCTTATAATTCTGAATCTTCAGTTTTCTTCAGAATTTAAGCCGGATTAGAAACGTAGAAAATAGAAGCAGGAGGAGGCCATGCAATCTTTCGAGCCTGCTCTGCCATTCATCACGAACGTGGTTGATTAGAGTATGACCTTGTTTCATTAAATCAGCTGATCAAAGCTTGAAATGCAACATTGTGAGACTTCTGTGATTTTTTAATGTCTGACAATAAATTCTAGACCCAGACACCATTTTAGTTTGCTTTCCATTTTGTGGTTATTGATCAATTGCACTTTAACAGCCCGAGCATTCAAAAAACTGATAGTATCAATTCTTCAGAAAAGAAAGCAGTGACGAAAAAATAAGTTTGGTTTGTCATGTGGCTAAATTGTATTTTTAATGTGGAATGTAACAACATGAGAGGAATTGCTGGAGAGTCAGAATGCCCTGTCAAATAATGTAGAGACTTTCTCATGAAGACATGCCCCGAAAACGAGTCTACCATGTTTGTCCTTAAAATTCTCCAAATATTTTAATGGATTATGGTCAATATGTATGGTTGTCTCAGATGCATTACTGGCAAATGTTGTAACGCCAATACCAAACTCAACTCTTTCTCAACTGTCAAATATTCCTGTTGATGAATGTTTAGCTTCCTGAGAAACAATTGATAAGCTTTTTTATCTTCTCATTGTTTTCTTGTAAGAGTACAGCACCGACACTTTTATCACTTGCATCGATAACTACCTTGAATAGCTTTGGGTTATTAGGTGTCGGTAATATTGGAGCAGTAGTTAACACAACTTTCAGGCTGAAAAATGCCTTCTGACGGTTTTCCATCCGTTGAAACCTTCTGCATTTCTACAATTCAGTGAGTGAAGCAGCCACTCTGCTAAGATTCCGTACAACTTTCTGATAAAACCCGCTCGATGTACTACCAAATGCAGAACGACCTCTGTTATCCGAACATCAATTATCCAAATTTCCGAATATTCGAACCAGATCTCAAGATCCTTTGTTTGCAATCAGATCAGTTATCTGAGCAATGAGTTGTCTGAACAATCGGTTATTCCAACAATTAGTTATCCCCAACCCTCTCATTTGGATAATGAGGATTGTTTTGTAGTTGTTCTACTCTTTTGGTCGATGGAGCCTCCTGTCCATGTTCAATAACATGGTCCAGGAGAGAGATTTGTGTTTTCTTGAGTTCGCTATCAGCCATATTTATCATAACGCCTGCTTCCCAATGTCGAATGATTAATTTTTGAGAAATTCTGCAAATTTTCCTTCCATGTGTGACTAAAAAATCAGGTCATCAATGTGTACCACGCAGTTGGCTAACGAAGGAATTACTTCATTGGTTAGTCTTTGAAATGTAGCTGGCATATTCTTCATACCACATTGACATGACTGTAAACTGGTACAGTGTATTTTGGTGTCACGAAAGCTGAAATTGTCTTCAACTTTTTGAATAAAAGTATCAGCCAGTATCCTTTGAGTAAGTCGGACTGAGAAATATAAGTTGCTTGTCCCATCTTCTCAATATGGTCTTCCAAACTTGGTTTCGGACATGTATCAGATTTAGTAACTACCTGAATTTTGCATAAGTCCACACATAATCAATGGATACTATCTGGCTTTGGTACCACTAATGTAGGTGAGCTCTATTCACTACGACTGATTTTGATTATATTGTCTGTCAGCAAGTGTTCACTCTCTGTCTAAACCTGTACTAATCTTCAAAGGTTAAGCCTGGAGGATGTTGATTGATTGGAACAGCATTTCCTGAATCAATATTATGTGTGCTGAGATTAGTAATTCCCAGGCTATTCCCACATATCTGCCCATGTGATTATACTAACACTTTCAGGTCATTTCGAGTTTCATCTGGAAGGTAACACAGCAGATTATCCCAGTTTTCCAGAAGTTCCTCATTGTTCAATTTAATTTGACGAGACCAATTCACAATCATCTGAAATTGTTTCGTCACTATTTGTTGTAACCAGTAACACATTCTCTTTTTTTCCGTCAAAATAACTTTTTAACTAAACACATCTGTTCAAGCTACAGAATGGTCACAGAAATAGGTGGAGGAGTGAGCCATTCAGCCCCTTAAGCATGCACTGCTGTTCAAAATTGCGATGGCTGATTATCCAACTCAGTACCCTGTTCCATTATTCTTTCTTTAAGCTTTGATACCTTTAGCCCGACGAAAAAAAAACTATTACGTTTTGGACTCAATCAATTTTTATGACAGTTAATTCCAAAGAGTCACCACTGTCAGGGTGAAGAAAGGTTTCCTCATCTTAGTCCAAAATGCCAGAGCCAGTATCCGTACAGCGTGAGCCCTGGTTCGGGTCACCCCAGCCGTGAAGAACATTCTTCCTGGTTACCTAATTATGGACATAAACACTGACTTATGCTGCATCTTATAGAGAATAAGAACTGAGAGGGGAAAATGTTGAAAATACCTAAGGAGTAACTTTTTCATGCAGAGGATGGTGTGTGTATGAAATGAACTGCCAGCGGAAGTGACAGAGGCTGGTGCAATTTCAATATTTAAAAGATATCTGGATGTGTACATGAATAGGAAGGTTTGAGAGGGATATGGGCCAAGTTCTGGCAAATGGGATTGTTTAGGATATCTGCTCAGCAAGAGCGAGTGAGTCCGAAAGGTGTGTTTCCATATTGTACATCTCTATGACTCTACTCCTTTACTCTTGATGTATTAGTAGAATACCTTTGATTTTCTTTAACATTATCTCCCAAGGCTACTTCATTTTCCTTTCTTGTCCTCCTCATTTCCCTCTTAAGAATGTCCCTGCACCTCTTGTACTCTGAGAGATTCACTTGCTCTCATTTATCGTTGCCTAATATATGATTCTTCTTATTCTTAACCAAAGCCTCAATATATTTGATCCTCCAGTGTTCCCTCCTCTTACCAGCCTTACCTTCACTCTGACAGGAACATCACGCCTCTGAACTCTCATAATCTCACTTCTGAAAGCCTTGCTCTGGCCGGCCGTCCCTTTAGCTGCAAACAGTCTACTCCAAACAACCCTTGAAACTTTTTGTTTCATCAAATCAAAATTTACCCGAGTCCAATGAAGAACATTAACATATATATAATGCCAATTCTTTCTAAAGTTAAATACAACTAATCAAATTATGACCCCAGGCCTCAAACCAATCTCCTACTCACCATTCAGTCACTTGCCCTGCCTTATTTGGTGGGCGGCACGGTGGCACAGTGGTTAGCACTGCTGCCTCACAGCGCTTGAAGACCTGGGTTCAATTCCCGACTCAGGCGACTGACTGTGTGGAGTTTGCACGTTCTCCCCGTGTCAGCGTGGGTTTCCTCCGGGTGCTCCGGTTTCCTCCCACAGTCACAAAGATGTGCGGGTCAGGTGAATTGGCCATGCTAAATTGCCCGTAGTGTTAGGTAAGGGGTAAATGTAGGGGTATGGGTGGGTTTCGCTTCGGCGGGTCGGTGTGGACTTGTTGGGCCAAAGGGCCTGTTTCCACACTGTAAATCTAATCTAATCTAAATTTCAAAAGTGTAGGTCAGGTTTGCTCTTCCTGTGAGAGTTACATCTGCATATTAAATAAGAAAATGTTCTTCAACACTTAACAAATTCCTCATCATCCAAGCTCTTAAGACCATGGCTGCCCAACTTTATGTTTGGAAGGTTAAAATTTCCTATTCTTACAATTCTGTTATTCTTACGTATAAATGAGATATTTGTTCCTCAATTTCACTCTGACTCCTGGGGGGACTATTACAATCGCATCAAAGTAATCATGCTCATCTTATTTCTGAGTTCCATCCACTTACTTCACTGGACCATCACTCAGAAATACCTTCTGTGAGATTAGCAGTAATATTTCACCGCAAGATTCCAATCTCCTCTAGCTCTACTTCTACCGTATCTTTGATTGTGTGAGTTGTCCTTGAGGGGCTTTGAACACAAATTATTCAATTTACTGGTGATGGTTAGTAACTGAAAATAAAGATACTATGGGTGACCTGGTGATGGGAAATAAAAAGGTACGTTGTGTGGAAGGATAATTCTGAAAAAAAATAATAATATTAAAAAAAGAACTCCATTCTGCCTGCTCAGGTCTTGCCTACGCTGTACCTTCTGAGTATTTTCCTTTTGTTTTGATGAGTTCAAGTTAATCTCGCCCGCTGTTTTGTACTTGTTGACCATTTGTTAACGGGTGTCTGCCGTTTCAGAATGTAGGTTGCTTATTGTGTACGTTCTCACAGTTTAGTGTTTGGAGTCCTTGTTGGTTCAACCTGTGCTTCGGTCTATAATGCAAAATTACACAAAAATATTAATAGCAATTCAAGGCAAAATGTTAAGATATTGGAAGAACAGCTAAGAGCATCAAGTTTGACAGATGGGTTGTGGGTAAGGACATGGAAAGCAGCAGGGTTTCCAGAACTTCTGATTTCTGACTTCCCTGATCGAAATCAACCTGTGATTTATAATGTTTGAGGATTGTTATTCATTAATATCGGTGCGTCATATAGATCTCAGTCTCAGGAAGGTGTGACATGCTTCTTTGTTTTGTGATGAACTCAGGGGAATATACAATAATAAGGGTGTAAACCCACAGGGTTGAAGGAGCAAAGGATCCTCCCTGTGTATGGGCACAAATCAGGGAATGCAGCATGACATATGGACAGAAGAACAAATAAACCCTACTTCAAGTACGCTGTAGAGAACAACTGCAAAGCAATTATGTTAAAATGAAATAAAACAGTCGCTTGTCTCACCTTGAATATTTCATCCAATTTCAGGTGCCATATTTTTGAAAAACTGCAAAGTTATGAGATTGGCTGCGTGACTGATTCACAACACTATTCCAAGGATGATGACCCTCACCGACTCTGAGAAATTGGGACTGTTCTCCTCGCTGATAATTCCAGACTCTGTGAACAGTTGCTATGAATGATTCTCAATTCCGTCTTGCGTCATATAGTTCCCAATGGATGAATATTTACTTCTGAGTTCTGCCTTGCCTGATCAACATCGACCGCTGATTTATTATTTTTGAGGGTTGCCGTTCAGTAGATCAGATAGCTCTCAGTCTCATTCCCTGGGATTTGACAGTTGTGGTGTGTCAAATAGATATCAACAATTGTGTTCCACGAGATTTATGTGTGAGAAAAACTCCAGTTCTGAGAATTCGCCCTTGGATTGTGCACGTGTTGTGTCTGAATACCTGACTGAACGTTGATAGTTTTGGCTGATGAACGTTTCGTTGGGCGCTTTAGGTGATGATTTATGCATTACTAACCCAGGCTGTCCGGACATTGGGAGTACTTGTAGTTTAGGCAGTGTAGAGTAAAGTTTCAAACTCCATTGCCTGCCTTTTCTAGGCTTCTGGTGGAGCCGATAAAATTATCATTGCGTGACCCGAGGTCGTGACCCTTTGTGCATAAGAGGAAATGTTCTCTCATCATTCTGCCTCTGGAGTGTTCCATCAAGCATGTCGTGTGAAAGATGTATTTACATTAGTGGGATGCATGTTAGCGCAGCAGTAAACTAAATGAGTGGATGAAACACAACCAAACAGAAAAAAAGAAAGTACTTGACTGGGAAAAGAGTTGGATGGAGGAAAATGTATTATTACTGACTGGGCTTGAAGAAAGGATTAAGCAAACTCAAGATTAATGCATATTCATTCGAGGTTTATTAACCATTTCAGAAAGCATTTTTATCCAAAATGTTAATGTAAAAGTTAACAGAAGTGAATCTAATTGCTGGATGCCGCATTGTGACGAGAACATCTGCGCTGTGAGCTGGGAATTTTCTGTCACAAGAAAGGGAATACAAAGGCTCATCATAAAGGGTTCGCAACCATTCGAAATAAGAAACAAATAAAAACAAAACAAATGTGCTTCAAACAACTGGGAAGCTACACATTCTTCAAACCACAACCATCACAACGATATCAAAGTAAAAAGGAAAATCCATCAATAATTGTTGCAGTTACACGCTGATATACTGAAGGGATCTCACTGTTAGAGTCAGCAACAGGACAGATTGTAGATTGGGATTTCAGAGATCTTGATAATAAGAGCAGAAAAATGAAAAGGGGTCCACAATTCATAAACTTAATCTGGAAAAGAGAGATAAAGCTATGACGCATTCTTTTTATAATCAGGGACGTTCAGATTTTTTATTCAATGGCACACTTAGAGATTTCACAAAACATATTGGGCTGCTTGGCAAGTGAAAGATGTGATCATTCTCACCTTCGCCAGAGTGACGGCAGTGCTGGAGAAAATGCTCAGGAAGAACAAAGTGATGAGCGTGGAAGCAGCTATCCAGATGTTGCTATTATCATCCTCAGAGTCTTCAATTCAAGTGCAATCTATTGAATCTATGAATATAATTCTGAGCGAACGCATTTAGATTGTTTATTGATTAAGATCAATCTATCTGCATCCAAGTCATGTAATTGGAGACCATTGCATCTTCATAAAGCAATCAGGTATTTCTCAAGTGTGACTCTTATCTGTATCCTATAATGCATTATTGACTCTCAGCAAGAAATTACGAATACTAACTGCACATGCTCTTTCTTCATTGTTCATGTCAGAATATTTTATTTTTTTCTTGAACCTATTATTGAAAGATATTATTATTTGAGGAATGCTTATTTCGAATGATTATTTTAATTTTATCATTATATTTTGACTATAGGCTGTGAAAGCAGTTTAGTTGAACATTGTGGCCATCACTGAATATAAGTTCAAACGTGATTCCCATCTTTATGTATTGGTGACCAATTGCTTGGCAAATCATGAATATAAGGCACATCACGGTCATGACATTGCTTCAGATTTGTGTTTGTAGGATTTGTATATTTAGGAATAAGTTTTTGTACATGTGTCTCTTACTTGATTTGATCCACTGCTTGGTGTGTTTGGTTTTGCTTTAATGTTTGTTAATGTGGTTATGAGACCCTCTTACATCACTCTTGCCCATGTTGGAGTCTGTGCATGAATAAACATATTCCTGTTCCTTTACTGTTGTTGTGCGCATGAGTTTGTGTACGTAAGTTTTGGGCTTTTCACATTGTGTAAGCATCATCATGCTAATATGCTACTTCGTTGCTGCTTATGCTTGTAATGTCTTTTGTGAGTGTTCACTTTTCATTAGTGCTATCTAAAATATGTGCTGATGTGTCTGTTTCAGATCTTACCTACACTAGGTTATTTTCATCTTTATGCTTAATAAATGTTAGCATGCACCGTCATGTTTGATGGATGTTTATATTTATATGATGATGTCTGCTTGTGTCGCAATCTTTCCCAAACCATCTCCTGAAAAGCTTGTTTGTTTTAGTGTTTGTAAATGCTTGCTGATGCTTGTGCCCATTATCCATATTTAATAAACGCCCCTCTGTTTGTTGATCTATGCACGTGTGTGTCTGCATGCCAGACTCTGAATTTGTGTGTGCGTGTGAAATTGTATACATGCTGATCAATGTGGTTTAAAAATAACTAATTAAGCCTCCTATGTCATCGCATGTTTGTCATTCTGAAAATGGGAAAATGATGATATTAATGTTTACCTCTGTGCACTGACGTGCCTGTGTAAGTCAACATTTGGGAAGACATTGTTCGGAATTTGTATCTGTGTGTTCATGCGTGTATGTCTGTACGCATTGTGCTGTATGAATGTATATGTATTCATGCCCATTTGTGTTTGACCGTGTGTCTATGTTTCTCATGGTTATGTGTGAGTACCCCTGTTCATTTGTGCAAATGCTTTTCTTTCGGTGTATGTGAGTTTTTGTAAGAATTATGGTGAGTGTTCAAGGACCACTTACATGAGTGGCTCTTGCTAGTGTGCGTGTGTGACGTCTTATCTAGATGCACATTTGAGTGTGCACATAAATATGTGTCTTTAGGTGAGAGCCTGGACACGTGTCTTTACATCTGCATTTGTGATCATCTCTCTGCGTCTGTGTGTGTTTCTGCTCTTTCACGAAACTGCATTTTTTTTGTATTCTAATGTTATTGTTCTAATTTAAATGGATTGGCGACAATTAGATCTGATCTTGGTGTTGTAGGAAACATTTCCCATTGTCGTGGAGAGATAAGCGTTTTGTGAGCAACTCTTCTGTTGCAAAGATTGAATTTCTGTCTCTGAGACAAAAGGCCTGAGTTCAAATCCCCACTGCCCCAGACATAACATTTCTGAGTATGTTTATCAGAAATTTTCTACTTCTGTCCTGTATATGAAACAAAATTATATCAGGTGCTTGAATACCAGAATTGATCCTGTGTACTCCAGAAAACTGAGACAAAACTATGGAATTCAAACCGGGTCGATGCACACACCAGTTTTAGATTATGGGAGTCAATGTTAGTCATTTGTTAACAGGGCCAAGCTTGTCCAACAGGTTTCAAAGGTATTATTTTGCGTGGAGATTTTAATTCTTCGGACCGTCAGCAAGAAGCTGACTTTCCTGTTAGCAACTGGGTTACATTACAGAGGACATCTACCATGCTAAGGGAGCGAGAGGACAGACCATTCATCCTTCCTTCCCCTCTGCTCCACAACAACTTATCAATCGATTCTCTTTGGTGTGAAAGTGAAGATACATCCTATCAACTCATGCTCTGGCGCAAGGTCCCTGGCAGTTCCACAGATACCAAGGTAACACTCAAACTGCTCTGCAATCTTTACGATTGGTATGTTCCAATCCAATTTAATTTTAAAGTGTATTTTAAATTTACATTTCCAGTTGGTGCAATGTGGCAGTTTAAAACTGACATGAATTTTGTAAGAATGTCCAATCGGGGAAAGCAAGAACACCAAGTTCAAAAGTTGTGCACTACCCTTTACCCAAAATTGACACTGTCAGATTTTGTCACAGAGGGATTTAGGATGGATAAGGTACTTGGCGGAATCCTGCAATGAGTGAGCCTTCCTCTGTCTCTGAACCAGGGTATATCTGAGCAGAGAACATTAACTGCACAAGACACTCAATAGACAATAGACGATAGACAAAAGGTTCATCCTAGACCAGTTAAACCCACTTTAACTACACAGATGGAATGTAAGTCAGGGTGGAAAACAATAAATTCAGTAGTTAACTCACAACTGGAGGAAACAACAAACGTTATTACTTCTGTTGAATTATTAAATGCAACTTTGAGATTTTTATTGACATGAATTCACAGTGTCCATCGGTACAAGTGAAATGTTCACGAAACATTTTACCGCTGGATTTATCGAGTGTTCTGTTGAATATCTTCAATGGAATCGCTTCATGTCACACCACACAGGAGGAAGATGCACCGCTGGCCCACTCCTCTGCTGTAATGGATAACAGGCTGTAGAATAAGAAGGAGGTGTTGTCACTCTCCGCCATCACCTCGGTGTTCTTGTAGTTACTGGGATTCACCTGCTTGTTATTGCTTGTCCACTTGACGAAGATCTCTCGGGGGGAAAATCCTCTTGCTAAACAGGTGAGGGAGAGAAACCTCTGAGCGGAGATTTCTTCTGCTGGTGGCAGGAGGCCCTACACTGATGGCTCCAGCGGATTAATCACTGCAGAATATTTGAGAAAATAGAAATCATCCAAAGAAATCCAGTACCAACATTACAATTGCACTAAATATTAAAATACACCATTTTTAATTTGGGATTTAATCACTCTCGTTTCCTAATGGAGCAGAATGGTGCGAATTCTGTTCATTAAAAAAAGTAATGTTTACTGTGAAAGTTGCCTCCATGTTTCCACTCCATAACAAGGGCATTCTGTTTAACTGTCATTGATCATGGTGACGTCACAAACCAAGCTTCTTCCCGCCCCCCTCCCTTTTCTAATTTAAACAAAAGACAATATCCTTGTCAGTCTTTTTCTTAATCAGCTACTTAGCTATCTGGCCATCAGATGCATCAGTAATGCTCCCAACGGTGTTTGTTCGTTACCAATCAAAGCCTGTCATTGATGTAACTGGATCTGGATTACATGTGGGATCCTTTGTATTTTAATCTCACCGCTTACCTTTCTCAGCAGAGTCGCTAGATTCTGATGGTACACCACCCATTCAATAGTAACGCCACTCAGACAGGCTTCATCAGAAATGTCTAATTTGCTGATCACGCTGTCGGGATTCTGTCCAGGCTGGTCAGCAATCTCTGATTTCACAGGTCTCTTTTCTTGTGACCAGGTCACGTTGACTCCAGAACGAAGGTTGGACACAACGTAGGTTAACATCAACGTCACCGACACCTCCAGTAAGACTTGCTCTACTGGCGGCGGCAGGATTTTAACGGTGTTGGCGTGGCACTCGGTATCTTCTATGAAACAAAGATCAAATTAAATGGAAAATGTCTCTTTATGATAAAGACACCCAATCTTCATATTACTTGTTCAAAGGGTGAAGAATCCACCTTCAAAACGGCAATGCCAACTATTGCTGAAACGATGCTTACTATTGTTGATGTATTTTGATTTGTGAAAGTATTTTCGATTACCTATGACATAACCTGTGCAATTATTCCAAAAGAACACTGGCTTTGTAACAAGTGAAACCAATGAAAAACTTAAAATCCTCGAAGATATCATCATGTAACCCATGGAATTATCTTTCTTTCAGAGCTTGTCTCTCACTTAAGACCATCTATTGATACTTGTGACAGGAGTAATCTGAATTTAATTAGTTCATTGCCATGTTCATAACGCTTAGGTGCAAGTGCTGCTGGTCACGCTGATTGCCAAGTCACACCCCAAATTATGGACAAATTATAATAAATAATAATTAGTCTCTTTGCAGGTTCTTAAGTGTTACAGCAGCGGTGAACATCCATAGCAATTTTGTTCATTATATTTAACGTCATCAAAAATACTTTGCGTTATTGGTGTGATGTCATTCTGTAATTTATGCCATTGTTCCTCGTGGGCTGAGTACAGTATTGGATATCTAGAAGGACACCCATCTCCTTAAGTCTTTCCCTCCATTCAGTTAGATCATGACTGGTCTGTACTTCCACTTTATTTACCAAGCTGCATTTTTAATTTTTTTCATAGAGCAGGGGAGAAAAAAACAAACAAAAGAGTCTTAAATTAATCTGCAAACGTGATGGAAATGTGAACTAATTTTATAGACATCCACTGCTCACTGTGTAAACGTCACCACCCCAAACCAGGCTAAATCAGCCTGTCTCGAGTTCCTAGTTTATTCATCCCCAATTGTAGCATTCTCACCAGAATTTATTCTCCTGCCTCATCCACTCATTACAAAGAGCATCTTAATGAAGCTCAGTGAGATCACGTTTATCTCAGTTCATCAACTTGGTCTGTGGTCTGAACCCATAAATGAAGTTTCAGAGCTCAGTACCGAATAAACATCGATGTCGTACAATGTCCAAGGCCAACAGGTCATTGCTGAGCAGGGAATGAAGCATTGAACGCATTTTGATTTATTTTCAAGTAAGGGTCACTGAATATTTTAACCACTTCATTTTGAGACCACAACATCATAAGATAGAGGATCAAGATAATGCTGTTTGGCCAATCCAGAGTTTAGATCAGAATGATGCTGGAAAAACACAGCAGGTCAGGCAGCACCCGACGAGCAGGAAAATCGACGTTTCAGGCTAAAGCCATTCTACTGTCTTCTCCCCATACTAAACAAGAGCCGATTTATCTCTGGCTTAAATACACACAATGTCCTTGAAGCCACTACCAGGCAAGGATTCAGCACTCTGAATGTCTCTCCCAGCATGGTCAGACAACAAACTATTTGACAAAGCTCACTGTCTATATATCTATCTTCAATAGAGGAGAAACATGCTTTTCTGACTTGCCAAAATGTTGAATTGTGAGCAATGCTAATGTAATACTCAAACTGAAATGAGATATGTGACATGTTAGTAAACGAGAAGCTGTACCATGCTGTTTACTACGCCTGATAAATTAGTGTGTTTGATTTACATCAGAGTTCAGAATTATTTGTACCTCTCTCAGTATCTGTCTCTTACCCTGGAGTGCGGTGATGTTTTTATTTTGAATGTTCCCTCCATGAGTGACCTGGCAGATATAGACTGCGCTGTTGTACCATTCACCATGAGGGACCGTCAGGCGACTCGTCATCGAGAGGTTCCCGTTTGCCTCATACACGGGAGACGTGAAGAAGCCAGAAGCCAAGGGTCAGTCACTTTTTTAATCAACTCATGGAGATTGACTTCGGATGGAAATCGATGATTGAACAGACGACAGTTGCAAACTTGCTGTTTGTGATTTCTTCACTGGAGCTCACAGTAAGGAGAAGAGTTGGTTGGAGAATATCTGGACCTTTGGGAAACACGTTGTATAAATTATCTGACGAATTTCATAACAAATACAATCAGTTCTCATATATCAAGGCTTCCAAAAGACAAAGTGCAAATACATCGGCGAATTTCAGAGAAATGTAAATTAAATAGGGCAATGAGAATAGAGGTTTTTAACTTCCTCAGCATAGGCGTGGATATTCATTTTGCCAAAAATTTAGAGGGAGTACAATTCTGAAAATGCCCCCAGGAGAATATTTTTACAAAGTTTGTGTTAATACAGAGAATTTTAATCCATACCTTGCAAGAGAGGGGTGAACCTGGACTTGACTTTAGGGAATGAAGTCGACCCAGTGGGTAAAACATCAATGGTGGAGCACTTTGCAAACAGTGATCGCAAATCAGTTGGATTTCAGATTGTACTGCAAAGGAATAGAAATTGACACAAAATTCCGAAAAGGGGAGGAACAATTTTAGTAAGATCAGGTAATGACTTGACCAGAGTGGACTGGAAGCTGACACTTATTGGTAAATCTGAGTCAGAGCAGTGTGACATATTTAAGAAAGATATAGGAAAATCACAGGGAGGACATTTCCCAGGAAGCCACTGCATGGGACCAAGAATGCAGCGGACTCTGGAAACCAAAGGGCATGGAGGGTGTGATAAAGAGAAACAAGGGAGGCATCCGGTCTATACTGAAATCTCAAAACAATAGAAACTATTATGGAGTACAGAACATGCAAGGGGGAGTTCGAAAGACAAAAGAATTAGAAGAGCAAAAGGGACCATGAGAAAATAATAGCAGTCAAAATAATGGAAAATATTTTTTTAATTCGGTGGCTCATTCATTATAAAGTAATTTTTCGGGAAACAGTGATGCCCATTAAGTGTTATTATTGGAGTGGAGCCGGGGGATTAGGTTGTGGTGGAATTGAATGTGTTGTGTCAGTGTTCACCAGTAAGAGGGGCAATGTGGGGACAGAAATCATGGAGGGATGTTGTGATGTAGTTTTCAGAAATTAGGTGACGTGATGTTCTGTGTTGTCTTGTTGAATGAAAAGTGGTCATATTTCCAGGGCAGATGAAAAGTATACCAAGTGATTGAGCGATGCAAAGGATGAAATAGTTGGGTCGCTGACAATAATTTAGAATTCCTGTCTGGCCACAGCAGTTGTGCCGAGTGAAGATCAGCCAACGTTGCACTGTTATGCAGGACGAAGGAGGGGATAAATAAGGAAAACACAGTTCTGTCAAGCTAGTCTCAGTGGTAGGGAAACTATTGAGAAGTGAAATTAGTCTTCATTTGGAAGATAAATCAACAATTTGCAGCACGGTTTCATTGAGAGAAAGTCATGTGTAACAACTTGATAGTAGTTTTCAGAGAGATAAATCGATGTCCAGATGATAGCAATAATCAGAGCCAATGGAATCCGAGTTAATTTGACAGATTGGATCGAGAATTGGCTGAGTGGTGGGAGGAGGGGATAATAGTCATCGGGTGTCTGCGTGACTGGAACTCTGTCTCCCGGTGTTCTTGAGGGTTTCATGTTGATTTCTTTGCTATTTCCCTTACGTACCAATGATTGAGACTAGACTAAAATTTAGGAGGATTAACCAGTGAATTCACAGATGAAATAAAACTGTCATGTTGGTCAGTCATAAGCAAAATGGCTTTAGATTGCAGGAGAATATACAAGGGTTGGTTGTATGTGAAGAGAAGTTGCAAATGGAAATCATTATGGATAAATGGAAGGTGATGCAATTAGGCAGAATACTCTGTGAGGTATGCCGTTTTGAATGGTGGAACACTGGAAAGGACTGAGGATCTTTGCTACATGTCCCGACCGATCCCCTATAGTATCGTGTCGACTGGATAAAGAGGCTAAGAAGGTGGGAGAATATTTGCTTTTATTATCCAAGACGTTGTAGATTATACTGGAACTTAATAGAACACTGTTTAGGCAATACTGAAGCGTTATGCGCATGTTATCGAAGGAATGCAATTACACTGAAGGCAGGATTGACGAGATTTGCCAGGATCTTACCTGGGTTGGAGGGTTTTAGGTATGAAACTAGATTAGATAGACAGGGGTTTCCTTTGGAGCAGAGGAGAATTAGGGAAAAGGTGATTGTGATGTCTGTGCCTAAAATCATTCCAGACAGGGTAAACTGGATGAAACCTTTCCCCTTGATGGAGAGATCAATGCCTCAGGGGCACAAGGTGAAGGTAAGGCCAGGAAGTTCCAAGTGGATCTCAGAGTAAAACAAAATTAAACAGAGGGTGGTGTTAGTCTAGAGCTCAGTACCTACAAGTCATGGAGAGATTGAGCCCCTCATAGTAAGTATGAAGTATTGAGATGCATCTTTGCAAGGGCAAGTCACACAAGGCAATTGATCATTTGCTGGCACATGAGACTGGAATAGTTCCTTGGCTGTTATTGATAGGCGTGAACTGGATTGATCAAAGGGACGTTTTCCTGTGCTGTATAAGGTGATTCTGTGAAAACTGTTATAAATAATGCCTTACTCATTTTAATCTAGATGCTCTGTTTATCTCAGTTCCCACAACACATGGCATTTCTTTGCTCTTTTGTTACCCTCTGTGTTGAACCTCACAGTAGATTTTGCTGGGCAAGGTTAAGTGGCTGCTCAGGGTGTAAGCTCCCTTCTTGTTTCTCACTGATGGTAAAATCTTCAATCCAGTCGTGATTAGCTCCCCACGTTGCTGCCAGGTTACCTTGGTGAAGTCAGGGGAATAATCCATCACCAAACAACCAAAGATGATAGAACAGGTGTTGTGCTCTTCACAGGAGGAGACCAGGCCATAAAGCGTGGGGGGAGATGGTTGTCTACAATAGAGTGACAAACTGAGCCTGTTCGTTTCTGTTAATTTGACCTTATCAGTTGCTCAAATGTGTTCTCAGACGTAAATGTTTGCCAGTATGCTCCCGCTTAAGTCTACAGCGTATATGGAGTTTATTTTTCTTTCCTACCAGTTGATGATGATGATCGATCAGTTTCCTCTTCAGAAACATGCCCTCGAACTTGACCATTACCATATAATTTAGGAAAAGAACATCATCATCCCACCAACAGTAACTGCTTGAAAATCTCACCAATTGACGTTTTCACTGGATTGCAAGTGAAGAGCAGAGAGGTTTCACAAAATACAAACCAAGGAAATGCAGCTTCATAGAAATTCTACAGTGTGTGCAAACAGTTCATTTGGCCCAACAAGTCCACACCCACCTTCTGAAAAGTAACTCTTTCAGCCCAATTTCCCTACCCTACGACTCTACATTTAACCTTGACTAATGCACCTAACCTCCCAATCCCTGAATACTACGGACAATTTAGCATGCCCAATTCACCCAGCCTGCATACCTTTAGAATGTGGGAGGAAACTGGAGCATCTGGAGGAAACCCACGCAGAGACGGGGAGAACATGCAAACTCAGCACAGATAGTGGCTCGAGGAGAGAACCGAATCAGGGTCCCTGGCTCTGTGAGGCAGCAGTGCTAACCACTGAGCCACAGTGCTGCCTCACAGTGCACTGTGTTGCCAGAAATCAAAAATAAAAACAGCAATTGCTGGAAAAAACAAACAACTGGCAGCTTCTGTGGGGAGAAACCAGAGTGAATCAGGTCCAGTGAGCGTTGCTCACAGATCAATGCAAGGCAGAATGTTCTCTGTGGGAAGAAGGTCACTGCAGCAGCAGCACAGGCAGGAGCTGAGCATTGGAACTGGGAGGATGGCTGTCACAGCTGACCTCAGGCGAATTTTCTGCAAGTGGAAAATTCTTATTTACAATTAACTGAATTTTGGAAGCCTCTGAAAAATGGAGGACCATTACGGTTCAGAGACTTTGGAGTGTTACAGTTAACTGCGCTGAGTATTAACACAAATAGGATTTGAAAAGTTAACCTGTACTCTTTAACTTGAATAACTATCAACCAGACATGCAGGTCACCTCCAAAACACATCTCTCAGACTATCCACCGCTTTTACTCTCTGCCTAGACCTAAATTTCCACTCGCATTGACAAACTGTACCCTGCTACATACCCAGCACAAGACACACATTCAAGGCAGTCCATATCGATAATTTAGATGAGCAAAGAGATTCTGTGTCCATGTACGTAGATCACTAAAAGCTGCCACCCAGGTTGCTAGGGTTGCTAAGAAGGCATACTGTGTGTTAGCTTTCATTGGTAGAGGGGTTGAGTTTTGGAGCCACGAGGTCATTCAGCAGCTGTACAAAACTCTAGTGTTGCCACACTTGGAGTATTGCATATAGTTTTGGTCACTGCATTATAGGGCGGATGTGGAAGCTTTGGAAAGGGTTCAAAGGAGATTTGCTAGGCTGTTGCCTGGTATGGAGAAATGGTTTCATGAAGAAAGGCTGGGGGACTTGATGCTGTTTTTGTTCACAAGAAGAAGGTGGAGTGTTGACTTATGTCAGATAATCAGAGGGTAAGATAGGGAGGGCAGTGAGAGCCTTTTTTCTCAGATGGTAATGGCGAGGAGGAGGGGACAAAGCTTTAAATTGAGAGGCAATAGAAATGGGACCGATGTCAGCGGTAGTTTCTGACTCAGAGAGTGGTAGGTGTGTGGAATGCACTGCCTGCAACAGTAGTAGACTCGTCAACATTAAGGGTATTTTATGGTCATTGGAATAGTTTAGAATAGATAGGCTTCAGAATGTTCCAAAGATCAGTGCAACATTGAGGAGTGAAAGGTCTATAGTGCGCTGTAATGTTCTGTGTAATGTTCCCAGTTCCAAATGGACATATCATCTAAATTCCTTTCACTCATTTCCACTCCTGCCACCCTGCATCTTGCGCATGGCGAATCTGGCCCTACTAGGCCTGTCACGATCATTTTCAGAACGTCTGACAGAAGCCCACTACGCGAGACATGACTTCATCCTTTGGTCACTGGCCTCTCATCATTCCCAGGTCAACATGTGCACATTGTATCATAACTCCCTTCGCACTTGTCCTTTACCAGCTGCCATTTTGCCAGACTCCAAGCTTTGCATTTTGACATCATGTCCACCTGCCTTTTCATACAGTGAATTTCTACCCCTGAGGCAGCCTGGCACTCTGCCCAACTCTACGCTAACCAGCCAGACCCCGTGCCCACCTCTACACCAACCAGCCTGGCACCCTGCCGATCTCTCCACAAACCAGCTTGGCAGCCTGTCACCCTCTACAAAAACCAACCTCTCACCCTACTGACCTCTAACTAACCAGCCGGCCACCCTGTCAATCTCTACACTAACCTGCCAGGCACCCTGCTAATCTCTCCACAAACCAGGAAGTCACCCTTTCCGCCTCTACACTACCTAGCCTCACACCCTACTAATCTCTACACCAACCAGCCTGGCACCCTGCCGAACTCTACACTAACCAACCTGACATTCTGCGAACTCTGAAATAACCATAGTGACACCCTGCTGATCTCTCAACTAACCATCCTGGAACCCTGTCCAATTCTGCTCTAACCAGCCTTACATCAAGACCAGGTCTCCACTAACCAGCCTGCAACACTGTTCATCTTTCCACTAACAATCTTGTCAAAGACAAACCTTCTGCGTTTCAGGCTCAAACTCGCCCTCACCTACCAAGCACAATTTGACTAAATTCTCCTGCGACTATTACTGTTTACCTTGATGCCACCTTGTCAGACGCAAGCTGCACAGGTGCACGCAAGCTTTCCCAGCCGCCGGCCAACACCTTATAGCCTACCTTAAACTATCCCTTATTCTCACTCTATCCCCTCACTAGCTCACCACCTTCAACGTTCGAGCCTATTCCACCACAAAATCAGAGAATTATAAAGTCATACAGCACAGAAACCGTCCCTTTGGCCCAGACCATCCAATCTGAACTGAGTTCCCAAATTAAACTAATTCCATTTGCCTGCCCTTGGCCCATATCGATCCAGACCTATCCAGATCCTGCACCTGGCCAAATGTCTTCTGAATATTGTAACAGTCTCTGAATTTGCCACAGCCTCTGACAGTTCATTCCACTGTGTGGTACAGTTGCACCATGAAGCCCCAATCTCTGCACTCAATGTTCTGTCCAACGAAGGAACATGAGTCAAACACCTTCAAAACGCTAGCTACTTGAGTCAATGTTTTCAAGAATCTCTGTGACTGAACCCACAAGTCTCTCTGTTCATCAATACTACCCAATGCCCTACCATTAACTCTAAGTTGCGACCTGATTTATCTTCACAAAAAGCAATACATCATATTCATTTAAATTAAATTCCATTTGTCACTCCTTAGCTCATTGGCCAGGCTGATCAAAATCTCATTTTACTTGGAGATAACCTTCACTGCCCATTATAGCACAAGTTTTGAGTTCATGCGCAAACTTACCAACCATTCTCCATTCAATGTTTTCATTGTTCTGAACCAATATTGTACCCTGCTCAACTTTTCTTCCAAATATCAATAGTATTTTCTTTTAAGGATTGAAAGAATCTATCTCCTTCTTGAAATCTTTTAAAGTTTTGACCTCAATCAATTTCTGTGGTGGAGAATTCCAAAGCTTCACCATTCTTTTGTTGAACAGTAAACACTCAGTTTCAATGTTATCGGGTGTTGGAAAGACTGGTGAGCAGCAGGATTTATAATGATCCCATGAATGGAATAGCATTCCAGAGGCGCCAAGGTGCCTTCTTCAGCTTCTAATTTGCATGCTGAAATGTCCCTTCAGCAGCATGTTGCAAAACTGTGATCTTTGAAGATAAGGGTGCACATGCATGTAAATGCTTCACCTGAGAGCTTTCATACAAATTAGTCTTCAACTTGACTCTCAACTATATCCCTGCCCGTTTCCCCTTCCTCGGTCACAGCCACGGGACTCACTTTCTAACGGCGCTGTGAGTGTGCTAATATTACACCATCTTCAGCAATTCAAGTAAGCTGATGACAACTGGTTTCTTAAGGAGATATTAAAAGCTTGGCACTTCCACACCTGTCTAGAGATGCAAATAACTCCTGAAAGAATTGAAAATTATTTGAGGAACTTGCGTGCCCACACAAGATGATATGCTGAATGGTTTCCTTCTATGTGATTTGACTGTGTTTCACTGAACTAACATTACTATTTCAGAATCATATAATGAGAGTGAAGAGACCCTCATTTTTAACAAGGCAATGGCTCATTTTACTTTCCTGGGAAAAAAAAATCATATTATTAGATTTAGATTACTTACAGTGTGGAAACGGGCCCTTTGGCCCAACAAGTCCACACCGACTCTCCGAAGACCAACACAACCAGACTTATTCCCCTACATTTACCCCTTCACCTAACGCTACGGGCAATTTAGCATGGCCAATTCACCTAGCCTGCACATTTTTGGACTGTAGGAGGAAACACACTCAGACACGGAGAGAGTGTGCAAACTCCATGCAAACAGTTGCCTGAGGCGGTAATTGAACGCGGGCCTCTGGCGCTGTGAGGCAGCAGTACTAACTACTGTGTCGACATGCCATCATAGAAACAACGATTGGGATGTTTGAATTGGAAATTGTCAGATATTTAAAGCTTACTTTCATGAGCAATTAATTCCAGCCTCATTGTGTCACTTTAAATACTCACAGAAATGTCTTTCAGAAAGTGTGTCTCCCTTTGTTATGGTCATTAGAATCAGTAAATCTGGGATAGTTTTGCTTATTAATCAAAGGTAGTAAAGAGTTTTAGCCAAAAGGAGGCCTATGGAGTTAGGTCGCAGATGCACCATGATCTAAGTAAGTGGTGGAACAGCTCAAGGGGCTGAGTGCTCTCCTCCTGCTCTGACGTTAGTATCATTGTCTCATTCATTAGGCTAGCTCTGGCACTGAACACTTTTTATTAAAATAGAACATAGAACATAGAATATTACACCGCAGTACAGGCCCTTCGGCCCTCGATGTTGCACCGCCCTCTCATACTAATCGGAATTCCATCCCACCTACACTATTCCATATACGTCCATATGCCTGTCTAATGACGACACAAATGCACTTAAACTTGGCGAATCGACTACCGTTGCAAGTAAAGCATTCCATAATCTTTCTACGCTGGGAGTAAATAAACTACTATTGACATCTTTCTAATACCTATCTCCCCTCACTTTAAAGTTGTATCCCCTCGTGTTTGTCGTCCCCATACTTGGAAAAAGGCTCTCCCTGTCCAACCTATCTAACCCTCTGATTATCTTGTATGTAATTTCAACAAGTATATTTTTTCACACATTCTTTTAAAAAAAACTTTTGTTGATTATTTGGAACAGGAGCACCGACATTGTCCGTTTGAGTGATCAAAACAACTCCCACCCAATTACAGCAGCCACTGCACTCTGGGGTGTATAATACAGTTTATTGTGATATCACAGCTCGAGATGACGGCACTCACATTCAATGATACGCTGATATTAAATATCTCTGAAAATTCTCAATTTCTTCAAATGCATCTTCTCTCTGAATAACTTGCTTCATCGGTCAGAGCATTTTCTTAACGAAACAACAAACTCCGATTGCTAAAAACTTGAAATCTCTGAAGAAACTCAGCAGATCTGGCGGCTCCTGTGCAGAGAAAGCAAGGTTAAGTTTCACATTGACAGAACCCGTCTTCAGCAAATTGTTTTCATGTTTTGGCACAAGACCTCGTGCCTGTTGAGCTAAACAGCGATTACATTGGCTTGACTCCTGTTGAAAAAGGATTCTTCGCAGAGTTACTGGATGGTCTGAGATAGCAGCTGAAGACCAGTTGAAATGCTATCACTATCTGCTGCAAGTGTTGGATTCAGCGGAATCCCCACCGTACTGAACAATCAAATTCAGCTACAGCACTGATTTAATATAAAGTAAAACCACCAAGGCATAATCTCATCAAACACACTTCGAAACAATTCATTCTGGGTTGGTTATAAATGATATTGTTAAAACAGCAAGTCAGAAAACTGGGGTTTCTTTGAGGACTTACTTCATTAAGCCCACATAGCAATGCCCAAAAGCTTGTGAAAAATAGTGATCTGGAAAAAGCTGCTAAACGCCAAAATTCTGTTTAATATCTCAGAGACACAACTCAGGGCAGCGACTGAATAGATTTCACTGGCCTCTGTGAGTGGAATTGCAACAAAAACCCAAGTAAGTCACTCTGCCTTCTTGCACTGAATTAACTTGATAAGAGATGGTATTACCATAAGATCACAATACCATAAGACAAAGGAGTGGAAGTAAGGCCAATCGGCCCATATAGTCCACTTTGCCATTCAATCATGGCTGATAGGCAGTTCAACTCCACTTACCGCATTCTCCCCGCAGCGCTTAATTCCTTGTGACATCAATCTCTGCCTTGAAGAGGTCCCAGCCTCCACAGAAATCCATGGCAATGAATTCCAAAGGCCCACCAATCTCTGGCGGAAGAAATGTCTCCACATTTCTGTTCTGAATTTCCCCCTCTAATTCTAAGGCTGTGTCCACGGGTCCTACTTTCCTCGCCTAACCCAAACAATTTCCTAGCGTCCACCCTTTCCAAGCCATGTATTGTCTTCTTAGTTTCTATTATATCTCCCCTTAATCTTCTAAACTCAAATGAATACAATCCTAGGATTCTCAGCGTTCCTTGTATGGTAAATCTACCATTCCAGAGATCATCCGTGTGAATCTCCACTGGCATGCTCCAGTGCCAGTATGTCCTTCCTGAGGTGTGGGGACTAGAGCTGGACACAGTACTCCAAATGGGGCCTAACCAGAGCTTTATAAAGGCTCAGTAGCACAACGGTGCTTTTATATTCCAACCTTCTTGAGATAAATGACAACATTGCATAAGCTTTATTAATCATGGACTCAACCTGCATGTTTGCCTTCAGACAATCCTCAACTAGCACTCCCAGATCCCAGTGTATTTTGGCTTTATGAATTTTCTCACTGTTTAGAAAGTAGTCCATGCTTATATTCTTTTTTTCCGAAGTGCAGGACCTCGCATTTGCTCACATTGAATTCCATCAACCACATCCTGGACCACTCTCCCAAACTGTCTAGATCCATCTGCAGCCTCCCCACTTCCTCAGTACTACATGTCTGTCCACCTAACTTCGTATGATCGACAACCTTCGCTAGAATGCCCCCAGTCTCTTCATCCAGATCATTAATATATAACGTGAACAGCTGCGGCCCCAACACTGTACCCTGTGGGACACCGCTTGTCAACGGCTGCCATTCCGAAAAAGAACCTTTGTTTTCCAAATCTCTGCCTTCTGTCAGACAGCCAATCCTCACTCCATACCCCAGTAACTCACCTCGAACACCATGGGCCCTCACCTTACTCAGCAGCCTCCCGTGTGCACCTTATCAAAGGCATTTTGGACGTCCAGGTAGACCACATCCACTGGTTTCCCTGGTCGAACTTACTTGCCACCTCATCTAAGAATTCCAGCAGGTTTGTCAGGCAAGACCTTAATAAATCCATATTGACTTGTTCTAATCCGACCCTGCTCTTCCAAGAATTTAGAAATCTCTTCCTTAATGATGGAATCTAGAATTTTACCAACAATCGAAGTTAGGTTAATTGGCCTATAATTTTCCATCTTTTGTCTTGCTCCTTTCTTTAACAAGGGAGTTACAACAGCGATCTTCCAATCATCCGTGAGTTTCCCTGACTCCAGTGACTTTTGAAAGATCTCCACCAACGCCTCCACTATTTCCTCAGCCACCTCCCTCAGATCTCTAGGATGCACGCCATCGTGGCCAGGAGATATATCAATTTTAAGCCGTTTTAGCTTTTCTAGCACTTTCGCTTTTGTAACGGCAATCATAAACAATTCAGCCCCCTGACTCCCTTTACCTGTTGGGAAATCACTCATGTCTTCCACTGTGAAGACTGACGCAAAGTACTTATTAAGTTCTCTAGCTATTTCCTTATTTCCCATTACTAGGCTTCCAGCATCAGTCTAAAGTGGCTCAATGTCTACTTTTGCCTGTCCTTTGCTTCTTAGGTATTGAAAGAAACATTTACTATCATTTCTAATATTACTGGTTAGCCTACCTTCATATTTGGTCCTCTCCTTCCTTATTTCTCTCTTTGCTATCGTCTGTTTGTTTTTGTAGCCTTTCCAATCTTCTGATTTCCCGGTGCTCTTGGCCACTTGATAGGATCTCTCTTTTTCTTTGATATATCTCCTGACTTCCTTTGTCAGCCATGGCTGTCTGGTCCCTCCCAGGATAATCTTTCTTTTCTTGGGGATGAACCTCTTTACAGTGTCCTCAATTATACCCACGAACTCTTGGCATTTATGCTCTACGGTCTTCCCCGCTAGGCCCTGCTTCCAGTCTATTTTCGTCGTTCCTCACTCATGCCCTCATAGTTTTCTTTATTTAACTGTAACACCATTACATCCGATTTTGCCTTCTCTCTTTCAAACTGCAGACTGAACTCTCACATATTATGATCGCTGCTTCCTAAGTGTTCCCTTACTTTAAGATTTATTAATAAAGTCTGGTTCATTACATCGCACAAGGTCCAGAATAGCCTGCTCCCTTGTGGGCTACATGACAAGCTGTTCTAAAATGCCATACTGCAAGCATTCCATGAATTCCCTTTCTTTGGATCCACTGGCAACATTAATTACCCAGTCCACCTGCATATTGAAGACTCCCATGATCACCGTAACTTTGCCTTTCTGACATGCCTTCTCTAATTCCCAGCACATATTGCGCCCCTGGTCCTGACAACTGTTCGGAGGTCTGTACATAACTTTAATTTTTTTTTTTGCATTTGTGGTTCCTCAATTCCACCCACACAGACTCCACATCAGCCGACGCTATGTCATTCAATGCCATTGATTAAATTTTGTTCTTAACTTACAAGGCAACCCCACTCCCACTGCCCGCCTGCCTGTCTTTTCCATAAGTTGTAAATCCTTGGATGTTTAACTGCCAGTCTTGAACCCTGCAACCACGTCTCTGTGATACTACCACATCATAATCATTTAAGATGATCTGTGCCATTATTTCATCTGCTTTGTTACGAATGCTACGAGCATTCAGGTAAAGTGCCTTAATGCTAACTTTCTTATCATTAGAGATATTGGAAGTCATAAGATGTCCTGAGTTCTCCTTCCCTTTTGCTGCATTCCTCGTCTGCCTCAAGTTTAAATCCATCTGCACACATGCTATCCTGCTGCTTATCTTTCCATTTAACTCCATACTCCCTGTCGCTTTCACTTTCCCTTCCCTCCAACTCAGAAGTTTTAAGTCCTACTGACAAATCTATAACGGACATGAATGAATGGGATTGAAAGAAATTAAATTCATGATCTCTATTTCTGATGTCAGGCTTGCATTTCAGGTTTTATTCATCGAACTTAAACATCACCGTTTCCGTGTCACAGTCGCCAAGGATGACTAGTTTAAAATATCACCCCAACACCACATTCTCCAGGTTGAAGTATTTACTGTGTGGAAGAAACTAATTTTGAGATTATGCAAGCAAAAGCAGCTGCCACCACCAGTGTCGGAAACACAGATCCAAACAGCAAAATCATCTTTTTAACCCACCACTGCAAAGTTAAGGGCTCAACATGCTCAAGTTGTGCCACTCAGCTGTCTTAGCAAGATGCACTGTAGATCACGATGACATTATAAACGGGGACAACCAATCCCTTGAGCATGAGCACCTTAAACTTAGGAATGTCATGCGCCTAATACCGTCATAGAAAGACCGCGCACTCACCTATTGCAGCACTGGAGCCAGAGAGTAACTCCGCGCACTCATTCCCATCCTCATTTCCGATTGGATCTGGGTGGAAGCGCCGCAGTTTCACTGATTCCGAGGCTGGGAACTGGGAATATGTGTGATTATCTGCCTTGAGGAAGCTGGTGAAGTCGCCGATGTTAAGCTATAATGCTATTGAAGCATACATTTCAACAATATCCTGTACTGTACCCGGAGTCTTTGATGTTTTTCGAAATCTATCAATCTCAGTTTTCAACATTCTCATTCAAGGGCTCTCCACAGCATCTGAGGACATCAAACTGAAAGGTTCAGCTCATTCTCAGTTCCCACATATCTATCACTGTTCGCTGAGTACTGATATTGTACATTTGGTGTTCTTCTGAACATATCCTCTGCTAGTATACTTATTGCTGCTTGCAAGCGTCTGGTTCTGTGGTTGTGTGATTGTGCTTGTCTGCATTTTGCTTGTGACCACAGCAACCTCGGTCCGAATCCAAATCACGATACTAAGTGTTCTCTCCGTGGTACGTTGTGTGACACATGGTAAGAAATTGATTGTTTAACCTTCAAATTCCACTCTCTCACATCTCTGCTTTTCATACATCAGAATTCAAACACACCCGTTGTCGGAGATAACTCTCCTTCCCACGATAATTAATCCTCCTTTCCATCTGTGAGAAATAAAGCTCACGCAGTGCAATAATTTCAGTTCGAGACAAAGTCTGAATCAGCAGAGCTCTTTATTTCACACTTGCAAGTGGGTGTGATGTCCACAAGGCAGGGACAAAACACACCGAATTCAACAAATACTCGATATTTATATAATTTGGTTCCTATATGTTTTTTTTCTTCTTATTTCATTGTTTCCTCCCCTGTTTACATCCTCCACTTCCCTAAGACCAGTACCCATTACTCCTGTTTATCTCGTGTCTTATCCGGTCTTGTCTGTGGAAAAAAAAAGTTCTCTCCTGTTCTCAAGGCCATTTGCCCTTATCCTGCTGTGGGCACATCCTTGCCTAACCATTATTTACTTCTTCCATTGGTGCCGCCCCTCTCAGTATCTTATTTTTAAGACTCGTTTAATTGGGGTTTGTTCCTGTGTTTGTGTAAAAGTGGGAAACAGATGTTTATACCTATTGTTTATACAGGCATATTGAGTTTAACTGTCTGTCTTCACAGCATCTTATCACGAAGCCCTTCTAAATGGGGTTACCATTGTTTTGTAGTCCCGTTTATTTCTTGCATACATTTTTAGCTAATACAAACAAACCAATTAGCATTTCCTTTACAGAGTTCCCATTCTTGTTGAATCAGCTCCTGGCTGAAACAATTGCACGCTGATGTGAGTTCAGTTTTTTTTTATATAATGAATTTAGAATTGCAGAAGAAACATAAATTTCCTATATCCCACACATCCCTCCTCCCATTTCTCTGAGGCAATGCACAATCTATCACTCTCTTTCCCATTCATACTGTTTTGTCTGTGCTGCTGCAGTCACTGTTGTTTTATGAATGTGCACCAATCCCACCATCAGGACCTCTAAACAACTTGATCCATTTGGGTACCGTGGTTGTGAAATTTACCCCATGTATCAAGTTTTATTGACACAGGCCAGAGACAATTAGAGTATCAGGCTCATGGAAAAGACTCAGGGCAGTTTGGGGGAAGATAAATTTTATTGGAAAAAATCAGCTTTTGTGGCTTCCTTCGTTGGTCTTGTGGTAATTTCATAGAACTGATAATCCAGAGACCGAGGTAATAGCCTGGCTACTGGAGCTTAAGTCCCACCATGCCAGATTGTAAAACTGGTTTTTTAGCAAATATCTGCAATGAAGAATCGAATGAATACTCTCGATCCATTGACAATTGTTGCGATAAAATAACGGATTCCCTGATGTCATTTCAGGATGTAATCTACTATCCACACTTGTTTTGGCCTGCATGTGACTTCAAGCTCATAGCAATGTGGTTGAGTCTCAACTGCCCTCTGGGCAATTCGGAATGGGTAATAAATTCTGCTTAACCCGAATCACACTCAGACTAATGCAGAATTTTTAAAACAAATGCTCATTCGGATAAAGTTAGTGTGTTGTGTGCAGTTTTGCAAGTTACATTATTGCAGGAATGTGATCACACTGAGATAATTGCATGAGATATTTACCAAGATGTTGTTTGGGATGAACAGTTTCAGTTAGGAAGAAAGACAGGACAGAATGGACTGTTTGTCGCAGTGCAAAGTAAGTGTAGAGAAGACATGACTCAGTTAGGGTATGGGCAGGGTTGACTGCACGAGTCTCCCATTGATGGAGGGAACGATCAGCGGGGAGCAGAGGTTTAAAGAGAAAGGCAGAAAGGTTTGAGAAGATGTGCGAAAAAGCTTTATTTGTCAATCGGAGGATGGGGGGTGGGGGAAGGGGAGGGGTTGGAATTTTGAATACACTGTCTGTATTGTTCAGAGCGGCAGAAACTCTTATAGCCTGAATAAATATTCATATGTGAACTTGTGATGCCAAGACATACAAGGCTGTGTGGTAAACGTTGTGAAAAGGGATTCAGTTTATTAGGTAGTTGTTTTTGATAAGCATGGCCACAATTGGCTGAAGGGCGTCCTTTGACACTCTTGTAATGGTTAGTGTCCCCGCCAGTCACAGGGCTCAATTCTCCGCTGGGGTCATTTTTAAATATTTTAAAACTGACGCTCCATTCCCATCTGCGGGTATTGATACCTGTCCTTCCATTCTCGATGGATCATGTCACACGAAGGACAGTGCTGCCTGAATCAGGGTGGGAAGAGCGGAAGCTCTTAGTGAGGCAGAGTGTCAGTGAGGGTGCAAACACGTGACTTCTGCATGCTGCATCTTGTGACTGTGTTGGAATGAAAAGCATTTGGCATACTTGTTCTGGATTGAAGTGTTTACTGGAAGCAGGAAGATGACGAAGAAACAACGTAAAAACATCCAAATATGAATGCAGAAACATTTCCCTCAGCAGAAATAAAATTGTAAAGGACAAAGTAGCGTTTCAATACATTGAATTTGGGTTGATTTGCTTTGATGAGGCTTAGTTACCTGGGTATAAAGGCATTAAAAATGATACGGCATTTGCTCACGATGATAGAACATTGGCTCAGTAATTCGCACTGTTGTTCAGTGGGAGGGTTAGGTTGATTGGCCAAGTTAAATTGCCCTTTCGTGTCCAGGGAGTGAATTAAGTAAGTTAAGTGAATTAGCCATGGGTAAAGCGGGGACAAAGTCAGAAGTCACAGGACGCCAGGTTATAGTCCAGGTTATAGGCTTATTCTAAATCATAAGCGGGAGAGCTGGCCCTACTTCTGGTGAAATGTACTGGAATAGGGAGGAGAGCGAGGTCTGGGTGAGATGCACTTCGGAGAGTCGATACCGGCTCCATTGACTGAAATTCCCTTTCTCCACTGGAGAATTCTGTCATTCTATCGGATAGGGTAATGACAGTGTTTACTGGGGTGTAACACCATTAGAGACGATGCAGTCAGGGTTGACTGAGGACATTCGTTTGACATTCTATGGCTTCATTGTAACTGAATTCTTCCGTGTAATCGCCCTGGGAGCTAGTATTTAGGTGCAATGAAGCCTGACAGCCCATATAAAGACGTTTACGACAAAACATATCCGTCGGTCGACTTTATTTGATGATTAACTCAACTCTTGTCTCCTCGAACCCTACATCGACCGCAACGTGCAAATTAGATGTTTAACAGAACTCTTTCCATTTGCCTAGGTGGGTGCAGCTTCAATGTCACTGAGAGAACTGGACACCCTCCACGACAATACAGTCACTGAACTGGAGATTGTTCAATACCTGAAAATTTATTCCCTTAACTGTTAAGACACAATTGCAGCCGAGTGCACCACCTTGAAGATTCACTGGAGTAAGTCACCCAGGCTTTGTTGACAGAACCTTCAAAGCTAAAAAAAAATCTATACTGACTATAAGGACAAGTTTGAAGATGCACTATTATGTCACCATTTGCAAATTATTCCCAAAGACACATACCAGCATGAATTGGAGAGGTATCAGTCGTAAATTAATTGAGTGTTGAAGTGGTCTTGATGGGCCAAGTGCAATACTTCAGCCCTCCACCTTTGATCATACAATTTTTAAAAATGTTTATTATTGCATTGACCCGACTGGCGCTCATTCATTTAGTTGTTTTCTAAAATGGTGGTTGCTGAAGATCGAATATCATCCTCAGGCTGTGATCAACAATAGAAAATATCCAAAACCTTTCTCGAACATCTGATCTCCCTGTCCAATAATCTTCAGAGATCTGTGAATCTCTACTCCAAGATCTCTTTGTTCCTGTACACCACTCAGAATCCTCACTCTGATTCTTACAACTCCCCAAATTCATTACTATTTATTGGTCTGGATTCAATTCCAATCGCCTTTTTTTTCCCTTCCGCCTGATTGATACATCCCTGCAGTGCCCAGGAGTATTCATCACAGTAAACTACACGGCCAATTGCTTCATCGTCTGTAAACTTCTAAACATGACTCCTACAACTAAGTTTGAATTATTGATCTACATCAGGAAACAGTGGTACTCCATGGGAAACAGGCATCCAAGCATGGTTCATTCCTGGATGGGATGAACACCTGCAATAACAGCAGAATAGGACCCTTTCAATCATTTGTAAACCTGATAGCAACTCTGAAAGTTGGTCCCCTGATTGATTCCTTCTCACATTTGGGAGTGGTGAATAACCTGTCCACATTGTAATTGAGCGAGTGAGTTTACATTTCAGAGAGTAATCGAATCCCTTCCTACAGACCCCCACCCTCATGGACCTGACTTCATGGCGGCGTGGGTATCCTTGTGTCTATTTAATTTGGATAGTCAGTTGAATTTGCGTCCACGTTGAGACGTCTCCCAACTTTCCCCGTCATCCATGTATCTTTTTTATAATTCTTTCTTCTCCCACGGAGTGTGGCCATCATCTTCTAAACAACATTTGTTATTCATCCTTAATTCTCCTTGAACTGAGTCAGAGGGAATTTATGGGTGAACCGCACTATTGTGGGCCTGGAGTTACATGTTGTCAGGTCTCATTAAGGACGGCAGATTTCCCTTTTGAAGGGACATGAATGGGTTATTAGCAAATTCAAACTTTTTGTCACTCATCCTCTGATCGGGTTTATATTCCAGATATTATTTTCATTGAATCTAATTACCAGGAGCTGCCCTGCTCCATTCTCCAAACGTTGCTCACCCAAATATCGGCATTACACTTGCAGATGACACTAAGATTGATGGAGTAGCAGAAAGCATAGGGGACTGTCAATGAATGAAGGAGAATATAGATAGATAGAAGAGTTGAGTGGAGAATTGGCAGATGGAGTTGAATCCAGGCAAATGCGAGATAATGCATTTTGGGAAGTCTGATTCTCGAGCCAAGGATACGGGAAACGGCAGAGATCTTGGTGAAGTTGATGAGCATAGAGATCTGGCAGTTAAGCTCCTTTGTACCCTGAAGGTAGCTACACAGGTGAATCGAGTGGACAAGAAGGCATATGGCATGCTTGCCTTCACTGGACGTGGCAGCGAGTACAAGAGCAGGCAGGTCATGTTAATATTGTACAAGATTTTGGTTCAAACGCATTTAGAATGCTGTTTACAGTTCTGGTCGCTAAATTACCGAAATGAAGTGGATGTTTAGGAGACGGTGCAGAGAAAGTTTATGAAGATGTTGCCTGATAAGAAAGATGCTATCTCTGAAGAGAGGTTGAGTAGGTTATGTTTGTTCTCATTAAAAGAAATGAGATTGAGGGGGACCTGATTGACGTCTACAAAATCATGAAGGGTATAGCCAAGGTGGATAAAAATAAGCCTTTTCTCAAATTGAGGGATTCAATCATGAGATGTCACGCGTTCAAGGTGAGAGGTGAAAAGTTTAAGAGAGATAGACGTTGGAAGTATTTTACACAGAGAGTGTTAGCTGACTTGAACGCGTTGCCAGCAGAGGTAGTAGAGACAAGCACTGTAGATTCAATTCAGGTGCGCCAGGATATATGCATGAGTAGGTGGGGTGCAGAAGATAAAGATGCGCAGGAATTTGGTAATAGGCTTAGACAGTGGATGTGGATCAGCTCAGGCTTCGACGTTCAAAGGGTCTGTTCATGGGCTGCAATTTTTCTGTGTTCTTTGTTCTTCTTTGTTCACTAAACAACCAACTTCATGCTACATTGCTGCATCTCAGAGAATGACATTGTGAATTCCAATTATCACGGAGGGCATGAGAATATCACATGTGGCTTTGTCGGAATGAAAGTGATGTACGATGGTTTGGAGTGTTTACTGGGAGAAAGTGGCTGATGTGGAGACGATGTGATCAAAAACAGGTCTTCCTATCAAAGTAACAAAACAGCGCATTGTTAAGGAAAATTTAAGAGAATCCCTTCTATTAATCAATCTCTCACTTAAGGCTCCAGCACGCTTCAGATGAGCCAATCTGCAGTGCGAGTTAATGCTGTTGCTGTATCCTAATAATCACATAAAGGGAGACAAATATGGCCTTCCTCCCCGTCTTTAACCAGGAGCTCTCCAGCTTTGATATTTTATGCACAACTGTACCATCGTAGAAGAACCACGTGCTCACTTTCAATTCAAACAATCCATTTCCTTCCCGTGATTGTGAGATCATTTCTCATGTAGCAGCTTTTACAAAATGGACCAGAGATTATTGGAACATCAGGCTCAGAAAAAGGACACAGGGAACCACTGAGGAAAATAAAACTTACTTGAAAATGTGTCTTTCTGTGGACTTCTGCATCATTTATTTCACTTGCTCATTTGGCTCTATCTAGTCTATTGTGTGCAGTGTTGTAATTTGCATGGTAACACGGATATGATAGCACTGGAAATCATGCTGGAGAGATTTACCACGATATTGTCTTGGTCAAAGTTTCAATGAAAAAGAGAAATTATTTAGTCTGGACGTGTTTTCCTTAGTGCAGAATAAATTGAGAGTAGACACGATTGAGATGTACAAAATTATCAGGAATATGGATGGTGTAGAGTGAAATAAACGTTTCTCTTTGATGGTGAGATCGATCACGGGGGGAGGGGAGGGTGGCATAAATTTAACGATAGAAGAGGACAGATTTGAGTGAATGTGCAGACAAATGTTTTGAAACAGCGGGTATTCGAAATCTTGAACTCAGTGCATCCAAAGGTTGAAGAGGCAGATATCCTCATAACGTTTGAAAGTATTCAGATGTGAATTTTGTGATGCCAAGACAGACGACTCAATTGGACAATTGATTGAAAAAAGAGTTCGGATAGTTAAGCGAATGTTAATTTCCAATATTTTCAAATAGGCTTCTTTTTGCATAAAATTCCTGGGTACTACCACCGCCTGTCACTGCGTGAGATGCGGTCCAATTCGCTTCCACCGGGTGCTTGCATATTGGGAGGGCTCAGTGGGTAGAACAGCGCTTTTCAGTGCCAGAAACCCGCATTCGATTCCAGACTTGTGTGACTGACTGTGTGAAAATTGCACACACTCCTGCTCTCACTCAGCCTTGTTAGTTTCCTCTGGCTGTTCTGATTCCTTCCCATAATGCAAAGGCGTGCAATTCAGGTAAATGGCAAACAAAATCTGAATGGACTGTAAGTGTTATAAATCAGAGTCAAAAGTCAGAATTGCAACTCGGGGAAAACAGAATGACCATTTCGGATCAACACACCCTTCCTCGGTACTGTTTTTAAATCGCAATATTAACTCTGATTTCTCTCCACTGATGCTGCCTGACTCGCTGAGCTTTTGCAGTAATATCTATTTTTGTAGGTGGATCATAAATGCGGGTTTAGAAAGATAGAGTGGGGTAGTGTGACTCTCTTCCACGGGACAGTGCAGACGTATCTGGCCAAATGGTTTCTGTCTGCACTGTGTCTAATTCCATTAACTCTGAATCTATGTTTTTGTCCTTTTTTTATCTTTGGGTTTTCACATCTCTCCTGTAATGCGAATTGCCAAGCAGGACAATCGACGTTTCGGGCATAAACCACGACCAAAGCGTTACTACCTGACGCCTGGATGATGAACGCCTCAAATTCTGCCTTGGGACCCTGCAACTACACGGGATAACTGTGGATTTCAACGTCTTCCTCATTTCCCCTCCCCCACATTATCACAGTTTGAAGCATCCAACTCAACACCAACCTCTGGACCCATTCATCTCTCCCCCTCTGACTTAACAACTTCTCCCCCGCCTCCATCCACCATTCGCTTTCCCAGCTACCTTGCACCCAACACCAAACCCCTCACATTTATCTCTCAGCCCCCACTCACAAGACTCGTTCCTGATGAAAGACTTATGCCAGAAACATCGATTCTCCCGCTCCTCGGATGCTGCCTGGCCTGCTGTACGTTTCCAGCATGAATCTATTGTCATGACGAAGATAGACGAGCTCAGCTCAGGCTCTTTATCTGAGAGTGGAGAAGGCTGAGTAAGGAAGTGATTAAGGTGCACATTAAGGGGATCTGGATGTGTTATAGGAATAAAATTCTCCTGGGAAGAGTTAACAACCAGGGATCCCCGTTAAACGCAAGGAAGAGATTGCTCAGTGGAGATATAGGAAGAATGTTTTCACTCTGAGTGTGTTGTTTATTCGGAATTCACTGCTTGAACGTCTGGTAAAGCTATGAGTCATCAGAACATTTCAGCTGTGTTTAGCTGAATACTTGAGAAGCAAGAGCACACATGGATGAGGACCAGCTACTGGAAAGTGGGTGAAGATAAACAGATGTCTGATGAAAAATCCGAACACTGTACAGAAAATACAGAGCATGAAAGCATCGGAAGGGTAAAGGCACAGAAACTACTGGCGATCTGTTACAAAGGGTCTTCATAATGCTACACGCATCAAAAGGTCACGGGGGCAGGATTGTGCCAGTGTTCTAGGATGGGATAAGAATAGTGGAATGCTCCTACTTCAATTAGCAGAGTCAGACTGGTCTGAAAGCTGAGATAATAACAATAAGTAAAGCCAGCCTCGCCTACTAAATATCATCATGGCAGGTGGGGAAAAGTCGTGACAATAAATAGGAAGGACATGATTTTAAATAATTAATTGATAGTGGAGTCAGCCTGCTTGAGATGCCTGTAGCAGGATATGACATTCAGTATCTAATCAGTGGTTAGGAGAGTCACCTTGGGATAGGAAGACATTGTGATAGATGGGATAGCTAAATATCTAATCATGACTGGATAGCCTGGTTTGGAAGATCATTGTAGCACCAGTGGCAGTAGAATACCTAATAGTGACAGTAGAATAAATATTAACTAGAATTAGGAAAAAGAACACAGTGGCAGAAGTAGAATGATAATGGGAACTAACACCATTGGTTTATTGTATAGCTGGAGTGAGGTAATTCTGACTAACACATTTGGGCATTCCGATAAGCCAACAAAACATGATTAAAGAAAAGGTATAAAGTGTCACACAACCAGAGGTTCTGGGGCATTTAAGAGTTTGTTTTCTGAGTGTCACGGTTTTTGTTTGCAAACAAAAGATCTTCTCCTTGATAAAACCCTCCGCATCTCCTGGTGATTGTCAACATTTTCTCCATGACAACCGTAACTTTGGGTGCAGTAAAAATTGTGGCGAGCGCAGCTCTGTGGCGCAATGAAAAGCGTGTTAGATTTCTACAACTTTGGTAACATTGCTATTCAATTTTTGTGGGTTTGAAATGCACCAAAATTGGAGTTTAGTTCAGTTTTCAACTGAATGATTGATTGTTCTGCTGATTCATCGTCAATTCATTTCGTCTGGAGTTCTCATCCCAGCTACTGACCAGAGGAAGTTCCTCAGATTCTTGGTGGAGAGTTCTGACGGACTTATACCGTTTCAAACATGATCAGACCAGAATCGGATGCTCCTAGACGTGTTAGTAGAGAGAACACCCAACGGAGAATTCACCACAAGGGTACACAGGAAACCAACACACACAGACCAAGTCCTAAACTATGAAAGTAACCACCCCAACACACACAAACGAAGCTGCATCAGGACACTATTCAAAACAGCCACAACACACTGCAGTACACCAGAACTGCGAAAAGAGGAGGAGGAACACCTATACAAGGTATTCGCCAAAAACGGATACCCACGCAACTTTATCACCAGATGCCTAAGAGATAGACCACGGAACGAGGACATGCCACAACCAAAAGGACTAGCCACACTACCATATGTCAGGAGCGTCTCAGAACTGACAGCCAGACTACTGCGACCCTTAGGACTCATAACAGCACACAAGCCAACTTCCACACTCAGACAACAACTTACTAGAACAAAGGACCCAATAGCCAGCACGAGCCAAACTAACGTAGTCTACAAAATACCATGCAAGGACTGCACAAAACACTATATAGGACAAACAGGAAGACAGCTAACAATCCGCATCCATGAACATCAGCTAGCCATAAAACGACACGACCAGTTATCCCTAGTAGCCATACACTCAGACAACCAGGAACATGAATTTGACTGGGAAAACACGACCATCATAGGACAAGCCAGACAGAGAACAGCCAGGGAATTCTTAGAGGCATGGCATTCATCCACAAACTCCATTAACAGACACATAGACCTGGACCCCATATACAAACCACTACAGCTGAAACTGACACCCGGAAACGGCAAGAACATCCATCAACAGACACATCGACCTGGACCCCACATACAAACTACTACAGCTGAAACTGACACCCGGAAGCGGCAAGAACAAACCACTTTAAATACCGGAAGAAACATCAAAGCAGCGCTTCACAGGAGGCTCCAATAGCACTGATGATGTTCCCTCGCCAGGGAACGAAACGTTTGCAGCAAAAACTTCCAGCTCGGCGAACAGAACCACAACAACGGACACCCGAGCTACAAATCTTCAACCAGACTTTAAATTCTTACATCTTCAATATTCATGGAAACGGTGCAACGGGTCCTTTGATGTTGGAATGGTGAAGATTATTGATGAATTCAGTATGTTTCATGTTACCTTTATGAACTTTCAGAAGGAAGTTGGTGAAGTTTCATTGATGCGATTTCTGTGCAGGTTGAAGCTGGTCGAAGGAAATGCCCTGCGATAGCGGCAATGTAACATTGTCTGTTAACAACGCGGGAACCAACGGAAACTCATTTGTCAATGTTATCTACTTTTCACATGTTTTGTGTCACTTTTGTATCCTTTTCGTGAACCTGATGCTGCAATAATCACAGGTTCATGTCAGTTTCACCCTGTCTGCATTAGCTTTGATTACAAAACCAGACGGTTCAGGGAAATGAGGCAGCGTGTGTGACTGAGGTATCAGTGAGGCAGCACATCACCACCAAAGATCCCACAGTGTTGTGGTTCAGTGATTAACACTGCTGCCTCAACAGGGTCCCAAGTTCGATTTGAGACTCGGTCAACTGTGTATGGAGTTTGCACATTCTCCCTGCGTCTGTGTGGGTTTCCCAATTTGACTCCCACAGACCAAAGATTGTGCAGGTCAGGTGAGTTGGCCATTCTAAATCTCCCATAGTGCATTTGTCAGAGGGGAAATCGTTCTGGTTGGGTTACTCTTCGGAGGGTTGGTGTGGACTTGTTGGGCAAAAGGGCCTGTTTCCATACTGTAGGGAATATAATCAGTACAGCAAAAGTAGAGCAGTTGAGTTAAAGTCCCCAAGGTACATGTCAGTCATGTGGCTGGTACACTGTCTGCAGCTCCAGTCGCGCAATTATTCAGCACCTAGTACTTAAAGGTGCACAAAATGCCAAAGTTGGAAGTTCAATGAATATCTAAAGATGCTGTTACTGACATTGACGATGGATTACTGAAGCATCAGACTGAAGCTCAGTTGAAAACAATGTTGAGTAAAGTAGCATTTATTTGGAAATTCCAGATTCTGAAGTGTGAAAATGCTTTGCCATGAGGAAACATGCTAATTATTAACCAAAAATCTGCAAATATTCCCCAGGTGAATATCCATCTGTGAACCGAGAAACAGTGGTGAACTTTTGGCTTGATGATCTTCCTCAAATCGCTGACCCAGCACTGGATTACATCCTTGGAAAGTTTGCTTAACTTGTTTCATATCATTCCACTTCCTGCAAGCTGCACAGCTCATGAAACCAATCAAAAGTATTATATTTATATCTGTGGCGTTTGAATGCTGTCAGTAAATGTGGTAAAGGATCTGGACAAGTAGTTTTTCTGTCTTTGAGAAACGTCGGTTCAAACTGGAATACGGTTGAGTCTTGTTGCATGATTGTTCAATCGGAGATCAAAGAGCATCAAATGTACTCATTCCCCTTTCGGGTGAATGTTCAAGGCAACAGATGACAACGATAACGATGTTTTACATCGACAAGCTAAATCTTGCTCACTCGAGTCACCACAGTATTATAGATCAGGTGAGCGGTGGAGGTGATGACCCTTGTGGAAACCTGAGACAGTGAGAAAATTAATCCCACGCTGTTGGTCTCACTCTTCTCATAAAACAGTTCGTCAGCAGACTGAGATAACCGACTTCCATTTAATGCAGAGCTAAACCAAACAGTTCAGTGCATTTACATTAGATAACAGTTCATGTAGAATGGGATGCTGCACCTTACAACTCCACCAGCTCTTCTTATACTTAACATTTTCAGTTGCAGGTGTTATGCATTTTCTTTTCTATGAAGGTTTACCAATTTGAGAGTGTTTCCCTTTTGCACCCCCATCCACGTAGCCCAGAATGCCTGTCGCTGTTAAATTCACTCCTTGACTACCTGCACGCACTTTGCAAATATTCTGGAATTAGCTCATAAAATGTGTTTACTTCTAAAATTTCATCATCGAACTTAAGCGCTCTCAGAATAAAAAAATGCCTACTCCAAACATATTTATCGTGCCCCGCTGGGTTTCCACTCACCTGACCGAGGGAATTTCCTTTGTATTTATTCTTACCAACTTCACGTCAGCTGGATAACCTCTCTTCGGGCACAACTAAGTCTTTCCTGATTTCCCCTGCATTATTCTTTATCTAACCCAGCATCCCATTATAACCCCTCTTTTCTATTTTCGTGGCTTTATCTCCCAGTAATCCTCATTTCCATCGTTTCTATCGACATGGTATCAAGTGAACTCTGGCCGTGTCATTACTAACGTCTTTATATTCCAGTCAACACTGCCCCGTATCATTCATCAACTCTTTATATCACAGTAAATTTCAACCTGAGAATGGATGTTGGGTACAATTCAATGCATGAAAACTCCCCACTACGCTATACAATCTTACTACCGACACAGGAAAGATGGAAGCAATTTCAAGTACAGCTGAATCGATTGGCTGCAGCATCATTGGGTCAAATCCCAGTCACATACATGACTGTTGTTCTTATACTTATTTCTTCTGTATGTGTGCTGAAGTAACAGTGAGGGAGCAATTATTATTGCCATACATACATAAAAGGGCCTATGAAATGCTGAAGTTGTGAGATCAGAGCAGTTTTTATTCACATCGACCATTCACCGATCGAACTTGGACTCAGGAATTTGACAGAGAGCGATTTTGAGCGAAATTTGAACAGGGGATGTTTACCCCACGACGTAACACCAGTTTGTGTGGTTACTTTGTTGTTTACTTCATTTGGGTGTTTTGCCTCATTGAGGATTTGGAAGTTGTCCCCTCAAGACAAATTGCCCTTGCTTTTGCACCATTATGTAAAGGATGCAGTGTGATAACACCCAATGCTGCTTCAGTCGACTTGTACAGATATTGACCACTGGAAACAGCACTATGCACTCTCTGCAGTCTGTAAAACAGTTTGCTGCATTCCCGCTCATATGGCTGTTTTCATTCCATCGACTTCTGTTCATCACGGAATACTCACTTTCAGGTTTTTAATGACATTTTTTTTGAAGTATTTAATTCACATTCAATCATTTGCAATGGCGGGATTTGAACCTGCTAAGTTTCAACTGCTAACTTTTGCTAAGTTTCTGGATAAATTGCGTCACGATAATACCACTCGGCCATCACTTCGCCTGATTACATGCTGCGCATCCCAGTGTAACATGAATTAAAACCCTTTCTTCTTGCACAATTGTTTGATCTTGCACTCTGGTGATATTACTTAGTAACTCTCCATGTGGTATCCCTCACTGTGTTTTTCTAATTGTTGTCTCTGTCAGGGTCCATCGCTCTTGTAGCTACTCCAGATCCTGAGCAAACATAATTCTTTACTCCAGATAGATGATGGAGACTGGGATGTACCAGATTTCTGTGGGAGTCAGTGCCATTTGACACGTGTAGCCCTCACTGTATCAGTCTTATTTCCCATTCAGTTTATCTGTCTGTATGTACTCAGGAAGGTCTTAACCTAATAGACTTCCCAGCTGCTGGGTGTCTCATCCATCCCTCATTGAAGATGGCTTGTCAGCCAGAGAGACACAGGGCAGGGAGATCTGGAATCTTCAGCAGATCTTGTCACTGAGTCATTTCTTTGTATGTGTTCAGATCATGTGAGCAGAATATCACAGCCCATTACCCAGAAGTCAGACCATGCTCAGGGAACCGTACTCTGCTCCTGGTCATTTCATGAACATCAGGGAGAAATATCTATGCTCTTCAAAATTTACTCACCTGTTTTTCAGAAGCAGGACAAACAGTTCCAGGTTTCTGCTTTAGTTGTCACACGGACCAAAATTGTAAACGGTGGAACCAATTGAGACTGATCGCTCTCCCACATCTATTCTCTTCTCGGGAGGTGTTAAAATGATGGTCGGAATCGGATTCATCTGAAAAGAAGCATCTTTTTATCCATGAATTTCTGGTTAATGTGTTACCAGGCTCCGGCTGAACTTCTCTGTTCGCGCTGACCACAGCAGTTTCCCGCAGCCTTGAGGTTTTGTCGCATGTGCCTTCGAGGATGACATCAGAAGATCTCCACTGTTACTGTCTCAGTCCGTGGGGATGGGATAAACAGCACCATCCCGCTTGGGGAAATTCTGCAGGGTGTCCTGCGGATCAGACGCAGTGCAATTTTTCATTCAGATCATCCCAGAGTGAGAATGCTCGAAACGGCCAATTGGTCACTCGCATCTGTGTCAGCCTTGGAGCTACAAAAGATGGGTTAAAGTGGAAACACTGATGATTGGATGAGGTTTGAAATGTTTACGTGAGGCTGGAAGCAGAAAAAAGATACTCTGTGAAGCAACTGAGATCTGACTACTGGAGCAGTAAATAGGTTGTACAGCGCAGAGGAGAGCTTTGAAATATTGAATTCTGGTTGATGGCCGATCATGCTTTCACTAGACCACGCTGCTCCAGAAGATAATATGTCAGTGTCTCGCTGAATTGTGATATCGTGGGAAAATATCGCCGTTACACTGCAGGAAATTCCTTTTCCAATGTGACGGCAGTCTGTATGCAAAATAGAATAAATATTGAACCCTTTCTCATAAATAATTCCACTCCATCTCAGTGTGTCGTACTGTCTTCTTTCCAGTTCACCTGTCATTGTGCCCGCACTGAAGGGGCTTTGCTCCTTCTGCATGTCTTTTTCAGTCTGGGTGATGTGATGCATTTGTACTCACCCATCTCCTAACTTCGCGATCTGATATCACTCACGTTGTTAAGGTGTTAAGCGCTCATCTCAGATCCAGCCTGCCTTCACCCAAAATAAATGCAAAACTCAGACAGACTGTGATCACTGCAATCCGAGGAACAGAAAACTCCAAGTTTCAGGCATAAACCCTTCATCAGCAAAACGGCTTGTGAGTCGGGGCTGAGAGATAAATAGTAGGGGTGTGGGGTTGGGGAAAGGTAGTGGGAAAGCGATAGTTGGATGAAGGTGAGGGCGAAGATGATAGGTAAGAAGGAGCAGTGATGGAATGGGTCCACAGGACGGTGCAAATTTGGAGGCTTGGGACTTGGGGAAGGAAAATGAGGAAACTGTACAATCTCCAAATATCAAGTGAAGTGACAGAATCCCAAGGTGGAATGTATGGCTTTCGTCCTCCATGCATTGGGTGATTATGGTTTGACGGGGAAGGAGGCCCAGGACCTGTACGTCTTTGACGGAGTGGGAGGGATAATTAACGTGTTCAGCCACGGGACAGTGAAGTTGGTGGGTGCTGATGTCCCAGAGATGTTCTCTGAAATGATCTGCAAGAGGGCGTGCTGTCTCCCTGATGTACAGGAGACCACACTGGGTGCAACGGATGCAGTACATGACATTGGAATCGGTTCAGGTGAATTTCCAATCGATGTGGAAGGATCCCTTGGGGCCATGGACGGAGATGACAATGTTGGCAGGGAAAGATGCAGTAGTGGGGAGTGGACTTATTGGGAGTTGTAGACCTGACGAGGGATTCGTGAAGGGAATAATCATTTCGGAACGCTGCTAGGGCGTGGCAGAGAAATATATCTCTGATGGTTGGGACTGTTTGGAGCTGGCTGAAGTGGTGGAGTATGATGTGCTTTATGCGGAGGTTCGTGGGGAGAAAGTTGAGGACTATGGGATTTTGTCTTTCTTGCAGGTGGTGTGGAGTGCGAAGTGGAGGACATTGTCAAACACGTGGGAAGGGATTTTGTGATATTGGGAGAAGGATTGTGACTTTCTGAGATTGAATTAGCCATCCTGGGAAAAGATGTGGTGGAGGCAGAGGAATTGGGAAGCAGGGATAGCGTTTTCACACGATGGGGGTGGGATGATTGGATTAGATTACTTACAGTGTGGAAACAGGCCCTTCGGCCCAACAAGTGCACACCAACCCGCCGAAGCGCAACTCACCCATACCCCTACATTTACATGACAGACAATTTAACTAACCCGCACTTCTTTGGACTGTGGGTGGAAACCGGAGCACCAGGAGGAAACCCACGCAGACACAGGGAGAACATGCAAACTCCACGCAGTCAGTCGCCTGAGTCTGGAATTGAACCCGGGTCTCAGGCGCTGTGAGACAGCAGTGCTAACCATTGTGCCACCTATTGCTGGTGTTAGAGTCGGTGGGCTTGTATATATGTCTGCAATGAAGGGAAGTTGCCAAGGTGATCCAGGTGAATTTGAGGTCGGGGTGAAAGGTGTTGGTAACATTGCTGAACATTTCAACCTCCTCGTGGGAGCACGAAGTGACGCTAATGCATTCATCAATGTAGCAGAGGAACAAGTGGAGAGAGGTGCCAGTGTAACTGCGAAAGACAAACAATTTCACAATCTGATAAACAGGCAGGCGTAGCAAGCTCACATGCGGGTGCCCATGGCTCACACTTTGGTTTGGAGGAAGTGGGTGGATTTGAAGGAGAAGTTGCTGAGGTTGAGGACCAGTTCAGCCAGGTGGATGAGGGTGTCGATGGAAGGGTACTTGGTGGGATGGGGTGAGATGAAGAATCAGACGGCTTGGAGACTTTCGTCATGGCAGATGGATGTGTACAGGGACTGGATGTCCAAGGTGAAGATGACGTGTTGGGGGCCAGGGAAACAAAAATCTTGGAGGAGATGAAGTGCATAGGTGGTGTCACGAACGTAGGTGGGGATTTCTTCGACTGGGAGACAGGGAGGTGTTGAGATAAGAAGAAATGAGGCTGGTCAGACAGGCGCAGTCTGAGACAACAGGTCTGAGAAAGGAGGTAGAATCGGGCAGTGTGGGGATCATGGACAATGAGGTTGGAAGCTGTGATTGGGAGATTCCCCAGAGGTGATGAGATTGTGATGGCCTAGTAAATGATGGGAAGTGAGGCTGTAATCGGGGCAGTAGGAGGAGGTGTCAGTGAGATGGCGCCTGGCTTCTGCAGTGTGCCTCAGGCCGACTCACAAGGCTCATACCTGATAAATGGCTTATGCCTGAAACGTGGATTCTCCTGCTCCTCGGATGCTGCCTGACCTGCTGTGCTTTTCCAACATTTCCCCTTCGACCCCTTCATTATTCTGATTGCCTTTCACACTATCAGGTCCGTGCTGTGTGTTTGCCTCTAGAAAACAGTGTTCTCATAACCTGCCGCAACGTCTGACAATCTCAAACAAAAACAGAAATTGCTGTAAAACCTCAGAAGAGCTGGCATCATTTTTGCAGATGAATCACAGTTAATGTTTCAGATCCACTCGGTCAGTCCCTCCACAGATGCTGCCAAACGTTATGAACTTTTCCAGCAATCTCTGTTTTTGTATGATATTCAACAATGGCAGTTTTTTTTTGTTTTTTTTCTTATTTTCTGACAATATGATTTGGATAAAGATTGCACCAGCCCGCGACTGCTGCTTGGTTCACGTGACCAATGCCTTTCCAATTCGTCACCGCGGCCTACAGCTGCACTGCATATAAATTAACAAAATTATGGTGTTCTCTCGGATTGGTAATCAGGTGCAAGACGGTTTGAATTGTTGAAAAAGTAAGATAAACTGATAAAATGCACGAAATTGAATAGTGAACCGGAAGGGAAAGAGAGAACATTGAATGGTAGTATTCTGACAATATGAAAACGTCATTGCTCAAGATTCAAAAATTGCTATCATTCACACACATACCTAAACGTGGAATGTAACTTTAGGATCAAACAATGCAAGCAGATTGCAAAATCTTAGTCTGAACGTCTTGCTGCAACTGCTTTAGTTTTAATGAACGCACATAGAGGGTTCACTGCTGTAATGATCTCCTCAACTGGAGAAGGAAATCCTTGCCTTCGAGGATGGGGGGAATGTTCACTGATTCATCCTAGTAATGGCAGGACTGTCCTTTGCAAGCATATGAACACAATTATTCAATGTTCCATGGAGATTCGATTAAGAGGTGAAGGGAATGTCTCCATTCACAAATTAATCATTCAGTAGAATTCAATACAGGGACACATGAAGTGATGAACAAAGTGGGCAACAACACGGAAACATGATACACAATAGATATAATAATTACTTTGTGGAGAGTTGATTTCAGATCTACGGTGGCCTTTGGTAATGATATTTACTGTCCAGAACCAGTCTGCACTGGAATGACTCTCGCCCTTCTATGATGTATTTGAACTTCAGTTACCTTTAGAAATAGATGTTACTCACTCTGGTCATGGGGATTCAGAAAAATCATGTTTAAAAAGCACAGAGTTCATCACGTAAACTGTGAAATATTTAGGTCACCCTTCGTGGGAGCATTGTGTGTAATCCTTGCCCTTATTCTCCACCAAAGACATGTGAAGACGTTGCAAATGGCACAGACGCTGCTTCCTGGATGACAAGATACTTGTAAGCCCAGGGACGGGGTTTACTGAGACATAAAAGCATCAGAACAGTTCGAATGGTTTCGTCGGCATGATAGACAGAATGAAGGAGTCTATTCACGAGATGTGTAAGTGCTGGACCAGCAACACGCAAGTTTAAAAGTAAACAAAGAGATTTTCACATAATTTTTTGAAGTTTGAAATGACTAAATCGGGGAAATTGTCCTTTCGAGTGAATCAGCAATTTTAGTTAGAGCTCCAAAACATTTAGTGAATGATTTGAGAAAAGATTGGATGAGAGTTTCTTCCATTCATTAAAGCTATTGAAATCGTGATGACTTTCCGGGAATGAAACGTAGATTTATGATTTCATAGTGTTTTAAAAGAGACACGAACAAACATACAAGGAGGGAATTTACCATTGAAAGCAAGGAAACGTGTGGGTATGGATTAATTTCGAATTTGCTTGTTTTCAGACACAAAGGCATTTCATGAACACGCACAGCTGAATATGATTGTGTATGAAAAGTTCATGGATTTGAAAGGTGTAGCGTATTATTCAAGCTGAAGCATTGTAAATGGGGCTGGTGTCCTAAAATAACTAAAGACAGAAGTTACTTGGATTATACAATCATCTTCACCAGTGGTTCTGACCCCGTGTGAGGAAAGTGGTGAGCTGCCTATTGCAAAGATGGGTATATTGTTGAAATGTACAATTTCAATATTTGCCTTCACTAACAAATCAGCCTTTTTGTTTTTCATCTGTAGAAATCTTAAAATCTTCATCTTGAACAGACTCAATGACCGATCTCCACTGTGTCTCTGGCATCAAATTACAAGATGTAAGCCCTCTCTGAATTCTTCCACTGCAGTCCGCTGTTTGGGAAGTGTTCCTGTTGTGGGAAATGCACTTCCCCGTGTGTCAACTGCTGCTCCCAGTATGCGCTCTGGCACGGCACTCATTTTCCTTCAAACACTTGGTCATTATGTTGCTATGATCATGCAGTGACTTGGTGTCACACGCCCAAAGAAAAAGATACAGATAAAGGTTTTTGCATCGTTGAATTCAATGACGGTTTAGCCTTATTTAGGATTTTGAAATTGTCTGACCTTTACACAAGTGCGTGTCAAAAATATCTGAGCGGAAGAAAGTTGTTCTGAATATTGACATTGAGCACTATGCACTCTCCTCCAGTCTGGAAAACAATTCCTCACAGAAAATTTTACACCTCCTGTTATCAGGGGCTCTTCATTCTGCTGACTTCAAATCGTAACAGAATTCAACAGACATTGTTACATGGTCATTTCTTCATTTTTGTTCAGATCACTGTGAGTACAGTGTCACAGTGGGAGTGCGCTTGCCCCACAACCCAGGGGTAAGACCATATTCTTGGAACTGAACTGTGCTATATCATTTCACCAACACTAGGGAGAAAACTCTGCTGTTCTGCATAATTTACGAAATTCACTTATTCACAAGGTCACTTGCAACATAGCGTATGTGACGAGGTTGCCCAGAGGTTAAGGCGATGGGCTGTTGACCCATTGTGTTGTGCACGCGTGGGTTCGAATCCCACTTTCGTCGCTGTTTTCAATGTTGCTATTTTTGGATGATCACAGCTGTCTGATGATAATTGGAACTCCAATGGTCACTTCATATGCATCGACGCTATAATAACATCTCAAAGAATAATTTGAGGCAGTTACCGAAATTGCATTGAAATGTAGATTGAATTCGGGTAATGCAAAGGAACACGATTTTCTTTTCCAAGTCAATCTGCTGTGAACTTTTATTGTACGAAAGAGATCCAGGAAAATCAATTGATGAGAAATCCTTGGGGTAAGCGCATTGTGGAGATTCATCACACATCCAATCTAATCACTTTTGTTACTCTGAAGTGGATAATATTTGAAAGGTTCATCTCCAAGAACGAAAATTTTTTCACTGTCTTCGATCAGCTAAACATGACCAAGAACTATCAGAGTAAAACATCACACAGCACCGGACTGTACCGAAAAGGCATATTTGGAGGCACCATGCACTGCTTCTTCATCAGGTGTTTTTCAACTGTTGGAATCAAAAATGGCGTTGTGTGATTGTTAAACCTGCCCACTGCAGTCCAACACCAACACCTTCAAGTCATGGGTACCACCGACACCACGAATGGTCAGTTAAAATCCAGATGATCTTCCAAAAGATCGCGCATATTGAGACACACATCAAGTTCCTGCAGAAAACCCCCCTCCTAATGAAGGAGCGGATCTCTGAAAGCTAGTGCTTCCAAATAAACCTGGTGGACTGTGCCTCGATATTGTGGAGTTTTTAACTTAGTCTACTCAACTCAAACACTGGCACTTCCATATCATAGACAACATCAGTCAAGTCCCAGCGCTGTCAGAGAAGACAATCCTGGAATAGCCTCACACATTGCTCATAGGTACGTTTCATTTTCAGAAACCAACCCACTGCAGCTCCTGTCTATGAAAATAAATAGCTGAGACTCAATCTTGACTGTGTTTTGAAACTCTTTAGGAAGTGGAATCAGAGGAAAATGAAGAATTAACTGTTCAAATGTGCAGAGAAAGGGAAGGCACTTTTCCCTTCTTTGAAGAACTGGGGTATTGACTGAATCAAGACATTAAACAGATTCCTGGTAGAGCTGCTCTCTCTGCCTCAGGAACAAGAAGTCCTGATTTCCTGAACGGTAATGAAACCGAGGCCACTCAATTAAAGCGCTGAATACTAACCACTAAACCACCAAGGATGAGGGCAGAAGCAGTTGCACTGTTTCTTCATAACACAGTTTTTGGAATTATGTCACTGCAGATATGTTTCCCCTCAAATATGGTTGAATTATCGAGTCTTTACAGCACAGAAATTGGTCCATCATCTCATTTCCCAGCACTTAGTCTGTAACCTTGTAAGCTCTGACGTTTCACGTGTTCATCTCAATGCCAATTTCTCTGGGACGTTTTAATCTAGTAAGACAAAATAAATGGGATTGAAGTTTGAAATGGGAAAAATATGTTCACACCCAGTCGGGGAGCTGAACCACATTTTTACGCACAGACTGAAGCACGCAGAGACATTTCCCCAAGAGTGACACAGGCTTCGGGAGAAAACAAGCAGAAAGTAACATTTCACCCAGTTGGCTGATATTGTCCCATTTCAGACTTCAACACCAGCAAGGAAAGAAAGCATTCAGCCCCTCCCGTCCCAGTGTTCCTTGCCCATTGTTTCCCCTTCAATCTGTAGTTTGCACTGCCTCATCTCGTTCTTGCTGCCAAACTTGATCATTGCTCACGTCCGCTATTTCCTGTCCTGCCGAACGGTTTTCCTCAAGTTCTTGGAATGAAAAACAGGAATGACCTATTTCAAGCACTTTTCTAGTTTACAAGGCTAGTGTTACCACCACTGAGCAAGCACATTGCCAGCTCAGAGAGAAGGTCTCATACATTAGAAACTGAAATGCAAAGATGATTGGATAGCCTCAGTATTGTAACAAAACCAACAAGACCGGAATAGAGCCGAGGGGATCGCGCAAAGAAGGATGGGAGAATTGAATGACGAATCTCATGGTGTCCTTGGTCGTGTTAACAGAAGTCTTCCCTGGTCGTATAGTGATGAGGATTCAATGTTTTCAGTGTCATGACTTGTTAAAGGTTAACGTTTACAGTAATCAATATGAAATACTGTCTGATATTTCGAAGCAGAATGATGTCGTGCAGCAGACAGAATCGTTTCCCTGCATGACCGAAAAGGAGAGCTCAGAAAAGCCAGAAGGAGACATGAGAGCCAGGAGAAGACATGAGAAGTTGTTTGCGGATAGGATCAGGGTCAACCCTAAGGCTTTCCATAGGAATGTAAGGAATGAAAGAATGACGAGAGTTAAATTAGGGCGAATCAAGAATAATAGTGTGAAGTTGTGTGTGCAGTCAGAGGAGACATGGGAAGCACAAAATAAATATAATTCGACAGTGCCAAACTTTCTGCATCCAATTTATTAAATTCTTGAAAAATACTGTATCTTTCAATAAGGATCATTTTTTGTAGTACTGAGTCTGAGCAGGCAAAGGCAACTGATTTCAGTGTTTCTTCCTTTTTGAATTCATCTCCGATATGAAATTCTCACTGACTCTGACAGAAATGCTACCTTTGCTGTTTTGTAATGTCAGGAACTCATGTTCAGTTTCAGATTTTCATAAGGAACAAGAAATCTTTTTTTCCCTGACTGGAAATCAACATTGGGAAACAACAGTAAGAGAGCTGAATTTCAATCTTTTCGCAGCAAGGAAATCAGATGCAATGCTTGCAACTTTTCTTGATGACTTTGTTTTTGCCTTTTTTGTTCAGTTGAAAAATGACTGTCATTGAGTTTTTAAAAACATGGCGAATGGCCCTTCAGCTTATTGCATCAGTATCAGTCATCAAACATCAGGCTTGAAAACACAGTTTCCAGCACGTGACTCATCGCCTGGTGTGTTCTAACATTTCAAGACTTCAGTTAAATTGTTATTCAATTTCTTAAGGGTTTAATTGGAACAAAAACAGTTCTGAAAGACAAACTCTTTCTCAGAGCCGTTTGTCAGTTTTCCTCATGATACTGCTGAAAAGGTTTCTGAATCTGAATTGGTTTACCCTGTTCACCCTGTTTCTTCTTCAGCTTCCTTTTTCTTTCTATTACATGGTTTAGATTCCAATACAGACACAAGGTACAAGTTGCGGGAGTCATGTGTTTTCACTTTCACTGACACTCTGATTCAGACAGCACTGTCCTTCCTGTGACATGTCCCATGGAGATTAGAAGGACAGGCATTAATAACCCACACTTGAGAACGTAGCGACAGTTTTAAAACATTTACGCTGACACAGTGAGGAATTGAGCTCCTATCTCCCGAAATAACATGCGGCGACACTAACCACTGTACTATCGAGGACAACAGTTTCAAAGGAGACCCTTCAACCAGTTGTGGCTCCATTTGTCAAAAACAACTCTTAACGACCCGAATCGTTTAGCACATAGCCTTGTCGGTATTGGCAGAACATATTCACATCTGAATATTTCTGAATATTTCTTTAGGTTATGAGGGTTCCTGCCTCTCTGACCCTTACAGACACCTGCCAGCCTGTAACGCTTTTCCACACATTAACTTAAACCTTTCTGTCTTTCTCATTAAATTTCTACCCACCTGTGACCGATCCCTTAGTGATGGGAAACGCTACTTTCAGTCTACCTTGTCCATACTCCTCATTACTTTACACATCTGATCCATGCCTTCTCAAAAACACCTCTGCATGGTGACAAACAATCCCAGTCTGTCCTGTCTCTCTTAATGACTGAATCTACAGCCTGGACACTAACCGAGTGAATCTCTCCTGCACCTTTCCCAGTGCGATCACATCCCTGAGCTTATGTGAACTGCAGACAATAATCGAGGTAAAGCAGAATGAAACTTTTTTTTACATTGTGCACAAGCATGCGGTGTGGCTCTGCCGCATTTATTGCCTTGCATACTGGAGACACGTGGAGGCCAGACCAGATAAGGATGGCAGTGAACCAGATGGGTTTTTCAGACAACGGATTTGGCGTATTTTTAATTGGAGATATTTCTTACACTCATATTCTACCATCGTCGAGGTGTGGTGGGGATAGAACACGTCTGTCCAGAATGTTATCTGGCCTTTTGTGTTAACAAATCAGCAATAAAACGAGTAGGCTATCACAGAAAGCCATCAGGGCTGATTTTTTTCCAATAGAATGTCTTTCCTCAATTATTCTCTGTGTCCATTTATTGAGCCTCACGTTCCAATAATCTTTGGTCCATGTCAGTAAAAGCTGCAAAAAGAGAATTGATCACAGAGCCACGATACACAAACGAATCGAATGATTTGAATGTGCCAATGAAGAGATTGGGCCATGTTCATCAAGCAACAGTGATTGCAAAGGCATAGACTGGACGGTATCAACGTGAAAGTGTATGTTAGATTGTGCATTACCTCAGTCAAATGGGACGAGGGACGGAAACGAGAGTTAGGGCGTGTGGGAGGAGACACATCTTCCAGAACTTTTGAGTTTAAATGCTGATACATGAAACGCAGGAATATCGAAGAACGAAATTCGATGGAAAACAAATCATCACCTCGGAGAATATTATCATGTAAAAATGAATTATTTCTTACCTTGTTTCACCAAAAGTAAAACTTTGAGAGTACTGATTGCCATGATGTGGATTTGATCCGAAGTCGCAGCAATCACAATGCAGAAGACGCAACACTAAACGGTTGCAGCGTTCCACAGCCCACGCTTGCCCCTTGCAGCCACAATGGTAGCAGAGGAAATGTCAGGAAGAATACACAAGATCAGGTATGAGGGATCTCAGAACGGGCTGAATCTTTAACTTAACTTTAACGTCCCCAGAGTCTGTCGCGATTGCATGAATGAGAGTATTGGAGAATGGGATAAATGAAACTCTCCAAACTCATGGGACAGTGCAGGATATTGTTGAAACGTATGCTTCAATAACATTATAGTTTAACATCGGCTACTTTATCACTTTGCCACACAACGCAATAACAACTGCTGCAGACAATCACACTTAGTTCCAGTTCCAGACCCGGAATCAGGTAAACTGTGTGAAGCAGTCACGAAGATCCAATTGGAAGTTGCCTTGGAATGTGGGGATAGTGACGCATGTATTTCCGAGGTTGGGAATGCTCCTGGTCAAAAACGGGGCAGAAGGGAACACTTGGCCCCATTTATAATATTGCAGCCATAAGCAGTACATGTTGCTTAGACAGCCGATTGGCGCATCTAAAGCGTGTTAAAGCTTTAACTTTGGGTTGGCAAGGCTCGAATTTTCATTTTCCTATTTGGATACATGTTTTTGACATCGGCAGTAGCAGCTGCTTTAGCGCGCGTCAACTGAGAATCAGCTTCTTGTTCCCAGTAAATATTGCAACCTGGAGAAGGTGGTGTTGTGGTTATACAATAAACTAGTCATCCTTGGGGACTCAGGCACGGAACTGGTAATGTTAAAATTCGTCGAATAAAACCTGGAATGAACAACTGACCTCAAGAACAGAGAACATGTCTTTAATTTCCTGCAATCCGATTCATTCTAGTCCCTTCCACAGGGGATGCTACCATCCTTACCCAATCCTGCCAATTGTGACTCCAGGGCCTGAACAACGTAGTTGACCCTAAATTCCTTCGGCCCTTTCAGTCGACACCATCCCTCCGAAGCACATCCTATCAGACCCACACTCCATACCTATTCCGTTCCACTGTATTTCCCATGGCTGATCCCAGTAACCCGCACATCTTCAGACTGTGGGAGGAAACTCATACAAGCAAAGAGAGAATGTGCAAACTGCACACAGTCACACGAGATTGGGATCGAATACATGTCTCTCGTGCAGCGAGGCAGCAGCGAATCAGGATGAACAACAAATACTGTCCTGATCAGCGATATCCACATCCTGTGGTTATAACAGAAAGAATAAAAACACATTCACAACATGAACAACAGGACTTACGTCTGCGTGCACATGATTTGAACCAATCGTTCACCCTGGGTAGATACATGGACTCTGGTAACACAGAGAAACCAGGGCAATGCAGGATTCAATTACCTGCTGAAGTGGAAACTCATTTACTCAGTCAAACTGGGGACAGGCTGTTCAACAGTCGCGTGTGGGAAGGGCTCAATGAGCAATAAAAACTCCAGAGTAACGTGCAAGATTACATATCCCAGAAGGAGATCTATTAAACTGTAAATGCTGCTTGTTAATCCCAACCAGCTGCCAGGTTCACAGCGTCAAAGTCACAAAATCAAGCAGCATGAAAACAGGCCTTTCACTCCTACCAGCTCATACTAAAAATGATGCCATACTAAACGAGTCGCATCTGACGGTTCCTGTAATTGCTGAGGGCTAATAATGCCCTTGTATTATTATTACTGCATTGTTAATATGCATGTCCAGATATAATTCTGTTCAAAACCTGCCATGGCAGCTGCTGGAATTTTATTTCTATAAATACCGAGAGTTGAAGAATCTAGTGATGATTTTGAATCAGTTGTTGTAGATTTGATTCAGTAATGCCTGATAGGGAAGGAAACTGCCATCCCTATCTGGTCTGGCTGGCATGTGACTCCAGATCCATAATATCGTGCTTGATTCTGAACTGCCCTCTGGTCAATAAATAATGGACTACGTATGAACTAATAGCTTTTTTAAAATCCCACTGAAACTTTGCAATTCATTTATCGATCCAAGTATCCTGTAAACATTGGAAAATTACTTTCATTTATCACTGCCTCAGGAAGTGAATGGCACACATAAACCATCCTCTGTTAAAAAAAAAAACCTCTCATGTCTTATTTTAAATGTCTATCTTTTCACCTGAAACATTTGCCGTCTCGTCTTGAAGTCCCCCTCCTTGGAGAAAAGACAGATGCAGTTAACTCTCTCCGAACTCTCAATAATTTTTAAATTTCTATCAGGTAGCCTATCAACCAGCAGTGCTGGATTGAAAATATCCTCAGCCTATCCAGTCTTTCATTATAACTCAAACCTTACCCACTAGCAATTTGCTGGTTTACCGCTTCTAAACCTACTCCAGCTGAATAATTTCCTTGCTATTACTGAGCGTCAAGAACTGGACGCAGCACTCCAGAAAAGGTCTCACCCAATGTCCTACTTATCTTCAACAGAATGTACAAACTCCTACGCTCAAAGGACTGAGCAACGAAGGCAGGATGACAATTTTTAAACTATTCTGTCTATATGCGAAGCAAACTGAAAAGTAACATTTAACTGCATCCCTGGCCTCCGTAATCCACAACACTATGGAACTCCCTATCACTAATTGTATAAGCCCTACTCGTATTTGTTGTAGCAAAACACAATACCTTCCATTTACCCAGAGTGAAATCCATGTGAAATTCTTCAGCCCAAAGATGCATTGGATTACGATCCTTCTGGAATCTTAGATCACCTTCTTTACAGTTTCCAATTCTGATGTCCTCTGCAAGCTTATGAAACCTGGCATCTATGCGTTCCATTGTTTTCTCATATAGGTCAATGATTCATACTTATTTGTCGTGGCCATCATTTTGCAGTGTGCAAGTCACGGAACAATTATTCATGTAATTAACCATGAGGAAGAAAGCCATAAACTGCAGGGAGATTGGAAACAATTGGAAAGAAAAAGTGCTGAAAAGAATTCAATCCAGTGAAGTGGGTGATAAAGAATTTGGAGAGGAGCAATGATAAAAGTGTGAATACTGAGTGGATTGCAGTAATAAAAGAGAAATTTGAGTAGGCATTCACGAATGTTTGAAGGGGACTGAACAAGGGATCAAGTGGTCTCGAGGGGTTGGAGATACTTTCTGTTCTTGACCGCAGGTGGGAATATAAGAGCAGGGAAATGATGCTGGAACTTTGGCAACTGCCTGTTCAGAGAAGAGTCAGAGGACCGGCCACATGTCTGCTCATTGCATTTTGTTTTCAGAAGAATGTTAAAATAGAAGATGGAGGCCAGTAATAGACCTTTTGGCCCATCAAGTCTGGAACAACCCTCAATCAGATCTTCGCTGACAATGCTCCAAGTCAGGCTGGCACGTTCCTTGGAGGAGAACATACAGATGGAGGTCATTTGGTGCATAAGTCCATTAGACAATAGAGCAGAAATTAAACCATTCAGCGCAGTGAGTCTGTTCTGCCAGTAAAACATGGCAGATATCTTCCTAAACATGATTCTCCAGCTTCCGCACATAAACCTTGATCCCCTTGACAACCACGCTGCTACATACCGCAATCTTACATATAATCACAGTCCTGCCTTCGACAGTATTATCTGGCAATGAATTCCATACATTCACCACTCGCTGGCTGAATAAGTGTCTGTTATTACTGCTCTCAAATGTCTTACCTTTTCTCCAAAGCTGTGACTTTTGGTTCTTGTCTCTACTAAAAATGGAAACACGTTCCCAGCATGCAGTCTGTCTGGGCAATTCACGAATCTATAAGTACCAATTAGATTTCGAATTATTCTTGGAAACTTCATCGAGTATTAACCCAGAGTCCATGAACGTTCCTCATGTGTCAAGTTTTTCGTTCCTGGGACCATAATCGTGAATCACCTCTGAACACACCCGAGGACGAATGCATTCTTCCTGAAATTTGAGGACCAAACGTACATACAGTAATCCAGATGTGATCTGTCCAGACTTTTATAGTGCCGCAGAAGTGCATCCCTGCTTTTATATTCAAATATTCCAAAAATAAATGTCGTTATTGCAATTGTTTTCCTAACTACAGCTTCAATATGCAAGTTCACCTTGAGAGAATCCTGGGCTGAAACACTCAAGTACTTTTGCACGCTAGACATGTGAACTGTCGCCCCATTTAGACAGCAGTCGTATCTTTATTCTTCCTACCAAAGTGCAACACTTCACCCTTTCCCACATGGTGCTCCATCTGCCATTTATATTCCGAAGCTCCCTACGTATACATTCATGCTGCATCATCCCCGCCTCCTCAACGCTACCTGACCTTCTGCCTTTGCATTGTCTGCCAATTGACACGCATTGCCCTCAGGTACTTTATCTCGATCGCTAATGGAGAAAATGTAAAGTTGTGGCCCAAAACAGCCTTCAGGAACGCCACTTGTCACCAGCTGCCATCCTGAGAAGGATCCTTTTGCTCCCAATCACTGCTTTTTGTCCTGCGAGCGCAGCTTGTCTCTGAAACCATGGGCTATTAACATATTCAGTATTCTCCTGTGTGGCAAATATCAAAGGCCTTCATGAAGTCCAGACAGAAAACATCCAATGGCTCTCCTTGGTCTACCTTCCTCGTTACTTCCTCAAAAAAGGAATTCTTGCAGATTTGTCAAGCATGGCCTCCCCATGATGAAACATTGCTGACTTTGCCTTATTTTAACATACACTTCCAAGTATTCAGAAATTTCTTCCAACGCAATAGATTCATGGACCAAATCGACAACCAAGATTCGGCTGATTGGTATATAATTTGCCAGCTTTTGTGTTGTTTCTGTTTACATTCGTGACTTTTCAGTCCTGGAGCAGTCTTTCTGATTCGAGCGATTCCTGAAACCTCTCCACAAGCGTATCCACTATTTCTTCAGTTGCCTCCCTTAGACTCTGGAGGATACTCCATCTGATCCAGATTATGTATCCACCTTCAGACCATTCAGTGTTTTTTGCACCTTCACAGTGATGGCTACTAGAATCACATCTGTTTCCCCCATTCTCTTGTAGGTTTGGGTGTAACTCATGCCTTCCACTGTGAAGACTGGCACAATATATTATTTAAGTTCCTCAACCATTTCCTTGTTCCCTACTACTACCTGTGAAGTGTCATTTTCCAGTGGCCCATTGTCCACTTCTATCTCTCTTTTGCGTTTATAAAAATAAAGAAACTACTACAGTCTCCCTTTATATTAGTAGTTACCTTATATTTAATCTTCTCCCTCCTCATTGATTTTGTTGTTGCGCTTTGTGTGTCTTTTTGAGCTTCCCAATCTTCCGATTATCCACTGCCCTTTGCCACATTATATATTTTCTCTTTTGCCTTTATGCTATCGATGACTTCCTCAGTCCTCCATGGTTGCCTCATCCTCCCGGCACCATGCCTCATTTTCCACAGGATGTGTCTCTGATGTGCCTGATGAATTATTCTCAGACACTCCTGCTATGGCATTTCCACTTTCCTGCTTTCTTGCTACTCTCCTCACCAATTTCATCCAGCTCCTCCATCATGCCGCTGTAATTGCCTTTATTCAACTTTAATACCGCTACCTCGGGTTGTATATTCTCCCTCTCAGGGCAAATGCAGTGTAAATTCAATCATATTAACATCACCGCCTCCTGAGGGTTCCTTCATCTTCAGCTCCCTTGTGCCGTCTGCCTCGTTGCATCACGCTAAATCGAGCATTGTCTGTTCCCTACTTGGCTCTACCAGAAGCTGCTCCAAAAATCCATGTCGTCGACATTCCACAATTGAACTGAATTGAATTCATTGTCACCTGTACTGAGGCACAGTGAAAAGCTTTGTCTTGTGATCAACACAAGCAGATCGCAGAGTTCGGTTGCATAGATACATAAATAATATGTAAACATATAATACGTTGTCCTTTGTGCTTGTCCGGGCCTAGATCACCACTCAGTGTAAGGGTCACTGACCTTGAATGGTACAGGTGCCATACCAGATAGTGATACATCCAGACAGAATGCTCTCAATGGCGCACCTATAAAAGTTGGCAAATATATTCACAGTAGTGCTTCAAGTGATCATCGATTTCTTTTTAAATTTTCACCACCTCTAGCGAGATGCCATCAAATGACATATGTCCCTCTCCCATCCCTGTCTACCATCCACAGGGACCATTCATACAGTCACAGAATCATAGAGATGTACAGCATGGAAACAGACCATTAAGTCCAACCCGTCCATGCCGACCAGATATCCCAACCCAATCTAGTCCCATCTGCAATACCCTGCCCATATCCCTCCAAACTCTTCCTACTCATATACCCATCCAAATGCCTCTGAAATGTTGCAATTGTACCAGCCTCCATCACATCCTCTGGCTGCTTATTCCATAAGCGTACCACCCTCTACGTGTAAAAGTTGCCCCTTAAGTCTCTTTTGTATCTTTTCCCTCTCACCCTAAACCTACGGTCTCTAGTTCTGGACTCCCCGACCCCAGGGAAAAGACTTTGTTTATTTATCCTATGTATGCCGCTCATAATTTTGTTAACCTTTATAAGGCCACCCCTCAGCCTGCGACGCTCCAGGGAAAACAACCCCAGTCTAATCAGTGTCTCGCTGTAGCTCAGAACCTCCAACCGTGGCAACATCCTTGTAAATCTTTTCTGACCCCTTTCAAGTTTCACAAAACCTTTCCGATAGGAAGGAGACCAGAAATGCACGCAACCATACAGGAAACCCTGTTGCACTCTGCCTTTACTCCCAACACCTCCCTCAAGTCACCGCATGGAATCTTGCCCCTACATCGCTGCTATTGTGACACATAAATGCAGAGAACCTAAAAACCGAAGCAGGAGTAGGCAGTCCGGCCGTTCATGCTTGCTCAGTCGTTCAATGACATAATTGCTGATCTTTATAAAGACTCAAATCCGCTTACTCGCCCTCACCCAGTATCCCTTATTTCCTTCATTGTTCTAAAGAAGTGTCACTCCTAGCTATAAATAACTTTTATTAAACTAGCATCAGCATAAAGTCTGAGTGAAGATTTGTAGCTCGGGTGTCCGTCGTTGTGGTTCTGTTCGCCGAACTGGAAGTTTTTGCTGCAAACGTTTCGTCCCCTGGCTAGGAGACATCATCAGTGCCTCCTGTGAAGCGTTGCTTTGATGTTTCTTCCGGTATTTATAGTGGTTTGCTCTTGCCGCTTCCGGGTGTCAGTTTCAGATGTCCGTTTTAGTGGTTTGTATAAGAAACCTGAAAGCAACAACACCCCCAGATTCTATGGACTACCCAAAGTACACACACCAGACATCCCACTCAGACCCATAGTATCATTACCAGGGACACCAGCATACAAACTGGCCAAAGAACTACAACAAAAACTGAAACACCTAGTCAGCGGATCCAAACACTCCATACAATCAACACAGGAATTCTTGGACATCATCAGGAATACACACATAGCCAAAGAAGAAACCATGGTATGATTCGACGTGATGGCACTGTTCACTTCGATTGACAAAACCCTAGCCAGAGAAACAATAGCCAACCTACTGGACATACATAACAGAACACAGGTGGCCGAACCTATCAACAAGGACGGCATAGTTAAACTACTGGACCTGTGCCTCATCAAACACTTTACGTTCAACAATCAGATATACGAACAAATCAACGGAACACCCATGGGATCACCAATCTCCGGACTCATAGCAGCGGCAGTTATGCAAAGGTTAGAACATACAGCCCTACCACAAATCCAACCCAGACTCTGGATCAGATACGTCGATGACGCCTTTGTAATCATCAATAACACAGAAATAGAAAAAACACACCGGATCATCAACGCCACACTCACAGGAATCCGATTCACACGAGAAGAGGAAAAGGATAGCCAACTCCCATTCCTAGACGTGTTAGTAGAGAGAACACCCAACGGAGAATTCACCACAAGGGTACACAGGAAACCAACACACACAAACCAAGTCCTAAACTATGAAAGTAACCACCCCAACACACACAAGCGAAGCTGCATCAGGACACTATTCAAAACAGCCACAACACACTGCAGTACACCAGAACTGCGAAAAGAGGAAGAGGAATACCTATACAAGGTATTCGCCAAAAACGGATACCCACGCAACTTTATCACCAGATGCCTAAGAGATAGACCACGGAACGAGGACATGCCACAACCAAAAGGATTAGCCACACTACCATACGTCAGGAGCGTCTCAGAACTGACAGCCAGACGACTGCGACCCTTAGGACTCATAACGGCACACAAACCAACATCCACGCTCAGACAACAACTTACTAGAACAAAGGACCCAATACCCAGCACGAGCCAAACTAACGTAGTTTACAAAATACCATGCAAGGACTGCACAAAACACTATATAGGACAAACAGGAAGACAGCTAACAATCCGCATCCATGAACATCAGCTAGCCACAAAACGACACGACCAGCTATCCCTAGTAGCCATACACTCAGACAACCAGCAACATGATTTCGACTGGGAAAACACTACTATCATAGGGCAAACCAGACAGAGAACAGCCAGGGAATTCCTAGAAGCATGGCATTCATCCACAAACTCCATCAACAGACACATCGACCTGGACCCCATATACAAACCACTACAACGGACAGCTGAAACTGACACCCGGAAGCGGCAAGAACAAACCACTATAAATACCGGAAGAAACATCAAAGCAGTGCTTCACAGGAGGCTGCAACCGCACTGATGATGTCTCCTAGCCAGGGGATGAAACGTTTGCAGCAAAAACTTCCAGCTCGGCGAACAGAACCACAACTAGCATCAGCTTCTTCGTTGGGCAGGGTATTCCATATAATAGCATTCGTCTGGGTGAAGAAAGTCCTTCAGAACTCAGTCCTAAATATGTCCCCTCTAATCCTGAGTCTATGCCCACTTGTCCGAGTTTCACGCGCAAGTGGAAGCATCCTTTCTATTTCTATCTGATCTATTCCGTTCAAAGTTTTAGAATTCAGTCAGATTTCCACACACCCCCTCCCCGTCATTCTTTTAAATTTCAAACAAAACAATCCTAACCTACGCAGTCTCTCTTCATTCGCCAAACCCCTCAACTCCAGAATCAACCGAGTGAACCTTTTCTGCAACCCCCACCCCGCCCAGTGCCAGTACATTCGTTCTCAAGTGAGGGGAATAAAAGTACAAACAATACACCAAGGATAACCTCACCAGCACCTTGTACAGCTGCAACGTAACATCTCTGATTGAACCTTCATAAACCTATGTTACATCTGTTCGATTTCTATCGAGATTCCCTGCTATTTATTCCTTGATATAGGCTCAACCATCTATCCGACTGAGAATTTAAGCTATACTGATCATTAATTCCCAATCTTTTATCAACCTCGTTTTTAAACAGGGGTATCACACCAGCTGTATTCCAATCTGCTGGGATTGCCAGGCAGTCTAGTGAATTTGAAAATTGCCACGAGTGCACTTGCAGTTTCTCCCGCCATCTCCTTTAATACCCTGAGATGCATTCCCTCACGGCCAGGAGACTTGTCCATCCTCAGCTCCATTAGCTTGCCTGAGACTGCCGCTTCCGTAATAATGCTAGTTTCCAGGTCCTCACTTACATGTATCTCTTTGCCACTTACTGACATGTTATTAGTATCTTCCACTGTGAAGACTGACACAAAATACCTGTTCAATGCCTGGACCATTTCTTCACATCGCACAACTAAATGCCCTTCTCATCATCGAAAGGACCAACCTTTACGTTAGCCACTCTCGTTTTCGTTTTATATTTTTATAGAAACTTTTACTATCCATCTTTGTATTCTGTAGTCGTTTTTTTTCCTTCATATTTATCTTTAAAGCCTTCCCAATCTTCCAGTTTCATGCTGTCACTTGGTCACTTGGTATGCCTTCTCTTTCACTTTGATAGCCTCCCTCATTTTCCCATTATAATCAATAATCCCATTATAAAGTAGCTTTGTGAGCAGAGATCCATAATATTTTTGCAGGACATATTAGGTTTGTGTTGAGATCATGAGATGGAGGAGGCGAATGAGACCATTTGGCTGATCTGATAATATTCGACTCTACTTTCCTGCCTTTTCCTCAAAGCCTTTGTTTCCCTGATTAATTAAAATCTGCAGGAGGTTCCAGGAATGGCAAATTGAGTTTAATCTGGACAAGTGTGAGATGATGTCAAATTCATGAAGAAAGTTGGCATACTGAGGGATATTGATATACAGAAGGATCTTGGTGCAAGTCAGTAACTCCCAGAAAATGGCAATATAAGTGTTTCAGATGGCAAAGGAAGCAAATCGAACACTTGTCTCCATCAGTCATAAGGATGAGTATAGTGATTTGCATATGATGTTGCACTTATATAAAATGTTTGGTTGGTCACATTTGGAGTACTGTGCACAGTTCTCATCTCCACACAATAGGAAGGAGGCTGAGTCTTTGGAGAGGATGAAAAAGAGGTTTATCAGCACGTTGCCTGTGTTAGGGTTTGTTAAGGGTGTGTTAGGTGTAAGAGGAAGTTAAACAAAGTTAGATTGTTTTGTGTCAGTGTCAGAGGCTGACAGGTGACCAGGTACAGGAATATAACATTTGGAACAGGGATAGATAATGTAGAAAGTCAGAATCTCTTTTCCAATGTGTAAGTTTCAAATACTAGAGCGCATAGGTTAAAGGTGAGAAAGAAGAAATTTAAACGAGATGTGTGAGGCAGGTTTTTTTTTTCATGAAGAGTGGATGTTACCGAGGGAGCTCGTAGATGCAGAAGTGTGAGTAAAGTTTTGAAGTGGGATTTAGACAAACATGAATAGGCAGAGAATAGACTGATATGGACCATGTGCAGACAGATGGTATTAGTTAGAATAGTATCTTGGACAGCATAGACGTGGTGTTCCGAAGGGCCTGTTGCTGTGTTCTACTGTTCGATTTTGTAACTTCCCAGCATCTGATCGATCAGAGAACCCAGAATCTTGGATGCTTCATTCCATTTCTCTCTCATTATCTAAACTTCAATGGGTTCAACCTCAACCTACTCCACCTTTTCTCATTGGAAAATCACTCCATTCCCAGGATCAGCCGAGTGAACCTTCTCTGACCTGCCTCCAATGGGACAATATATTTCCTTCGGACATTCACACTGTTCATAATATTCGAGGTGTGGTCTGACTTGTACCTTGAATAGTTTTAGGTAGACCTGCCTATTTTTAGACTCCATTCTCTCTCTAATAAATGCCAGCATTTGATTTGCCTTCTCTGTTTTCTGCTGACCCTGTAAACTATCTATTTCAGACTGATAAACAAGAACTCCCTCAACCCTTTCTGCTGTCAGTCTGAAATCAAATAGTGTTAGCCTGACAGTAAGTCGGGAGCTTACTGAAATTGTTAAAAATATATGTCAATATACAATAACTGGCCACTTAGAAACACATTTGATAAAAGTGAATTTGTTTTTGAGCCTATTGGATTTAATTTGTTGGTGTGAATATAAATGGCAGAATTGTAAGTGTGGAGGAGGGGTGTAGTGGTATGGGGGTTATGGAGTATTTGAATTATCAGAAGCCTTTACACAAGTTTAAATAAGGGCTAAAAGGTAACTTGGTAGAGAATAGGGTCCCTTAAAGATCAATAAGATCACCCAAGTGTGGAACCAGAGGAGACGGGTGAGATATTAGACAAAATAATCTTGTCAGTATTTAGAACATAGAACATAGAACAATACAGCACAGAACAGGCCCTTCGGCCCATGATGTTGTGCCGAACATCTATCCTAGATTAAGCACCCATTCATGTACCTATCCATTTGCCGCTTAAAGGTCGTCAATGATTCTGACTCTACCACTCCCACGGGCAGCGCATTCCATGCCCCCACCACTCTCTGGGAAAAGAACCCACCCCTGACATCTCCCCTATACCTTCCACCCTTCACCTTAAATTGATGTCCCCTTGTAATACTCAGTTGTACGCGGGGAAAAAGTTTCTGACTGTACTCTATCTATTCCTCTGATCATCTTATAAACCTCTATCAAGTCACCCCTCATCCTTCGCCGTTCCAACGAGAAAAGGCCGAGAACTCTTAACCTGTGCTCTTACGTCCCATTCTCCATTCCAGGCAACATCCTGGTAAATCTTCTCTGTACCCTCTCCAAAGCTTCCACATCTTTCCTAAAGTGAGGCAACCAGAACTGCACACAGTACTCCAAATGTGGCCTAACCAAAGTCCTGTACAGCTGCAACATCACTTCACGACTCTTGAATTCAATCCCTCTGCTAATGAACGCTAATACACCATAGGCCTTCTTACAAGCTCTATCCACCTGAGTGGCAACTTTCAAAGATCTATGTACATAGACCCCAAGATCCCTCTGTTCCTCCACCTGACTAAGAGCTCTACCGTGAACCCTGTATTCCGCATTCTTATTTGTTCTTCCAAAATGGACAACCTCACACTTGGCAGGGTTGAACTCCATCTGCCACTCCTCAGCCCAGTTCTGCATCATATCTAAGTCCCTTTGCAAACGACAACAGTCCTCCTCACTGTCCACAACTCCACCAATCTTCGTGTCATCTGCAAATTTACTGACCCACCCTTCGACTCCCTCATCCAAGTCATTAATAAAAATTACAAACAGCAGAGGAACCAGAACTGATCCCTGCTGAACTCCACTTGTAACTGGGCTCCAAGCTGAATACTTACCATCTACCACCACTCTCTGACTTCGACCGGTTAGCCAGTTTTCAATCCAATTGGCCAAGTTTCCCTCTATCCCAAGCCTCCTGACTTTCCGCATGAGCCTACCATGGGGAACCTTATCAAATGCCTTACTAAAATCCATGTACACTACATCCACTGCTCTACCCTCATCCACATGCTTGGTCACCTCCTCAAAGAATTCAATAAGACTTGTAAGGCAAGACCTACCCTTCACAAATCCGTGCTGGCTGTCCCTAATCAAGCAGTGTCTTTCCAGATACTCATAAATACTATCCCTCAGTACACTTTCCATTACTTTGCCTACCACAGATGTAAGACTAACTGGCCTGGTCTTTTACCGTGGCAAAAGACATGGAAACTAGGGAACTTGGGATATTAAATAGTGATGACTCGCCAGAGAAAGGAAAGTGCTGGAAACGTAAAACAAATCAAGGTATCTCAGTAGCTCATTAGGTCGATCCTGGCATATTATGGGAAGCTAGGACAGAGATTGCAGTATCCCGTGTGTGTGTGTGTGTGTGTGTGTGTGTGTGTGTGTGTGTGTGTGTGTGTGTAGAGATATATATATATATATATATATATATAAATCAACAGACACAGTAAGATGTTGGAAGACTGGAGGTTGGCTAATGCTGATCCATAGCTTAAGGGCTGCAGGGAAAAGACAGGGAATTACAGCCTAGTGACACCAGTGATGGGGAAGTTGTTGGAGGAGATTCTGAGACAAAGGAGCTCCTTACATTTACAAAGGCAAGGGCTGATTCGAGATGGTGAGCATGGCTTTGTGAGTGGAAAACCATGTTTCACAAACCGGATTGACTCTTCGGTGGGTGGGGGGGGGGGGGGGGGGGGGCGAGGGTGTCCAAAGATAGATGAAGGCAGAGCAGTCAACATTGTCGACATGGACTTTAGCATCTAGTCAAGAGGAAGAAGGAAGCTTAGTTAAGGTTGAGGAAGCACGGATCAGACAGGGGTGCAGAGAGTTACATTGTATGGCACGGTGTCTCAGTAGTTACCAGTGCTCCCTCATAGCACCACGGACTATAGCCTCAGGTGACTGTCTGTGGGGAGTTTGCATATGTTCCCCGTGTCTGCGTGGGTTTCCTCCAGGCGCTCCAGTTTACACCCACCGTCCAAAGATGTGCAGATTAGGTGACTCAGCCATGATAAATTACCCATAGTGTTCAGGGATATGTAGCCAAGGCAAATGGAGTGTAATAAGTTGGGGGAATGGGTCTAGGTTGGATCCTGTTTGGAGGGTTGATATGGAGTTGTTGGGTCACATGGCCTGTTTCCACACTGTAGGGATTCTCTGAAGGTACTAGGAGCGAACCGAGGAATAGACTCAGGGCAACTAGAAGGTGACATGATAAAAAAGCATTGTTGGGAAGGATTAAGGAAAAATGTGAGGCATTCTCCTCTTTGCGAGGAACAAGAGGATGGACAGAGTGAGAATAAGGCCAATCTGGGATAGTGGAAGGAACTTGTGCCTGGAGTTACAGGAGGTAGGGGATGTCCTTAATGAATACTCTGCCTCAGTATTCACTGCTGAGAAGGGTCTTGTCGTTTGTGTGGACAGCGTGAAACAGACTGATGTACGTGAACATGTGGATGTTCAGAAGGAGGATGAGCTGAGAATTTTGTAAAAGATAAGGATACATAAGTAGTTGAACCAGACTAGTTGGGTCCAAAGTTACTACAGGATGGGAGGGAATTGTTTGCTGCGCACCTGGTGATGACCTTTGCACTCTCACGGAGGCATGGAATGCAGGGAAACCTGTCTATCTGGATACGGGATTACTGACCCACTGAAGACTGAGGGTGATGATAGATAGAAATAATTCATTCTGGAGCTCAGTGACCAGTGGTTCTCTGCAGGGAGTGGTTACAGGACCTCTGCTGTTTGTGAGTCTATGAATAAGTTGCATGTGGGAGTGGAAGAGTTGATTAGTACGTTTGCCAATGACACGAAATTTGGTGGAGTGGTTGATAGTGTGAAGGGCTGTTGTAGGTTGCAACGGGACAATGACAGGATGCAGGGCTGGGCTAAGAAATGGCAGATGGAGTTCAATCTGGAAAAGTGTGAAATCATTCATTTTAAAGATTGAATTTGAATGCAGAATACAGGATTAAAAGCAGGATCTTTGGCAGTGTGGAGGAACAGAGGGATCTTGGGGTCCAAGTCCATAGATCCCTCAAAGTAGCCAACCAAGCTGATCGGCTTGTTCAGAAGGAATATATTGTTTGGATTTCATGAGTTTGGGGGTTGAGTTTTAAAGCCATGAGGTTATGCTGCAGTTCCATAGAACGGTGGTGAGACCCCACTTGGAATATTGTGTTCAGTTCTTATATATTCATGACAGGAAGGATTTGGAAGCTTTAGAGACGGTAATGAGGAGATTTACCAGAATGCTGCCTGGACTGGAGAGCATGTCTTATGAAGAAAGATTGAGGGAGCTCAGGCTTTTCTCATTGGAGTGAATAAGTGTGAGGGGCGACCTTGTAGAAGTGAACAAGGTGGTGAGAGGCATAGATAGAGAGAGGTGTTTTCTTAACCATGGCATAAATAGCTATTATAATGGTTTATAATTTTCGGATGATTAGCGGATGGTTAAGGGGACATTTCAGAGGTAGGTTCGTTACATACAGAGTGGGGGCTGAGTGGAATGCACTGCTAGTGGTGGCCGTAAAATTAGATGTGTTAGGGAGATTTAATATACTTCTGGATAGGCATACGGATGACAATAAAATAAAAGATATGGAAGTTAAAGTCATAGAGATGTACGGCATGGAAACAGACCCTTCAGTCCAACTCCTCCATACTGACCACATATCCCAACCCAATCTAGCCCCACCTGACAGCACACGGTCTATATCCCTTCCAAACACTTCCTATTCATATACCCATCCAAATGCCTCTTAAATTTTGCAATTTTACCAGTCTCCACCACTTCCTCTGGCAGCTCATTCCATACATGCACTACCCTCTGTGTGAAAACGTTGCTTCTTAGGTGTCTTTTATATCTTTTGCCTGTCACCCTAAACCTATGCCCTCTAGTTCTGGACTCCACAACCCCAGGGAAAAGGCTTTGCCGAATTACTCTATCCACGCCTCTCATAATTTTGTAAACCTCTATAAGGTCATCCCTCAGCCTCCGACGCTCCAAGGAAAATAGGCTCAGCTTGTTCAGCCTTTCCATATAGCTTAAATACTCCAACCCGGGTAACATCCTTGTAAATCTTTTCTGAAACCTTTGAAGTTTCCCAACATCTTTCCAATAGTAAGGAGAACAGAATTGCACACAATATTCCAACAGTAGCCTAAACAATGTGCTGTACAGTCGCAATACTCTGACCAATAAACGAAAGCATACCAAACGCCTTCTTCACTATCCTATCTACCTGCGACGTCACCTGCTGCACCCCAAGGTCTCTTTGTTCAGCAACACTCCCTCGGACATTACCATTAAGTGCATAAGTCCTGCTAAGAGTTGCTTGCCCAAAATGCAGCACCTCACATTTATCTGAATTAAACTCTATCTGGCACTTTTTTTTAATCTTACAGTCGGATAAAAGTTTGGCATCTCATCATGGCCGAAGGGTCTTGATCTGTACTATTCTGTGTTCTATGTGTAGTATAGTAAACTGGGTAATAAGCTCAGATCAGTGTTAAAGGACATGACGTTCAGGAGGAGCTCGTCAACTGGATATAAAATTGGGCTTGAAATAAGGAGACAGAGGGTCTTGGGAGACATGTTGTTTTCCTGACTAGAGACATGTGACCAGTGGTGTAGTATGTTCACTGTGGTTTGTCGTTTGGATAAATGATTTGGAAGGGAGTATTGGTTTCCTGGTAAGTAAGGTTTTTGTGTGACACTGGAATTGGTGGTAAAGTGGGCATTGAAGAAGGCTATCTACGATACAACAGGATGAACAGTCCTGCTGGGATAGTGGGCTGAAGAATAGCAGATGGAGTTTAATTAGACAAACGTGAAGTGTTCCATTTTGGTGAATCAAACCAGGTTGGGACTTGTACAGTTAATGTTCGGGCCCTGAGTAGTGTTGTCAGTCAGAAACCCAGCGATGCAGATACACAGTTCTTTGAAAGTGTTGTCACAGTTAGACAGGCTGGTGAATCAGGCATTTGGGATGGTTACCTTCATTGGACAGAGCAGTGACAGTAGGAGTTGGGATGTCATATCGTGGTTGACATTGGTGAAGCCACCATAAAAACATTGTTGATCAGTTAGAAGAACTCATCTGGTTCACTTACCTGCTTTAGGGAAGGACAACTGGCATTCTGACCTGGTCTGGCTAACATGTGCCTCCAGACCCACTGCAATATGGCTGACTCTGAGTTGTCCTCTGCATAATTAGCAGTAACACCCACATCTCATGAATGAATAAATAAAAAGACATACGTCCCTCCCAACCTCTGCAAACACCTCCAGCTGCAGCAATTCGAACTGGCTTTGTAACATCATTCAGGCCCGGACCACTCTCTGCAACACTTTTAACACCTCCAGCACCTTCACTTCTCCCTGTTCATGTCGTGTCATTAAACCCTGACAATGATTCCCTTTCGCACTGCCCTCCTCCTGCTATCAGACCCTTTGCAATCCATTTAAAATTTACTCTTCAAACAAACTCTCGCTTCAGGATTTTAAGTACTTTGTGGTGATCCTCTCAGCCTGATAATCCAATATGATCCATTTTGTCCTGAGTGAGGGGCCGGTGGGAAATTCTTGCTGAGGTTTGTCTGTTTCAATTAAATATCTTTTTTTTGAGTGATTTACACTGTTCTTTCAAATGTTCTCCACTGTTCGTTTACAGGCACATATTTCAGTCTGTTTCACGTCTTTACCTTGTTCAGTTCTCATCTCAAACACATCTAATTGGCTGTTTTTGTTTCTAGTTTAGGTTTTCCTTTCTGTGATTCACTTTAAAACTTTCTATTTCTATAAACTGACACTTTATCACAATTTCCCAGAGGACCGCTACAGGTGACATTACTCATTCATCACACAACGATCACTTTGAGGTAGTTACATCCCTAGACAGTTGCACAATATGTTATTCAAAGGAACACTGAAAAAAATTCTCTGAACTCCTCTTCCAATGTCACTCTTGTCAGTGTGACTATCCTAGATTATGTGAATATTGAAGTTTCCCAAAATTATTACTATATGTTCGTTAAGAAATTCAAATGAGTGCCTTTTTAATGCAACGATGTGCAAAGAAATGCTGTTCAGTGACTAAAACCGTTCGGCTGCTTGTGTCCTTGGCAAGTAGTAGCCAAAATTTACATTCAGACTGACTCTACGTAATGATCTGAGATCAAATTTTTTCGCTGTAATGCCTTTGTTATCCATTCTTGTTAGCGTTACCCATTTTGCCTGAGTTTGCACAAGGTTGTGATCCATTGAATATTTATGTACATCTTTTGTTCGCCCTGTTACCATGTCTCTCTGGTGTCTAAATCTCTTTTATCTCTGTGTCATAAATGAATCTACCTTATTGAAGAGACATTATCCATTCCAAAAAATGTTCTGTACTCTTTCCCACAATTTCCTATCATAAACCTATTCCCTAATGTACAGTTTTCGTTAAAATTTGTCCCATCATGTTCCTTTATGTTGATTTTCAGCCACCTTCCATGTTGTTCCGATGAATCACCTTTTCTCTTTGGATTTGGAAAGCTCCTTTCACCTGAACCCTGTCCCTGCATCCTCTTTGTCAGTTTAAAGCCCTAGCCATAAACGTACCGACATGATTGGCCAGGACACTGCTCCCAGCACAGTTCCAGTGGGACCATCCTAATGGATTATTCTTTTTAAAACAGGTATGTGGGTGTCACTGGCTTACCAGTCTTTCTTGCCCAGCCCTTGAACTGAGTAACTTGCTTGGCCCTTTCAGAGGGTCTTTATTAGAGTGCTGCTGGAAAAGCGCAGCAGTTCAGGCAGCATCCGAGGAGCAGTAAAATCGACGTTTCGGGCAAAAGCTCTTCATTCGGAATACAGGCAGAAAGCATGAATGGTGTATTCCTGATGAAGGACTTTTACCCGAAACGTCGATTTTACTGCTCCTCTATTGCTGCCTGAACTGCTGTGCTTTTCCAGCACCACTCTAATCTAGACTCTGGTTTCCAGCATCTGCAGTCATTGTTTTTACCAATTTCAGAGGGTCATTTAGAGGCTGTGACTATGTCGTACAGCCCACGTGAGGATGGGCGGATGTCCTTATCTAAAGTGTTTGGGATCTTTGTCCATCAGCAATGGTTTCAGACTTATTTATGGATTGTTAATTATTATATTAAAGTTATTGATTTCAAATTCCACCATTTCTGATGGTAGGTATCAAAACTGCCACCCCTGTATATGAGCTGAGTTTTGGGATATATGCTCCAGCAATAATACCACGAGGGCACCACTTCGCCTGCTTACAGGTTGCTCATCCCTGAATACTGATATCATGCATCATGAAGGTAAACCCATTCTTCCAACATGATTATGTGATCCTGAAGTCTTCCATTACTCTGGTGATATCACTCAGTCTGTCTTCATGTGGTATCCTTCACTGTGTGAGTCTAACTGCTGTCTCTGTAAGCGCCTCTCTCTCTTGCAGTTACTCTAGATCCACAGTCAACAGAACTCTCCACTCCAGAGAGACGCAGCAACATAGGGCAGGGATGGAGTTTGGGATTTTCCAAATATCAGTCGGACTCAGTGCCATTCTCCATGTGTAATCCTCACTGCACCAGTCTAATTTCTCATTCTGTCTATTCCTCTGTCTCCTGCAGGTACTCAGGAAGCTTATGACTCAATAGATTTCTCAACTGCTGGGTGGCTCATCCGTCACCACAGTGAAGATGGTTGGTTAGCCGAAGAGACAAAGGGATGGGAGATGTGGAGCATTCAATAAATCCTGCTGTGAGGTTAGATCACTCGCAGTGCACGGAGCAGAGAGCAATGAGAGGGCTCCAAACATCGACGAACAGTACATGACACAAAAACATTGCTGGAGGGAAGCACAGCACAGACACACCCCAGGCTCAATCACTACGTCTACTTTAACTTACATTGTACTGAGACAACAGCGGGAGTTCAGAGTTATCAATCCAAGCCTGTGCTTTCTTAGTGAGCATCAGGACAACAGAGGGGAAAGCAGGCCTCCGACGAGAGGTTTGGAAACGTGCCTGGGATCTGCCTGTTCTGTGTTCTCCCTCCAACACTGTACTAAGACTCACTACTGTGCAACAGTGTATCTATGGCACGGCTTATGCACCAATGTCATCAATGATTTGTAATTCGTATAACAGTTCCTATCGCTGTTACCTCCTGCCTACCTGATACTGCCTCCACATATTTAAAATGTACTGCATTACAGATTAACATCCCTGTCGCTGTAAATAATTTAGTGTCTATAAAATGTTTTATTTTGGTAGTCTAATCCTCTTTAAGTGGATACAGAAACATACAGCATGGGAACAGAACCTGTGTTCCAACTTTTGAATGCTGCCCATGTTTTCTATACTGAACGAATCTCATTTGTCTGCGTTTGACCCTTATCTCTTCAAAACTTCTCCTCTCCATATACCTCTCCATATACCTGCACAAATGTCTTTTCTATGTTGTAATTGTTCTTGTTTCTCCCACGTGCCCCTGGCAGTCCGTTCCACCTATGAACCATCCTCTGTGGATAATATTTACCCTCAGCTCCCTCTTTAAATCTTTGCTCTCTCACCTCCCATTAATACCTTCTAGTTTTGGACACACTTACCCTTGGCTATTCATCATTCTTAGGCTCTGCACGGTTTTGTAAGGTCTCCTTGTAGTCTCCTCTGCCCAAGGCAAATAGTTAGGACAAAGTTACAAATTTCTCCAACAACGTAACTGCACCCTTGGTCTCTCTCTCTCTCTCTCTCTCACTCAATCTCTCTCTCTCTCTCACACACACACACACTCTCACTCTCTCTCACTCACTCTCTCTCACTCTCTCTCTCTCTCTTTCTCTCTCTCTCCCTCTCACTGTCTGTTCAACAACCCTGGCCAGAGCCCTCCCATTAACTGTGTTAGTCCTCCATGGTTTGTCTTAACAACTCCAACACCTGAAGTAAACTCCATCTTTCATTCCTTGGTACACTGGCCCAATTGGTCAGCATCCCCTTTGATAACTGTATTCACTGCCCACTACACCATTAATTTGATCATCTACAAACTTACTAACAATGACTGCAATGTTCTAATCCAAATCGTTTATGAAGATGATGCACATCAGTGATCCCAGCCCTGATCCTTGTAGTACACCACTAGTCACAGACTTCCATTCTGAACAACAATCCTCTCCCACCACACTCTGTCCCCTCCTGTCAATCCAATTTTGTATCCAGTTGGCGAGCTCTCCCTGATCCCATGAGATCCCACCTTACGAACCAGTATATCATTCTAAACACTGTAAAAGGCCCTCCTGACGGTCGTGCAGTAATAGATGGTCACCACTTCAACAAACGCAATCAAGGTAGAGACCTGACTTTGAACGCACAAAGCCGTGCTGACTATCTTTCATCAATCCTTGCTTTTCCAAATGAATGTGACTCCTCTCTGGCAGAATCACTTCCTCACTTACCCACCACCGACATACGGCTCATTGGTCTTTAGTTCCCTGACTTTCCATCGCAGCTTTTCTTAAATAATGGGATAAAACTATATTCTTGTCATTGTTGTACAGCATGGAAACAGACCCTTCAGTTGATACCAACCATAATCTAAAACTAAACGCATCCCAGCTGCGTGTTTCTGGTCCATATCCCTCTAACCCTTCCCTATTCCCGTGCTTATCAAAATGTATTTTAAACATTGTAATTGTACTGACATCCACTCCTTCCTCAGGAATTTCATTCCACACTCATACTACCCTCTGTGCAACAATTTGCTCTGCATGTCTTCCTTTTGAACATCCCTCTCCCCTAACCTAAAAAAACGTTGCCCATCCTCTTGAGACTCCCCCCATCCTGCGGAAACGGCAACTTCCATTAACTCTATCTACATCCATCATTTCTTTCTTCCATTATCTCAATAAGGTCACCTCTCAACCTCCAGGAACCAGTGTAAAAGGTCTATACAGCCATTTTCCAGAACTCAAGCATTCCATATACAACGACGTCCTGGTAAATCTCTCCTGAACCCCCTGCAGCTTAATGATATCCTCCCTACAACAGGGCGACCAGAACTGGACACAGTACTGCAGAAGAGGCCTCACCAATGTCTGTACAATCTCAATGTGACGTCCCAAATCCTACACTAAATAGACTGAGAAATAGTCAGGCATGCCAAGCACTGCCTTATCCATCCTGTGATGCAAGCTTTAGGAATTATGCACCTGAACCCAGAGGTCCATCTGCTCTAAAACACTAACCGAGGCCCGAACATTAATTATATAAGCTCTACCCTTGTTTGTTTTACCAAATGCATTACCTCGCCTTTGTTCAGATCGAATTCTATCTGCAGTTCTTTAGCCATTCCACTATATCATCAAGATCCCTTTGTAATCTTAGCAAACCTCCTTCACAGTCCACTATTCCACCCTCCAGTCTTCCAACACATCACACATGGCTGTCAACGGTACAAATGCCTTTTTTCGGGGCTCCAACATTTCTTCCCTAGCATCCCACCATATCCTATGATACACTTAATGAGGTCCTGGGGCTTCCCATAGCTTTGCGGTTTAAAGCCTCCAGCACCATCTCTTCTATAAGATGCACTCTTTTCAAGCCATAGAGATGTACAGCATGGAATCAGACCCTTTGATCCAACTCAACCACGCTGACCAGAAGATCTAAATAAATCCATCCAATTAACCAGCATTTGGCCCATGTCCCTCTAAACCATGACAATTCATAATCCCATCCTGATACCTTTTAAATGTTGGAAAATATGTTGCTTATGCCCGAAACGTCGATTTTCCTGATCCTTGGATGCTACCTGACCTGCTGCGCTTTTTCAAGCAACACACTTTTCAGCTCTGATCTCCAGCATCTGCATTCGTCACTTACACCTTTTAAATGTTGTCATAGTATCAGTCTCCATTACTTTATCTCTCAGTAATTCCATGCACACATCACCATGTGCATGAAAAAGTTGTCCCTTCGATCCGTTTGAAACCTTTCCACTTTACCCATAAACCTATGCCCTCTAATTTGGACTCCCAATCCCTGGAAAAGACCTGGAATGTTTACCTTACTGCATACACGCCATGTTTACATAAACCTCTGCAGGGTCACCTTTCAGTGTCCGATGCTCCGGGGAAAATAACCCAAGCTATTCAGCAACAATCCTGGCAACTTTTTGTCAATATTTTCTGAGTACTTTCAAGTTTCACAACATCATTACTGTATTGGGGATACTGGAATTGCAGAAAACTCCATTTGTGGTCTAATGTACGACTCTTGTTCCCTGAGTTCCCCGGTCTTTCTCAACAGTAAGGTCTGGAGTGAAAAATTTATTTAGGGCCTGAGCAAATATCTTGCAGATCCACATATCAATTGCCTCAGTGATCTTAAAAGGCCGCTATTTTATCTCGAATTATACTGTTACTCTTAACATATTTCTACAATCACTTTTGGATTATACTTATCCTTCTCTGTTTAGGCTACTTCTTGTTCCCTTTCTGCATTCCTGATTTCTACCCAAAGTGTATTCCGACAGCCCCTGTGATACTCAGGGATTCCCTTGATCCAGCTGGCGGTACCTGACATGTGCCCCTTTTCCTTGACCAGACTCTCAATAGACAGCCAGTGTTTCTGAATGCTGTCAGCATTGACTTGACACAAAACCGAACATGTTGGCGCTGATCGTTCAATTTATCTCACTTTTAAAACATGCTCACTTGCCAGACTTCCCTTTCCCTGCAAATAGACTCCCCAATCACCTTTTGAATGTTGCTGGCTAAGACTATCAATATTAGTATGGCCCCATTTCATAACTTGAAGTTGTGGACCAGGCCTGTCCTTTTCCATCGCTGTTTTCAAACTAATAGAACTGCCGTCACTTTGGGAAAATGCTTTCCCAGTAACACCTCAGGCCCTTTCCCTACCTTGTTTCCCAAGGACAGGTCAGGTTTTGTCCCATTCTCTTTGCCGGCCATTTATATATTGATTGGGCGTTTTCTGGAATGCACATACCAAATTCTTCCCTTGCAAACGCTAAATATTGACAGCCCCAGTCTAGATTTGAAAAGTTTAAAAACCCCGACAGTAACAGACCTATTATTATGATTGACATTTGAGATCTCCCGAGATATTTGTTCCTCAGTCTGCCGCGGATTATTCGAGGTTAGTAGGATAATCGTATCAAAGTGATGACCCATTCTAACTTCTCAGTTCAACGAGAATAGCTTCGCTGGGTGATCCCACCGGCACATCCTCTCTCAGTACTGCTGTGATGATTCATACCATCAAAACCCACCACCACAGCCCTCTCTTGCTTCCTTTTCTACACTGCCTGTAGTATCTCCACCTTGAAACAATGAGTTGCCAGCTCTGCCCCTCCCTCAGCTGTGTTTCTGTCGTAACTACAATCCACCAGTACCATGTTCCAATCGACATCCTGAGTTCATCCGTCAGGCCTCTTTCATTGAAATAAATGCAGTTTAATCATCAGGTTTCCCTCATTTCGTGCTATGTTCTTGCTTGCCTTGAATTTTGGAATCACGCTCTATGACTTGTGTACCAGCCTCAATCTTTTTTCTGGGCCTACGACTGCTGAAGTTGCAACAGACTGCCAGACTAGTTTGTGTCCTTTCAAGGAACTCTAACAATTCGCCTCACCAGGATGTTAGTCCTCCTTTTGCTCCTAGTTCAGGTCCATTCCCCACGCTGTCTCCCTGTGCTGACACCTTCAGGGATCTATGGTGTTGTCCACTAAGGTCCCTGTGTTCCTCAGTATCCCGCAAGGACCTACCTTTCATTTTGTCTGTCCTTCACTTATCATACCTCCCACAAGTTATTACCTGACATTGATTAGAACAAAACTCTGCTCAGATTATCATCTGGTTGACATCCGACTGTAGCCTGAGACCATCCCCCTCACTGTGAACAGCACCCTCGCCTTCCATGTCATCTGCAAACCTGATAATGATAACTTCTGCTTTCACATGTATATAATAAACAACCGTGGTTCCTGCACAGATTCCTTTGGTACACCTACTGGTGAAAGAATTTTAAACACCAAGAAGCTTATCCAATAATTGTGTTACCAATTTGCCAATTTGCCTTCGATCCCAGTTGTTCTTTCCTTTTCGACCAGCCTTCCTTGAGTGTGTAAAACTCTACACCAGTCCCTATCCCTCTATGCTCCGTCTAACAATACAATGCTCCATGTCTGTGTATGTGTCTTCAGTCCCAACATCCATCCTTATCTGTGCAAGCTTCTCCATGCATTTTTGCTTCAGTCTCTTCAACTGCTCCTGTCAGTGTAATCTCTTCCAGAACCGAAAATCCCCCTCTCTTTAACTTATTCAGGCCACACAATCCTCACTAGCTGTAACTTATTCCTGTCTGAGAAACCGACTCTTCAACTCTCCAATAAGGGCTTTCAGCTCTTACAGCCCTCCCTGTCTACAAAACCTCTTCCAGTCCCTAAAGCACCAACAGTCTGTGGAGACCCTACCACCATTCCTATCCATGTAATTCTCTCAGGTCCCTGCAGAACTCCTGGTCTGTCGAACCCAATCTCATGCCTGTGCCTCTCCCAATTCCGTTCCTACAAAACCCACTATCTATTTAACACCCACCTGTCACTATCATCCCCCTGGCAATGTAAGCTCCTCCTGTGTCTCTACCATCTACCCATCTGCATAACCTTGTCCAGCTCTTACACCACTATCTGTTGAAACGTCACCCTCTTCTACAACTTCCTCTTGTTTGTGATATGCTCCCTTACCTGTGAAACTGCCTCCAACCAAAATTGCTATCCAATCTCTGAAAAGAAATCCAGATTCTACAGCCTCCATGTCTACATAACCCCTAGAACTTAAGACTTCCTATATCCTTTAAGATCTTCAGTCTCAACTACCCTGCATATCTCTGTTTGTTCTTCCAGTCGATACGAATATCTTTATCTCTGTAATCTGCTTAACTGTCTAAATCACTCCCTGTGTGTGTAATCCAGCCCTGTCCCGCAAACATCCTTATCCCTGTATACTTCTCCATCCCTCCCAACATTCTCATTTCCATGAACCACTGTCAGCCCTATAGCTCTCCACATTTCTGTAAACTCCTGTGGCTCTACGGTCCTTCCTCTCTGTGTAACCTCGTCAGACCCATACTCTCCAGCTTCCTGAATCTTCTTCGTGCCATTGCAACCAAAACCACATGTTTATGTAAAATCCACCAGTGCTAAAACCTCCCCAACTCATTAACCTCTTCCAGTCCTAACAAAACACCGACACTGCGAATCCTCTCATTTACCTACAATTCTCCCTCTCTCCCTCCTCCAATGCCTTCATCACCATGAAACCTCACAATTACTGAAGCCTCCTTTTGGTACTGCAAACTTCCTAATGTCTTCAAAGTCCTCCTGTCCTGATATTACTCCCTTTCTCTCTCACCCTCTCCACCCTCCAGTGCCCTTCTGGAGAACGTGCCAGAAGAGGAAAAATTTGCAGAGTCTGTACCATGTTACGGCGGTAGAATACTGGGAATTACAGATTTAGTCTAATGTCTGTGGTGTGCTGACTATTGGCGAGGAATCTAAAGACAGGATTTGTGACTACTTGGAAAACCATAATTAAATTAGAGACAGTCAGCATGGGTTTGTGAGGTGTCAGATCATGCCTCACAAATCTTATTGAATTCATTGAGGATACGGCAGAATTCGATGATGACTCGTGCTGAAAAGAAGGATGATTCGCATACAGGGAAATCTGTCTATCTGGATACAGGAATGCATAGCCCAGAGAAGACAGGGTATGGTAGCAGATGGACAGTATTGAGCCTGGAGCTCAGTGGCCAGTGGTATTCTGTAACAGTCGGCTGTAGGATTCTGCTCTTTGTGATTTTTTAAAAATAATGACGTGCATGTGCATGTTGGAGAGTGGGTCAGTAAGTTTGACAATCACCTGAAGGTTGGTGGAGTGGTGGGTAATGTGGAGGGTTGTTGTAGGTTGCAATGGGACATTGATAGGGGTCAGAACTGGGAAGTAGCAGATGGAGTTCAATGTGGAAAAGTGTGAAGTGCTTCATTCTGCAAGGTCAAACTTGAATACAGAATTCAGGGTGCAAGGCAGAATACTTGGCAGTGTTGTGGAACAGAGAGATCATGGGGTCCATGTCCATAGATCCCTCAAAATCGCCATGCACATTGATAGGGTTGTTAAAAAAGGCATATGTTGTGTTGGCTTTCCTTCGCAAGGAGATTGATTTTTAGAGCCGTGAGGCTTTACTACATCTTTATAACGTCCTGGTTAGACCACACTTGGAATATTATGTTCAGTTCTGGTCCCATCTTTAGAGATAGGATATGCAAGTTTAGAGAGCGTACACAGGATACATACCAGGATGCTGCCTGGAATGGAGGGCACTTCTTATGAAGAAAGGTTGAGGGAGCTAAGCCTTTTCTCATTGGAGTGAAGAACGGGGCGCGGCGACCCAGTAGAGATGAACACGATAATGAGAGGCACAGAGAGAGTGAATAGTCAGAGACTTTTCCTCCTATGGAATAAATGGCTATTACAAGGCGGCATAATTTTAAGGTGAATGGAGGATGGATAAGAGGATAGAAAATAGTAGCTGGTTGGGATGCACTGATAATGGTGGTCGTGAAATTAGACACATCCGAGACATTTAATCGATTCTTGGACAGATAATGGATAATAGTAAAATGAAAGGTATGTAGGATAGTTTTATCTTACAGTTAGATAAAAGTTTAGCATGAAATGATGGCCGAAGGGTCTTCGGCTGAACTGTTCTGCGTTTTATGTTCTGTTTGGTAAACTGAGTAATCAGCTTAAATCAGTGTAAACAGGATATGGCATTCAGGATGTGCTAGTGAACTGGATACAAACTTTGCTTGATGGTAGGAGACAGAGGGTGATGGGAGACATGTTTTTTCTGACTGGAGGTATGTGACCAGCGGAGTAGTGGGTTCACTGTTGTTTGTCATTTTGAAGAAATGGTTTGCATGGGAATATTGGTTTCCTGGTAGGTAAGTTTCTTGGGTGACACTGTCATTGGTGGTGAAGTGGTGAGTGGGGAAGATTATATATGATACAAGATTAACAGTACTGCTGGGATAGTGGGCTGTAGAATAGCAGATGGAGTTTAATTTGATAAATGTGACGTGTTCCTTTATGGTGAAACAAACCAGGGTGGGCCTAGTACAGATAATGTTCGGGCCCTGTGTAGTGTTGTCAGTCAGAGACCCAGGGATGCAGGTACACAGTTCTTTGAAAGTGGTGTCACAGGTAGTCAGGTTGGTAAAGCAAGGGTTTGGGATGGTTACCTTCATTGGTTAGAACATTGAGAGTAGGAGTTGAGATGTCATGTTTTATCTGTAAAGGACATTGGTGCGGCCACCATAAATATAAAAAATGTTGTTTCAGTCGGAAGAACTCATCAGGTTCACTTACCTCCTTTAGGGAAGGACATTTGATATTCTAACCAGGTCTGGCTAACATGTGACTCCAGACGCACAGAAATATGTCAGACTCTCAGATGTCCTCTGGGTAATTAGCAATGTGGTCAAAGAATGTTCGTCCAGGCAGTGACATCCACATCCCATGAATGAATAAATAAAAATGCCTATGTCTCTCTCCACCTCTGCAAACCCCTCCAGCTGCAGCAATCCGTACTGGCATTGTAGCACTGTTCAGGCCCTGACAACTCTCTGTAATATTCTCCCCACCTCTAACACCTTCACCTCTCCCTGTTCCAATTGTGTCAATGAACCCAGACCGTGGTTCCCCTTCCCACAGCCCTCCTCCTGCGAGCAGACTCTTTGCAATCCATTTAATATTTACTCGTAAAAATCTCTCTCATTTCAGGATTTTAAGTACTTTGTGGTGATCATCTCAGACTCATAATCTAGTCTGATCGCTTTTGTCCTGAGTGAGGGACCAGTGGGGATTTCTTGCTGAAGTTTTTACTGTGTTGATGGAATGCCCTTTTGTTGAGTGATTTATGATGTTGCTTCAAATGTTTTCCACTGTCCATTTCCATACACATGTTTCAGTCTGTAGAGCATGTTAACCTTGATCCGTTCTCCTCTCTAACTCATGTAATTGGCTTTTTTTTTTCTAGTTGTAGGTTGTCCTTTTTGTGATTCGCTTTAAAACTTTATGTTTATTTAAACAGCTCTTTAACACAATTTCCCGAAGGATCTCTTCAGGTGATATTACTCATTCACGAAGTTTCATTGCACGGTAGCTCTGAGATAGTTATGTCCCTTAAGAGTTGCACAATGTGTTTGTCAAAGAAACACTAAAAAATTAAACGAACTCCCCTTACAATATCAATGTTATCCATGTGATTGTCCCTTTTTATACGAATATTGAAGTTTTCCAAAACTATCACAATGCCTTTGTTAACAATTCCAATGAGTTCCTGTGTAATGCAGTGATGAAGAACGGAATACTGTTCGGTGGCTAAAAGTATTCTGCTGCTTGTGTCCTTGGCAGTTTTTTGAGTGTGGTGTCACAGGGAGACAGGCTGGTGATGCAAGCGTTTGGGTTAGTTCACTTCTTTGGGGAGCGCATTGAGAGTAGGAGTTGGGATATCATGGTGTATTTGTAAAAGACATTGGTGAGGCTATCATAAAAACATTGTTGATCAGTCGGAAGAACTCGTCTGGTTCACTTATGTCTTGGCAAGTAGTAGCCAGAATTTATATTCGCATTGACTCGACTTCATGATCTGAAGCCAGTTTCTCAGTAATGCCTTTGTTATCCATTATTGTTAGCGTTGCCCATTTTGCCTGAGGTTCCACAAGTTTGTGAACCATTGAATATTTTTGCTCACCCTGTAACCACGTCTCTCTGGTGTCTAAATCTCTTTTATCTCTGTGACACAAATCCATCTACGTTATTGCAGCGACGTTGTACATTTTTTAAAAAATCTTACTCTTTCCTACATTTTTCTGTCACAAATCTATTCGCTGATGTACAATTTTAGTAAAACGCTGTCCCTTCTTGTTCCGTTCTGCTTGACTTCAGTCACATCCCCATGCTGTTCCGATACTTCACCTATTCTCTTTGGATTTGGAAAGCTCCATTCATCTGAACCCTGTCCCTGCATTCTCTCTGACAGTTTAAAGCCCTGTCCATAAACCTACCGACATGATTGGCCAGGATACTTGTCCCAGCACAGTTCCAGTGGGACCATCCAAATGGATTATTTATTAAATCAGGTATGGGATATGGGTGTCTCTGGCTGGCCAGCCTTTCTTGCCCAGCCCTAGCTGCCCTGAGTAACTTGCTCGGCCACTTCAGACGGTAGTTGAGAGGCAAACACTTTGCTGTGGGTACGTCGTGCCGACCACGTCAGGATGAGCAGATGTCCTTCACGAAAGGAGATATGTTTGGATTGGTTGTACATCAGCAATGGTTTCAATCTTATTTGTGGATTGTTGATTACTATTTTTTAAAATTATTGATTTCAAATTCCTCCATTTCAGATGGTGGGATTCAAGCCTGCCTCCCCTGAACATTAGATGAGGTTTTGGATACATTCTCAAGCAATAATGCCACGAGGCCATCACTTCACCTGCTCACAGATTGCTCATCCCTGAGCACTGATACCAGAGCATCATGAAGCTAAATCCATTCTTCCACATGATTGTGTAATCCTGACATCTTCCAGCAATCTGGGACTATTACTTATTTTGGCTCCATTTTTCATATCTCTGTGGGTCTTCGTGTAATTCTCCATGTGTAACCCTCACTGCATCTGTCTAATTTCCCATTATATCTATTTCTCTGTCTCCTGTAGATACTGAGGAAATTCCTGACTCAATACTTTCCCAGCTGATGGGTGGATCGTCCATCACCACATTGAACGCAGTTGGTCTGCCAGAGAGAGAGAAAGGGAAAGGAGATCTGGAGCCTTGAATAAATCCTGCAGTGAGGTAAGATCCCCCACAGTGCACAGGGCAAAGAGCAATGAGAGGGCTCCAAACATCTGTTAACAATACATGACATAGATACAGTGTTGGAGGGGGAGCACGCACCCCAGGCTTAATCACCAGCCCTAATATAAGTTCTGTTGTATAAATCTCACTATTCTGCAACACTGCACCGATGGCATGTCTTGTAGACCAGTGTCTTCAATATTTTTAATTCGTATAACTGTTCCTATCTCTGTAGCCTCCTCACTTCCTGATAGTCCGTCCACATATTTGAAATATACTGCATTCCAGACTAAGATCCCGATCTCTGTAACTTGCTTCAGTGTCTACAGCATGACTTATCTTGGTAGTGCTCTGCTCCAATAATGTAGAAACAAGGAGTGCAGATGCTGGAAACCAGAGTCTAGATTTCACTGATGCTGGAAAAGCATGGCAGGTGGGCCAGGATACAAGGAACAGGAAAATCGACGTTTCGGGCAAAAGCCCTTCATCGGAAGGAGAAGCAGGGAGCTTGCAGAGTGGAGAGATAAATGAGAGGGGGATGTGGATGGGGAAAATGTAGCATAGAGTACAATGGGGTGAATGGGGGTGGGGATGAGGGTGATAGGTCAGAGAGGAGGGTAGAGTGGATAAGTGGAAAAGAAGAAAGGTCATGAGGGCGGTGATGAGCTGGAAGGCTGGAGCTGCATTGATTTGGAGGAAGGGGAAATGAGGAAACTGGTTAAGTCCACATTGATGCCCTGGGGTTGAAGTGTTCCGAGGCTGAAGATGAGGCGTTCTTCCACTAGTCGTCGGGTGGTGAGGGAGTGGCGGTGGAGGAGGCCCGGGACCTGCATGTCCTGAGCAGAATGGGAGGGGAGTTGAAATATTGGGCCACAGGGTGGTTTGTTTTCTTGGTGCGCGTGTTCCAGAGATGTTCCCTAAATTGATCTGCTAGGAGCTGTCCTGTCTTCCCAATGTAGAGGAGACTGCATTGGGAGCAATGGATACAATAAATGATATTGGTGGCTGTGCAGTTAAGTCTTTGGATGTGGAAGTCTTCTTTGGGGCCTTGCATTGAGGTGAGTGAGGAGGTGTGGTCGTAGGTTTTGCCATTTCTGCAGTGGCAGGGGAAGGTGCCAGGAAGGGAGGGTGGGATTTTGGGAGCATGGACCTGACCAGGCAGTCACGGAGGGAATGGTCTTTGCGGAAAGGGGTGGGGAGGGAATTATATCCCTGGTGGTTTTGAGGTCTGTTTGGAGGTGGCGGTAATGTGGGCGGATGATTTGGTTTATGTGAGGGTTGGTAGGGTGGAAGGTGAGAACCAGGGGCGTACTGTCCTTGTTATGGTTGGAGAGGTGGGGTCTGGGGGTGGAGGTGCGGGATTTGATCGAGATGCGTTGGAGTGCATCGTTAACCACGTGGGAAGGGAAATTGCGATCTCGAAAGAAGGAGGCCATCTGGTGTGTTCTGTGGTGTAACTGGTCTTCCTGGGAGCAGATGCAGTGGAGGCATAGGAATTAGGAATACGGGTTGGCAATGTTGCAGGGGGTAGGGTGGGAAGGGGTGTAATCCAGGTAGCTGTGGGAGTCGGTAGGTTTGCAAAAAACGTCGGTGTCAAGTCGACCGTCATTAATGGGGATGAAAAGGTCCAGGAAGGTGGGGGGAGTTGTCAGAGATGGTTCAGGCAAATTTACCTTTCGGGTGGAATGTGTTTGTGAAGTTGATGAATTGCTCAACCTCCTCGCGGAAGCACGAGGTGGCAGCAATGCAGTCATCAATGTAGCAGAGGAAGACGTGGGGACTGGTGCCCGTGTTACGACGGAAGATGGACAGTTCTACATAGCCAACAAAGAGACAGGCATAGCTCGGGCCCATACGGGTGCCCACGTCAACTCTTTTGGTCTGGAGAAAGTGGGAGGATTTGAAGGAAAAATTGTCAAGGATGTGGACAAGTTCAGCCAAATGAATGTGAGTGTCATTGGAGGGGTACTGTTTTGGACGTCGGGCCAGGAAGAAACGGAGGGATTGGAGGGCCTGGTCATGGTGGATAGAGGTGTAGAGGGATTGAATATCCATGGTGCAGATGTAGGGGTCAGGGAAACGGAAGTATTGGAGGAGGTGGAGGGCGTGGGTGGTGTTTCAAGCGCATGGAGGGTGTTCCTGGAGTGGGGGACAGGACAATGTAGAGGTAGGTAGACATGAGTTCCTTCGGGTAGGAGCATTCTGAGACAATGGGTGGCGGGGGTGATCAGGCTTCTGGATCTTGGGAAGGAGGGGCAACCCGGACAATGAGGTTGGAAGATCTCCTCCTGAGGTAATGAGGTTCTGTATGGTCTAGGAGATGACATTTTGGTGAAGGGAGATGGGTCATGGTAGAGGGGGCTGTAGGAGCTGGCGTCTTCGAGTTGGCATCTGACTTCAGCGGTGTAGGGGTCAGTGCGCCAGATTACCACTGCACCCCCTTTATAGGCTGGTTTGATGGTGATGTCGGGATTGAAGCAGCGTGATTGCAGGGCTGCACGTTGTGAGGGTGAGAGGTTGGATTGGGGAGGGGGGTAGAGAGGTTGAGACGGTTAATGTCTCAGCGGCAGTTGGAAATGAAGAGATTGAAGGCAGTAATAGGCTAGCACGGGGTGTCTAGGGGAATGAAGTGTGTTGGAGGCCGGCAAAGGGATCCTCGGAAGGTGGGCGGGAGTCTTGATTATAAAAGTAAGCATGGAGGCGGTGGAAGAAGTGTTCAACGTCACGGCGTGTATTAAATTCATTGATGTGTGGCCGCAGGGTGATAAAGGTGAGGCCTTTGCTGAGAACTGATCATTCATTCTCAGTGAGGGGGAAGTCAGGGGGAATGGTGAAACCTCGGCAGGAATGGGAGCTGGGACGTGCTGGAGATGTGGAGCTTGAGGAGACTACGGAACCTGTAACTGGAGCGGGTATGGTTTTAGCTGGAATGGGGGTGGACTCATGAGCAGGGGTGGTGTTCCCCTCAGGGCTCTGGGGGCGGGGATGGTGATGGTGGTACCTGGGGGTGGTGTCAGTAGAATGCAAATGAGTGGTGTTGATGTGGGCGGAAGAGGTGGCAAACATGGCAGTGGTGACGCGGAAGTCACTGAGTGTGTCACATCAGCGATGATGTGAGGGGCGGAAGTGATGTCACTTGTGGTGTCGAAGGAATTGTGAGGGGCGGAAATGGCAATTACATTATTTTAACCAATAATTTCCTGTCACAAATCTATTTGACAATATAGTATTTTAATTGAACTCAGTCCCTTACTGTTTCTTTCTGTTGGTCTGCATCCACAGCTCCATGATGTTCTAATAGTTCAACCTCTCTCTTTGGACTTGGGAATTTCCATTCACCTAAGACCTATCCCCGTCCTCATCTGTGTCGGTTTACAACACACTGCATAATCCAGGTACCAGAGGAGCCAATTCCAATAAAATAGCTCAGTCCTCCCTGAGTACTGGGAGCAGTGCTCACTGCTCTGAACCACTTTTGATCATGCCATTGTGTGATCCTGACACTTTTCTGCACTTTGCTGATATCGCTCAGTCTCTCTCCAAATGTTATCCCTGACTGTGTAGGTCTAATTGCTGCCTCTGTCAGTGTCTCTTGCTCTTGCAGTTACTCCAGATCCTGAGACAACAGGACTGTCCACTCCAGAGAGGAGCAACAGCACAGGCCATGGATGGAAACTGGGGTTTTCCAGATCTCTGTGGGACTCAGTGCCATTCTCCATGTGTAACCTTCATTGCATGAGTCTAATTTCCCATTCTGTCTATTTCTCTTTCTCCTGTAGGTATTACTGATGTCCCTGACTCAGCAGAATTCTCAATTCCTTTTCGTCCATCACCACATTGAAGACGGTTGGTCAGCCAGAGAGATGGACAGTGAAATCTGGAGCCTTCAGTAAATTCTGCAGCCGGTAAGATCACTCACAGTAAACAGCACAGGGAGGAGTTCATGGGCTTTAATTCACACCCTCAGGGCATGATGTAGGAGCAATGCTGGGCAAGGAACATGAGAAAAATCTCATGCTTCATTACCACTATCTTGCCTGTAAATTCATCTGTTCCACAGAACCCTTTCAATGTCTGTCAATTTCTCCACTGTCTGTTTCATAGACACCATTTCCCCTATCTCTAACAGCCCCTATCATCCTGCCTGTCCCTGCGAGCTCCTCATATCAGTAAGACTCTCCAAGTCTCTGCCTTTGCCTTTAATCCCGGGTTCTGTCATATGTCTCCTTATCTGTAAAAACAACTCGTCAGTTCCTTCAGCCATCCCTGTCAGTGTAGTTCTTTCCAGCCCTGAAAAGCTTCCCTGTCTTTGTGCCTTTTTCAAACTCCTACTACCTTCATGATCTCTGTAAACTTTCCTGTCACGACGACAAAAAAGTTCTGTACCTTAGGAACCTCTTCCTGTTGTTAGACTCCTCCTTGTCTCTAGACACAATGCAGAGTGACACTGCTTCTCTCATAAATTAGTTTCTACATTTCTAATAATGACTATGAACTCTTCCTGTCTCTAAAACACATTCAGCCTCTGTAAACTCTGCTGGTCCCGCTTCTTTTAATTTCCTTCAGAAACTACAAACCTTTATACCTGTAAACTCGTACAGACGCGACTGCACAGTTTATTTCTTTAACCTCCATGACTCATAAAGTCATAGTCATAGCGATGTACAATTTGGAAACTGACCCTTCGGTTCAACCTGTCCATACCGACTAGATATCCCAATTCAATCTCGTCCTACCTGCCCGAACCGGCCCATTATCCTCCAAATCCTTCCTATTCATATACCCATCCAAATACCTCTAAAATTTTGCATTTGTACCAGCCTCCACCACATTCTCTGGAAGCTCATTCCATGCAGGTACCACCCGCTGTGTGAAAACGTTGCCACTTTAGTCCCTCTTATATCTTTCCCCTCTCAACCTAAACCTATGCCCTCTAGTTCTGGACTCCCCCACCCCGGGGAAATGACTTTGTCTATTTATCACATTCATGCCCCTCATAATTTTGTAAACCTCTGTAAGGTCACCTCTCAGCCTCCGATGGTCTAGTGAAAACAGTCCCAGCCTGTTCAGCCTCTCCCTGTAGCTCAAATCCTCCAACTCTGGCAACATACTTGTAAATCTTTTCTGAACCCTTTCAAGTTTCACTAAGATTTTTCCAATAGGAAGGAGACCAGAATTGCACGCAATATTCCAACAGTGGCCTAACCAAAGTCCCGTACAGCCGCAACATGACATCCCAACTCCTGTACTCAATACTCTGACAAATAAAGGAAAGCATACAAACGCCTTCTTCACTATCCTGTCTACCCGCGACCTAACTTTCAAGGAGCTATGAACCCACGCTCCATTGTATCTTTGTTCAGCAACACACCCTTGGAACTTACCATGAAGTGTATAAGTCTGCTAAGATATGATTTTACGAAAATGCAGCTCCTCGCATTTACCTGAATTAAACTCCATCTGCCACTTGTCTGCCCATTGGTTCATGTGGCACGGATCCTGTTGTAATCTGATATAACCCTTTTCGCTGTCCACTACACCTCAAATTTTCGTGTCATCTGCAAACTTACTAACTGTACGTCTTCTACTTGCATCCAAATAATTTACGCAAATGACAAAAAGTAGAGGACCCAGCACCGATCCTTGTAGCAATCCACTGGTCACAGGCCTCCAGTCTGAAAAACAACCCTCCACAACCACGTCTGTCTTCTACCTTTGAGCCAGCTCTGTTTCCAAATGGTGAGTTCTCCCTGTCACCCATGAGATCTAACTTTGTTAAGCAGTCTCCCATGGGGAGCCTTATCGAACGACTTACTAAAGTCCATACAGATCACATCTATCACTCTGCCCTCATCACCCTTCATTGTTACATCTTCAAAGAAGTCAATCAAGTTTGTGAGACATGATTTCCCACGCACAAAGCCACGTTGACTATCCCTAATCAATCCTTGCCTTTCCAAATACTTGTACATATTGCCCCTTAGGATTCTCTCCAACAACTTGCCCACCGGCGAGGTCAGGCTCAACGATGAATAGTTCCCTGGCTTGTCTTTAGCCCCCTTTTGAAACAGTAACACCACGTTTATCAATCTCCAGTCTTCCGCCACCTCACCTGTGACTATCGAGGATACAAATACCTCAGCAAGAGGCCCAGCAATCACTTCTGTAGCTTCCCACAGAGTTCCCGGGTGCAGCTGATCATGTCCTAGGGACTTACCCACCTTTTAGCGTTTCAAGACATCCAACACTTTCTATTCTATATACCTGTACATTTTGCAAGATGTCACCATCTATTTCCCTACAGTCTATATCTTCCATATCCTTTTCCACAGTAAACACTCATGCAAAATATTAATTTAGTATCTTCCCCATTTTCTGTGGCTCCACACAAAGCTGCCTTGCTGATCTTTGAGGGGCCCTATTCTCTCCCTAGTTACCCTTTTGTCCTTAATATATTTGTAAAAACTCTTTTGATTCTCCTTAATTCTGTTTGCCAGATCTATCTCGTGGCCCGGTTTTGCTCTCCTGATTTCCCTCTTACGTATATTCCTATTTCCTTTATAGTCTTCTCAGGATGTACTCGATCTATCCTGTCAATGTCTGACATCCTTCCTTCATTTTCTTAACCAAACACACAATTTCTTTTGTCATCCAGTCTTCCCTTTCACCCTGACAGGAATATACTTTCTCTGGATTCTTGTTATCTCATTTCTGAATTCGTCCCATTTTCCAACTGTCCCTTTACCTGCGAATATCTGTCTCCAATCAGCTTGCGAAAGTTCTTGCCTAATACCGTCAAAATTGGCCTTTCTCCAATTTACAACTTCAACTTTTAGATCTGGTCTATCCTTTTACATCACTATTTTAAAACACATAGAATTATGGTTGCTGACCCCAAAGTGCTCCCCCACTGACACCTCACTCACCTGTCCTGCCTTATTTCCCAAGGGTAGGTCAAGTTTTGCACCTTCTCTACTCGGAACATCCGCGTACTGAATCTGAAAATTGTCTCGTACACACTTAAGAAATTCCTCTCCATCTAAACCTTTAACACTCTGGTCGTCCCCGTCAATGTTTAGAAAGTTAAAATCCCATACCATAACTACCCTATTATTCTTACATATAGCTGAGATCTCCTGACAAGTTTGTAATTCAATTTCCCTCTGACTAGTTGGGGGGTCTATAATGCAATCACAATAAGGTGATCATCCCTTTCTTATTTCTCAGTTCCATCCAAATAACTTCCCTGGGTATATTTCTGGGAATATCCTCCCACGGCACAGCTGTAATGTTATCCCTTATAAAAAATGCCACTCCCACCACCTCTCTTGCATCCCTTTCTATCCTTCCTTTAGCATTTGTATTCTGGAACATTAAGCTGCCAGTCCTGCCCATTCCCGAGCTATGTTCCTGTAATTGCTAGGAGATCCCAGACCCATGCTCTTAACCAAGCCCTGAGTTCATCTGCCTTCCCTGTTAGACCTCTTGCAATGAAATAAATGCAGCTTAATGTATTAGTCCTACCTTGTCCCTGCCTGCCCTGACTGTTTTATTCACTTCTCTTTTCAGCTGTCCCCGCCTCAGATCGAGCTCCCAAAATCCTTCCTGTGATTGATACCATGTCCCAACCCTGTAATCCTCCAAATTCCTGTAGAGTCCTCCCATTCCTAAAACCTTCCCTTCATCTGTCACCTGTTCAAGCTTCCACAACCCAACCCTCCCTATCTCTGTAAGACACACTACCGTCCCAGTTACTGCAACCTGCTGTATCACGAAATGCCAGTAGTCACTATAATATCAGAGAAAGGTGTGAAAGTAGGAATACTGTACTGGGTTAGATAGCAGTCCTGATCATACTGAATGGTGGGTCCGACCCTGTGGTCAAATGGTCGATACCTGCTCTTCTTTACTGTGTTTTTCTATAAAATTATTATCTCCATAACCTGCTTCATGTCCCCATAGTCTTCCATACGTGTGTAAGCCCCTTCAGTCACCACAGCCCTTCCTATCTCCATAAACTCCTTCAGTCCCCACGATCTTTCCTATCCATGTAATCTGAATCATTCCCCACAATCCTCCCTTACACGATAACCTCCAAAAGGCCCCACGACCCTACCTATCGCCATAATCTCATCCAGATCCGACGAATATCCCATTCAGAGCAACCCCCACCCCTTCAGCCCCCATGATCCTCCTGATCTATGCAACCTCATTCGGTCCCAACAACCTTCCAGATCTCTTTGGCCTCTTTCAGGCCCCACAGCACTCCCTACCTCCACAATGTTCTTCAGTCCCCACTGAGCTCTCGAGGTCCATAATCTCATACAGTCACACATCTCCCCCTATGTCCATAATGTTCTTCAGTCATCACTGCACTCTCTGTGTCCATAATCTCATACAGTTCACACATCACTCCCTATTTCCACAGCGTCCTTCATTCGCCATGACCCTCCGTATTTCCAAAGCCGCTATTACTGTTGAACCTGTAAGATACCTATTTCTGACTGAGAAACAAGAACTCCCATAACCCTATCTTCTGCCAGTGCGAAACCAAACAGTGTTAGCCTGACAGTCGGTCGGGAACTGAAATATGTTTGAAAGGATATGTCAATAAAAAATGACTGGACCCGCAAAACGCACCTAATAAAAAGAGAATGTGTTTTTGAGCCAGTTGAATTGCATCTTTATTGGTGTGAATACAAATGGCAGAATAGATACGGGTGTAAGAGCGGTTGTACTGAGGATATGGTTTATTTGAATTTTCAGAAGCATTTACACAAGTTTGAAAAAGGGCTAAAGAATAACTTGAGAGAGAATAGGGCACCTTAACGATCAGAAGGTGGTTGAGATATTAGACAAAATAGTGCTGTCAGAATTTACTGTGGAGAAAGACATAGAAGCTCGGGAACTTGGTGAAATAAATAATGATGTCTTGGAAATAATCCTCAACAGAGAAGAAAATATGCTAGAATCTTAAAATAATTAAAGGTAGATCAATCCTCAGTAGCTCATTAGATGTATCCTAGAATATTATGGGAAGCTAGGGAAAAGATTGCGGTGTCCTTAACAGAGATATTTATATTATCAACAGACACAATGAGTTACCGAAGACTGCAGGGCGGTTAATGCTGTTACATCGCTTAAGAGCTGCAGGGAAACGCCAGGAAATTACAGCCACGTGAGCCCAGTGATGGGGAAGTTGTTGGAGGAGATTCTGAGAGAAAGGAGCTACGTATATTTGGAAAAGCAAGGACTGATTAGAGACAGTCTGTATGGCTTTGTGAGTGGAAAACCGTATTTCATAACTGGATTGACTCTTTGAGGAGTTTGGCAAGAGATAGATAAAGTCAGAGCAGCCAACATTGTCTACGTGGACTTCAGAAAAGCATTTGGCAAGGTTCCAAGCGATGTAGCACATCAAGTCAAGAGGAGGAAGGAAGCTAAATTAACGTTGAGGAACGAAGAATCAGAAGCAGAGCTCTAGAGAGTTGCATGGGCCAGCACGATGGCTCAGTGGTTAGCAATGCTGCCTCACAGCACACCACGAACGCAGTTTCGATTCCAGCCCCAGGCGACTGACTGTGTGGACTTTGTACATTCTCTCCATGTCTGCATGGGATTCCGACAGGCACACTGCTTTCGACGCACAGTCTAAAGATGAGCAGGTTAGGTGAATCAGCCATGCGTTGTTCAAGAAAGGGAATAGAGGTAATCCTGGGAACTACCGACCTGTCATCCTTCTGCCTGTGATGTACAAATTATTGGAGAGGACGCTGAGAGACAGGATTTATGATTCCTTGGAAAACCTTTGTTTGATTACAGAGAGTCAGCATGGCTTTGTAAGGCACAGGTCATGCGTCACACATCTTATCGAATTCTTTGAGAATGTGACAAAATGCATTTATGGCTCATTGGAAAAGTACAGAGCATGGGATGCAGGGAAACCTGTCTGTCTGGATACAGAATTCCTGGCCCATAGAAGACAGAGGGTGATGATAGATGGAAAGCATTCAGCCAGGAGCTCGGTGACCAGTGGTTTTCTGCCGGGAGAGGTTACAGCACCTCTGCTCTTCGCGATTTTACGAATGACTTGGATGTAAGTGGAAGAGTAGGGTAGCAATTTTGCCAATGAGACGAAAGTTAGTGGAGTGTTGAATAGTGTGGAGGTCTGTTGATGGTTGCAACAGGACATTGACAGTAAGTAGAGCTGGGCTGAGAAGTGGTAGATGAAGTAAAATCTGGAAAAGTGTGAAGTGATTCATTTTGCAGAATACTGGGAAAAGACAGAATACTGGATAGTGTGGAGGAACAGATGGACCTTGGATTTCATGATCAGAGATCAGTCAAATTTGCCACCCAAGCTGATAATGTTGTAAAGAAGGAATTTGTTGGATTGGCTTTCATTAGCTGGAGGATTGAGTTTTAAAGCCACGAGGTTATGCTGCAGCTGTATAGAGCCCTGTTTAGACCCCACATAGAATATTGTTTTCAGTGCGGATCCTCTAATTACAAGAAGGATGTGAATGCTTCAGAGGAGGTGAAGAGGGGATTTACCAGGATGTTGCCTCGACAGGAGAGCATGTCTTCTGAAGAAAGGTTGAGGAAGCTTAGGCTGTTCTCATTGGAGTGAATAAGGGTGAGGGATGACTTGGTAGAGGTGAACAAGATGGTGTGAGGCATAGATAGTGAATAGTGAGAGACCTCTTTTTCCCATGGCATACATGGTACAAGGGGGCATAATTTTAAGGTGATTGGAGGATGGATATAGGGAGATTTCAGATCGAGGTTCTTTACACAGAGAGTCGTGAATGGGTGTAACAGGACATTTAATAGACTCTTGTCTGGCACATGGATGAGAGCAAAATTAAGATTATGTAGGTTAGTTTGATCTTACAGTCGGGTAAAAGATTGGCATGGCATCATAGCCGAAGTGTCTTGTGCTGTCTTGTTCTGTGTTCTGCGTTCTGTATGATAAACTGGATATTAAGCTCAGAACAATGTAAAAGGATATGGCATTCGGGAGGAGCTAGTCAACTGGATAGAAAATTGGCGTGATGGTCGGAGACAATGGGTGGTGGGAGACATGTCGTTTTTCTGACTGGAGGCATGTGAGCAGCGATGTCGTGGGTACACTGTTGTTTGTCATTTGGATAAATGGTTTGGATGGGATTATTGGTCTGCTGGTAAGTAATTTCTTTGGGTGATACTGAAATTGCTGGTAAAATGGACAGTGAAAAAGGTTGTCTGTGGTTCAACAGGATGAACAGTAAAGCTGGGATAGTGGGCTGAAGAATAGCAGATGGAGTTTAATTAGATAAATCCAGAATGTTCAATTTTCGTAAAATAAACCAGAGTGGGATTTGTAAAGTTAATGCTCGGATCCGGAGTAGTATTGTCAGTCAGAGACCCATGGATGCAGGTACACAGTTCTTTGAAAGTGGTGTTACAGGTAGACAGGCTGGTGAAGCAGGTGTTTCACCTTCATCAATTCCTGATGAAGGGCTTTTGCCGGAAACGTTGAATTTCCTGTTCCTTGGATGCTGCCTGACCTGCTGCGCTTTAACCAGCAACACATTTTCAGCTCTGATCTCCAGCATCTGCAGACCTCACTTTTTACTCGAAGCAGGTGTTTGGGATGGTTACCTTCATTGGGCAGAGCATTGAGAGAAAGAGTTGGGACGTCAAGATGCTGTCTAACCTGCTGTGGTTTTCCAGTACCACGATTATCTAGACTCTGGTTTCCAGCATCTGCAGACCTTGTTTTTCCCATGTGGTATCTGCACAAGACACTGGTGAGGTCACCGTAAAAGCATTGCTGATATGTAGGAAGAACTCATCAGGTTCACCTACCTCATTTAGTGAAGGACATCTGATATTCTAACCTGTTTGGCTAACATGTGACTCCAGACCCACAGCAATATGGCGTACTCAGGGGAATTCGCAGTGGACAAAATAATACTGATCCAATCAGTGACATCCACATCCCATTAATGAATAAATTAAAATAAATATGTCCCTCCTTATCTCTGCGAACTCCTCCATCTTCAGCAATACATATTGGCTTTGTAACACCGTTCAGGCCCGGACCACTCTCTGTAACACTCTCACCATCTCCAGCACCTTCACTTCTCCCTGTTCCTGTCGTATCATTAAACTCTGATCATGATTCCCATTCCAACTGCCCTCCTCCTGCTCGCAGACCCTTTGCAATCCCTTCAGCACCTACTCATAAAATATTTTCTTACTTCAGGATTTTAAGTACTTTTTGGTGATCTTCCTCGCCCCATAATCTAATATTATTATTTTGTCCTGAGTGAGGGAAGAGTTGGAATTTCTTGCTGAGGCTTTATCTGTTTCAAAATACTTTTGTTGAGTGTTTTTCACTGTCCCTCAAATGTTTTCCATTGTTAATTTACAGACACATATTTCAGTTGTTTAGCTTGTCTATCTTGGTCAGTTCTCCTCTCAACCTCACCTATTTTTGTTTATAATTGTAATTTCTCCTTTCTGTGATTCATTTTAAAAGTTTAAGTTCCTTTATCACAATTTCCCAGAGGATCTCGCCAGTTGACATTACTCGGTCACTAAGTTCCATCACACAACGTTCGATATGATATGGTTACATCCATGGCCAGTTGCACAGTGGGTTATTCAAAGAATCATTCAAAAAAAAACTCCCAACTCCTCTTCCAATATCAGTGTTGTCAGTGTGATTGACGAAATTATGTGAAGATTGAAGGACCACTGAATTATCACCAAGCCTTTGTTAACAATTCCAATGAGTTCCTGTGTAATGCAGTAATGAGCAATGGAATACTGTTCGTTGAAGAAAACTGTTCTGCTGCTTGTGGCCTTGGCAAGTAGTAGCCAGAATTTACATTCAGACTGACTCTACTTCTTGATCTGCGGTCAATTGCTTTCTCTGTAATGCCTTTGCTATCAATTATTTTTAGCGTAACCCATTTTGCCTGAGCTGCCCAAAATTGTGAACCATTGAATATTTTTGTTCACACTGTATCCATGTCTCCCTGCTGTCTAAATCTCTTTTATCTCTGAGTTTTAAATCCATCGACCTCATTGCAATGACGTTGTCTATTCAAAAAAAAACATAACTTACTCATTCCCACAATTTTCTGTCACAAATCTATTCACTGATGTACAATTTTAGTTAAAGTTTGCCCCTTTCCGTTCCTTTCTGCTTACTTCAGCCACATCCCCATGCTGTTCCGATGTTACACCTTTTCTTTTTGAATTTGGAAAGCTCCTTTCACCTGAACCCTGTCTCTGCATCCTCTCTGTCAGTTGAAAGCTCTGTCCATAAACCTACCAACATGATTGGCCAGCACACTGGTCCCAGCACGGTTCCAGTGGGACCATTCGAATAGTTTATTTTTTAAATCAGTTATGGGATGTAGGTATCTCTGGTTGACCAGCCTTTCTTGCCTAGCCCTAACTGCCCTTGAGCTGAGTAACTTGGTCGGCCATTTCAGAGGGTAATTGAGAGGCAACAACTTTGCTGTGGAGATGTCGTGCTGACCACGTGAGGATGGGAGATGTCCTTCTCGAAACGACAGGTGTTTGTGATTTTTGTACATCAGCAATGGTCTCATACTTATTTGTGAATTGTTAATTACTATTTTTAAAACTATTGATTTCAAATTCTACCACTTCTGATGGTGGGATTCCAGCCTGAATATTAGCTGAGATTTGGGATACATGCTCGAGCAATAATACCACTAGGCCATCACTTCAGCTGCTCACAGGTTGCTCATTCCTGACCGGTTATATCAGGGCATGATGAAGCAAAACCTGTTCTTCAAAGGCAATTATGTGATCCCGATATCTTGAAGCACTCTAGTGATACTACTTAGTATCTCGCTCATGCTCTTGCTCTCGCTTCCGCTCTCTCTCTCTTTCTCTCTCTCTCTCTATACATATACATATACATATATATACACATAAATACACAAGTATTTATATTTATATATTGCAGCTACACTAGATCCCGAGCCAACAGAATTCTTCACTCCAGAGAGATGATGGAGCACAGCACATGGTGAATGCCTTCTTAACAACCCTATCAAACTGGGTGGCATCTTTCAACGATCCATGTACATGGACACAGTGATCTCTCTGCTAATCTGCACAACCAAGTTCTGCTTTCCTCTCGTCCACTTGTTTGGTCACCTCAAAGACGTCAACAAGGTTTGTGAGGCATGACCTACCCTTCACAACACTGTGCTGACTATCTCTCATCAACGTATTCATCTCCAGATGATTATAAATGCTAGCTTTTCCAAGCCTTTCCAACACTTTGCCCAGAATCGACGTAAGGCTCACAGCTCTATAATTACCCAGAGTTGTCTCTATTCCCCTTCTTCATCAAGGGGACAACATTTGCTGTCCTCCAGCCTTCTGACACTATTCCTGAAGACAATGACGACATAAAGATCAAAGCCAAAGGCTCAGCAGTCTCCTTACTGGCCTCCCAGAGAAGCCAACAATAAATCCCATCTGGCCCAGCGGACTTCTTTTTTTCATTTTCCAGAATTGCTAACACCTTATCCTTCTGCAGTTCAATCCCATCTAGTTATGGACTCCCCTAACCTGGGGTAAAGACATTGGGTACCTGTACCCCTCATGGTTTTATCAACCTTTATAAGGTCACCCCTCAGCCACCTACGCCCAGTGGAAATGTGAAGGGCAATGATATAAATATATCTGCTCACGTGCCTGCTACTACTTTGCCACAATGTTCTGGGATACACTTATTCAGGACCTAGGGCTTTCTCTACCTTTGTGTTCTAAGACCTCCAGCATCACCTCTTCTGTAATGTGCACTCTTTACAAGCCTTCACTGTTTCTTTCCCTTTGTTTCCTAGTCTTTGTCCACAGTACGTTCTGACATGAAACGCCCATTTAGGCTCTCTCCCATCTCCCGTGATTCGACACTTGGATGGCCTCACTGATCTTTGCAGAGCCCTAGTGCCTCTCCAGTTGTTCGTTTTTTTTGTACTTGTGTGCTGTCGAAAGTTCTTCGCATTCTATTTAAACTTATCTGCCAAATCAGTCTCGTTCCCCCATGTTGCTTTCCAGCTTATCCAGCCTCTCCTTTTCTGTCAAACCCTCCAGTACCAGTAACATCTTCGTCAATCTCTGCTCCATTTGCAGTTTCTGGAAATGCTTCCAAGATCAGGATGATCAAAATTCTATGCAGCGTTCCAAAACTGTGCTGATTGTCCCTAATCAATCCTTGTCATTGCAAATGCATATAACTCCAGTCACGCAGAATCGCTTCCAACAACGTCTGCATCACTGCCATCAAACTGATTGGTGTTGATGTCCCTGGATTTTCCTTGCAGCTTTTCCTAAGTACTGGCACAACCTTAGCCATCTTCCAGGCTTCCTGCTCATCACCCATTGCTATCAGTGATAGAAATATCTCTTTTATGGGACTCCACAATTTCTTGCTGAGCTTCACACAATATCCTGGTATATCCTTAGGTCCCAAGTATTTGTCCATCTTATATGCATTTTAGAATCTTCAGTACCTCCTATTCTGTTAAGTGGAGTCTTTTGAAGAAGTCACTGTTCCTTATTGCCTGCCTTCTCCAGTATTTCACCATGTTAAGTTCAAACGTGATTTTTTTGTTCAGGATGTCACCCATCTCCTGTGTTTCCACACTTGGATGGCCCCATTCGTCGTCAAGGAACCATATTCTGCCTCTAGTTAATCTCCTGAAGAACATACTTGAAGAATCTCTTCGGATTTTCCTCAGCCTGATCTGCCAATGCTTTTTGTGGTCCCCTTTGTGCCCTCCTGATTTCCCTCTTAATTGATTACTCCACCCGCTATGTTCTTCAATTGCTTCCCTTAACCAAGCTGGCTATATGTGACACGTGCCCCCTTTTCGTTGACCGGAGCCTCAAAGCCCCCAGTCATCCAGTGTATCCCACTTGTTTCAGAATTGTCCTTCACACTAACAGAAATATGGTGCTCCTGAACTCTCATTTCATCGCTCTTTTGAAAGCTTCCCACCTGCCTGACGTCCTTTTACCTGCAAATAATCTCCACAATCAATTGCCAAAAGCTCTTCACTAGCACCTTCTGGATTGTGGCAAGACGAATTTTAATCTTTAACTTGTGGACCAGGCTTGTGCTTTTCCATCGCTATTTTCAAAGTAATACAATTGTGCTCACTTTGCCAAAGTGTTGCCACACTAATGCCTCAGTCCTTTTCCCTACCTTGTTCCCCAAAGGGAGGTCAGATTTTACCCCTTCATGCAGTCCAACCATTTACATTCTGACTGAGACATTGTTCTTGCACAGGCCTAACAAATTCCACAGATTCAAGCTCTGAGCACTCTGGCAGTCCCAGACTACGTTTGGAAAGTTAGAATCCCTGACCATTCCAACCCTATCATTTTTTACAGATGTCTGAGATCTCCTGACATATTTGCTGCTCAAATTGTCGCTGACTGTTGGGGGCCTGTAGTACAGTCATATCAAACTGATGGCCCATTCCCATTTCTCAATTACACTATTATCGCTTCAATGGGCGTTCCCCAGGAATATCCTCTCTAACTCCTGCAGTGATATTTCACTGATCAAAACCTCTACCCCCTCCTCTCTCATCTCTGTTCTATCCTCCCTATGGAATCTGTACCTTGCAACATTTAGCTCCCAATCCTGTCCCACTCTCAGCTGTGTTTCTGCTATATCTATGGTTTTCCAGTCCCATGTTCTCATCCAAGCACCAGTTTCATTTGACTTAATTGTTAAGCCTTTTCTTTTGAAATAACTGCACTTTAATCAATCAGTTTTCCCTCAATGTCTGCTGTGCTCTTTTCTGATGTTTCTACTTAAGTTCCTGTCTTGAAATTCTGTCCCAACCTCTACCTTCAGACCGCAGCCTGGCACCATCCACCTCACGATGGACAACACCCTCAACTTTCATTTCATTTGCAAACCTACTAGTGATACCTTCTGTTTTCACATCAGAGTTATTAATGTATATAATAAACAGCAATGGCTCCCGCACAGATCCTTGTGGTACACCCGTTGGTGAAAGAATTTCAATCGTAAAACAGCCCTCCACCAGTTGTGGATCCTGTTTGCCAAATTTCCTTGGATCCCATTGGTCTGTTGGACCAGCCTTCTATGTGGGACCTTGTCAAACGATGTAATGAACTCCATGTAACCCACATCATCTGCCCAGCCCTCATCAAAATCCTCAATTTCAAATAAAACTCTCAGCTGAATTTGGGAAACTATCTCACTCTACCAAATCTATTATGAGTATTCCTAATCCATCTCTGCATTTCCAAATTTTGATTCATTCTGTTCCTCAGAATTGTTCCCAATAATTTCCCTTTCCCTGCTGTCAGACGATCTGCTCTGTGATTACCTGGCCTAACACTGCTGCCCTTCTTAAACAAAGGAACCACATTAGCGATCCTCCAGTCATTCGGCACATCACCTGTGTCCAGCAAAGTATTAAATATATCCACCAGGGCCCCAGCAATCTCCTCCCTTACCTCCCATAGCAGCGTGGGATACATTTCATTGAGCACTGGAGATTTCTCCTTTAAGCCTGGGAAAACATTTAATACCTCCTCCTTATTGTTTTTAATATGTTTGAGAATCTCACAATCCCAACTGAAATCTCCGACTACAACGTCTTTCTCCTGCGTGAATACAGTTGGGAAATATTCATTCACCTACTTCCTCTGGCTCCATGTACCGATTGTCTCTTTGGGTTCTAACAGGCCCCACACTTTCCCCAGTAACTCTCTTATTCTAACTATACTGCTAAAATACCTTGTGGCTTTTCCTTAACACTATCTACCAAAGATGTTTAATGGCCATTGTTTGTCCTTCATTTTAAAGGAGCCCCTTGCACAGTCTATACTTTCGAATGGCTTCAACTGAGTTGATTGCACTGTATTTTCCTTATCAAACTCACAATATCGCTTAATCAGTATTCGCTGGACTTGCTGCCTTTACTATTCCCTTGTCAGGACCACACCAGCAATGAATTCTCACTGTATCACTTTAATACACTCTCGTTTTCCAAATCTAGCAACAACTGCAGATTGTCCTCCCAGTCTCGGTTTGCCAGATCCTCTCTAATGATAGCGATACTGATAGGACACTCAGTTGTGAGGGGGACAGACAAGAGAACCCAGGATGGTGTGCTGCCTCCCGGGTACCAGGGTCAAGGGTGTCTCTGAGCGGTTACTGAACATTCTGAAGTGACAGGGTAAATACCCAGAGGTCATTGTGCATATCGATCCACATGACAAAGTTAGTCAAGGGGATAGGATCCTGTGAAATATGTACAGGGACTGAGGAAAGACGTTAAAAAGCAGGACCTCAAGGGTTGTGATCACCGGATTACTCCCAGTGCCATGTGCCAGTGAGGATAGAAATCGAAAGATAGGGCAGATGGAGGTGTGGCTGAGGAGCTGGTGGAGGGGTAGAGTTTTCAGTTCTTCATTGGGATTTCTTCTGGGGTAGAGCTAACCTGAATAAGGGGGAGGGGGGCAGGTTTGACTTGAACCAGAAGGGCACCAGTTTCCCTGGGTGGAGATTTACTTGTCTTACCCTGGAGGGTTTAAACTAGTTTGGCAGGGGTCTGGACTCTGAGTAAGAGAGGTACCACCAACCAGTCAGGGGAAAATACATCAGCCATCGAGAGCAAGACTTGAACCAGAAGGGCACCAGTACCCCTGGGTGGAGATTTGCTTGTCTTACCCTGGAGGGTTTAAACTAGTTTGGCAGGGGTCTGGACTCTGAGTAAGAGAGGTACCACCAACCAGTCAGGGGAAAATACATCAGCCATCGAGAGCAAGTTCTCTATCCAGGATATCCGGGGCATAGTATAGGGAGGGAAAAGACTTCTGGTTTAAAGGACATTTATTTCAACACACGAGGCCTGACTGGTAAGGCAGACGAGCTCAGAGCATGGATTGGCTCTGGGGACTGGGATATTATAGCCATAACAGAAACATGGCTGAGAGAAGGGCAGGACTGGCAGCTCAGTGTTCCAGGACACACAAGGTACAGGCATGATAGAAGTACAAGTAAGTGAGGAGGGGCAGCTGCCTTATTGATAAGGGAGGACATAAAAACCGTGCTGAGAGAGCATACTCTTTCGGGGTGATCAAATGAGGTCATATGGTTAGAATTTAGAAACAAAAAGGGGATGGTCAGTCTGCTGGGATGATGTTCTGGATCCCCAAATAGCCAGCGGGTACTAGAGGAGCAGATGTGAAGAGAGATTGCAGGTACCTATAGAAATAATAGATTATTGGTTGGAGTTTTTAACTTCCCCTGTATTGACTGGACCCCCGAGAGTGTAAAAGTCCTGTATGTGGTGGAATTTGTCAAATGTGTCCAAGAAAGTTTCCGAGATCAATATGGAGAGGGCCCCACTCTACTCAGGCAGCTGAAAACGAGACCTCCCCTCAGAAAACGAGTTCAGAAAGTGACTGAAGTGTCAGTCAAATGACCACAACTGTTCTCGTTTTAACATAGTTATGGAAAAAGATCAGGCAGCTCCACAGATTAAGGTCTTAATCTGGAGCAGGGCCAATTTTGGGGCTATTTGGCAGGATCAAGCAGAGGTCGATTGGATGAACTAAAAATCACACAATACCAGTTTATACTCAAACCGATTTAATCCAAAGCACCACCTTTCGAAGTCCAGGTGATCATTCTGAAAGGTGAAAACTTAAACTAAATTTGTTTGGCATTACATTCCATCACACTGCAATCCTGTTGCAATAAATTCTGTGCCTGATTATTGTGTTCGACAACCACCTGATGAAGCAGCGCTATGAATCCCAGTGCCTTCAAATAAACCTGCTGGACGGTAAGCTGGTATTGTGTGATTTTTAACGTTGTCCATCCCAGTCCAACACGAGCTCCTCCACATCATGTACCCATCCACTGGGTGGTCTGTTTGAAGGAAAAGGAATGACTGGCAAATGGAAGGCTTTTAAAAGTGTGATCTCGGGAATCTAATGTGTACCTGTTAGAGTGAAGGGAAAAGCTGGCAGGTTTAGGGATTCCTGGCTAATGGGGGATATTGAGGCTCTGTTCAAGAAAAAGAAGGCAGCACACATTATCTTCAATGTTTCCGTATCTACATAACTTCTTCCAGTCCTAAAGACACAATCACTCGGTGGAGACTCGACAACCCTCTCAGGTCCCTGCAGCACTCCCGATCTGTAGAACCCACTGAAAGCCTGTGATCCTTCTGATCCAGTTCTGACAAGACTCACTCTCTGTGTAACATCATCCCATCGCTAACACCCACCATTTCAATGTAAGCCCCTCCTGTATCTCCATCCATTTACTCATCTCCATAACCTTCTCCAGCTCTTACGCCCCTACCTGTGTAAATGTCATCTTTCTCTACAACCCTTTCCACTTTGACCAAACTGGAGGAGGTGACTAATGCTCCCTTATCTGTGAAACTGTCTCCAACCAAAATTGCTGCGCTTTTGGAAAATCTGTCAGACTCCACACCCTTCATATCTAAATAATCTGCAGAAGTAAAACTTCCAATATCTATAAAGATATTTCCACTCATATCTGCCCTAAACCTTTCCCCTCTCACTGTGAACTCGTGACCCCGAGTAATTGAGTTCCACACTCTGGGGGCGAAATGCTTCTTGCTATCCACCTTGTCTATACATCCTATGATTTTGCAGACCTCAATCAGGTCCCCAGTCAACTTTCGTCTATCTAATGAAAATAATTCAAAACTATTCAATCTCAGATTATTGCTAGCACCCTCTATACCAGGCAACATCCTGGCAAACCGACTCTGCACCCTCTCCAAAGCATGCACATCCTTTTGGTAATGTGGAGATCAGAACCGTACGGAATATTCTAAACCAAAGTCCAATGCAACTGTAACATGACCTGCCAACTCGTGTATTCAATACCATGTCAATGAAGGAAAGCATGCCGTATGCCGCCTTGACCACTTTAATGACCTGTGTTCCCACCTTCAAAGATCAATGGACCTGAATACCCAAATCTTAATTTTCTCCAGGACCTTCCCATTTACTGTATAATTCACTTGTGAATTGGATCTTCCGAAATGCATCACCTCGTATTTGCCCATCTGCCATTTCTCTGTCCGCCTCTCCAATCTATCTATATTCTGCTGTAATATCTGACATTACCCTTCACTGTCTGCTACTTCCACCAATCTTAGTGTCATTGCTAATCAAGGAACCGATACGTTCCTCCAAGTCTACCAACATTCAGCTCCTCACCACCACCCGCCGCCCTCCCTTACAGGGGAAGAAGCCTGACCCTAACAACTACGAGAGACTGACTGACCGTGTCCAAGCTCCCGGACTGTGATCTGAGACTCCCCCTGACTCATAGTGGTAGGCTCCGTGACTGACTGTGGACAATGATACCAAACTTCCTGGGTTTGTGTTTGCACTAAACACCAAGACAATGCAGCAGGCGGGTGAGCCTGGCAGCTCTAGCTGAGGGGTAACACTGCTGAAGGCAGGGTGAGGTAACACAATAATTATGTGAGCATTCAAGTCAGCTCAAAATGAATGTGTACAAACACGGAGTGAGCAGCCCAGAGGGACAGTCCATGAGCTGGGTGTGTGTCCCTCAGCACAGCGTCCTTGCAGCAGCATTAAGTTTGTAGAAACACTGAGTGAGCAGCCCAGAGTGACAGGCCATGACCTGGATGTGTCCCTGAGCACAGCGTCCTTGCAGCAGCATTGCAGTGAGACTGTTAGTGCACCCTGAGCTGCAGCATTGAAGTACAGAAGCGTACTGTCAGTGGGTTGGAGATATGCTGGGAAGGTATGGTGAGGCTGACGTGTGTCAGATGCCAGCATTGGAGGATATGTAGTACATGCAGCTTTGGTCTGTGCAATGTCCCCTGAGACGCTGGTGTCCAAGACAGAAGGCCACAGGAACGAGAGTCATGATGGCATCACCAGATGCCAGCTCTAACATTCATGTCAATTTGTCCATATTGAGTTTCCTCACAGAGGGAGGGAGAATATGAACCTGAAAATTATTGAGGAGAGATCTGCATGAATTTGGCTGCTGATCATCAGGAGTTATTCAATCAGCAATTGGCCACTATCTTTCTGAAATCTTGTCTTGAAATATACAGTACAGGAACAGGCCCTTCGGCCCACTAAGTTGCACTGATAATTGATGCCTTTAGAAGTTATAAAATTCTGTGTATCATTATATTCCCTGTAACTCACGTACATGTCAACATACCATCTTTGCTGTTGTATCTTCTTCTCCAGCCTCCTCCATCAGTGCATTCCGGGCACTTTCACGTTCTGTCTGGAACAGAGAAAGAAAAACTTGCTTCTCATACATCCTTGAAACTTTCCCCATTTACCTAATACTTACGACCCCTAGCAATTAATATTTCTATTCTGGGAAAAAAAATCTCCAACTGTTTATTCTATCCATACCTCTCATAATTTTGTAAACCTGTAACAGGTTCCACTTCTTTCTAATATCCTCCAAACCAGAGAACATCCTAGTAAACGTTTTTCAAACCCTGTCCAATACCTCGACATTCTTTTGCTGATCTGGTAATCAATCCTGAACACAATATTCTAAACGAAGCCGAAATATAGTTCTATCCATCTGCAACATGTAACAATGTTTCCCTGTATTGCTACTTTCAGGGATCTATGGACCTGTATGCCCAGATCCCTTCAATGTTGAAGCTACTTAGAGCGCTTTCATTTATTTCATATTTCTCTCCTGTAGCAGACTTTCTCAAACGTATCAACTCGTAATTGCCCATTTTAAATTACATCTGCTTTTTCTCCATCCAAGTCTCCAGCCCACGTATAGCCTGCTGCATCATCTGCCAATCATCCTGACAATCTGCAACTCCCCCAATCTATTTACGCATATCCAGACAGAAAAAAACATCTTTCTACCACTACTGACCACTATGACCAAGTAGTTCTCTGCCTATGTTACCGACTGACCGCTGACCCTATTTCCCATCACCTTCTGTATGGGCCTGCTGTAAGAAACCATATCAAAGGCCTTGCAGAGGTCCAGATGGCCAACATCCAGCTCCATGCCCTCATCAATCACTTTTGCCACTTTCTCAAAATACACAATTTTCCCCAAACAAAACCATGTTGCGCATTGTGAATAAGTCTATATTTTTCTAAATGTGAGTAAGTCTTATCACTTAGAAACTCCAATATTTTCCCTACCATTGATGTAAGGCTCACCGAGCTGAAATTTCTTGAATTATCCATGTTGCCTTTCTTCTACCAAGGAACAACAGTGGCTATTTTCCAGTTCTCTGGAACTTCTGCTCTCACTGAAGCGCAAACCAAATGTGTGCACAAAGTCTCAGCAATTTACTCCCTTGATCCCCTCAGTATTCCGGGATTAATCCCATCATATCCTGGAGACTTGTCGACCTTAATGTTTTTCAAAGCACCCAACACAGCTTCCATTTTTAATATCAAAATGACACCTGATATCAGCATATCCATCTCTTGACTTACCATCCACCATGTCCTCTTCCTTTGTGAATACCAATACAAAGTGTTTATTAATGACTTCACTCCCTTCCGCCAGCTCCACGCATTAATTCCCTCCTTTTCCCTTGATCGGGCGTACTCTTTCCTTGGCTACACTGTTACTCCTGATAAACTGCTTTGGCATTTTTCTTAACCCTGTTTTATAAAGACATTTCATCGTGCGTTTTCGTTCTCCCAACTTTTTTCTTTACGTTTTTCCTGTCTTTTACCATGTTTTTCGAGGCTTCTGAGTGTCTTCAGTTCCCAAACTCTTAGAAGAACTTCCTTTTTCTTTTTGACTGAACAGACAATTTCTCTTGTCATTAAACTTTCCCAAGTCTTTCCATCCTTACCACCCTGTCTCCATGACCAGATCTCACATCCGTGAATATAGTAACATCGAGAAGTGTCTGATGGGCTTCTCAGACAATTCTCACAGATTCATCACAATAGCCCACATTGTTGAGGTCCTTTAAGCTTCAATTGAAAATCAGAACCATATACAAACCTTCAACAGTGTCTATTGCTTGCCTTTTATATTCCTTATTTTATATTTCCTTCTCTGGTCTGAAAAGACATCTGCTAAAGATGACTTGATATTTCTTGACAGCATCATTTCACAAACACGGTTTGCTTTCTAATTTCGTTTTGGATCTCACTTCTCCACATTCCCCACTCCTCTCCCCATTCTGTAGTATTACGTTCCCGTTGTGTGATGTAAAATTTCTTTTTCTGTCTTTGTATTCCTAGATTTCAAGGGCGCTCTGAATTTCGCAGCCTGACCCTTTTTCACTTTATGAGAACACATTTCCTTACAGCCACTTTAATCTCCTCTCAGACTACCCGCCACTGCTCTGATTCTGATTTATCTTCTCGTTACTTTTTTCTACTTACTTGAAGAAATAAAGTTAGACTGTGTCTTCTTAGTCTAGCTTTGTCCTTTACAATAGTTATGTTAAAATCAAATGAATTATGATCACTATTCCCTAAATATTGTCCTTTTCTTTCCATCTGGCAGTGGTAATGACTGCGGAGGGCGCTAACTGAGGAAATGTCATTGTACTCATACCTGCTGAACATGTGTTGCTGGGAAAGAGCAGCAGGTCAGGCAGCATCCAAGGAACAGGAAATTCGACGTTTCGGACATAAGCCCTTCTTCAGGAATGAGGAAAGTGTGTCCAGCAGGCTAAGATAAAAGGTCGGGAGGAGGGACTTGGGGGATGGGCGTTGGAAATGCGATAGGTGGAAGGAGGTCAAGGTGAAGGTGATAGGCCGGAGTGGTGTGGGGGCGGAGAGGTCAGGAAGATGATTGCAGGTTAGGAAGGTGGTGCTGAGTTCGGGATTCGTGCCTGCTGCTGAGTGTCGGTGGTGGAGGAAGGGAGTCGTTGTGGATGGGGACAAATTATTTTGGCTGCTCGGTCTTTAATCGTGTCAAACTGTCTGAGTACTTCTGAAGTTGCACTCATCAAACAAGTGGAGATTATTTGATTGTATTCCTGATTTGAACTTTGGAGATTTCGGACAGGCTTTAGCAAGGCAGAAGAAAAGTTACTTGCTGCAAGATTCCTAACTTCTGATCTGATGTTCTCACCGTAGCAGTGAAATGGTCTTGGATTAACTTGAGAATGTTAGTGCCAATGGCTTCAGCAATGGTACTGCCTCTGAATGTTGAATGACAATAATGAGATTGTTTACAATGGTCATTGTCCGACATTTGTGTGGCACAGATGTTACTTGTCACTTGTCAGCCCCAAAGCCTGTCTGCTGTTCAAGTCTCGCTGCATTTGGACTGATTTTGCGATCTGAGGAGTTAGGAATTGTAAACTCATGAGCCAACCTCATCACATCTGATCGTATGAAGGAGTAAGCTTGCAGATAGCTGTTTTTCCAAAGTCCCAGCTGCCTTGGTTCTTCTAGATGGCAGTGCATTTAGAAGGTACTGTCCAATAAGCCTTGGAGCAGTAAGTCTTGTAGATGGTATACACTGCTGTTGCTGCGCATCAGTGGGAGGTGGATGGATTTCCGTGAAAGTGATAGTTATTAAATCGTCTGGAATTTGACCTTAGATTACATTGCAAGAATAACCATCACAGGTTTTGGGAAGTGAGTAGGTGAATTCCCAACCTCTGACCTGCTCTTCAAGGCAATGTTATTATTATGGTTCGTTCAGGGCAACTCCTGGTCAATGATAGCACCAAGAATGCTGATAGACACTGTGTTGGGGACTCAGTGATGGGAACTCAGTGATGGGAAGGCTATTGAAAATCAAAGAATGATAGTTTGATTCGTCAGTGATATATTTGTCTAATGTTTGAGTGCCGTGAGCATTATTACTGTTTGTCAGACAAAACTGGGATGTTTTCCAGGCCTTGTTGCATTTCAGCATGGCCTGTTTCAGGAATGGTATCATCAGTGACCATTCCCCTTTCTGACCTTATGATGGAGAGAGGGTCATTGCAGCAGCTGGAAATGGTTGAGCCTCAGACACTCTCTTTCCTGAGGAATGGCTGCAGAGTTTTCCTGGAGTTCCAGTTACTCCCACTGACAACAGGCATTATTGATGCTTGGAATATTTCCCACCAGGAGAGTACTTGCCCCAAATTCTGATTAACTAAAGTTTTACTCGGGCTCCTATTGTCACACCCTGTTAAATACTGACTCGGTGTTAAGAGTAATTACTCTCACTGCCCCTTTGGAGTTCCATTCTTTTAAACTGAGCTTGCAGTGGGTTCAGGATCTTAGTGAGCCTGACGGGACACTACCTGAAGGACACTGAGCAGATTATTGCTGATTGATCCCATTATTGCTGACACTTTCCATCACATTTCCACGGTGGACAGTACACCGATGCGTCAGTGTCTGGCTGCAATGCAAGGGCCCTGCTTTTTGATCACAGGACACACGTGGGCAGTTTATCACAATTTCGGTAGGTGTCAGTGTTCTTGCTGGAATGGAACAGCTTTGCTAGAGATGTGCCAACCTCTGGAGTTAAACTCCAGTTTACAGTGTCCCAATCATTTCTTGACATTGCGTGGAGAAAATGGAATTGTCTGAAGGTTGGGGTCAGTGATGCCGGGGCCTACTGAAGGAGGATGAAATAGATAATCTGCTCAGCCAGCCTGGGTGAAGATTGTTCCAAATGCAGCAGCTTTATTTTATTCCTGATGTGCTGGGCTCCCCAATAATTGGGGATTTCATTGTTGGAGAGCAGCAGCCTCCTCCTCCAGTGGTCTTTTTCATTGTCCACTACCTTTTATAACTACAAGTGGCAGGATTGCAGGGATAGATCTGAACCATTGATAGTGGGATCACTGAGCTCTATCCATCACTTGCGGCTTGTGCTGTTGGAATACAAGTCGTCCCGTTTTGCAGCTAAAGGCAGGAAGAGTTTCTCCAGTTTGTCCCTCATCTCTAGGTCTGGCTGGTGCTGCTCCCAGCATGTTCTTCTGCACCCATCACTGACCCAGTTACTGTAGAGTGGGAGATATATTGGGCCGAGATGGTTACTGTAGAGTGGGAGGTATGTCGGATCTGATGGTGACTCTACGTTGGGAGGTATGTTGGGCGGTGACGGTGATTCGACATTGGGAGGTATGTCCGGCTGTGACGGTTACGGTGGAGTGGGAGGTATGTCGGGCCATGATGGTTACTATACAGTGGGACGTATGTCGGGCCGTGATGGTTACAGTACAGTGGGAGATATGTTGGGCCATAATGGTTAATGTACAGTGGGAGGTATGTCGAGCCGTGATGGTTACTGTACAGTGGGACGTATGTATGGGCCGTGATAGTTACTGTAAAGTGGGAGGTATGTCGGGCTGTGATGGTTACTGTACTGTGGGTGGTATGTCGGACCATGATGGTTACTGTACAGTGAGAGGTATGTCGAGCCGTGATGGTTACTGTACAGTGGGAGGGGAGTCGGGCCGTGATGGTTACTGTACAGTGGGACGTATGTATGGGCCGTGATAGTTACTGTAAAGTGGGAGGTATGTCGGGCTGCGATGGTTACTGTACAGTGGGTGGTATGTCGGACCATGATGGTTACTGTACAGTGAGAGGTATGTCGAGCCGTGATGGTTACTGTACAGTGGGAGGGGAGTCGGGCCGTGATGGTTACTGTACAGTGGGAGGTATGTCGGGCCATGCTGGTTACTGTACAGTCGGAGGTATGGTGGGCCGTGACGGTTACTGTACACTGGGAGGTATGTCGGGCCATGACGGTTACTGTACAGTGGGAGGGGATTCGGGCTGTGATGGTTACTGTATAGAGGGAGGTATGTCGGGCCGTGACGGTTACTGTACACTGGGAGGTATGTCGGGCCATGATGGTTACTGTACAGTGGGAGGTATGGTGGGCCGTGATAGTTACTGTAAAGTGGGAGGTATGACGGGCCGTGATGGTTACTGTAAAGTGGGAGGTATATGGGGCCGTGATGGTTACTGTACAGTGGGAGGTATGTCGGGCCGTGATGGTTACTGTACATTGGGAGGTATGTCGGGCTGTGATGGTTACTGTGAAGTGGGAGGTATGTCGGGCTGTGATGGTTACTGTACAGTGGGAGGTATATCAGACTGTGTCTGGTTACTGTACAGAGGGAGGTATGTCGGTCCAGGAAGTTGCAGATTGTATGACTTGTACAGACATGACTCTGCTGCTTCCGATGGGCCTTGTACCTCATGGATGCATGCTCATTTGTTGCTTAATATGTTTAAAGTGCGTTCCATTCAGTACATATCATGGTGAGGAGTGTCTGCAAAATTTGAAGTTAGCCGTTGGTCGACATAAGGACTGTGCAGTGCACATTGTTACCGATATATGAAATGGAGAGGTGCGTCTGCCATAGGCAGATTGTTGATGATGTGGTCAGTTATATGTTTTCTTTTTATTGGTTCCCTAAAACCTGCAGCAGATTAGTCTCACCGCCACAGGAGTCAGCATCAATGCTGGGCGCTATAATTCTGTTAGATTCCCTACAGTGTGGGAACAGACCTTTCGGCCCACTCAGTCCACCCCAAACCTCCGAAGAGCAATCGCCACCATGGCCAATTCACCTGAGCTTCAAATCTTTGGACTGTGGGAGGAACCCCCTCTGGTCGACACGGGGAGAATGCGTAAACTCCACATAGGCAGTAGCCCAAAGCTGGTATCGTACGTGGATCTTTGGTGCTATGAGGAAGCAGGGCTAACCACTGAGCCGCCATGATTCCCTAGACTGACTATATGCCAAGGAGCTCCCCTCTTCTGCCTGGCTATGTCAATTCAGTGGGACAGAGCCTACCAGAGAGGATGGTGATGTTGCCTGGGTCATAGTCGTGTTCACATAATCTTGCTTTCCAGACAATATATGATTGTTACTTATTAGTCTGTGGGAAATATGCAGAAGGTCAATGTTATATTTTGTATACTGAAGAGTTAATATCACTTTATTTGTTATATATTTTAAAATAAACCAAACATCGTCGTTTTTCAGTTGAAAACAATTGAAGTGAACAATATTTGATTTACCAGAGCGCACACTTAACTATTACACATTTCAGTGACTCTAGTAAACAGCTGATTCATGTTCAGATCAGTGAACACACAATCTTGCAGGCAGCAAAGCTGTTGGAAATGACTTTGAGAAACAGCCTGAATTCAGACACAGTGTTATTGGCCCTCATCGTGACCTCCAAATCCCTGGCCATCTCCAAAATCTGTCCAGTGAGCTTCCAAACTGGAACTGGGAAATTACTGACACAATCCCTCACAATAGACTGGTTAGAAGCACACCTGAACAGCAGGGAGATGTGTGTGGGGCAGAGTGGTCAATGGACTAGCACGTGGCGTTGGTCCAGACGCAGATCGACATTTGTAACAATGACCTGTAAACAATCATGTCTTGGAAGTATATCTCTTCTCTGTGCCTCCTAATCTCTGTAATTCTGCACCTTGCACTTGATCCTGAATTAAGGTGTTATAAATTTGATGGCATCTTACATTGACTCCCTCATAAACCATATCCAGTATATGTTCGCCGCACAATGTCAGTTTCCAAACAGAATTGTGCAGTTCCATTGATGGACAGTATGATTCCAGCCCAACGTCCTTGTGTATGACTAGAGCTAGAAATTTCTGTTAACATATTTGCAGCATTGTTCTAACCATTAACAACAAAGTCTTTTTCCTGAAGGTCCGTCATCCTTTCATAATACCAACTTTTAGATTGTCCAATAAGCACAAAAGCCACCCATTTATTCCATTCACTTTTATAACAACAATATGATGAAAACAGTGTGCAACTCACAGTAGGGAACATTGGAATGATGAATCTCATTCCCACACTCAAGACCACATTATTATTAAGTGCAAGAACTTTGAAAATATGCAACTATTTTCTTTGTATTAATGTTGTAAACCAATGCTCGACTCTCTTGCTCCTCAGATGCTGCCTGAACGGCTGTGCTTTTTCAGAACCTCATTTTGTTTTACTTTGACCTTCAGTATCTGCAGTCCTCACTTTCTCCCTGGTAATATTCACTCACAATAATTTTTGTGATAATAATTCAATGCGTTTAAACATGTTTGTCAGATATGAATACATTTTGAATTGCTTATGTCTGTCTCAGAGCTCAATAATTTTTGGTGTGAATGTCAATGTCTGTGTGATGCTCGGTATGTAGGCCATGCCTCTGGGAGACTGACAGGTGATCCTTTCGGCTGTTCACAACAAGCAAGCTACGGACTGAACCCAACCAGCCTGAGCTCACGAAACCCAAAGCACAGCGTCCAGCATTGGGCATGTTTGGACAATATTTTTCATTTAATTTATTCATAGAACATGATTGAGTAAGTATTTATTGTCAGTCCCTTGTTCCCATTGAGAAGGTGGTGGTGAGCTCTTGCACTGAACTACTGCAGCCCACGTGTTGTAGTTAGACGTCCGATACATTCGGGAGGGACCGTGAAACAGTGACACTGATGGAACAGCAATATACTTCGCAATAAGGATGGTGGGTGGCTTGGAACAGAATGCAACCATGGTGAGGGTCCCATGTATCTTCTTCTCTTGTCCCACTTGATGGTGGGACTTCAGAGGTACATTGTAAGGAGCCTTGGGAAATTTCTGCAGAGCACGGTGTAGGTGGCAGGAATTGCTGCGACTGAGTGTCAGTAGATGGAGGGGTGAAGCTGCACTCACCTAGGGAAATGGGTTTTTTTCATCACACCCATATTCGACATATGTCTTATCGAGGGAGGACAGGCTTTCGGAGATCATGCAGTGAGTTATTTCTGCAGGATTCCTTGCCCATGACATAATCATGTGGCCAATTAATTTACGTACGTCAATGTGTGGCGCTGGTAAAGTATAACTGGTCAGGCCGCATTTGAAGTAGAGGAGCGTCGATGTTTTAGCATAAGCCCTTCACAGGAGGATATGTCTCAGGAATAAAGGTTGAGGGAGTGATGGTTTTTCTCACTGGAGCAAAGAAAGACGAGAGGTGATTTGACAGAGGTGTACAAGATGTTGAGAGACAACGACAGAGTGGATAGCCAGAGCATTTTGCCATGGCAGAAATGGCTATCACCAAGGGGCATAACTTTAACGTGACTAGAGGAAGGTTTAGAGGAGATGTCGGAGGTATGTTCTTTATTCAGAGAACATTCATGAATGCACCGCCAGCAGAGGTTGTAGAGTCAGATACATTAGGGATAGTTAAGAAGATTCTTGGATCGGCACATGGAAGTTAGTACATTGAAAGTCATGTGGGTTAGCTTGATGTTAGAGTCGGATAAAAGGTCAGCCGAACATTGAGGGTTAAAGGGGTCTAATGTGTTGTACTGTTTTATGTAAAAAATGAGGTCTGCAGATGCTGGAGATCACAGCTGAAAATGTGTTGCTGGTTAAAGCACAGCAGGTTAGGCAGCATCTCAGGAATAGGAAATTCGACGTTTCGAGCATAAGCCCTTCATCAGGAATGAGGAGCGTTGACGTTTCGAGCATAAGCCTTTCATCAGGAATGAGGAGAGTTGACGTTTCGAGCATATGCCAAGTTTCACTCAGTTTGTGGATTGTCATCAGTTGGGGGTTGAATGTTTGAGGTAGTGAGGTGTGCGAGGGAGTGAGGTGTACCGGGAGTGAGGTGTGTGAGGTCAGGAAGCTGGGGAGGGGAGTTAGATCAAAACTTGCAGTTATGGTTTGCATTGTCATATCCACCTGAGTGTCAGCACAAAATGTGTGGTTACCAAGACCAGAAAATATCCACCAAGTTCAGTTATTAAAGTGATTCTTGGCTTGCTGTTTGCTCCTGGTTTCTTCAGATACATTCTGCTGGGTGACCTATGAATTAGTATCTGACCATCCACAGGCATGTACAATTTTATATTGATACTGGTGAAGGTGAAGGTTAATTTTATTGGATCGTTTCGGAGGGTTCACTGTGAGACACAAGATGCTGCAGAAGAACATCAATTGTGAACGTTTTCAACCAGTATCTGATCCAGAGGGCAGATGTTATGGAGTCTGGGGGACAAGCCAGACGGCATCACCATAAGTAACTTATATGATGTGATTCTGACACTCCATGTTCATCCATCTGCTCCCTGGGCCCGGCTCTGACTGAGGATGAATTTGTAACATCTGGTTCCTCGTCAGTCAATGGTATCTAATTTGGAAAGCATTTGTACCTACACTGAGAGCAGTGATAGCCTGTTGGCTAGTTTCCTCCTGTCCAAATTGCATTCCGAATGGATCTCTGTTCGGAAATGTTTGAATGACTTCTCTGACCCAGGTTGGAAACTGTCTGGTCAGATTCAGGAGCAGGCCAGTGTCTCACTCAGTGCCACAGGCAGCTGTTAGGTCCAGTAGCACTGTACCCGAAATCAGGACTTTTGGAATCTACTTTTAATGTCGGTGTTTATGTAAAGTGATGGGTTTATTGACCTGAGCAATAATCAGGAGTTTGCCATGTTTGTGAATTGGGCAATAATAAGATATGTGCCATAATTATTCAACTGAACAATAACTGCACTATCTCGGAAAACAATTACGTTGATTCTACATTGATGGAATTAAATGTTAAACACCACGCAACATTTTTTGAATCAAAATTAAAAAGAAAATGCACATTTTGTTTTGTATAGAAAAGGAACATCTTGTCTGAGTTTTTTTGCTGATCACAATTACACATTGAATCTCAGTATTCAAATACATACATTGTCTCTCTATCATCTGCAAAGTGGTTGACCTCTGACTGATTGCATATTCGGAGTGAGCAAATGATTGAATAATCAAATCTTCTTATCATTCTTACACATTTAAATATAATCAATCGATTTAATTTCTTACTGAATGTGTGAGTTCAGCTATTTGCCAACAATTCTATTAGTTTTAAAATCACAACTGAAAAGGATAGACCAGGGCTTAAAGTTGAAGTTCTAAATTGGAGAAAGGCCAATTTTGACGTTAATAGGCAAGAACTTTCAAAAGCTGATGGTGGCAGATGTTCGTGGGGAAAGGGATGGCTGGAAAATTGAAAGCTTACAGAAATGATATAACGAGAGTCCAGAGGCATTATATTCTTGTTAGGGTGAAAGGAAAGACTGGTAGTCATAGAGAGTGCTGGAGGAGTAAAGAAATTGAGGGTCTAGTTAAGAAAAAGAAAGAAGCATATGTCAGGTACAGGCAGGATAGATCGAGTGAATGCTTAAAAGAGCATAAAGGAAGTTGGAGTATACTAAAGAGGGAAATCAGTAAGGCAAAAAGGCGACATGAGATAGTTTTGGCAAATAGAGTTACGGAGAATCCAAAGGGATTTTACAAATACATTGAGCACAAAAGAATAAATAGGGAGAGAATAGAGCCCACAAAGATCAGCAAGGTGCCTTTGTGTGGAGCCGCAGGAGATGGGGGAGAAACCAACAAGTATTTTGTATCTGTGTTTTCTCAGGCGAAAAACATGGGAGATGTCGATATACAGAGAAATAGATGGTGACATCTTGCAAAATGTCCTTATTACAGAGGGGGAAGTGCTGATATCTTGAAACGCATAAAAGTGGATAAATCCCCAGAACCTGATCGATCAGGTTTACCCTACAACTCTGTGAGAAGCTAGGGAAATGATTGCTGAGCCTCTTACTGAGATACCTGTACAATTGATAGTCACAGGTGAGGTGCCATAAGACTGGAGGTTGGCGAAAGTGGTGCCATTGTTTAAGAAAGATGGTAAGGACAAGCCAGGGAACTATAGACCAGTGAGACTGACGTCAGTGGTGGGCAAGTTCTTGGAGGGAATCCTGAGGGACAGGAAGTACATGTATTTGGAAAGGCAAGGACTGATTAGGGAGAGTCAAAATGGCTTTGTGCATGGGAAATCTTGTCTCACAAACCTGATTGAGTTTTTTGCAGAAGTAACAAAGAGGATTGATGAGGCCAGAGCAGTTGACGTGATCTATATGGACTTCAGTAAGGCATTCGATAAAGATCCTCAGGGAGACTGGTTAGCAAGATTAGATTTCATGGAATACAGGGAGAACTAGCCATTTGGATGCAGAACTGGTTAAAAGTAGAAGACAGAGGGTGGTGGTGGAGAGTTGTTTTAATTTAAATGGTGGCATGTGACTAGTGGACTATCACAAGGATCGATGATGGGTCCACTACTTTTAGTCATTCATATAATTGAGTTGCATGTGAGTATAAGAAGTATAGTTAGTCAATTTGCTGATGACAACCAAATTGAAGGTGTAGTGGACAGCGAAGGTTACCTCAGATTATAATGGGATTTTGATCAGATGGGCAAATAGGCTGAGGAGCGGTAGATGGGGTTTAATTTAGTTAAATGCGCGATGCTGCATTTTGGGAAAATAAATCTTAGCAGGAGTCATATTCTTAATGGTGAGGTCCAAGGGAGTGGTGCTGAACAAAGAGAACTTGGAGTGCAGGTTCATTGTTCCTTGAAAATAGAGTCACAGATAGATACGACAGTAAAGAAGGCATTTGGTATGGTTTTATTAATTTGTCAGAGCATTGAGTACAGTGGTTGAAAGGTCGTGTTGCGTCTGCACAGGAAGTTGGTTCGGCCACATTTGGAATATTGTGTCCAATTCTGGTCTCCTTCCTATCAGTAGGATGTTGTGCAACTTGAAAGGTTTCTGAAAAGATTTACAACTATGTTGCCAAGTTTGGAGGGTTTGAGCTATAGGTGGAGGGTTTATAGGCTAGGGATATTTTCCCTGCAACGTCAGCTGCTGAGGGGGTGACCTTATAGAAGTTTATGACATCATAAGGGGCATGAATAGGGAAATATACAAATATTTTCCTTGGTGTCGGGGAGTCCAGAACTAGAGGACATAGGTTTAGGATGAGAAGGAAAAATATAAATTGACGTTAGGGGCAACTTTTTCACACACAGGGTGGTCCATGTATGGAATGAACTGCAAGAGGAAGTGGTGAAGGTTGGTGTAATCGCAACAGTGAGATGGCGTCTGGATAGGTATATTAATAGTATGTGTTTAGAGGGATATGGGCTGAGTGCTGCCAGGTGGGACTAGATTGGGTTGGGATATCTGGTCGGCATGAACGAGTTGGATGGAAGGGTCTGTTTCCATGCTGTACATCTCTATGACTCTGCGACTGTCATTTCGCAATGATAATAATTTGACATGCACTGTCAAATAAAAGAAGGTTTATATTATTAAATTGTAGCATAAATAATTTGAAAACTTTCAATTTTTTTGAATGAATGATAAAGAACAAAGAACATTCCAAACAGGAAGAGACCATTCTGCCTTCCAAGCCAGTGCTGATCTAGATCCCCTATTTTCTAAATCTGCCACTTATTTTCTAAGGGCCTGTTTCCCTCTGCTTCCTGCCCATTCATGTATCTGGCAGTACATCTTAGATGACACTACCGTTCATGCCCGTACCACCTCCACTGGCAACACGTTCCAGGCTGTCACCACCCTATGTGAAAAAAACTTCCCACATATATCCCTCAGACCATAAACCGTTCCCCTTTCACTTTGGGACTCAATTACGCGGGCTCATGCGTTCACAATCTGGCGAGAAAGCTTGGTATCCACCCTAGCTATATCTCTCTTGATTTTGTAGACATCAATCAGGTCCCCCTCAACCTTTGTCTTTATGATTAAAATAACCCTAATCTACCTACCTCTTTCCATAACCAACACCCTCCATCCCAGACAACATCCTAGTGAACCTACTCTGCACTCTGTTCAAAGCATCCACATCCTTTTGGTAATGTGGTAACCAGAACTAGAGGCGGTATTCCAAATGTGGCCAAACCAAAGTCCTATGCAACTGTAACATGACCTCCCAACGCTTGTACTCAACACCTGATCCAATGAAGGAAAGCATGTCATATGCCTTATTGACCACTTTACTGACCTGCTTTGCCACCTTCAGGAAAGAATGAACCTGAACACCCAGATCTCTCTGTACGTAAATTTTCGCCAGGAATGTTCCCTTTAATGCATAGTTCGCTCTAGAATTGGATCCTCCAAAATGTATCACCTCGCATTTCCACAGATTGAACTCCATCTGTCATACCTGTGCCCATTTCTCCAATCTCCCTATATTCTGCTGTATTCTCTGACTGCCCCCTTCACTATCTGCCACTCCAACAATCTTGGTGTCATCTGCAAACTTGCTAATCAGGCAACCAATGCCTTCTTCCAAATCATTGATATATATCACAAACAATTGTGGTCTCTGCACAAATCGCTGTTGCACACCACTGGCCATATGTCACCATTTTGAGAAATCCCCTTCCGCTACTACTCTCTGTCTCATGTTGCCCAGCCAGTTCTCTATCCATCTAGATAGAACACCCTGAAATCCATGCGACTCCTCCGACTCCATCTGTCTACTATGGGGAATCTAACAAAACACCCTACTCAAATCACTCAGTATCTTCTCCAGCAGCTTCCCTACTGCTGATGTCAGGCTCGCTGGTCTATAATTGCCTGGATTATCCCCCCTACCATTCTTAAACAAGGGTAAACATTGGCAATTCTCCACTCCTCTGGGACCTTCCAAATGTTCAATGTTCCTGCAAAGATATATGATAAAACCCCACTTATTTCCACTCTCCATTCCCTTAGTAACATGTGCTAGAGCCCACCCAGACCTGGGGCTTGTCTACATCAATACCTTTTAGAATATCCAAAACCTCCTCCTTCTTTATGTCGACTTGATCTAAAGTACTCAAATATCTATCCTTAACCTGAACATCCGTCATGTCCCTCACCTCGGTGAATAGAGATGCAAAGTACACGTTAAGAATCTTACCCATTTTCTCTGACTCCATTCATAAATTTCGTCCGTTGTCCTTGTCTGGGCCAAACGGTTCTCTAGTTACCCTCTTGCTCATTACATATGAAAACAAAGTTTTTGGTACTTTTCCTCAACCCTGTTTGCTCAAGATAACTCATAACCAGTGTTCACCCCCTTAATTCCTCGATATTTACTGTGAAATGTGGTTAGTGAAAATAAAATAAACATTTGTCCGTGTGAGTGGGTACTCAGATCTTTTCAAAGTGTTTTGTGCCAAAAAAAATTGAAATCCGTCTCAGTGCAAATAAAAAGCAAGAGAAGAAACCTCTTGGGAAGAATAATTTTCAGCCACTGCCCTCTCCGCCCCCCGCCCCAAGTACTTCTGAGTTTGAAAAGAGTGAGGTCATTTAACAAGGGCACAACAGTAACTACGGGTGGTTTGAACATGCAAATTGACTCAATCAATCATCTGGAAAATGATATCTTCGAATAAAGATTCATGGAGTGCATGAGAGACTATTTCTGAGAGCAGGATGTCATGGAACTTACTAGAGAATGGGCTAATTTAGATTTGATATTATGAAACAAGGAAGGATTGGTGGATGAGCTTTGCCTTGGAAAGAGTGACCATTACATGCTGGAGTTTCACATTCAGATCGAAAGGGTGAAGACTGAATCATACATGAGAGTTTTAGTGTTAGGTAATGATAATTATACTGACCTAAGGAAGGCTTTGGCTTTGGTACTCTGGGGGGAGAAAAGAACAGTCAAAGTCAGGACAGCTGAACAAATTTTGTAAATAATTAGGGAGATACTAAAGACCGAAGAGGAATTGCATAACAGAGAAAAAAACATTCATATCTTGATAAGGAATTCAAAGATAACATGAAAGCAAATCATAGGGCAAAACAAACTTCACAAATTAGTCACACTGTGGAGGATTTGGGCAAGATAGTGGCCTCATGGCGTTATCACTGAATTCTTATGTGATGAACCCAGATAATGTTCTGGTGATCTGGGTTCAATCTTGCTACAGCAAATCGCGGACCTTGACTTCAAACCTGGAATTAAGGGGCATATGGTGGTTACGAATCGATTGCAAAGAAAATTCTCATCTGGTTCACTGATGTCCTTGAGGGAAGGAAACTGCCATTCTACCATAGATTTGCCACTCTCAGACTGAAGACATTTCTCCTCATCTCCGTTCTAAAAGATCTTCTCTTGACTCTCAGAGCATGTTTCTGAGTTCCTTCTCTCTTCACAGTGGAAACATCTTCCCAACATCTACTCTGACCAGGCAACCAGCATTCTGTATGCTTCTATTAGACCCCCCTTCATCCTTATAAACACCAGCGAGTATAGACCCAGAGACCTTATATGTTAAGCTTTTCATCCCTAGGACCTATCTTGTGAAGCTCCTCTGAACATGCTCCAGGGGCGGTACATCCTTCCTTTGTTATCGGGCACATAATGGTACAAAATATTCCATTTGGTGTGACAAGAGTCTTATCGAGCCTCAGGAATGCTTCCCTGCTTTAATATTCAAGACCTTCCAAAATAAATGTCATCACTGTATTTTCCTTTATGACCGGGCGGGCCACCTGAAAGAATAATCTTATAATGGGCAATGTTAAATTTACCATGCAGTTAAAAAAATGAACAGTGATTAATGCATGCTGCGAAATGGATCCTAGCCTTGACAAAAGTCTCTGTGCTAATGCACATGCTGCAGAATCCAGACAGGCTGCAGCTATCCACAGATGGTTTGCAAACAAACTTGACAGCTCCAGACCCTGCAATACTCACCTGAAGTTGGACCTGAAAGGGGCAATAGAATGATGCCCTTGAGCCAACTCATGGTTGAGTCTGATTGATCAGGGTAAATGAACCTGGTCATTCCATTGACAGATCCTCCTTACCTTCCCAAAAGGGCGTGAAGATTTGGAATGATAAGAATCACCACAAAACCCCACACAGCTCAGTAACCCGAGAATAACCACGGATAGAGAAGACACTTCCAAGGCCATCCGAAGAACAAGAAGACATCACCAAGTCGAGCCCGATCAACTTCTCGTGGGGTGGTTTGTGATCATCCAAACTTAAATTAAAGCATAATATAATTTGTAGTGTTTATCATTGCCTTATAATACTTTATTATTCTAATATTAATTGTGTTCAATAAACAAATATTTTTGCAAGAGTTAACTCAGTTCTTTTGGTGAATATAAGATTTCAAACACACTGCGCGCCAGATACAACATTTTCCTAATTGCTGACTCAACCTGCAAGTTTATCTGGAGACAATCCTAGATTTGAACTTGCAACTCTCTTTGGACTTCAGACTTCTGAATTTTCTCTCCACTTATAAAGTAGTCCATGCCTGTCTTCTTCCCACTAATGTGCATCACCTCGCACTTTCCCAAGTTTTATTCCATCTTCCACTTCTTTGCCCATTCTTTTAATAATTATTCAGTTTCTCATCTATTATTTGTTCCACACGACTATCTCTCCAGCGTCATTTTCCAGTGCCCCAATATCCACTTCTGCTTCTTTTTAGCCCTTTTTATGTCTAAAGAACATCTTACAGTTGTCCTTTATCTCACTAGATTGCTTAATCTTATATTTAATCTTCTCCGTCCTTTTTTTCATATTTTGTTGCCATCAGTTCATCTTTGAAAGCTTCCAAATCTTCTGGTTTCCAACTGCCATTTGCTTTGTTACTGCTTTCTACTTTTCTTTTACCCGAGCCATGACTGTCCCAATCATCCATGTTTGTCTCATGCTGGCTGTACATTGAATCTTTTATCTCGGGATAGATCTATGCTGTGACTCCTAAACTGCTCCGAGAAACTCCCGCCATTATAGTCCCACTGTCTTTCCTGCTCTGCTCCTCTCCCAGTCAATTCTACCCAGCTCCTCCCTTGTGTATTTGAAGGTGCCTTTATTCAGCGGTAATATTGATTCCGATTCTACTTTCTCCATCTCAATTTGTAGAATAGGTTCAATCATATTATGATTACTGTCTCCGAAGAATCCTTCATCTTCAGCATCCTTATCAGGTCTGCCTCACTGCACAGCTCTAAATCCAATATTGCCCGTTCCCTCGTTGCCTGCACCATAAGCTTCTCCATCTCGTAGGCATTTCACAAATTCCTGTCTTTGTAAAGCAGCACCACTGATTTTTCCAGTCCGCCTGCATATTGAAATCCCCCCAGTCACTGTAACTTTGCCTTTCTTACATATCGTTTCGAAATCCTCGTCTATCATGCGCCCCAGCTTCTGACTACGATTTGTGGACCTGTATATAACTTCAACTACGGTTTTTCACATTTACCGATTCCTCAATTCTACCCAGCCACATTCTACACCATCTGACTTTATTTTAAGTAATGGAACTGAGTGATGCGACTGCAAAACACTTCAGCTTGTCTCACACTTCACACTTGTCTCAAATTTATAGTTTAGACATGGAGTAATAATATCTCATTGTCAATAACTTTGCAATATGGCCACAGTGTATTTCTTTGGCTAAATATTCTGTCTGTATTGCGGAAGAATACAAACTTGAAACTGTTCGAGAAGGAAAATCTAAAGAGGACATAAGTCTAAAGGACCTTATGGTGGGTCAAGTGAACAGCCAAATATTGGTGTATGGAACATAGTAGGAAAAATGTATCTGTGCTAAAAGATATTGGTGGGTTCCATGGAAATGGAGAGTATTGTTTCAGTGGAGAGATCAGCATTAGGCATAGGAAACCGGGCACCTGGATTGCAAAATAAAAACTTTACATGTACAGCAATTTTGTTAGGGAGGTAAGACAAATGTTGCAACTTTCTGAATCAGAATACATTTAAAAGCAGGGACAATTTTCTACAGATTTACAATGTAGCGGTGTAACCACATCGAGAGAGCGATGGCCACAATGATATGAAATGCAATCCAGTGAACATTCACTCAGCTAACTCCTGGGAGGAGTGTTTATTTCAGGAGGAAATTTTGAAATGACTTGCTCTGGATCTACTGGGGTTTAGGTGAACAACATGTGATCTTGTTTAACGTCATAATATTCCAAGTAGTCTTTCCAAGTTGAATCCTAAAACAATATGTCAGCTTGTATGGGGATTACAATGAGTGGATGGACTGTAAAAATGAAAAATGTATTTGTTAAGAAGATGGTGATTTGGTGTCATTCACAGAGTGTCTTAAACAGTCTTTGTACTTTTCTCTGCCCAGAGACCGATGGAGGATAAGACATTGAATTTTCCTAAGGCAGAGGCAGGCAGATTCTTGACTAAGAGTGACACACTAACGTTGTCAGGGCAAAGAAGGAATGTGCGATTGAGGTCACAATCAGATCATCCACAATCTTCTCGCATGATGGAACTGTTTCGATTCCTTACTCCTGACGCTACTTTCTACATTTCTGTTGTCTTCAGATACTGAAAAAAATGACACGTTTCTCATTAAAATGAAGACTTTTCCTTTCAGATTTTTGGACACAGCTTTCCATATGTGACTTTTAAACGGCAGTCAGGAAAGATTCATGATGTTGAAGAGAGGTCAAGAGTATAAGGCAAAGGGAAAATCTCGCTTGAAACTGCTTTAGAAACTGGATTGGGCCGAATTGATAACTTTAATACAGCAGATTCCTTTCAGATGTTCTTGCGAGGTGCGTTTCATTAGCAAGATGAGCATTATGTTGTCTGTGTTTAATTTCTATTTAGAATGTGGTGATAAACCCCAGGGGTTCTTGTAGTGCAGGAACACTAACAGACATGTTACAAAGAGAGAAACGGGGTTCTTAACAATTTTATAGTGAAGGGAGAATGGTATCGCTTCAAATCCTGTGGGCCTTTGGAGATTGTATTCCTCACTATTTGATGCTCACAAACTATGGAAATAGTGAGACCACATTCTCTATTTCGAACAAATAATTTGATAGTCATATAGCATACAAACCGACCCTCCATCCCATTAAAACAACCAGAAAACACCAAACGGCATTATTCCCAGTTACCTGAAGATCTATAGCCTACTATTCGCAGGTATTTTGCGTTTAAATGCTGTGTTACCTTATATCTGTGACCTGAGCTTTTTTGAGCATGAAATGGTTTCATGGAAATAGATCACACAACTTCAAAGATAGCGACAAATTCATCAGATCAATAAAATGTCCTCGTTGTTTAAAATTACGAGAAAATTAGATTGTGGTTTTAGTTCATTTGGGATTTTAATGGGGCTAGACCAGCATTAATTGCCCTTGAGAAGTTCCAGTCCAGTTGACGTTGGTCCATCCAAGTTGAGAGGGAATACTAGCAGTGCATATCGTGCCGGTTTAACTGGGAGTAAATATTACTGGTGATGAACAGATCGCAGGATAACAGACTCTTTGTCAATACGAATATATGGGAAGGAATTTATTAGTCTTCAGAGAAATAACAACCTTAATAATAATGAAACGAAATCTGTTTCTATGTTATTGGTGAACAATAAATACTGGCGTCAAACAGCTTGTATAATTTTGAAGCTGTTGTTGGACGATTCTTGCACTGAGCATGTGAATTATCCTGGATGATTTCAGAGATGGCTGGGCTGTCCTAGGTTGAGTAAGTGCTGATATTCCGTGGGATGATGCTAATTTGTAATCTCGACACTTACTAAGCACATTTCGATTTAACAAAACAACAAGTCCAATTGGCTGTTGCTTCAGTATACATTTGAGCTTTCATGGCTGCCACCACCTGAAATCATGTAATAAAGACAAGATCCATCGAGTCTGCACCACCCAGTGCTGATACAAGTGCTTTAAAATGCTTGTGTGGTTACCTTTGGGCGGCACGGTGGCACAATGGTTAGTACTGCTGCCTCACAGCGCCTGAGACCCGGGTTCAATTCCCGACTCAGGCGACTGACTGTGTGGAGTTTGCACGTTCTCCCCGTGTCTGCGTGGGTTTCCTCCGGGTGCTCCGGTTTCCTCCCACAGTCCAAAGATGTGCGGGTCAGGTGAATTGGCCATGCTAAATTGCCCGTAGTGTTAGGTAAGGGGTAAATGTAGGGGTATGGGTGGGTTGCGCTTCGGTGGGTCGGTGTGGACTTGTTGGGCCGAAGGGACTGTTTCCACACTGTAAATAATCTAATCTAATCTTCCTGAACCACCTTCCCAGGCAATGCATTTTTGACACATATCATGCTCTGGGTACGAAACAAAATTCACAAATCCTCTCTTAGTTGACTTCTCTTTCACTTCAAACGCATTTTCCCTTCTTTTTGACCCTTTGACTAAGGGGAATAGTTGTTGTCCATTCACTTGTCCCATACCTCTCATGCTATAATACGTTTCTGTCAGGTTCACCCCTCACTCTTCTCTGCTCCAAAAGCAAATGAAACGGATCTTCATGGTTTGAGTTGTCTCTTGTCTTGTTACATCTTCGAAAATGCAGCATCTCACATATTTGAGTGTTACCGTCTATCAGTCATTGATCTGTAGCCTCTTCTAACTAACACGTTCCTGCTCACTGTGACCCACTCGGCTAATCATTGTGTCATCTACAACACGATTTATCATCCTCCAACATACCCTCCATCTCCCACATTCTTATCATCATCATTTATGAATTTAAAAAAACAAACATTGATTTTATTCCTGTTCTACATATACTATTTTACAATTGAGAATTCCAGTCTCTTGTTTTTCCTATTTTGGTGAATTTGTTGTGGTCTTTTGTGAGGGAGCCACAAATATTATTTTGGACATGGAGCTGAATTCTGCTTTTACACTCCGCCTCTCTGCATGTATTATTCTTATGGTTTGGCCACCATTAACCTTGGACTAACCTTTGGCACATTGCTCTCCAGCATTTTCCAATTTACGTGGGTCTGCAGCTTATTCTTTACAACATTCGCCTCAATAGTCAGAGCTGAAAGAACTTTATAATCTGCAGGATGGACACAGGCTCATTCATTAATTTTGTTTCAAAGAGCTGGAGCAATGATGAAAAAGATTGAATTGAACCCTGGATTATAAACACACTATAGAAGATCAATTCACGTTCTCATTACTACGTTTAATTGGAAGCAAATTAAAAGAACAATCACCCATCGTCCTTGATATTGTTTGAAAAGTGATGTCATATTGAAATAATGCAATAAGGAAGACCATGCATCAATTTACTTTTGAATATTGCAAGGACATTGTTCAAACAAACGGTGTTCTTGATTTTTGCTCCTTATTCTTTCAACTTATCTGCCTGTGTAATTTGAGGTGTGATCAGAGTGACTTCTCTTTCAATCGAAGCAGGACTTGACTGAGGGTGGAATCAAGGACCCTGAGCAAAACTGTGATTAATGGTAATAGAGAACATTTTGCATTAAGAATGGAAACAATAGAAAAATCAGTCTCTGCAAGGTATCTTCCAAGTTGCATGTTCTTCCTGACTAGGGACTAATTTGCTGATCCTTCACAAGTATTTGTTACAAATCTTGGAATGCCCATACAAACAGTACTGTCTGGATATGCATCACTTTGGATTGAAGAGGTCAAACAGGACAGTAAAGTCTTGCTCTTGACTGAAAGTCATTGCTCATCGGTATCATATGTATCAGTGCTTGGAGCACAGCTGTTCATATTTGAATGCGTGCAACAAATACAGTCCTTTCCATTCTGTATTTTTTGGAAGATGAGATATTGGGAACTGCAGTTATTGAATGGGACCTCTGTGATTTGGTCATGAGTCACGAACACAATTTATATACGCCAGCAAGTAATCAGGACAGTTGTCCTTCACTCTAAAATGATTGAAGTAAAGGAGGAAAGACATCTTCCTGCAGTTGCAAAGTGTTGCTGGGACAGTGTTGGGGCACTGTTGACAGATATTCTCTCCTTTATAAGGAATGATTTCGTTGTAACTGTGAGCGCAAATGAGTTTCACCCGACTAATTCCTGCTTGATAAGGAGAGTGGGAGGTAAATGACTGATTAACCTGTAGCACTGCGAGAGGATGACACGTTGTCACATTTAAAATTGAAAATTATGGACTAACATTTATTATGTCCAGGAACAATATGCTGATTTTGGGATAAATTGCATTTTCCCCATGATATGTGATTCCTCATAGTTCGCGTACCTATGTGGAACCTCCATGACGGTTAAGAGGGAGCTCCAGGCTCTGAATGAATTTTCACTATCTCAACGTGCAGTTGGTGTGTGTCTCTGCACTGTTCATAAAACTATTCGCAGCCTTAATGCCTTACTCCTGAAATGTTTCACCATTCTCACGAGCTTCTGACCTTCATTGGAATACAACAATGTCTTCTTGGAGACAGAAGGCAATTCCTTGAGAAATAGCACAAACCATTCACTTTTCCCCCTCACAGTCAGTAAACCAAATTAATGTGACACACGTGTACCACGAGTAAAGGAACCAGGAGAAACAACATAGAGCAGTCTACCTGTGTAGTTTATGTTTCACTGTTTGTCATGTTGGAGCATCAAAGACATCTTCCTATTTCTGTATACGTGGTTTGATAGGCTGTATAGCCTGGTCCTGGTCACATGGAAGCGACTGAATGACCTGTCTTGCCGACTCTGGCTCCATTTTAACACCTCGATGTGCTGACCACACTCCTTCCCTCCTTGTGTAATAAGCAGGCGGGTCTGAATGGGCCGTCCCTCTGCTTATTCAATAGTTTCAATGGATTGAATGGCGTCCTTGTATTCTGTTGAAAGCAGCTTGCGGTGCTGAATGAGCTCCTCGTATTTAACAGTGGAAATGAGCAATGTCTAGCAGGACTGTTACATGAATGTCACCTACACTTTAACAGCACAGGTTAAATGCTATCCAGGTCTTGCTGCATATGGACACAGACTGCTTCAGCGGCAGAGATCTAAACATGATGTGGTCTTCAGTGAACATCTTCACTTCTGACAGTATTATGCTGCAAAGACATTGGAGCAGCTCAACAAAGCTGCCTTGAGGATGGAGGCGGAGATGTCCTGTGACTGAGATGATTGATCCTCACCAACCACAAACATCTTCCCTTGTGCTCTGAATGCCTCAAACCAGCGGCGAGTTTACAATTAATTCCTGGATACCATTCTCAGTAAAATTCTGCCTTGATAACAGGGCCGGTCACCCCTACCTTGTGTTCGTATCTTTTCTTCGTGTCAATAGGAAACGGTGTGTATGCAAGGAGTGTTTCCTTCTCACAAAAGTAGTGACTGTCGTGACTTCTCTATACCAGAGATTTAGGGGAGATAAATCACTGAGATGATTGGAAGATGGGCATACTGAATATTTGAGTCATCAGAGAGTCTAGGGCTGCAGGGATTGGGCACAAAAGAGGAGTTGAGGCCTCGGCAGGTCAGCCATGCCCTTACTGAAGGGACAGAGAAGCTTGAGGGGCTGAATGACCTATTCGTGTTGAGAATTTTCTCTTATTCTGTTACTGGAAAGTCATTTTCTGGGAATTCCTGATATTGAATGTTGCAGACAGGGACACCAGAGGATTTTGTGAGCCATATCTGGGTGAGTTATGGGAGCTGTATTCACCGTGAATATGGGTCGACAACATGACCAACAAATGAAGACAGTTCTATAAAGATGCAGGAGCGGGCTGTTTCACACCATCACCCACTCTTTCTTTTCCCAGGAATATTTTCCAAAGTCATACCAAACCGTATGTGACAGACTTCAGGCGCTAAGAGAAAGTGAGTACTGAAGATGCTGGAGATCGGAGCCGAGAGTGTAGTGCTGCAAACGTACAGCAGGTTAGACAGCATCCGAGGAGCAGCAGAATCCACTTTTCGGATAGAAGCCCTTCATCAGGAATCCTGATGAAGGGCTTATGCCTGGAAACATCGATTCTCCTGCTCCTCGGATGGTGCCTGACCTGCTGTGCTTTTCTAGCACTACAGTCTCGAATATTCAGGCACTGAATGGTCTCCTCTGTTTCTGTGCATCAGGTTATCGGAGTAGAGGAACTCCAAATGCTCCTGTCTTGCAGGTTTTATGAACTGAATGGAAAAGGGACGTAAGATTGAGGAGTAGGAGTGTATCATTAGACACTTCTAGCCTTCTCAACTACGCAGTAAGATCGTGGCTGATCTTGATGTGGTCTCAGCCCCACTTCCATATCTATAGTTCATTGTCCTTTACTGTACAATATCTAACTAACATAGTTTGGATTAAATACAAACACACAAGCACCACAAACTTCTGGGGAAGTGTCCTCCCACTCAAACAACGCTTTGTGAATTTCTCCTCATGCGTGTTCAGACTGGGGTTGGACATATCACTGTTTCACTTTCTAGTCCCGTTTCTACTTTGATCATGATAAATTTCAAATGTAACTCGGTTGGTGATATGGCCAATGATATAGGTCTCAGACTAGGTCAGCTTCTTTGCTGGGGAAAAGTCAGGTTGATACCTTACATTTGTAAGAATAATTCAACAAAGCAACGTTACTCAAGCTCTGATGGAAAGATACATGACAAGCAGTTTGGTCAAATACGTACATTAATATTTATCTTATTTGCATACTGAGATGCAGTTTGTGCATACACGCAGACACACACACCAAGCCACACACAGTGTCACACACACAAGTGCACTCAGACACATGCATACACATGACTAAACACTGACAGAGAAAAGAAATCTCTGCAGAATATCAGCTTGAAAGAGCTTTGTCCAAGCAATAGTTAAAATCAAGACAAAAGTAAAATAATTAAATATTTTTCTGCCTCTGAGGTTATTCAGCTCATACAAGCAGGATTTATTACTGGAACAGTCGGATTTGGCTGAATTCCCTTTGATTTTAGGCAGTGGGGAGATGCCAATGATTCCTCAACAGTAATCCTATATGAATGGTAATGATGACTGACCGGTGTTCACCTCTCATGCATTGCTGTGAGAAGGAACAAGGAAAGAGAGGGAGCAATAACCCATGGCTTCTCCGGCAGGTTGCATTTTCTCCATCTCTGAGCAGAGTTATACAATAATGTTATCTGACCACCAAAGGGGATCATGCGAGGCCTCCTTGAACATCTGCGGAAGTGTTTGACTCTCTCCCTATTCTCTGTTCCATGTAGGAATTTTAATGAAGATACGTTGGTATGTGTCTTCATATTTTTGTCCAATAAAATCATATCTTCATAATATCTGTTTTCTTGTACTAAGTAAAGAGTATTTAACATATACATGTTGTTTTCTTAAATGTCAATTCTCAGTTCTAGTCTCCCATATCAGAGAAAAATGCCCATAGGCTATGCACAAGATACATTCTCCTAAACATCTTAGACGATTCAATACGAACACCTCTCATTCTCAACCCTGAAATGCTCTTGCCTTATAGAGTTTTATAAGATCATGACAAGCGTGGAAATGGTGAAGAACCAAGACATTAAGCTAGGTTAACTTCATCCAAAACTAGAGCACATAGATTTAAGGTGAGTGGAGAAAGATTTAAAATCGACAAAAGTGGTCATTTTTAACAGAGTGTATGGAATGAACCGCCAGAGAAAATTCTGGGGGCTGGGACAGCTACAGTATTTCAAAGCCATTTGAATGAAGCCATTTGAGTGAACACTAATATTTTATGGAATATGGGCCACGTGCTGGCAAATAGAACATAATTAATTTAGGACATCTGGTCGGCATTGAAATAGTGCACCGAATGATCTGTTTCCATGCTGTATGAAAGAATAGAGCCTTCATTCCAGGAGCAAGTACTGTGAAACATCTTTGCAAAGGATCCAAAAATTTTGAATACGTTTATTTTTCAGGTTATGAAATCATCACTGCACACAATACATCTGAGGTGACCGCAGAAAGCCCCTGTCCAGTTGCAGTTAAACATGCTGATAGCCTTTGCATGAAGTAGTCTTTCCATATACCTTCCTAATTAATTGCTGCTACTGCATATTAACCCAGTGTGATGCATGTACCAGGGTGAACAAATGCCTTTGTAACACTGAATTTTGTGATCTCTCTTCTTTTAATTACTTTATGTTGTTTTACCTTTCTGTTAAAGCACAAACTTCGGTAGCCCATGTTATCCTGTTTCTACTGAAGGTTTGCACATTCAGCTTTCCTGTCTATATGACCTTACAGACTCTCTACCTGCACTTGTCATCTTACCAAATGATTATCTTGGTGGTTGAGCCAATTGAATTCCATCCAATCAGTTCCCACAAGCAAATCATTGACCGATTCTAATTAGTTTTTGATGTTGCACTGATCTCTGAGGCACTTCATCAAGTTAAAAATTTACAACCTGAAAATAAACATTTATCCCACTGTCTATTTCCTGATAATTACCCAGGGCTCCCCTGTTCCTGTGTAGCAGCTTAGATAGTATGTGTGACCTCGTCTTGTGCTACGTAACGTACTCAAATGGCTGAATAACTTCGTCCTAATCCTTTGTAAATCCTTAGAGGGGCAGATAGGTGTCCTCATGTCTCATTGAATCGATTTTGAATGGCTGAATGGGATCTTCCTCACCTTCTGTAACAGCGTCGTGGGTTGAGTGAGTGAAAACGCATGCAGCAAAAGCAGCAGGTGGCCATTCAGCCCCTCATGCCTGCTGCACCATTCAGAATGCTCATTGTTGACATCATTGTAACTAAGCATCCCTTTCCTGTCTGTTTCCAATAAACATTAATTATCATGTTCATCAAAGATCTATGTAACTCAGCCTTGAGTGTTATCAGTAACCCAGTCATCAATGCTACTTGGGAATGAGAAGCCCACAGACCACACAATCCTAAAGAGAAAGTAACATCCCTTTCCCACTTTGAAATAGGTATGCCCTTATTCTCAAAATGTGTTCCCCTCAAACCAACCACTGTTCTTTTGACATAAGGATACAACAGTTCGGAACAGATACAGACTAGTCAGCCCCTCAAACAGACCCATATTTCCATTAACCCTCAACAATCAAATACTGACCAGATTAACCTCCAATGACGTTAAAGGAAATCCAGGTAAAATGTGTTAACAAGAGTTACAGAAATTAGAACAGAGAGCATTGCACAGTACAGCACAGAACAGCCTTTCAGCTCTCAATGTCGTGCCGACCTTTTTTCTACTCTAAGATTAAACCAAACTACAGATCCTTCATCGTATTATTATCAATGTGCCTATCCAAGAGTTACTTGAATGTCCCTAATGTATCTGATTATACTACTACTGCTGACAGTGCATTCCACGCACCTATCACTACCTGTGTAAACAACGTGCATCTGAAATCTTCCTGAAAACTTCCTCCAATCACCTGAAAGTTATGTTCTCCTCTTGATGGCAATTTCCACCCTATGAAATACACTGCTTATCCATTCTATATGTGCCTCTCATCATCCTGCACACCTCTATCAAGTCACCGTTCATCCTTCTATCAAACGTTCTTCAGAAGACATGCTCTCCAGCACAGGTAACATTCTGGTTACTCCAGCCTGCAACCCCTCTCAAGCTTCCACATCCTTCCTATAATGAGAAGAACAAAACTCAACACAATATTCCAAGTGTTTTCTAGTCTGACCAATATGGAACTGCAGCATAATCTCGCAGCTCTTAAACTCAATACCCCATCTAATGAAAGCCAACACATCATACACCTTCCTAACAGCCATATCACCTTGAGTGACAACTTTGAGGGATCTACAGATGTGGACGTCAAGATCTCCTTGTTCCTACACACTGCCAATAATTCTACCTTTAACCCTGTAATTTGCATTCAAATTCAACGTTTGAAAGAGACTCTCTCCTGAAAATGGGAATTTGGAGCAGAATTAGGCCACTTAGCCCATTTGAGCTGCTGTGCCATTTGCCATGTTCCTCAGCTGCAATCTCCTGCCTTCACCAAGTGATTACTGATTCCCTTCTTAAGGAAAAGCATTTTTATCCTGTGTGCAGGAGTGTGCATGTGTGTTTGTGTGTCCATATCTGTATGTATATGTGTTTAATGTGTCTATGTATGTTTGTGTGCATCTCTGTGAGATGGGGACTTGTCGTTTTTCGGGGTACATGCATTGAAATTGAGATCAACCCCTAACCCCCCCCCACCCCCCACCCCCCCCCCCCCACCAGCACATCTGCGTCTGAACCTAGTTATACAATGCCACCTTCTGCTGGCCTCCCCATTCCACAGCACTAGTGCCAGTGTTTCGTTTCATTCAAAGGACATCAACTATTGTCAATCTCTCACATTGTACGATTGTTTGATTTTTCAAATTACATCTTTGGAAGCACAGAACACTTTCGTCTGATACCTAGTGAAATTGTTCCTGGGCTATTACTACCACCACTTGGTCAGTTTCAGACTTTTCAATCTTTCCTCACTTATAATTTGTAGGAGTGCATAATAAAAGATTTCAATTTGATGAACATGCAATAAATTCATTGCATCACCTTACAAATGTTTCAGTTGACCTTGCATGTATGCATTTGCGGTGGAAATCCTCTTTAATTTGTGCACTCTGTGTTATGAATAATTTTCAAAGACAAATCATTTCGCCGTTGCAAAGCGATCACAGACATTACTTTACGTTAACATTCTCCACTCGGAGGGTCCTCAATACTTTACAATCCTTAATATACCAAGAAATGTCAGAGTGAATCTTAGAAACAATGAAATCGTGTGTCTCGGATAATTGTTCACTTCCTGGTGTGTCCGAAGTAGTGCTCCATGTAGCTTTGAGACATGTCTTTGAAACTTGATCTGTGTCTGCCCACTGAATGCTCTTGCAGCTGATCGTGAGGTCAGTAACAGGACGAAGGACCTCGAGTATTAATGTTAAGTATCAGGCATCGAACTTGTAGCTGAGGTACTTCTGACTGACTCCTGGTATTGAAAAGTTGAGGGGCTGGGAATGGTTTGCTGGACGGTTGTGCTGTGAGCTGCCTCAGACATTCGGGGCGTCCTGAGGATTTGGTGACCCAACTCTGAATGGAACAAGGGAACTGTAGTTACAGCATCTGGGCCCGTAACATGAACACCAAATGGAGAGAGGCTGCAGACAGGGGAAGCTCTGAAACCACGGAGTGAGTGTGTGTGGGGGGAAAGGAATCACCTGTATCCAACCTGGGTTTTCCAAGACAAGCTTCCCAAGATGCACTTAACCCAGGTTAAAGTGTGAGAGGCACCTGATTGAATAAGGAGCTGGTCAAAGAACGGTGGCACCTCCTTTAACATGACGTGCCACTTCACACCAAGGGGGGGACGGTGCTGCCAGTAATTGTTAGGTTCAAAGTTTCATTCAACTTCTATAGTCTGGAACTTTCCAGGCAGGACTGGGTGACATAGCCATCATCTCTCAGTATTTCAACATCAGGGTCATCATTCAGTGACGGAGGATATATCTGGTGGATGAGAGCAATAGGCCTGCTGGGACTATCAGGTAGCAGATCATCAGGGTGATGGAGCAACACTTGCCAAGTCTGAACGCGTCAGAGTGAACTCTCCAATACACACGATATCAAAAAGTCCTGCAATGCCTGTGTATTTTAGTAACATACTGCCTGCCGTTCTTCCTGAAAGAAAATGACAGGTTATGGGTGTAGGTTTGTTCTGAAGAGTTGATACAAACAGGAAAACGAACAGGAAATGACATCACCACAAACCCCAGGAACCCCATTCAGGACAAACATATAAATGGAATGTAGGAGACAACAGCTTCACTTCACTTGAAGCTCGCCACTGATGATGTTACCTAACCAGGTAATGAAACGTCTGGATGTCAAACCTACAGCTTAGCGAGCAAACCCAAACCCTAAACCTCAACCTGAGCCACAAACCTTCACAAACCTTGCACAAAGGACAGGTTATGTATTACGTTAATTCCTGCTTGCCAATCTCATCCATTGACTTAACCTTTCCATTTCCAATTCCAGACTCTACAACTTCCCTTGATAATTTAATTTCCTGATTATCTTAGTTTCATTGGCAATCCTAGTTACAGTACATTTGTTCCACTCCTCTAGATCATTGATATAGATTTTAAAGAGCTGAGGACCGAGCTCTGGTCACTGTGTGACCCTACTGGAAACATTCTTTTAAACTGGTTGAGACTGATTTATCCGGAGTGCCTGCTTCCTGTTTGATAGTCAGCCCCCCTCTATTCCTGTGTAACACATTCGAAGGACTGAATAAGAACAAGGAGCGTCAGTCGGCAATCCAACCCGACGAGCCTGCTCTGCCATTGAATACAATCATAGCTGATGTCATCTCAGTCTCTGATCCACTTTCTTACCCACTCTCCATATTCCTTCAGTTCTCAATGTCGCAGCATCCACTGCACTCTGAAACAGTGAATTACACGTATTCACAATCTTTTGAGAGAAGTTTTCTCATCATTGTTTAAATTCCCCTCCCGTTATTCTAAAACTATGATCTCTTGTTATCGATTGCCTACATGAGGAAATACCGAATGACCATCTACATTATCAATCACCTTTAGCATTTTCCAGATCTCAGTAACATCTTCTCTAATTTTACTAAAGTCCAGAGAATATAGACCTGAACCGCTCAATGTCTCTTCAGAGGACAAAATCATTATCTCTCGAATTAGCCGAGTAAACCTCTTCTGAACTGCCTCCATGGTAATTACATCCCCCTTGCAGTCAGAACACCAAAGCTGCATACAGTAGTCAATTGTGATCTCACCAATGTCTGACATTGTTGCAGCAACACCGCCCTCGTTTTATAATCCATTCTTTCAGAAATGAATGCCTACATTGCAGTTGCATTTATCATTATCTGATGTGCCTCCATCTGTTTTTTTTTGCAATATGGATAAAGATACCAGATCCTTGTGCATCTAAGCACTCTGTAGCTTCTCTGTTTGGATAATAAGTCGCCTTTCAGTTTCACCGACCAAAACGGCCTCATACTTTTCATTGTTTGGTTTCACCTGCCAAATACTGACCCAACCTATACTTAATCATTTATTATAATTTCTCAGTGTCTTCTGAAAAACTGATTATAGCATGTCTATCCCCCCAAATAAGTGGTAGTATTAATTGCCAATAGTCGGGGCCTGGGGACTTAACGCGATGGTACCCTTAAAGTTGCATCAGAAAATGAAAATGAACGTTTTATTCCATCTCACTGCATTTTTTTGTTTCGCCAATCCTATATCCAAGTGAATAAATTACTTCTAACCATTTGCGATCTTATTCTGCAGATTAATCTTTTTTGTACACCTTATTCAATGTCTTCTACAAGTCCTGATTTTACATGTCCAGGATCCTCATTATGCAGCTTGCTTTTCACATTCTTAAAGACTCAAACAAATAATGAAAATATGATTCATACTTTGCAAAATTATGTTGATTCTGATGGATTGTGGTTTTACTCTGCAAATGGCCTGTCTTTAATTTCTGAATAATCAATTTTAGCAGTGCTTCTTAAATTCCAGCAGTTTTCTCACTACTTTATATTCCATCGCAAAGGTGATAATCCTAAATTCACACTTCTCTACAATCTCTTTGTTCGCTCCAATCCTGTACAATTGGCATATTGTGTGAAATGACCTGTTCTCATTGTTTTGTAAGGGGCATGAGTGGCTGAATGGACTCAATCTCTTCCTTGTGCACAAAATCGATGCGCTGATGTCTTCCTGTTGTTCCTATACGATCGTCTCGATAGCCAGCCTGTCCTCCTCCTGTTGATACATAAGAGGTTTGAGGGATTATGGAATCTTTCCGTTTGCTGTGTAACAGTTAGATGGGATGATGGACTTTCTCATATTCCTCCATCACTGTAGATACTGAATCGTCTCCTCCTGCATCCCTGAAATGGAATTGAGGGAATGATTAGTCTTCTCCTGTTCCCATACATCAGACACGTGAGGTGAACTTCTTCCTCATTTCCCATAAGAAGTCTCATACAGTTTGCATCCTTCTCCATTTCCCATTCAACAGACTCGATAGGAGTGAATAGCCTCCTGTTATCCCAATCTCCAGCCCCTGTAGGACCTCTTCCAGTTGCTATGTTATTGAATTAAGGAGGCTGAATGGACTGATCCTGTTGCTGTGTAACAGGATACTGGTGCTTCATGGCCTACTCTGGGTCCAGTGTTATTGGCTCAAGGGGTAGATTGACCTCCTCCTGTAACTGCATATCAGGCTCCAGGGGCTGAACAGCCTCATCCTGTTCTGCTGTAACAGGGTCGAACGCGGGTTAGAGCAGTCTTAGTGTCTGGGAGAATACACAACATTGTTGAAACATCATTGTCCTTCTCTATTGCATCAGCATAATTAGACACCTGATGAAACTGTCACAATGACACTTTAGAAAAACAGTAAGGTGTGTAACATCTCACCTGAATCTGCCATTAATCTCTCCAGTACCCATGTTGCTCAGATGCCAGAGAATCTTCGAGGATGGAGATTAGAATCAGCAAGGAGATGCATTCATTGATGGGAGTTATATATCAAAGTGAAAATTGCAATGCCAACATTGTGCATGTTATAAAACTGGAAAATGGGTATACAAGTTTCTGTGTACTGCAGCAATAATGGACAAATTCCAGGTGCATCCAAACTGTGAGAACCAAAGGGAATACTAATGCTTTAAAAATGAATTCCATGTGCCTGCATGAAATTGTCTGTTTTAACCGTTTGTTGAGTACTAAGGTGGAGCTCAGGCCGTTTAGGAATTGGTGATGTGTGGTTGAACGAGCGAATTGAATACCTTATTGTAAAGGAGCTCTGAGAAATACTCGTCAGAATATATTGAATTTTTACATGATGTCAAAATACAACGTGTTTTTTGCTTTTTTTAAACAACGTAGTATGTTCGTAAGGTGCACACAGTAAAAGGGAAAATTGGCGTAATGATAGTTAACAAATGAAGTTAAAGTTTGCATTTGATCAAAGGAAGCGGATCAGAAAACAGATGTTGTGATGAGTAATAGCCTCAGAGACAGTTAGAAACCAAGAAAGGAGGACTAGACTAATGATGATCAAATCAAAAAGAGAACAAGACAGTACGCTAACAAATAGAAAGAAAATGCTGAAAAGCGTCTATGAATATTTGACAGGAAATTGCAGTAAGGGCAAATGTGGAACAGTCAATGTCCAGGCAGAATAATTTCTGGTAGAGAACAGTGAAATTAAAGAGAAACGAAACAGTTACTTGGTGTCTGTCTTCACGGCAGAACATCCTGGAAATTTGCAGGGTATAAAATTTGACCCTGGGAATGTACTACTAAACACATATCAGTAACATGTAGTAATGGGATTCATAGCTGGATTGAGCATTGATATGTTTGACGTACCAGATAAACGTCATGCCAGAATTTCGGAGGAAGCAGCAGTAGACATATTAATTGCATTTGGAATCACTGTGTTATTTTCTTATACATTCTGGAAAGGCAGCAAACCATTCTGGGGAAATGGATGTTTATCAATGTAATCGAATGATTAAAGAAGGAAAGATGAGGGAGAGTGGAGAACTACAGACTAATAACTTGTCATTAATTTTGGGGAATCTGTTGGAATCTATTATTAATGGTGTGTTATTGGATACTGAGAAAGTAACAGAAAAAAAAGTAGAGAGTATAATAATGCATTTATGAACGAAAAGTCACCTTTTAACATAAATATTATTATTGAGAAGAAGACTTTCATTGTTTACAAAAATATAAAATGCCGAAAAAATAATAGAACAATCTTATAATATAAAAACAATAACAGTAAACATACTACTACTGTACTCCACAAACAATTTAGGAGGAAAAATAAAACTATGCAAAAACTACTGTTCAATAAATAAGTAAATCAAAGCAAAACATAGATTAAACCAAGCCGAACTAAGGCAATTAAAGTAAATTACATGAAGTTAAAACACGCAGCCGAATCCTACCAAATCTCCCCATCACCCCTAGCATGAGTTACCATAACCGTATTTGTTCAGAATTATTCCTCTCAGAGGCCCCTGGGACGCAAGACACAGCCCTCACAGCTGCACAAATGCCCTGACTAATATAGCCAATAAAACAAGGTCTATATGGTTGAAATAGGGTCTCCATGTCCTATAAAAATGTTCCATTTTCTGGTGGCTATACTTATTTGGAATTCCAGTGGGGTGGGCTCCCATAGCTCACCTATACCACGATGAGAGTCCTGGGAGGTTTCCTGGAGCCCAGTTTATCAGAATGTTCTTCCTCGGACAAAATGAAAGAATACTAAGCAATCTCTTCCCATGAAAGTCCAAAGAGGGAACGTTCCGCGTACCCAACAGGAGAGACACCAGGTTTGCCTTGACTTCGATTCCCAAGACACCTTCCAAAACCCTTGCTATAGTGCACCAATACCTACAATGCTTGTGGTATGATCACAAGCAATACGTAATAGCTCCAACATCTTTTATACATTTGGGGAACATTGGGAACGCTCCTGTCTCACATTTCACAAGCTGCTCCAGTGTCACATGATCCTTGTGGAGTACCTTCAACTGCATAGCCTACGTCCTACTGCAAACTGAAATCTTCCTTATGTTCTCCCAAATACCCTCTCCCTCCTCTGGTGAGATATCCACCCACAATTCCTGAGCCCAGATTCCATAGAGGCGCTCTATATCCTTCGAGACACACCTCTTAATAAATGACAGTGGGTGCTGCCCGAGAGAGCAATTGTGGATTGAAGCTCTTTCCTCTCCACTTCCGACTTACAGCGTCCAACCATTAACGTAGTCTTTTTTTTCTGTATTAAGTTCCTCATCTGAAAGTAACAAAGAGGTCCCTCAAACATAACTCATATTTCTGGCTCAGCTGCTCGAAGGTCATCATGACTGCCATGTCAAACAAGTCTCCCTAACAGGAAACTCCTCTGGAATCCCAGAGCCGAAAGCCAGAATACATCATTCCCGACTGGAATCCTACCAATCCTACAATGGGAGTAAAAGGGGAAGTTTTGTTTTGTAAACTGGCCTTACTTTGTTGCATCATTTTCCATGCTTTAACCATGTTAAGGACAATTGGATTTCTGCAATGATACACAGCACTCCTTGTCTTGTCCATGAACAACAGATTAATGTGGCTGCATTTTGCCTGGGAGGCCTCAATGTCCAGGCAAACTGACTGCGTGTCTTGGCAAGTCCAATCAGCCACATAGGATTGCAGGGAAATTAGTTGGTATTTATAAAAGTTTGAAAATTCACACCCCTCATCTCCGCAGAAGCTGCAATTTAGCAAGCTGAAAGGCCACCTGTGGTGCCAGATAAATGGGCTTAACCAATTGTAATGCCTCCGTAGCACCTGCCTGGCCAGCATCAAAAGGACCATTCGCATGGGATAGAAGAAACGAGGAAGAACATTCATTTTAACCAGAGGATCTACCTAACCAGAATATTGGAATATTAGACTACATTACTTACAGCGTGGAAACAAGCCCTTCGGCCCAACAAGTGCACACTGACCCTCCGAAGAGCAACCCACCAGATTCATTCTGTCGGCTGCCTCTGCCGATGCTAAAGTTATGCCATTCGATCTTATACCATTAGTGAGTACTGCTGCTTTACAGTCACTATATAATTCTGCCATCCAGCAGGGAAAGACACGTCCACGGCCAAACCGTTCCAGGACACAAAAGAGGTATGGCCACTACAGTCAGTCAAATGCCTTCTCTGCATCCAGGGAGACTACAAAGCCTGGAATCGACCCTTGCTGGCATACCTGATCCATATTTAGCACTCTCCTAATATTAATAGAGGACCTGCGACTCTGAGTAAAACCTATCCGGTCCTCTTTCATAATGAAGGGCAAGCCCTTTCAAGCCTCAACGCCAATATTTCCGACAAAATTTTAAAGTCCACCTTTAATAACGATACAGGTTTATATGAAGTGGAGTCCTCTGGGGCTTTCCCTCTCTTGAGAATAAGAGAAACATTTGCTTCTCTCAGAGATGTGAGGCAGACCTGTCTAAAAGAATAATTGAATATATATAACATTGGCCCAGCCAACATGTCTATGAACTCCTTATAAATCTCACTCCGTACGCCACCTGGGCCGGTCGGTTTGCCACTCTGGAGCTGCCTTATTGCATCCTGTATTTCTTGGATTGTCAAAAGAGCATCCAAAAGAGACTCCTGCTCTGAAGTTACACCTGGGAGGTCGAGGATCTTAAAAAACGACTCCGTCTTCACCAATCTGTCATCACAATCCTCTAACTGGTACAACCTAGAGTAGAACTTACTGAATCTGCATTAACGATTTTGGGATCGCAGGTGATAGTACCAGCACCCTCTATATCCGATAGGTTGGTGGCACCCTTCTTTCTGGCAAAATACCATCCCAGTTTATCACCATACTCAAATAAGTACTACTTTGCAATTGACATCTCCCTCTTTGCTGTCTGGTTGAGCCCAGCATTCAAAGTAGCCCTGAGGGCAGTAATCCGCTGCAACCTATTTACAGACAGACTGTCAATGTATGCTGTGTCAGCTGCCTTCAGCCAAGCCTTGAGCATGCGCTACTGCTTCCACTTCTGCCGCTTCCGAGTCACCGATTAAGAAATGATCAAACTCCTTGCATTGGCCTTGGCAGTCTTCCAGAATACCGATGGATGACTGGCCGTACCCAAGTTAATATCCCCAAAAGAATCAAATTCCCGTGAATAGCACTCAATGAATTTGCTATCATTCAGGTGGAAAAGATCCATGTACCAGTGCCGTGAGCCTGTCCCATCGCCATTATCCTTGACCTCCATGTACAGTGCTCCATGATCAGACATTGCTATGTTCCCAATTCTGCAGGACAGCACTGAATTTACAAAGGTAATGGGGCAGAAAACATGCCAATCCTAGTATAGCACTTACGTGGGTTAGAAAAACATCCACCAATCTAGCTCCGTGTTCAGGTCCACCAGCTGCCTGGATGGCTGGGAAATACACTCGAGACCTGTCCACATCTGATCCGCCTCGCGGTCCATAAGTCAGTTAAATTGTGCGATGTGACCCAAGGGTCATCAACCTGGAAAGTGCAACCATTAGAAATTTGAGGGGGTGAGCTGGTGGCAATATTATTCAAGGTCCCATGTTCCTCTCCATGTATTAAATATTTAAGGATCATATTCATCCTTAATTTGTTCAAACAACTGAAATGATAGGTTGGTATGAATATATATAGCTACTCCTCCACTTTTCGAATTAAAGAATAAAAAATGAGCCGAACCTTCCCCGTGTAACTTTAAGTCCACCTTATCGGTTAGATGTGTTTCTTCAAGCAAGGCTACATCACCTTTTCCTTTCTGAGGCTTGAAAGTATCTTTAATCTCATAATCTGTGAATGCCTGCCCTTAACATTCCATGTGCACCATTTCAATGAGCGGCTAGCCATAACCATTCAAAGCAGCCCATGATGCACTAGGAGAAGAACCCCATTTATAGTATGCCAAGTGAAAGCAGTAGACAATTCGTATAAACTTGAAAATATGACTATAAAAACAACCAAATTAAAACTTCTAACAACTAATTCTACAATGAAACAACATATAATACAAAGATGTGAAGACTTTCCCACTTGCCTGCAGAGAGCACTCATACTACCCATTAATCCCCCATGACTCCTCCGAGCTGAAGCCGTTCCCCAAACCAGGCAAAACAAAGTTTAAAAAGTTGCATGCGTCTGAGAACAAGAAAATTAAAAGTGGGCATTTAATCCGTCCCATCAATACTTTGACCCGAGGCAGTCCTGGTGAAACAAAACTTAACCACCCGACCATCCCCAAACCCCCTTGCCCATTTCAAGCTAAGAGCGAGAAACGAAAAGCAAATGATAGAAAAATTAAGGATAATGGGAGAGAGTGATGAAAGGAGTAAAGAGAGAAAAATAAAAAAAAGGGACCTCTGCATACTGAAAAAAAAATAGGTAAACCAAGCAAACCCCAGAGAAAACAAAGGGAACATAACTGTCCGTATTATTTGAACCAGCCAGTCTACTTTAATGTGTCCAGAAGGTTCCTCGCGTTTTTCGGTGAATCAAGATTAAACACAGGCCCTCCATGGCTGAAACGTCTTGGAAAAAACATAATTCGTGATCCTTTGTAGATCAAACCTATGGATCTTTCCCCAGAGCTCGAGAAGCTTCCAGCACCGTTTTTTCTCTATCGTGCTGGACTTGCACAAGCACCGGACGGAGGCGCTGGTCTGATCCAGGCTTGCACAAATGCGACCCGCTGGGCCCAGTTGACCCGCTCTCAGTCTGCCAGACTTCCAGCTTCAAAAATTTTGTGAGCCATTGCTCGAAGAAGCTGACGAGCTGGCCTTCTTATTCACTTTCTGGCAGCCCGACCCGGCTGATGTTCATCTGACGGCTCCGATTTTCGAGGTCGTCGACCTACTCTGCTCAGACCGTAACCTACCATTCCAGTGCTTGGACCCGACCCGCCGAGGATTCTGCCATGGTTTCCGAAGTCACAGTCCATTGTTCCTCCTCGACGATGCACGGCCCGAGACGCTTGGTCTCCTGGTCCTGCTTCTGCAGCTTAGCTGATATCAGTTTCAGCCTGGTTCAGATCTCCTCCATCTGTGCAAGCTCTGAACTCCGAGACCAGGCACGACTCCACAGATAAGTCCCCTGGGGCGTTCGCAGAGGCCGACGTCACAGCCACAGGCGTATCCATTGCTGCAGTGCCGTGCTGGTTATGATCCTCGTGGTCCTTTTCCTTTAGCCATTTCCCTTACTCTCCTCATATGACATAGACCAGTACTGGGGATCAAAAGCTACCGATTTTACCACAATAGGGAAGAAAGAGAGGGTGAAAGCATCACTTTGCCTGGGTGTCTGTTGCATAGCTCAGCTGGGCAGACCTACTGGCTCGCCGCCATCTTGGATCTCACCCGAATAATCACTGTTTACAAGCTTTTTTTTGAAATGGTTTGAAGATTTTTTTGTAAGGGGAGACAATGGAGAACTATAAGATGTGATATAGTTAGATATTCAGGTGGATGTTTAAGAGTTCAGAAAGTCAATAGTAAATGAAATTGAACCAACGTGGTTCAGGGTGACTTTTGGAAATGGAAGGGTAAAAGTGAAGTTGGCCTTCAGTTAACGGAAATTGGAATATCGAAGTAAAGGCATTCTGCATAGATTGCATCCAGTGTGGATGAGATTATACCTGTGTTCTGTACTGTTTCAAAGAATGAAAGGTGATCTCAGGGAAACTTAGAAAATTCACCCACAGCACACTGACTAATACAGGGGCATGGAGAAGTGCAGCAGGCAAAGTTCGGGGGAAACCCATGATGTTCTACAAAAACATCAAGCTGAACAGAATAACAAGGGAAAAGTTAGGACCCATTTCCAAACCAAGGGGGCAAACAGTATGTGAAACTGTGGAACATTGATAGACTGTAACATGAGATCTTCACATCTATTTTAGTTGGGAGAAGGAAGATGCAGGTACAGAATTCAAAATGAAGGACTGGGAAGCTCTCGAACAGTTTGATATAAGATGTAAGTTGTGATTGATGATTTTGGATGATGTAAAGTCCAGATGAGTTGTATCGCAGGATACTGTTGGAGACAGACCAGGCTTCTCATTTGCATTTGACTGACATTTGACTTCACTCTAGTTTTTGCACGTTAGTAGAAGTGCTGGCAAGTTTTCCTGGAGGCTGTGTTTTAAGCTGCTGTGGAAATTCAGGAAGACAAGAGGCTTTGCTGACCCAACTCTGGATGAAACATGCTGACTGTAATTACAGCATCTTGATCTGCAACATGACCAACAAATGGAGAAGAGGCTGTAGAGAGGGGAATCTCTGTCAAATGGAATGAGGGAATTACCATCAGATCAGCCATGGTTTTGAAGAATGTTCGAGCAGGATTGAATAGCTGGCTCGTGCAACTTATTCAAATATGTCTGTCAGTTACAAGCCAATTTCCTTTTTCTCCTAGTGTCCCTGACTGGTAGGTAGTCAGTCACATCCTCCTGTTCCTGGTGAAGAGAAATCTGGGGCCTCACAAGCCTCCAAAGTTCTCTGCATCCCTGGTCGAGCAGTTGAGTGGCTGCCTCCTTTCCCTGTGTCCCAGTCTCGAGCAGTTGAATGACTACCTCCTGTTTTCTCCCTGTTCCTGAGCAGCAGTTTCAATGCTCTGAATGATGTCAAAAGGTTAAGAAAGGACTTGATAACAGGGAAATTCAAACTTGGAGCAGCATTACACAAAGGTATCGAGAAACTTCCCGATCAAACATTTTATGCATCTCGTCTGTTACTTTATTCCTGTCTCCTTTAATAACAGGGTGAAACATATACAACAGTGCATTTTTCCGACAATAAACCCACTTACAGGGAAAACAGATTAAAAAGATGGAAAGATTTATGGTTTATCCCTGAGCAACCCTCATCCATTCCATCCAAACAGAGTAAATGTTCCCTTTCATTGTGTTATGTAAAATGATGTAAGGAACTGGTTAACTGAAACTGTTTGTTTGGTGACTGTGACTAATGTCAGTCTCCGTGGATTCTAATTATCGCAGTGGAGGGTTTCCATCTTTTAATGATAAAAGGGCTCCATTCAATATGTTATCCTATCGTATGGGCGGGAGAATCACCGAGAGCACTAACAGGACTCGGCTGCTCCAGAGAGAGGGAGAGGTCAGAAACTGAGAACATTAGACTGGAAAGTTCCAACAGAGGATCAGAATCTGAGAATGTTATACTGGAATGTTTCAACAATGGATAAGAATCTGAAAACAATAGACTGGAATGTTCCAACAATGGGCAGGAGAATATCCTATTATGTTTGGATTCTTTCTACATATTATATGTGGCCGTTATCAACGCGGATCAAATATGCACTTTACATTATTCAATATTTTTATTATCCTATCCTGGCTATTGTTGGTGTCCCTGGTAAGTTTCACTGTCTATTTATTATTTGAATTAACTATGTGCGACTGTATTATTCTTCTTTTCATTTACTCTACTCTGTAAGTATTCAGCTCCAAACCACAACAACAACAGTGAAGTTGTTCATTCTTTCTCTCCTTCTTATTTTTTCTGGCACTGTGCCTTGTTGGTTAACCTACTCACTTTCAGGTATGAACCAGGATTCATTGCATCACTGCCCTTGCCCTTTAAATATTGAAAGCTTGGAGGTCACTGTCTTCTATTCTGGATGCAAACTCTTTCCTTCCTCTGACTCCATCTCATCCCTGGCCAATAACTGAGGCTGAAACAGACGAGTCACAACTATGGTGATCCCTTTGACCACAAGCTGATGACTGACAATATCCTGGCCATTCCTAATTTTAACTATTGATAACTGCAGATTATACTTCACTGGTTCATCCCATCTGCCGTTTGCACCTTCAGATATGAAACACAGTCTGAAAAAAGCCAATAATCTGCTGCTGGTTAACCAAATCTGAGTCGGTATTCCATAGCTTGAATCTAAACGCAGACCAAAATCCCATCATTCCTGTACGGATTGCTTGATATTGTTGTTGGGTCTGGCAATGCCTTTACTTTAATATTCACAAGCAAATCATAACATCTCTATGATATGGTCCTCAGTCTCCCTCTGTTCATGACACAAAGCCCTTTCAGTTGTTCACATTTAAACAGATTTCCTCGATGTCTAGTCTCTCAAATAATAATTTCATATCTACTGCCTCCAAGAGACACACACGCACATATCTAATCTGTAAGATGAATTTTCATTTGCTGGTTTGTATTTCCAGATGCATTATACTTTCTCAAAAAAATATACAATTTGTGAACAGTCAGGCAATGCGATATTTCATGAACTCCTATTTTGGAAATAAACCCAAACTGATTCTAGGTGAAGACACATACAAATTACAAACAAGACCGCATGCCTAATATAGGTTGTCTGACTGGAGGGGTCATCTTCTGCACATCGATAATACCTGAAGGTATCTCCAGACAGGACTTGAAAGAAACTATTGGATTTGCATATTCATCAATCAATACCTGCATCTCCATTCTAACCGATTAAAGATTTAGCAGCCCTCTTAGATGTATTCAATTCATGTGCATGTGTTATACAACCATTTCATCTTTTCCTAATAAATTTTGTGCCTAAGGTCTTTTTTCTCTCTAACACCTGATGGACAAGCAGGACAATGAAATCTTGTGTTTTCAAATAAACCCGTTAGAATATAACCTGGTGCCATGTGATTATTGACCTTACTCAACCCAGTCCAAAGCTAGCACCTCCTCATCATGGTTTTTATTGGTTAGCCTATTTTCTCTCCAAGCAAATAAATTGTCCTAACCCCATGTGCTCTTGTCTTGCATATTAATCTTTTGTCAAGTGCGTTGTGCATTCCCTTCTTGCAGTCCAGATATAATAGATCTTTCAGATCCCCATTATTCAACTTGTTTGTCACACTTTTTAATTTAAAAATGTTAAGAAAATCATTCAAACATGATGTATTCTTCATAAAATCATGTCGACATTGATTGATTGTGGTTTGACTTGCAAAGTTTCCTGTTGTTAATTCCTTAATAACCAATTTGATCAATTTGTCTTCAGTCCCAATCGTTTGCTCATACCTTTCCATTTCCGAGTGAAGTTTGTTATTCTAAGTTCGTCCAATTCCATAACCTCGACAGTCCGTCTTAATTCCTATGAAATAGGCACGAGGCTGCAAAAGATCGATTCCAATTGCTGTGTAAGAGGCATGGGTGGCTGATTGGACTCATTCTGTTCCTGATTTACAGACACGATGGGTTGAATATCCTCCTGAAGTTCCCACGTTGTAGTTTATATGGCTTGCATGTCCTGTGCCTGTTTGTGAGCAAGCCGCTCAAGATATCATTGTCCTCATCCTGTTGCTCAATGACAAGTTTGGGGACTGATGGAATCTCCCTGCTGTTTTGCCACTTTTCGAGTATTGAATTGTGCAGGCATGTCTCGTTGCTCATAGTGGGTAGCTCAGTGGTTAGCATGGCTGCCTCCCAGCACCAGAGATCTGGTTCAATTTCAGCCTCGGGTCGCTGTTTGTGTGGAGTTTGCGCATTTACCCTGTGCATGCAAGGGTATCTGTCGTGAAGTTTCCTCCCACAGTCCCAAGACGTGCCAGTTAGGTGCATTAGTCAGGGATAATGTTAGGCTGCAGAGGTTGGGTTGGGAAGGGGGTTGGGGAATGGGGTTTGTATGGGATGGCCTTAGGAGGATCAGCGTGGAGTCGATGGGTCAAATGGTCTGCTTCCACACTGTAGGAATTCTATGATTAACACCTTCATTGCAGAAATCAGTTCAGGGAATAATATCTGAATTAATACCAGTACGCTTTCTTCGTGAGGCGATTAAATCTGTGCACATTACTCCAGATGTGATCTCACTAAGACCCTGTGCAGCAGCAGCCACTCTTTACCAGCCTGCTGTAAGGTTCCCACTCAGGTTAGAACAGGCTCAACTGTCATGGGAATACACAACATTGTTGAAAATAAGTGGTGTGCTGACCTTTATTTCAGAATGTTTTGAGTCCAGGAGTAAGGGCATCATACTGCAGCTGTACAGTCCCTTGGTGAGACCTCATCTCGAACATTGTGCAGTATTGTGTGCAGTTTTGGTCTCCGTATCTAATAAAGAACAAACCTAACATTGGGGGAGAGCAGCGAAGGATGACCAGACTGATCTCTGGAATGACAGGCTTGTTGTGGGAGCAGAGTTTGGGGCCACTGTACCTGTATTCCATGAAGTTTAGGAAAATTGGCGAACTATATAAAACTCTGACATGTTGAGACAGATTGGAAGCAGGGATGATAATTCCCCTGGTTGGGAATTCCAAAACACAGGCTCACAGTGTGAGGTCAGACAGGTCAAAGTGCGTTGAGATGAGACTAAATGTCTGCACTCAGAGACTGGTGAACCTGGGGAATTCTCCCTGAACAGGCTGTGAAAACTGAGGTACTGAATATAAATAAGGATTTCAAGACACGGAAGGGATGAGGAGAGTGCAGGAGTTTGGTGTGGAGGTATAGAATCAGCAATCATTACAGGCAGTTATCCAATAATGTGGCAGCTGTGTTCCTGTGGAATACCGTATTATAGGAAAAGCTGCAATATAAATAATGGGGCCAATGGGAAAAACAGGATTGGGTGCGAACCCCCAAAATTGCCAGTAAAAATCAAAACAAAAATATTATTCAGCTGAACAAAAACAATAGCACAGACTACATAAACCTTAAAACTGTATGCTGTAATGAATTAGTACAGTAAATGTTGCACTTTACACTACAGTCACTGACTACAGCACTGTACCTTTCACCAAGATCTTCACCAGAAATCGTGCGTGCTGACCGAACATTCAAGGCCGATGCAGAACTCTAGTTCTCTCTAAGATATTCCCCTCCCGGTTTGAAATAAAATTCCTTCTAAATCCTACATTCGGGCACAGTTTCAAGGCTTGCAGAGCGGATTACATTCCTGCTTTATCTGACATACTGGGGTGCATTTGGCAGACAGCGGAATCCTGAGGCTGGGATTTGCTGTTCAGCTGGTGCCAGAGACCGTCTCCCATAACAGTGAACGGGAGCTCGCTTTGTAAAGAAAGGGGCACAATTCACTAAATGAGTTGAAGCAAAATTGTGTTTAATAAACACACCTGTATTGGATTAATGCCTATATATTGAATGGAGGATCAAAATTTATGGACCAAAGCGAATGCAATAGTTCCTATTTTATATGTTTTGATGTTTAAACATGCTAAAGGATATGTGCGTGGAAAACTGAATTGAGGAGATTTTCACCATGAATAGAATGGAGGATGCTCAGTGTGTTGAATGACCTACTCCTTTCCCGATGTTTCTGTGCAGTCTGTGGGAAACCTCTCTAAGTGTTGGCAACAGCTCTCAGATGTTAGGAAGGAGGTCAATAGGATAGTGTTTCCAGTTCGAATACTGAGTCTGGTGCCGGGTGATCTGTACGATTTTGTCCTTTAAGACCTCGGAGCAGTTTGATACAATAGAGTGGATTGCTTTGCCGTTTCCGAGACCATTGAATAGTTTTTCACATATCTGTTTGTCTATAGTCACTTTTAGAGCCAGACCAGGAAAGCACTGGAGACCCATTTCTGAAAGTAAATTGAGGAAGGAAATTGGTGTTTTCAATCGACATTGGCTTCAAGGTCACTGTTAACGACTCCAGGTTTTACATCGCAATATTTTATTAATTTAAATTTCCACCAGCTTGCAGACCATTAGCCTGGTCTGGATTAATAATCCAGTGACATTTCCACAACAGCACCATCTCCGCATAGGTTCCTATGTGAAACCACACTGACCTGATTATTTCTGTGTTGCTTGACATCCCATGTAAAAAATAACACCCACCAATGTGACTATCGCGACGGGACCCAGGGCATGGGAAATTGTCAGATCATAGTAATTCTCTTGTTATGGGATCGGACATAGCTGAGCAATTTTCGACATTGCCAGGGAGATACCACAGTTGGAGCTGGAATGAAACAGCTTCCCCAGGGACACATCTTGTTGTGCAGCACAAGTCTTCAGTCCTATTGCAGGAACGGTGTCTGGGCGCATTGCTTTTGTCGTATTTATTGTGTTCAGCTGTTTCTTCATGCCATATACAGTAAATAAGATTGATTAAAGACTGGCATCTTTCATTCTGCGGGCAGCATGGCGAGGGTGAGGTGGACCATCAACTCAACACGTCTGGCGCAGATAATACAACCATGTCTTTTATACTGATGTACAGGGCTGTCCCGTTATTTCGGATGGCGATATTCATGGAATCCTGTCCTCCAATGAGTTGTTCAATAGTCCATCGAAATTTATGTCTGGATGTGGCAGCACTGCAGAACTTCGATCTGATCTGTCAGTCTTGGGCATATCGCCCTCTGTATCAGATCTTAGTCCTGTTGTTACGAATATAACCAGTCAAGTGCGGTAGCTTTAATGTGTTGTCATCACGTTTATGTACGCATGGTTCCTACCCTATCATGTTCACCCATACTCGTCGCTGAACCATAGATAAGCTTGATGGAAATGGTAAGCTGATGGATTATCCTGGGGAAAATGTGACAGAGTGTAGTTGAATACAATTCTGCTGCTGCTGTGATTCGACCGCATCACATGAATGCCCACTTTGTGCTCCAATATGTTCAATTTAATTCTACTGACTAATTCCCCGTTCACAACAAGACCCATTCACCCATCAGCCCTGTACTCAGTGTCTTAACATGGTTTCTGATGTGGTAACACTTCCATTTTCCTATCTCATTCTGCTGAGGGTCTCTCCCTGGTGTCACACCTACAAATTGTTACTTTATTCAAACCTCTTAACATATGCATCTGAATCTTTTCGATTCCCCCCAATGCCATCTTCTGTGATTGATGTGAATGATTTCCCCCCTGTTTCTCTCCCTGCGCATGATTAAGAGCTCTGCAGTGTCAGTGATGCCAGCTTTATGCAGTTTCAGATCAATGAATTTGTGCACCTTGCATTATTGGTCACTTCCCAATTCCTGGCATTCCGTGTTAGACAGGGCATTTGAGCAGCTTTAACACACGTCTATGGAACTTGTTCAAAAACAGAAATTGCTGCCAAAACTCAGCAGGTCGGGCAGCATCTTGTGGAGTGAAAGAAGAGTTAATCTTTCATGGCCAGTGGCCCTTCTACAAAGCTCCCATTTTCTCCAGCAATATTTGCATTTTTATTTCCAGCATCCATAGTTCTTTGTTCAATTGGCAACTTGTTCTGAGCCTACTCATTTCGAGAGAAACTCAACAGGTCTGGCATCATCTGCAGAGACAGAGAAACCGAGTTAGCGTTTCAAGTCCAGTATGACATTTCTTCAGAACTGAAAAGGATTGGAAAATGAGATTCATCATCCCTTGACAGATGTGGGGAGTGGGTTGACGGGTAAAAGAAGGTGTGGCAAAAGATAAGCATGCATTTAGTAGTGGTGAACGAGAAGATCATGTGAAATAGCTTTAAGTTAAGCTGTGAATGGGGAAAAGGGGTACTCTCTATTGAGTGAAAGATAACGAAGATGCAACCACACAAGGTCATTGGGAGGCCAGGAGGGAGAATGTACAGAAAGTGGAGAACAGTTATAATGGGGACAGACTGTGAAGTTCGGAAGTTGTACATTAACTCCTACAGGCTGTAACGTACGAAAGTGTAAAATGAGTTGTAACTCGAGCTTGGGTTGTGCTTCCTCGGAACATTGCAACAGCCTTGGGCGAAGTGTTAGCATGTGAGCAAGGTAGGTTACTGAAATGGGAAGCAATGACAAGGTCAGGGTTATTTCTACAGACAGAGTGGGAGTTTTTCTCAATGCAATCGCTGTTTGATCTCGCCAGTATAGAGAGACTGCATTGTGAGCAGCCATGACAGGAGACCAGATTGAAAGTTTACAAGTGAAATGCTGCTTCACCTGGAAGGTATGTTTGGGGCCTTGGACAGCGAGGAGGGAAGAGGTGAATGAACAAGTGTTGCACCTCTGCAATTGCATGGGAAGGTGCCATGGCGGAGTGGGGAAGTGTCCGGAATGATGGAAGGTGACATAGAGGGAACGGTCGCTGTGAAAGACTGAATGTGGGCAGGAGGGGAAGACGTGTTTGATGGTGCTGTCCTGCTGGCGCTGGTGGAAATGGCGTAAGATGATTATGTGAATGTGGATTCTAATGCAGGAGGAAGTGTGGACAAGGAGGAATCTATCCTTGTTCTGGGACTGAGGGGACGGATTGAGAGCAACACCGTGGGAGATGGGACAGTCATAGCTGAAGGTCCTGTCCACCAGATTTAGGGGATTTCTGGTTTGAAGGGAAAGGAGGTCATGTTAGACGCAGCTCACAGGAATTTGGTATCATTAAACAGAAATAGCAGAGATGGAGAAACTTGGAAAATTGAGTCAGCCTCCGCTGATCATGTGGTCAGCCACATGCAGAAGTTTTCCCTGAATGATTGAAAAGAATCAGGCATCGAAGTTGAGGATTTCTGCCTCACATCTGGTCTGAAGCAGAATGTGAAAATAGACCCAGAGAAAGGTCAGTGAGTATAGGTGAGCAGACATTGAAGCAGATATCCCAAAGCTCTCAGTAATTATTGTTTCTATTCAAAAAGAAGAACTCGATGAGAAGGTGAACAAAGGTTCTCAAGGATACTATTGATACGCAATAGTGGAGGGCCAGATTTACGATGTTTATTTCAGTGACAAGAAGCAGATGCGAATCATGAATTTCTGCCTTCTGCAAGCCAACCAATTCTGAATCCAGATAGCCAAATCTCTTTGTATTCCATACTTCCTGACATTATGAAAGAGCCTTCCATGGGGAACCCTAACAAATGCCTTTGCTGAAGTCCACATGAACCACATCCACTGCTCGAGCGTCGTCGACCTGTCTTGATTCCACATCAAAGAAATCAATAAGATTAGTGAGGCATGACCTGCCCCTCACAAAGCCACACTGACTGCCTTGAATCACACTATGCTTTGCCAAATAGACAAAAATCGTATCCCTCAGAATTTTTTCCATCTTTGCTGACCACAGATGTAAGACTAACTGGTCTCCAATTGCCAGGGATTTCCCTATTACCCTTCTTGTGTTCTATCGAAGTGCTCAAGAAGACTTGTACATTCTGGAAGATTTGAGACTTGGTGCAGGTCAGCCATGATCTTAGTGAAGGGCTAGGCAGGCTTGGGAGGTGAGTGACCTGCCCCTGTTTATGACGTTCTCACATTCTGTTATTGGAAAGTTAGTGGGTGTTATTTTCCTGGAAGTTCTTTTATGGAATGTTACAGTCAGGGAGACCAGAAGGCTTTGTGAGCCACCACTGGTGAGTTATGGGGGCTGTATTCACAGTGAATCTGGGTCTCCAATATGATCAATAAATGAAGCACAAGTTACAGAGAGGGGAAGCCCTGTACAGGGATGAGCGACCTCTTTCATAGCCAACCTGGGTCCTCCAATTACATTTTCTAAATGTCCAAAACCGTGTGGGACAGTCTGGAGGGACCGAATGGTCTCCTCTGTTTCTGTGCACCAGGGTATACCAGTAAGTGGCCTCTAACTGCTCTTGTCTAGCAGGTTTGAGTGATTAAATGGAACACAGAAACAGAGGACTGAGGAGCAGGAGCGTGTCATTGGAGACTTTGAGCCTTTTCCACCAGGCACTAAGATTCTGGTTGATCAGGTTGTGGTCTCAGCCCTGCTTCCCTGCCTGATCCCATTATTCGTGGCTCCCTCTCTGTAAAATCTTTAACTAACTCAGCTTTGAATACTTGTAATCAGAGAGGCACCGCAAATTTCTGGGGAAGTGAATTCACACTGGAAAGACCCTTTTAGAATTTTTCCTCATCCCTCTAATAGAATGAGAGAGTCATACAGCATGGAAACACGTTCTTTTGTCCAAATTGTCCATGCCGATCAGAAATCCTATTCTGATCTAATCCCACTTGCCGGCATTTGGCCCACATCCCTCTGAACTATTCCAGATACATTTTAAACATTTAATTGTTCCCGCTTTCACTACTTCCTCTGGCAGTACACCCACCAGCCTCTGCATGAAATAAAATCCCCTATGGTCCCTTCTAAGTGTTTGCCCTGTCACCTTCACCCTATGCCGTTTAGTTCTGGGCTCCCCTACACTGTGAAAAAGTTCTTGGCTATTCAGACTAGCCATTCCCTTCAGGACTTTTTAAACCTCTGTCATGTCACCATTCAGCCTGTGACAGTCCGGGGAAAAAGCCTCAACCTGTTCATTATTTCCGAGTAGCTCAACCCTCAGGTTCTAGAAAATCTTTGTCAATCTTTACTGCACCCTCTCAAGCTTAACAACATCCATCCTTTAGCAGTACCAACTGAATTGCATGCCTCGCCAACGTCCTGTACAAGTGCAACAAAATACCCCAACTCCTATTCTCAATATTCTGACCGATTAAGGCAAGCATGTCAACCACGTTCCTCACTACTCTGTCTACCTAAACGCCACTTCAAGAAACTATAAATCTTCACCCGTAGGTATCTTCGTTGAGCACCAATCCCCAGGGCCCTACCCTGCTTTAACTTACTAAAACGCAAAACCTCACAAATATCTAAATTAAACTCCATCTAACAGTCCTTGACTCGTTGATGATCAAGGATCCCGTTATATTATGAGATAATCTTCTTCACTGTCCACTGCAACTTTGTTGATGTTATCTGTAAAGTTACTAACCATGTCTCCGATAATCACATCAAAGTTGTTTATATCCGTGATGAAAAGCAGTGAGCTCAGCACTGATTCTTTCAGCACACCGCTGGCCACAGGCCTTCAGTCTGGAGAACAATCCATTATCTTCAATCCAGTTTTGTATCAAAATGGTTAGCGTTTTCTCGATCACACATAACCTAACCTTAGTAATCTGTCTCCGATGGGGAACTTTAATAAACGTCTTGCTGAAGTCTGTGTAAACAATGTACACCACAGTGTCTTCTTCAATCTTCTTTGTCACATCTTCATAATACTCAACCACATCAATGAGATATGATTTCCATCGTACAAAGCTATACTAACTATCCCTAATCAGTCCATTTCTTTCTAAATAGATGTGAATCACATTCCTCAGAATCCCCTTGAACAAACTCGCCTCCATTGACGTTCGGCTGATTGGGTCGATAATTCCCTGTGTTTTTTTTTTGGCTCACTGTTCCCTTTTCAAGCCCCGCTGCTCCACTGGCCACAAAAAAATAATGATAACGAGGTTGGTGATGTGGCCAACGATATAGTTCTCAGAGTGCGTCAGGGTCAGTGTTAGGGACAAATCTGGCAGATATCTTTAATCAGCTAAAACAACACCTTTATGACCAAAACAAAGTTACTGAAACTACGATGGAAAGAAGAATGACGAGAGGATATTACAAATATGTACATTGATATTTGCCTTTGATAAATACTGAGAAACACACACACACACACACACACACACGCACACACACACACATATTGTCGATAAGACACTGAAAAGCACAACATCTGCAAAGTTAAATTGAAAGAGCATTGTCCAAATATAATTCGAAATCATAAACAGAGGAATAATGAGAGTTTGACCTAACTGTTGTTCTATCTGTAGAGTCATCAAGTCCTTCAGCTTGGAGCGAGGGAGTGGTCCTTTGGACCAAACTGTTCAATGCTCCCCCAAATATCTAACTACACTAGCGTCATTTCCCAGCACTTGGCCCATAGCATTCTCGTCCTTTCCTGTCCATGTACTTGCCCAAATGCCGTTTCAATATCGTTAATATAAGTGCTTCAACCAGGTCATTCCCTTTGTGAACAACTCTCTGTGTAAATCAATTTCCATCAGTTTCCCTTTTATTCATTCCGTCTCACATCAAAGTGATGCTCTCTCTTCCTCGATTCCCAACACGAGGGAAAAGGCTGGCTCCATTCACGCGATCCATGTAAACTTCTATAAGATTCATCTTAGTATCCAATGCTCTCAAGAAAAAAACTCCTCGCTTGTCCAACCTCTCCATATAATTCATACTGTTGAGTCCGAGCAACATGTTTGCAAATTCCGTATGCACACGTTCCAATTTAAAAACATCCTTCCAATCGCAATGTGACCAAACCTGAACAAAACACGACAAGTGCAGCCTCACCAACCTTCCTGTATGACTGCAACATGACTTCCCAACTGCTCTACTCCAAGTCCTGACCGATGCATGCTCGAGTGGGAAGAGCCTTCCTCACTGCCTTGTGTAACTATGACCCCACTTTCAGAGAACGGTGGACCTCAACTCCATGGTCACTCTGCTCAACTGCACTTCTTAAGCTCCTACCAATCACCATGAAACTTCTAAGTTGATCTAACGTTGCCAAAATATTCCTCGGCCCACTTCTCCAGTTTGATCAAGTTCCTGCTGCAATTTCTGATATACTTCCTCACTGTCCACGATACCACCTATTTTAGTGTCATCTTCAAGTTTCCTAATCATGCCTTGTACATTCGCAAGAATATCATTGATATAGATAACAAACAGCAATGGGCCCAGCAGCGACCCATGAGGCACCTCATGTATCACAGGCCTCCTCTCCGAAAGCATCCTTCCACTACTATCCTCTGTTTACTACCATCAAGCCAATTATGTATCCATTGTGGCAGCTCCCTCTGGGTTCCATGCGATTCTAACCTTCCAGAACAGCCTATCAATGGTAACTTGTTAAAGGCTTTCATGATAACCATACAGAATACATCTACCGCTCTGCCCTCATCAACATTCCTGGTTACTTCGTCATTTAACACAAACACATTTGAGAGGCATGATCTCCCACTCACAAAGCCATGCAACCTTTCCAGTCTAAAAACAACTAACTATTAATAATAATTATTTAAAAAATAATAATAACAAACGGAGAAATATTAATAAGGTGACATTTTTAGTGGAGAATGAATTACCCATTGTATGTGATATTGGAACGTGAATCATGGGTGAAGGGTAGAATAGATTTTGTATCTGTGTCACTCAACTGTGTTGAAAAAAAGCAAGGGTGGCATGGTGGCTCAGTGGTGAGCACAACTGCCTCAGTGTCACGGATCTGAGGTTGATTCCAGCCTAGGGTGACTCGATGTGGAGTTTGCATATTCTCACTGTGTTTGTGTGTGTTTCTTCTGGGGTGCTCCATTTTCCTCCCATAATCCAAAGATGCACAGGTCAGGTGAATTGGCCATGCTAAGTTACCCATAGTGTTATGTGCATTCATTCGGGGTAAATATAAGTAGGTGAATACGACTGGGTGGGTTGTTGTTTGGAGGGTCGGTGTTGTCTTGTTGGGCCAAATGGCCTGTTTCCATATTGTAGGGAATCCGAAAAGAAAACTATTTCTAAACAAACCCTATCTTTACAAATGCATGTATATCCTCCTCTTCTTACCCTCACGAGCACGGAGCACTGGAAGCAAACTGAATGTTTCCACTGTAGTGGTCCTGCCTTTTATCCTTTTCCCTAGCTCTCTATAATCATTCTGCAGGACGCATCACTATTTATATCAGTGTCATTTGTACCAATGTGCACAATGACTTCTCCCCACCACCCAAACCCGGTGAGAACGTTCTGCAGCCGCTCTGAGACATCCTGGACCCTGGCATGTAGGAGGCTACACATCATTTAGGATTCCCATTTGCAGCCATGGAATCTTCTGTCTGTTACCCTCACTATCGAGTCTGAATAATTACTTCTGTAGTTATTATGCTCGTACAATATTCTGACAATGGGATTTCTTCCTGAAACAGTTGGATTTAGCTGAATTGCTCTGCTTCAGGCAGTGGGGAGATTCCAATGAATCCTCATCAGGAATCCTCCATTCATGGGAAAGACGACTGCGCTTTTATTCTCACTCCCAGGCATTGCTGTGATAAGCGACAGGGAAACAGAAAGGGAGTAATAAACTGTTCCTCCACAGATAGAATACATTTTCCATTTGTAAGTTCAAGCCGGAACGTTATCAGTCTCACACTGGACCATGTGAGCTCTCATTGAACATTGTCTGATCTATATGACTCCATCACTTTCGCGACTCCAGTTCAGTGCATTATTACGGAATCAATTCATTCACAATAAATGGTCCTACTTGTTTTGAAGATGTGTTAATATGTGCTTGTATAACGAAAAAATAATCGTTTCATGTCTTCACAATATTTGTGTTAAAATGAATATTCTTAAACATATACAGCAATTGCTGGAAAAGCTCGGCCTGTCTCTCAGAATGTAGGAAGAGAATTCAGATTTCAATTTTTCGGTCCAATGACCTTTCCTTTGAACCTGACGTATTTATAAATTATTTCCCCAGTTTTATGCTACCATTCAAGAAGAATTATCCATCCGGTATTCACCAACTACACTCTTCTCAAGATCATATATGGTCAATAAAACATCCCTCATTCTCAGGCTGAACTGTTAATTCTTCATAACGTAATGCCTTCATCCCAAGAACGAGTGAAGAGAAAAAATCTCTACAACGTTTCGAAAACAATTTTTTTTTTTCAGTTTAGGCAGTTAAAACTACACATAATACAACAGATATAATCTCTGCAATGTTCTGTAGTGATGCAGAAAGCATTGCTAAATTCATACCCAACACCCCTTACATGAAACAGAATCCTTCCATTTACCTTCCAAATCACTTGCAACATCTTCAGGGTAATTTGATGTGATTCCTGAACTAAGACACACAAATCCCACTGTACGACTGAGTTCTGCATTCTCCTTGCAGTGAAATAATTATCTGCTGTTCTGTCTTTTCCCCAAAACAGAAAATTTCCATCACATTAATATCGTATTGTTTCTATTCTGCTGAAGCTTTGCTCACAGCCGTCGTCTGTCTGCATGCCATTGCTTGATGCTGTGCCCTCCTCCAGTCTGTGTCCCATTGCAGACGTTCTGCAATCCCACTGTCTGTATCCCATTGCAGACTCTCTTTTCTCCCACTGTCTGCATCCCATTGCAGACGACGTGCACTCCTCCTATCTTTATTCCATGGCAGACGCTCTGCCTCCCACTGTCTGCATCCCATTGTTGATGTAATGCCCTCGGCTGCCTGTAACCCATTGCAGACACTCTTTCCTTCCCCGTCTGACTCCCAATCCGACGCACTGCCCTCCTCCTATTTATATGCCATTGCAGATGCTCAGCTCTCCCTTACTGGATCCCATTGCAGACGCTCTGCCCTCCCCGTCTATATCCCATTGCAGGCGCTCTGAAGTTCGCTATCTGTATCTCATTGCAGATGCTTGCCCTCCGCCGTCTGTACCCCATTGCAGACCCACGCCATCCCCCTGTTCGTATCGCATTGCAACCACTGTAAACGTAATGCCCTCGGCTGTCTGTATCCCATTGTAGAGTTCTGCCTACTCTGTCCGTATCCCATTGCAAACATAGTGCCCTCTCCTGTCTGTATCCCATTGCAGGCTCTCTGCCCACCACCTGTCTGCATCCCATTGTAGATCCTCTCCCCTCCCTGTCTGTACTTCATTGCAGTCGGTCTGCCTCCTCCTGTTTATGTCTCATTGCAGACGCTCTGCCTTCCCCCATCTATATCACAATGCAGACGCACTGCCCACCCTCTGTCTTTTCCAACTGCAGACGGTCATCCCTCGACTGACTTATCCCATTGTAGATGCTTTACCCACCCCTCTCAGTATGCCATTGCAGACCCCATGCCTCCCCCGTCTGTATCCCATTGTAGATACTCTGCCCTCCACTGCCTGTATCCATTTTCAGATGCTCTTCTCTCCCCCGTCTGCATCCCATTGCAGACAGTCTACGCTTCCTCGTGTGCATAACATTGTGGACGCGCATCCCTTCCCCTGTCTGTCTCCTGTTGCAGGCTCTCTGCCCTCCACCTGTCTGTGTCCCATTGCAGGTGACCTGTCCTCTCCTAGTCTGGGTTCCATTGCAGACGCTCTGTCCCTCCCCCGTCTGTTTCCCAATGCCGACGCACTGCCCTCCCCCAGTCTGTATCCCATTGCAGACGGTCTGCCCTTCCCGTATCACATTGCAAACCCATGCCCTCCCCTGTCTCTATCCCTTTGCAGACGCTCTGTTCGCCCCTGTCTGTATCCATTGCAGATGCTCTGCCTTCCCCCTGTCTGTATCCCAATGCACACGCTCTGCCCTCTCCCTGTCTGTATCCCACTCCAGACGGTCTTCCCTCCCCATGACTGTATCCCATTGCAGATGATCTACCCTCTCCCGATCTGTGTCCCATTGCGGACATTCTGCCCTGCCACGTCTGTCTCCCATTGCAGACCCGCTGCCCTCCCACTGTCTGTTCTGTATCCCAGTGCAGATGCTCTGCTCTCCCCCTGTCTGTTTCCCATTGCTGATGCTCTGCACTTCCCCATCTGTATCGTCCATGAATGGTAAAGGTGACTCAGGAATTTTCTGCACTTACACCTTGTTTTCAGGCAAAACAAAGTAAGAGAGAGAGAGACCAATTGGTTGCTGACTCTGAGTGAAGTAATATTTTTCTCCCTCTCTGTGTGAAAAAATGCAATAATGTCAACAGAACACCAAACTGGACCTTGTGCGATCTCCATAACCACTTTCTGGAATGGCTGATAATGAACTATATGCAGGTGCATCATTGTTGTTATTGTGCACAGTTTGCCTTTCATCAGCAAATAAAAAGTGCCAGCTTTATAATTTGATGACGTGTGTCTGCGTAACTTTTTAAAAATGGTTTGATATCTTCATAATATTTGCATTAATATCAATGCATCTCATTCATAAAAATTGTCTCGCTTAAGTCTCCTTAACAAGCTAAAATATGTATCCAGCTGATACTCTTTTCTGAAAATCTTGGCTCTGGCCCGTAACGTCGAATTTCCTGTTCCTTGGATGCTGCCTAACCTGCTGTGCTTTAACTAGCAACATATTTTCAGCTCTGATCTCCAGCATCTGCAGACCTCACTTTTTACTCTAATGTAGATCATGCTGTATTTCTGATTGTACAGAGTCTTTGCTTCTGTGATTGCATGGCTGTGGAAGGCTAATCATTGAGTACCTTAAAATAGGATTTGATAGATTTCGGAAGAATTACAAAGTTTTTAAGACAGAACTTGTGATATTTTCTGAAAACATGTCAATGGCAAGATTAAGAGAAAGAAATGTGCAGCATTCTTACAGTTTGATGCCAGATAATTGAGCACCGGGAAATAGCAGAACTATGGGGCAAATGCTTTAGTTATGCCTTCACAGAGGAAAACAAAACAAAAAGAAAACGTCCTAACAATACTAGGGATCTTTATTCTGCGGGGAAATAGGGAATAGAATGAAAATAGCAACTAAACAGTTTGGAGAACGTATTGGGCTGAAATTAATGGGCAGAGACAAACTCAACAGAGATTTATAAAATGGGAATCATATTTGAGAAAGTGGCTTTTAGCAAAATTATGGAGAAGCTATCAATGCCATACGCGTAGAATCTCTGAAAGATTTTTGGTAAAGCCCCAAGTCTATTGTGCGAATTCGAATCCTGTGGGACTGAGGCTAATAAATGGTGATAGTTTTAGAATGGGAGAGCTGGCAGGAAACACTAAGTAGGAATAGAACAACGTTTGTTTTTTTTAAATGGAAGGCTAGGAGGATACAGCAAAGATCGAGGCTCGGGCCTCAGCTATTCCCAATTCACAATATTCCCAAGTCCGCTGACAACAATAAACGATGTCAGCATGTGAGTTTGTGAGGAGGATGCAAAAAAGCTCCCAAGTGACTGAGACAAGTGGAATTGCTGGGAATATACGTGGCAGATGGAGAGCAATGGGAGAGATGAAATGTTGCTTACTTTGATGGGAACAACAGAATGGCATCCTCTCATTCGAAAAGGGATTGGTTGAAAAATGTTGCTCTGTAAAGGAACTTAAACTGTATTTTTGTTTATTTCTGCGCAGCCCTCTAGGTACATGTAGGGCAGTGTGTTCTGAAGCCAGAAGTCAATACCAGGAATGACATTGGCACGCTGACCAGTATATATAGACTCAGCAAGTGGGGAACTGCATCATTGAAATGAATTTGGATCTCCCTGTACACCAGTCACTGAAAGCAATATTGCAGGAGCAGAAAGCAGGTAGGCAGATAAATGGTGTATTCACCTTCATTTCATGGGAATTGAGTACAGGAGAAAGAGTATCTGACTGCAGCTGTACAGAGCCTTAGTGAGACCCCATCTCCAACATTGTACAGTATTGTGTGCAGCTTTGGTCAACTTACCCAAGGAAGGACAAACCTGACATTGAGGGAGTGTAGTGAAGTATGACCAGACTGATCTCTGGGATGACAGGCTTGTTGTTGGAGCAGAGTTTGGGGCGACTGGGCTTGTATTCCATGGGCTTTAGGAAAATGAGTGGTGATCACAGTGAAATATATAAAACCTGACAGAGTGAGACAGATTGGAAGTAGGGATGGTAATTCCCTGGCTTGGACATCTAAAACTAGGGGCCACCGTTTTAAGTACAGACAGGCCACTTTGCATTGAGATGAGAATAAATGTCTACACTCAGAGACTGGCGAACCAGGGGTACTCTTTTCCAGATCAGGCTGTGGAAACCAATGCGCTGAACATAAATAAGGAGTTCTGCAAATTATAGGGATACAGAGAGAGCAGGACTATCGTGTGAAGATGGAAAATCAGCTATCTGTCTAGGTTGTTCTCCAATAACGCAGTAACTGTGTTCCTGTGCAACACCATGTTGTAGAAAATTGCGCAATATTAATAATGGGGTCTATGGGAAAAAGAGGGTAAGGGATGTTCCTCCAAAAATATCAGTCAAGCCAAAAAATTAATTTAGTCTAACACACACACTAGCACAATTTAAATAAATCTTTAAGCCACATCTTGCCAGAAAACAGTGCTGTAAATGTAACACTTTCAAACTACAGGTCACTGACTACGGCAGTGTACATTTCACTGCACTCTTCACCAGAAAGCGCGTGGGGCTGACTGACCACGTGATGGCGATGGGGAAATTCCAGTTCTCCTCAAGATTCTCCCACAGTTTGAAATAAAGTTCTTTCTAAATGTAGACTACAATTCCCCCTTTCAGTCTCTGTTTGAAGGCTTCCAGAGCGGATTGCATTCCTGTTTTAGCCGAACACATTGTACATTTTGCAGGCAGAGGATCCCGAAGATGAGTTTTGCTCCTGGCAAGGCTCCTGGCAAGGAATCGCATCACAGTGAATGAGAGTTCACTTCATGGAAAAAGGTTCACGAATCACATTGCAGCCAAATTGTATTTAATCAACACACATTTTCAGAGAACTGCCTGTATACTGAATTCAGGAGCAAAATTGACGTGCTGAAGGGACTACAGCAGTTCTCATTTTATATTTCACAATGTTTAAACATGTTAATGGATATGAACATTATATGGTGAAAACTGCATTGAGGAGATGTTCGGCCATTAACTCGCTCAGGGAAAGCTCAATGTGTTGTATGACGTACTTATTTCCCTATGTTTCTGTGCAGTCTGTGGAAAACTCTGCAAATATTGTCACAAGCCCTCAAATGTTAGGAAGGAGGTCTCTGCAGGGTCAAGAAGATTGTGTTTCTCGTTCACCTTTCTGACACCCAGGTTGGAGCCGGGTGTTCTCTACTGGTTTATCCATGAATACTTTGGAGAAGTTTGATACAAATTAGTTTCTTGATTGGCCATTTCAGAGATCATTGAAGAGTTTATCACATCTCTGTGTGTCTGGAGTCACGTTGAGGAAAGCACCGGAGATTCACTTCACTGAAGTACTTTGGGAATGGAGAATCGATGTGTACAATCAACATTGGACACAAGATCACTATTACTGACAACAGATTTTAGATGTAGATGTGTTATTGATCGTTTTTAACTTCCACCAGCTGCCCAAGCATTACCTTGTCTGTATTAGTAATCCAATGACAATTTCACAACAGCACCATCTCCACATTGGGACCTATCAGTAACCACACTGAGCAGGTTATTTTGGTACTGCTTAACAGTTCTGTTAAAAAGAAATCCCATCAATTAGACTGTCGTGATGGGACTGAAGGGGTGGTAAATGGTCAGATTGTAGTGATTCTATCAGGGGATTGGACATAGTTGAGTAATTTTCCACATTGCCAGGGAGATGTCAGAGTTGGAGCTGGAACGAAACCGTTTCCCCAGGGACACGGCATGATGTTCAGCACAAGTCTTCATTCCTATTGCAGGAATGGTGTCAGGGCTCATTGCCTTTGTCATATCTACTGTGTTCAGCTATTTCGTCATGTCACGTGCAGCGAATCAAATTGTTTGAAGACTGACATCTGTGATTCTATGGGTATCATGATAGGGTGCGGTGGATCATCCACTCAAGATGACTAGCTGAGGATAGTGCAGATACCACATACTTGACTTTTTAACTGATGTAAAAAGTTAGGTCTGCAGATGCTAGAGATCAGAGCTGAAATTGTGTTGCTGGTTAAAGCGCAGCAGGTCAGGCAGCAATCAAGGAAAAGGAAATTCGATGTTTCGGGCCAGAGCCCTTCATCAGGAAGGAGGAGAGTGTGCCAGGCAGGCTAAGATAAAAGGTAGGGAGGAGTGACTTGGGGGAGGGGTGATGGAGATGTGATAGGTGGAAGGAGGTCAAGGTGAGGGTTCTAGGCTGGAGTGCGGTGGGGGTGGAGAGGTCAGGAAGAAGATTGCAGGTTCGGAGGGTGGTGCGAAGTTCGAGGGAATCGACTGAGACAAGGTGGGGGAGGGGAAATGAGGAAACTGGAGAAATCTGAGTTCATCCCTTGTGGTTGGAGGGTTCCCAGGCGGAAGATGAGGCGCTCTTCCTCCAACCGTCGTGTTGTTATGTTCTGCCGATGAAGGAGTCCAAGGACCTGCATGTCCTCAGTGGAGTGGGAGGGAGAGTTAAAGTATTGAGCCACGGGGTGGTTGGGTTGGTTAGTCCGGGCGTACCATAGGTGCGGGAAGTGGAGGAGATGCGGTGGAGGGCATCGTCGATCACGTCTGGAGGGAATCTGCGGTCCTTGAAGACGGAGGCCATCTGGGCTGTACGGTATTGGAACTGGTCCTCCTGGGACCAGATGCGGCGGAGACGAAGGAATTGGGAATATGGGATGGCGTTTTTACAGGGGGCAGGGTGGGAGGAGGTGAAGTCCAGGTAGCTGTGGGAGTCAGTCGGTTTACTGATGAACAGGACTGTTCCGTTTTTTAGGATGGGGATATTTGTACAGTCCTCTCCTCCAGTACGTTGCTTAATGGTCTATCGACATTAGTGCCTGGATTTGACAGAATGATAGAGTTTATATCTGATTTGTTAGTCATGGGATCATTTCTGCCTCTGTCCCCGATGTTCGTTCTGTGTTTTAAATGTAACCAGTCAAGTGCAGTAGCTTTAAAGGGTTGTCATCAGGTAAAGGTACACATGGTACTGACCCTGGCATGTTCACCCACACTCGTCACAGAACCATGGATTGGCTTGATGGGAATGGTGGACTGAGGGATTATCCTGAGGGAAAGGTTACAGATTGTCATTGAATACAATTCTGCTTCTGCTGCTGCTGTGATCCACAGCATCAGTTGATAGCCCAGTTTAAGCTGCAATATCTACAATTCAATTCTACTGAGGGTCCCCCACTTCAACCGAGACCCATTCACCCAACATCCCTGCATTTAGTGAACTACTCTGTTTTCTAACGTGGTAACACTTCCATTTGCATATTCTCGTTTTGCTGAAAGTCTTGCCTTGGTGTCACCCTCCAAACTGTTAGTTTCACTCAATCCATTTAAGGTACTAATCTGAATCTTTTCCTTTCAGTAATGCCATCTTCTGTGTTTTAAAGGAACGCGCTTCCCTCTGTTTTTCTCCTTAACTATGATTCAGCGCCCTTCAGTGTAAGTGATGCCACCCTTATGCATTTTCAGATTCAAGGAACTTGTCACCAAGCGTTATTGGTCAGTTCCCAGTGAACGGCGCTCCATGTTGGACAGGATGTTTGGGCATCTTTGACATACGTCGTTGGAAATTGTTAAAAAAAACAGAAATTGCTGAAGATATTGCTGAAGGCGGTGCACCATTTTCTGGAGTGAATGAAGAGTTAAACTTTCAGGTCCAGTGAACCTTCTACAAAGCTCCCAGTTTCTCCACGAATTTGTGGTATTTTTATTTCCAGTTTCCATAGTTATTTGTTTAATTCAATATTGTTCTGTTCCCATTCATTTCTGGAGAAACTCAGCAGGTCTGTCAGCATCTGCAGAGACAGAGAAACAGAACTAGTGTTTCAAGTCTAGTGCGAGACTTCTTTAGAGCCAAACATAGAGCAGCCTGGGAATTCCAAGCGGTATGGCACTCATCTACTTATTCAATCAACAAGCACTTCGACCTGGACCCAAGATACCGGCCATTATGGCGGACAGCTGGAACTGACAACCAGAAGCGGCAGTTACAAACCACTACAAATGCGGGAGGAAACATCACAGAAGCAGGACAACTGGGGTTCTTTCTGGGGAAGGTGGGACCTCTGTAAAAAGGATGGTCTACACCTGAACCTGAGGGGCACCAGTATCCTTTGGGGGAGGTTTGCTAGTGCTCTTTGGGAGGGTTTAAACTAACTCCGCTGGGGCATGGGAACCTGGACTGTAGCTTTAGGGTACAGGACCTTGAGTGTAGGGAGGTTATGAACAAGGCAGCAATCTCGAAGGAGGGTGCCTGTAAACAGAAGGGTGGCTTGAAGTGTGTATACTTCAATGCCAGAAGTATAAGAAATAAGGTAGGTGAACTTGCAGCGTGGGTTGGTACCTGGGACTTCGATGTTGTGGCCATTACAGAGACGTGGGTAGAACAGGGGCAAGAATGACTGTTGCAGGTTCCAGGGTCAGACATGGGGGTAAAAGAGGGGGAGGTGTGGCATTACTTGTCAAGGATAGTATTACAGCGGTGGAAAGGATGATGGAGGAAGACTTGCCATCTGAGGTAGTTTGGGCTGAGGTTAGAAATAGGAAAGGTGAGGTCACCCTGTTAGGTGTTTTCTACAGGTCTCCTAATAGTCCGAGAGAAGTAGAGGATAGTATTGCGAGGATGATTCAGGAGAAGAGTGAAAGTAGCAGGGTGGTTGTTATGGGGGACTTTAACTCCCCAGATATTGACTGGGAAAGCTATAGCTCGAGTTCGTTAGATGGGTTGGTGTTTGTCCGATGTGTGCAGGAGGGTTTCCTGACACAATATGTAGACAGGCCAACAAGAGGTGAGGCTATACTGGATTTGGTTCTAGGTAATAAACCAGGCCAGGTGTTAGACTTGGAGGTAGGTGAGCACTTCGGGGACAGTGACCACAACTCGGTGACTTTTACTTTAGTGATGGAGAGGGATAATTGTGCACTGCAGGGCAAGAGTTATAGCTGGGGGCAGGGAAATGATGATGCTTTGAGGCATGACTTAGGATGTGTGGATTGGGAAAACAGGCTTCAAGAGAAGAATACTAATGATATGTGGCGATTGTTCAAGGAACAGCTACTGAGTGTCCTTGATAAGTATGTACCAGTCAGGCATGGAGTTAAGGGTCTTGTGAGGGACCCGTGGTTTAATAAGGAATTGGAATCCCTTGTGAAAGGGAAGAAGGCGGCATATGTAAAGATGAGGCGTGAAGGTTCAGTTGGGGCAATTGAGAGTTATAAGGTAGCCAGGAAGGATCTAAAGAGAGAGCTAAGAGTAATGAGAAGGGGACATGAAAAGTCCTTAGCTGGTAGGATTAGGGAAAATCCAAAGGCTTTCTATAGGTATGTCAGGAATAAAAGGATGACTAGGGTAGGTATCGGGCCAGTCAAGGATAGTAGTGGGAAGTTGTGGCGTGGAGGCGGAGGAGATTGGAGAGACACTAAATCAATACTTTTCGTCAGTATTCACTCAGGAACAGGACACTGTTGCTGGTGTGAATATTGAGTCACAAGTGATTAGAATGGATGGCATTGAAGTATGTAGGGAAGAGGTTTTGGGAATACTGGAAAGGATGAAAATAGATAAGTCTCCTGGGCCTGATGGCATTTATCCTAGGATCCTCTGGGAAGCTAGGGAGGAGATAGCAGAGCCATTGGCCTGGATTTTTATGATGTCATTGTCAACGGGAATAGTACCAGAAGACTGGAGGATGGCGAATGTGGTCCCCTTGTTCAAGAAGGGGAGTAGGGATAGCCCGAGTAACTATAGGCCAGTGAGTCTGACTTCTGTGGTGGGCAAAGTCTTAGAGAGAATTGTAAGGGATAAGATTTATGAACATCTGGATAGGAATAACGTGATCAAGGATAGTCAGCATGGTTTTGTGAAGGGCAGGTCGTGCCTCACAAACCTTATTGAGTTCTTTGAGCAGATGACTAAGGAGGTGGACGAGGGTAAAGCAGTAGATGTTGTGTATATGGATTTTAGTAAGGCGTTCGATAAGGTACCCCATGGTAGGCTAATGCAAAAACTACGGAGGTATGGCATTGAGGGTGCATTAGAGGTTTGGATTAGAAATTGGCTGGCTGGAAGGAGACAGAGGGTAGTCGTTGATGGTATAGGTTCATCTTGGAGTGCAGTTACTAGCGGTCTCAAGGATCTGTTTTGGGACCATTGCTTTTTGTTATCTTTATAAATGATCTAGAGGAGGGGCTTGAAAGCTGGGTGAGTAAGTTTGCGGATGACACAAAAGTCGGTGGAGTTGTGGATAGTGAGGAAGGATGTGGTAGGTTACAGCGGGATATAGACAAGTTGCAAAGCTGTGCAGAAAGGTGGCAAATGGAATTCAATGTAGCTAAGTGTGAAGTCATTCACTTTGGTAGGAGTAACAAGAAGATGGATTACTGGGCTAATGGTAGGCTACTTGGTAGTGTGGCTGAGCAGAGGGATCTTGGTGTCCATGTACACAGATCTCTGAAAGTTTCCACCCAGGTAAATAGTGCTGTGAGGAAGGCATATGGTGTACTGGGCTTTATTGGCAGAGGAATTGAGTTCCGGAGTCCTGAGGTCATGTTGCAGTTGTATAAGACTCTGGTGCGGCCTCATCTGGAGTATTGTGTGCAGTTTTGGTCGCCATACTATAGGAAGGATGTGGAGGCATTGGAACGAGTGCAGAGGAGGTTTACCAGGATGTTGCCTGGTATGGTAGGAAAATCGTATGAGGAAAGACTGAGGCACTTGGGGCTGTTCTCATTGGAGAAAAGAAGGTTTAGGGGAGATTTGATAGAGGTGTACAAGATGATTAGGGGTTTAGATAGGGTAGACACTGAGAACCTTTTACCGCTAATGGAGTCAGCTGTTACAAGGGGACACAGCATTAAATTAAGGGGTAGAAGGTATAGGACAGATGTTAGGGGTAGATTCTTTACACAGCGGGTTGTGAGTTCATGGAATGCCCTGCCAGTAGCAGTGGTGAACTCTCCCTCTTTATTGTCATTTAAGCGGGCATTGGATAGGCATTTGGAAGTTATTGGGCTAGTGTAGGTTAGGTAGGATTCGGTCGGCGCAACATTGAGGGCCGAAGGGCCTGTACTGCGTTGTATTTTTCTATGTTCTATGTTCTAAGCGCTTCACAGGAGGCTCCCAAGCACTGAGGATGTCACCCAGACAGGGGACAAAACGTTTGCATCACGAATTCCTAGCTTGGCGAACAGTACCACAACAATGAGCACCCGAACTGATAGCCTTCTCCCAAACTTTGGGAGCTGTTTGCCAGTTAAGAGGAAAAATGTAATTTCTCATCTTAAAAAAGAGAGTGTGGATATTATCCTATTGCAGGAGATGCACCTTGATGACAAGGAATATTTGACGTTACAGCAGAGCGGGTTTGATCGGGTTTATTTCTCGTGTTTTAACACTGGGAGTAGGGGAAAAGTCATAATAGATAGGAAGAATCTTCCATTTAAATTACTAGATTGTATTAAACACTCACGAAAGAATCATAATCCTCAAAGTATTGAACTATTGGAAATAATACAGTATTTTGAATGTTTATTCTCCCCGAGCGCACCTTCTAAAAATCCTGGTAGATGCATTTCCCAAAATAAGTTATCTTGCATTTTGGAACATTACTGTAGAAGGATATTTCAACTGTCTTATGGCCCTACGGTGGACAGAATGCCCAAAGGTTCCCCAATGCACTCGTTATAATGTGAGCAATTAGTGGATTTGTGTGCAGAACTAGAGCTGGTGGATGTCTGGAGGCAGATCTACTTCACAAGTAGGAGAAAGTGAGGACTGCAGACGCTGGAGATCAGAGCTGATAAATGTGTTGCTTCTTGAGAGAAGGGCTTATGTCCGACACGTCGATTCTCCTGCTCCTTTGATGCCTGCCTGACCTGCGGAGCTTTTCCAGCAACACATCTTTAAGCTACCTCACAAGTAGGGACTGTATTTTCTACTTTAACCTGCAGAAATGGCACACAAGGGCTGATCTCTTCCACATTCCTTCAATAATCTTAGATTCGGTGGCATCCTGCGCTATTGGGAAAATTACCACAACATACCTGCCCCAGAAGTGGGATAGAAGTCACATAAGATTATGTTGTACGCAGATGAAGGTTTTATATTTTTGTCAAATCCCGCAATTTCGGTAGCTCACGTGATGCAATCCCTTAATTCGCTTGTCGCCTTTTCGGGCTTTAATATTAATTTTACAAAGTTGGAGGCCATGCCTATTGGAGGTCTTGGGGAAATACCTGACGTTGAGGACAAATCCTGGTTTGTTTTTAAATGCTCACGGGTGGGGGGGGGGGGGATGGGGGCGGGTGGGCCGGGGTGTTTCTCTATTTCTCATTTATTTAACGTGATCTATGTTCATTTGTTTGACAAAATAAAACAAGACCTTCAAAGATGGGCGGCACTTCCAATATCCTGGCTAGGTAGGATAGCTCTTATTATCATGAAAGTCCTGCTCATTTTCTATCCCCCGTGTGAATGCTTCCTTTGATGTTTCCCAGACAGACATTTAGGAGACTTGATGACTGGTTTAGCTCTTCTATTTGGTACCATCATCGACTCTTTATCAAACTAACCAAATTGTAACATGCCCACAGATTGTGGGGAGTAGATCTCCCAGATTAACAGCTATGAATTCAGCTCTTTTTTTATCCTCTGTTAGTGTCTGGGCCGCTGAAGACATGGCGTCAATAGGGTTAGATATTGAACAATGTGAACCCTTATTAGCCTGTTGTTTTTAGACAACATGACCACATTTCTGAAGTATTGTCATAACTCAATAATTATTGATACTGCTAAATCGTGAATGACAATGCGTCTGATTGAGGGAGATACAGACAAAACCATGCTTCTTACCCCTACAATTGGTATACTGGGTTGTCATCCAGGGATGATGTATTCCAGGTTTAAACTATGGGCAGCGAGGGGTGTACCTGGCTTGAGTGATTTAGAATTAGTAGAATCCCTACAGTGTGGATACAAGCGCGTGAGACCAGCAAGTTCACTTTGACCCTCTGAAGAGTAACCAACCCAGACCCATTCCCATACCATCCTATATTTACGCTGACTAATGCCCAAACCTACACATCCCTGAACACGATGGTGATTAATCGATGACCAATTCATCTAGCCTGCACACCTTTGAACTGGGGGAGGAAACTCACACAGACACAGCGAAAATGTTAACTCCACACAGCCAGTCACCCAAGGCCGAAACCAAAGCTGAGACCCTGGTTAAAGTCTGATTGAAGATTTGTAGCTCGGTTGTCCGTTGTTATGGTTCTGCTCGCCGAGCTGGAAGTTTTTTCTGCAAACGTTTCGTTCCCTGAGACCCTGGTGCTGTGAGGCAGAAGTGCTAACCACTGAGTCACCACGTACTATTTGTTGAAGAAACAATGATATCATTCGATCAAATAACTCATATGGACTACCTAGTAGAAACCTCTTTTGTATTTTTTTCCAGATCATAGATTTGATTTTAAAAAAATACACACTTTTCACAGGCTCTTACAGATCCGATAGAGAGAAAAGGGTGCCTGTTGCTTAGAATACATTCTCTGTCAGTACCCTTTATCCTTGGTTGGAGAATATCCCCTCAGACGATGTTGCTTTGTGATGTCTGCGAGACAGAATTGTGGGTTCAGAAAACTTCAGAGACATGAAAGGATATTTGTGAAAATGCTCGAAGGATTTTGATCTGTAATAGGACCCATTACGTGCAGTTGAAAAATCTTCATAGGGTATATCTGACTCCAGATTGTCTCTCAAAGTGCAAATTGGGATTACATTCAGCATATCCTAAATGCAGAATGACTGCAGGCACTCTTACACATTGCTTGTGGTCCTGTTGCAAGCTTCATCTATATTGGAGCACTGCGGTAGGTGGGATAGAGTGGATTTTGGGAACTGAATTGGAGATGGACCTGGTTTCTGTTTTCCTGATTCTGCCCAGGGTACTTTCCACAGATGAACATGGGAAAAAATATATCCTTACTGTCCGTACTTTCCGTGCTAGAAAAAATATTCTGTTGTGTTGGATGTCTGAACGCACCCCCACCCGCACCCCCACCGCCACCCGGGTCTGTTGAGTCTTCGTCAGCTCTTCACGGAGAATATCCTTTTGGACTTTCTCACTCGTATGATGGACCCAAAAAAACCAGAGATTTATATGAGACGTGGCAGCCCTTTTGGATTACTGTGATACAGGCTTATCTGCCGCTCTCAGAAAGGTTTTTATACAGGCCTGACGATATTGTCTAATGAAACTAATATTCAGCGATGAATAACTATGAACATAAAAATATGTATCTGTTAATGCTTTTGATGAACAAGAGCTTGTTATGCTGAGCTATATTATTTATTCATTATTTCTTGTTTAGTTTTGTTTTTCTTTTGTCTGTGTAGCGTTTAACTTGTTTTGTATGTACATGCAATTGGATGTATTTTTTTCAGTTAGTTGAGTTGCGTTGTTATTGATTTATTATAATATTAAACATTCCTTTTTCAATAAAAATATTTTTTATTAAAATGCTAACATTGATAGAATACAGTCCCAAAATACTCTCATTCGAGAGACCACTCATGGTGGTTTATCCTGAGGATCACCACACCTCGGGTAATGTTGTGATGTTGAAAGAGCGTCCTCTTCATGGTAATCTCTGTCAGTGTGAGGAACTGAACCTGTGCTGTTGGCCTCCCTCTGCATCAAAAATCACCCGACCGGGTTTTGTTACTTCCATAAGAACTACCTCAATTTCCTACTCGAACACAATGTGTAAGGCATGATCTGACATGGACAAAGCTATGCTGACTGCTCCAAGTCAAACTCTGTCTTTCCAACTGCATGCACATTTTATCTTTCAGAAGCTTCTGAAGTGGTTTAGCGAAAACAGGTGTGAAGCTTACTGGTCTATGTTTCCCAGGCTTTTCGTCGCAGCCATTCTTGAATAAGCGCACAACATTTACTACTGCCCAGTCTTCCGGGATCTTGGCCCCTATGCTTTTTCTCTCGACTCTTGCAGTGCTTTTGGATATATATGGTCAGGAGCAAGAGATTTATCTAACTTTACGCATCCTAATATGTCCAACAACAACTCTACTGTGATATGTACAGAACCAAGATATGAAAACTAACCTCCTAAAGGTCATACGTCTTCATGTCTTTCTTCACAGTAAACGCAGAGGGGAAATTGAGGACTTCACCCATCTTTTGAGGTTTTACACATGCATGCCTATTTTGGATATTAAAACAACTAATTCTCTCTCTCTCTAGTTGTTCTTTATCTTTAATATACTGTATTTGGATTCTCTTTAATCTTCTCAGCCAAGACTATCTCTTACCCCCTTTTCGCCTTGCTGATTTCCTTTTTCAGTAAACTCCTCTACCCCTGTATACCTCCAGGTATTCCTTTGATACAATCCGCATGAACCTGAGCAACGCGTCCTTTTTTTCTGGTCAGAGCCTCAATATCTCTTAACGTCCTGGGGTCTCTCTTCCATTCTCACTTTATCTTCACCCTCACAGTATAATGGAAACCTTGAACTAGAGCTATCTCACTTTTAAACCCCTCCCACTTGCCCGTAATCCGTTTACATCGAAACAAACGACTCCAATCATCCCCTGCAATCCCTTGTCTAACTCCAACAACATACGCCTTGTCCCAATTTAGTCCTTGAATCTGTGGGCCAATTTTGTCCCTCCCATAACTATTTTAAAATTAATACAACTCTAATCACTTTTCCCAAAATGCTCCCCACTTTATCTCCTGCACCTATCCTGCCCTATTTCCCAACAGTAGGTCGAGTTTGTCCCTTCCCGAGGAGGATACTCTATATGTTGATTGTGGAAACATTCCTGAGCACACTTAACAAATTACGTTCCATCTAAGTTCTTAACCATTGGGTAGTCACAGTCTATGTTAGGAAAATTGAAATCACCTATTATAACAACCCTATTGTTCCTGCAAGTCTCCCCAGTCTCCCTGAATATTTCTCCCTCTAATTCCCATTGTTAATTTGGATGCTTATTGTGCAACTACTATAACATTACCATCCCCCTCTAACTACTTTGCACCATTCATGAAACTTCATTGGATATTATCTCAAATACTGGTCTGATACTCACCTTAATCAGAACAATTGGTATTTAAACTGTTTCCATTTACATTTCTCCATCGCAGTGATTTTCACATCCATGGCTCCCCTTGTCAAGGCACAGTGGAGGTATGGATTTGTAAATGGATGGGAGCTGCATATCCTGTCACTTCCAACATCGGTTGCAAGTTTCCCCATACTGGGCAGCGATCTAACACAGTGTTACCGAACAGTACAACAACCTGGGTTTTTATATGAATGAACCAGTGCGGTCTGCACAGCTCCCCAAGCTGGACATTTAGCCCATGATTACACATCATGCATCGGTGTGGGCTGCACAGAGTTCCGTTCTGGATATTGCTGGATTGCATTCAGAAATACGCTAGCCGGATCTACACAGTTGCTCCATCCTGAAAGTATAATGGATAGGTTGGTTATGTGAGTTGGATTGCAAATGTGAGAGAACTAAACATCTGGCAATACCTTTGTTTTGTGTTTTTATTCTTGTGATTGGACCCTTCAAATTTGACTCATCCAGTTCGACCCGACCCTCTGGATAAGTCATGGTGAGTGTTCTTACAGAATCTGGTTCTGCAACATGTCAAACAAATGGAGCAGAGGCTGCACAGAGGGGGTCTCCGTAAAATGGAATTAGGAAATCACAATTAGATCAGCCGTGGTCTTAGTGAATGGTGGGGCAGGATTGAACGGACCACTATTGCAACTTATTCTTATATTTCCGGGTGTTCCAAGCAAACTCCCCTTCTCTCCCAGTGTCCCATACTGGTGGGGAGTGAATCCATTCCTCCTGTTCCTGCGTAACAGGATCCTCGAGCCTCACTAGCCTCCAGATTTCCCTGTGTCCCAGTTTCGAGCAGTTGAATAACTGCCTTCTGTTCCTTTGTCCCAGTCTCGAGCAGTTGAGTGACTGCCTCCTGTTACTGTGTCCGAGTCCAGAGCAGTTGAATGACACCCTCCTGTTCCTGTGTCCCAGTCTCGAGCAGTTGAGTGACTGCGTCTTGTCCCTTTGTCCCAATCTCGAGCAGTTGAATGATTGCCTCCTATTCCTGTGTTCCAGTCTTTAGCAGCTGAGTGATTGCCTCCTAATCGAGGTTTTGTGAAAATAGATGTCCTCCTCCTGCTCTACAGTAACAGGCTGTATTAGTTCTGTGTTCACTTGCTGCTGCTGTGGAATGGAGTTGAGTGACTGAATGGCCTCCTCACATTCTTTACAGCTTTTCTTGACTAAAAACCTTTCTCCTGTTTCTGTAAAACACCATCAAAATCTGAATGATGTATTTTTATGTTTGACTGTCAGTAATTGATCAAAGAAGCTGAGTGACAGAATTCAGAAGCTGAATAGCCTCCTCCTGCTCCTGTGTTAAACACTCAAGCGTCAATAGACTCTCAGAGATGTATAGCATGGAAATAGATCATTCGGTCTGGTCATCTATACTGACCAAGTATCCTAAATTAATCTCGTCCCCCTTGCCAGCAGTTGGCCCATCTCCCTCTAAACAGTTTCCGTGCACGGATCCATCCAAGTGCCTTTTAAATGGTGTAACTCTACCTGTCTCCACTATCTCTTTTGGCTGTTCAATCCATACACTCAGCAGTCTCTATGTGAAAATGGCGTCCCTCACGTACCTTTTTTCAATGTTTCTCCCCTCACCTTAAAACTCTGTCTTCTTTATTTGGACTTGTCTATTCTGGGAAAAGACAGTAACTGTTTACCTTTTCTCTTTAAGGTCCCCCTCAGCCTCAACACTTTTAAATAGTCCCAGCCTATTCAAACTCTCCCTGTAACACTAACCCTCCAACACCTGCAACATTCTTTTAAATTTCTTCTGCACCCTTTCCCGTTTGACAACATGCTTCCGACAGCAAGGAGACCAGAATTAAGGCAATATTACAAAAGTGGACAAAACAATGTCCTGTACTGATGCAACATGTCACGCAAATGCTTAGACTCAGAGCACGCACCAATAAAGGGAAGATCACCAAGTGCTTCTTCACTGCGCTGCCTACCTGTGACGGCACTTCCAATAAACTGACAACCTGCACCACAGGTGCCTCACAGGGCAGCGATCCGGGCTTAATTCCATTCTTGAATACTGACTGTGTAGAGTTTGTACATTCTCCCCGTGTCTGTGCGAGTTTCCTCTGGGTGCTATGATTTCCTCTCAAAGCAAAGCTATACAGGTAAGGGTACATTGGCCATCGTAAAAATTGTGGATAGTACCCTTGGATGTGTGGGCGAGGTGGATTAGCCATGGGAAATGCAGGCTCAGAGGGATAGGGTAGGGTTTCTCCAGTGGGATACAGTTTAGAGAGATGTTGTGGCCTCGATGGGCTGAAAATTCTGTTTCCTAACTATAGGGATTCTGTAATTTCTATGGAGTTATCCTTGATTCGCAAATTTTGACAGGACCTTACCTATATGTCTTGCCCCGCTTTTTCTTGCCAAAATGCAACACCTTACATTTATCTAATATAAACTCCATCTGCCACGCCTCAGCTCATCTAATCAATGTACCATTATATTCAGAAATATAATTCTTCACTGTCGACTACACCATCAAGTTTGGAATTATCCAAAACTTACTGACCATACTTCAGATACTCAAGTGCAAATTATTTGTATAAGTAAAAAAAGGTAATGGACCTACTATTGATCTTTGCGCCCCACCACTGTTCACAGGTCCTCAAGTTTAATGAACAAATGTCCACTGTCACACCGTACCTCCGATATTAAGTAAATTTTGAATCTAAATGGTGAGCTCTTCCTGGATTCTAGGCAGTCTGACCTTGCTAACCAGTTTGCCACGTAGAACATTTTGGTTTTCTGACTGAATTTCATAAAGACAACATCCACTGTCCTGCCTTCATCAATCAACTTCATCACTTCCTCAAAAAATTCCGCCGAATCAGTGAGACGTGACCTCCAATGTACACAGCCCTCTTCAGTCCTTGTCTTTCCAAATACATATACATTGTTTCTCTGAAAATCCCCTCAAACAACTTAGTTACCATTGACGTCAGGCTCACAGATCTATAGTTACCTGGTTTTTCCTTAATTTCTGAAATAATGACACTATGTAAGCAGCCCTTCAGTCTTTTGACAAATCATCCGTGGAAGTCAATGTTACAAATATATCAGCAAAATGTTGAGCAATTTATTTCCTAGCTTCCCAAAAACCTCTGCGATGCGACTGATCAGGTCCCAGGGATTTGTTCACGTTGATATGTTTTAAAATGTCCAACATCTCCTTGTAATATAGATATTTTTCAAGATATCACTATGCATGTCTTCATTCTCTCGCTCTTATAACCTCTTCTACATTAAATACTGCGGAGAAATACTTGTTTAGTATCCCTTCCATCTCCTATGGTTCCATACATAGATAGCCTTACTGATATTTAAGGTGCCCTATCCTCTCCCTAGTTAATATTTTGCCATTAAAGGATGTGTAGAGTTGCTTCAATGCCTCGTTAGCTCTATTTCTAACTCCCACGAGGAGGTTGAACAGTTCATCCATTTTACCAACGCCTTCCATCCCGACCTCAAATTCACCTGGACCGTCTCAGAGTACTCCCTCCCCTTCCTAGACCTTTCCATTTCTATCTCGGGCGACCGAATCAACACGGACATCGACTATAAACCGACTGACTCCCACAGCTACCGAGACTACACCTCCTCCCACCCTGTCCCCTGTAAAAACGCCATCCCATATTCCCAATTCCTTTGTCTCCGCCACATTGGCTCCCAGGAGAACCAGTTCCAATACCATACAGCCGAGATGGCCTCCTTCTTCAAGGACCGCAGATTCCCCCCAGACGTGATCGACGATGCCCACCACCGCATCTCCTCCACTTCCCGCTCCTCCACCCTTGAGTCCCGCCCCTCCAACCGCCACCAGGAGAGAACCCCACTGATTCTCATCTACCACCCCACCAACCTCCGTATACAGCGTATCATCCGCCGTCATTTCCGCCACCTCCAAACGGACCCCACCACCAGGGATATATTTCCCTCCCCTTCCCTATCAGCGTTCCAAAAAGACTACTCCCTCCGTGATTCCTTCGTCAGGTCCACACCCCCCACCAACCCAACCTGTACTACCGGCAGCTTCCCCTGCAACCGCAAGAAATGCAAAACTTGTGCCCAAACCTCCTCCCCTACTTCTCTCCAAGGCCCCAAGGGATCTTTCCATATCCGCAACAAATTCACCTCCACCTCCACACACATCACCTATTGCATCCACTGCACCCGATGTGGCTGCCTCCTTGCGGAACGTTTCAGAGAACATCTCTGGGACACCCGGACCAACCAACCCAACCACCCCTTGGCTCAACACTTTAACTCCCCCTCCCACTCTACCAAGGACATGCAGATCCTTGGACTCCTCCATCGCCAGACCACAACACCACAATGGTTGGAGGAAGAACACATCATCTTCCGCCTGGGAACCCTCCAACCACAGATTTCTCCAGTTTCCTCATTTCCCCTTCTCCCACCTTTTCTCAGTCGAATCCCTCGAACTCAGCACCGCCTTCCGAACCTGCAATCTTCTTCCTGACCTCTCCGCCCCCACCCCACTCTGGCCTATCACCGTCACCTTGACCTCCTTCCACCTATCACATCTCCATCGCCCCTCCCCCAAGTCCCTCCTCCCTACCTTTTATCTTTGCCTGCTGGACACATTTTCCTCATTCCTGAAGAAGGGCTTATGCCCGAAACGTTGCATTTCCTGTTCTTTGAATGCTGCCTTACCTGATGCGCTTTTTCAGCAACACATTTTCAGTTCTGTTTAAATACGCCCACGTATTATCTGAATTTGATGAGAAGGATGGGGAAGCATTTTTAATTTCATTTCAGAAAGTAGCTAAACAAATGCAGTGGCCAGTCACCATGTGGATTTAATTGATCCAAACAAAGCTGGTAAGTAATTGCATCGCTCGCGAGGAGGTATCTGGCCAGTATGAGGAGGTGCAGAAAGCCGTCTGAAGTGCATATGAGCTTGTGCCATGTGCCTACAGACAGTGTTTCAGGAATCTAAAATAGCATTGCTGGTTAAACGCACGTTGAGTTTGAAAGAATCAAAGTTATTTTGAAAGGTGGGAATGGGTATTAAAAACAGAGCAAACCTATGGCATTCTTAGAGAGATTCTTTCTTCAGAGACGTTCAACAATTCACTTCCGGCAGTCGTGAGAGTTCATGTGGAAGAGCAGAGAGCTACAATGGCAAGCTTAGAAGCTGAAATGGCTGCTGCTGATGATTTGGTTCAGAAATCAAAGTTTGGTTTCTGTGAGAGGTTGTGAAGAATGTGCGAGATCTACTTAAAACGTATACCTGTGAAAGTAAAGTTTATTAGCATAGGCCAGGAGTAGCAGGTAAAGAACTTTCAGCATTGTGAAGTGCAGAAGCGTGTAATTCTTTTATGATGAGACATGAGGAGGTATGTCATTCAGAAGGACTATTGGAGAGATGAGAAGGGCTCCACTCAACAGATTTATTCCACAATGGGGAAGGAGGCCTTGAGCTTGATGTTGGCGTTACAATATTTCAGCATTTAAATTACGAATGACATACCTGAGACAAATCTTTAACAATGATCGTGACCACTTCAAATTTTTGGAGAAGTTTAGGGAGAAGAATACCAGCCTGTTTTGATTGCTCTTATTATTGCTGCATTCAATTTGAAATTTTACAGTTGACAGGGTGAGAAAATATAAGTTTTGACACGTTTTAGAGACTTGGATGAAGAACGAAAAAAGGCATTCTGTGGCAGGAGTAAAATGACTGAAATCGACTCGAGTTGTGAACATTTGTATGGTCAGAGTCAATGTAATATATATGCATTTCAGTCTACTAATGGAGAAAGATTAGGAGGTCGAAAATGAATCTATCTTTGTATATTGATGGATCGTTTTATTAAAGGGGCGTTGTGAGGATACTATCACTGTAAAGAGGTTATTTTCCCTTAGTATTTTTTTGAAGAGAGGTTTTCAAGGCAGAGGTGCAGAACTGCTCTCTGAAAACAGTTTATGTAAATAAGAGAAATGCATAAATAAGCCCTTAGGTTTCATTAAAGCGGTAGTAACAATAGAAGGGCAATGGCCAGCTCTCCCAGACTAGGTGCTCTCGTTTCGTTTTTATCTGCAGCATTCAGAAGCTGCTGGAGATCCCAGAAGTGTTAAAAGTTTCAATACATGATCCCTCGCTGTTTTTCTCTATGAGATCACTGTTGATGTTGATTTCTCCTGGATAAGAAAATTGCATGTAAGAAGCTGCATTTAAATATATCTTTGTGCCAAGCAGTGTATATCAAGAAGGTACAGTATCTATTGTATGTGTAAGTGTTAAAACATATAAGCTATCCCAACATGTTCTTTTCTTTGATTGTATTTTAACTAAAGCATTTAAATAGATTATATTTCACTTAATGTCGAGTGGTTTGACCAGTCACCAATTATCTGGAAAGCATACTTTACATATATATTTAAAATAAGAAAAGGATTGGGTCTAAACGGCCTTATTATAATATTTTGTGGGAATCTGGTCTGGTCCACAACATTTGAAGCTGAGGGGTTTCTGACTGACTCCTGTTATTGAAAGGTTAGTGGAGGGGCTGGGGCTGGTTTGCTAGTGGATGTGCTGTGAGCTGTCTCAGATATTCAGGGAGACCTGAAGCTTAGGTGACCCAACACTGGATGGAGTATGCGGACTGTTGTTACAGCATCTGGATTTGTAACATGAACAACAAATGGAGCAGAGGCTGCAGAGTCGGGACGCTTCGGAACTACGCAATGAGTGTGTGTGGGGAAAGGGATCTGCTGGATCCATCCCGGGTTTTCCAGCAACACCTTCCGTAGCTCCACTTAACCTAGGATCAGAGTGTGAGGGACACTGACTGAACAAGGAGCTGGTCTGAGAGCGGTGTCACTTCCTTCAACATGACCTGCAGCTTCACACCAGGAGGAGGTCATGGCTGCCAGGGGCTGTTAGGGTCACAGTTTCATTCAGCTTCTATGATCCAGAACTTTCCAGGCACCATTGGGTGACATATCCGCCATATCCCAGTATCTCAGCATCAGTGTCATCAAACGGTGATGGATGATGTATGTGGTTGATGAGGTAAATACATTGTTCCTCCCACAGCAGGGAGCTTCCGAGTGTATCCAGTATAATGGGATTCCCGGCAGTGTACATGGCATCTGCAGAGTACCCATGTCAATGGGGAGAGGTAGCGAAACTGAAGGAGCTCTCTCTCTCTCTCTCTCTCTCTCTCTCTCCATTAATGATGCACAGTACATCATTTTGGTGAATACCCCTATGATGACAGCAAGCATTGACTCTTCATTCACAATCAGGCAGCCATTCCCATCGTCTTCGGGTCTCCATGTAGAGAGGAGTGAATGTACCTTGGATAAAGGCTGGCCCCTTGATACACGTTTCAAAACACCATCCCCACTACCAACCATCCACATCAAAATATTCTGTGTGTACGGAGAGCAATGGGGCAACTTGGAGTGTCTGGGAGCAGACGATCAGGGATGGAGCAAAACCTCCCGTATCTGAACGGGTGTGAGTGAACCCCCCAGTACCCAGTATTATTAAGTCATCTAATCAATCGCTATTTCAGTGACATATTGCTTTCCATTATTCCTGTAAATGAAATGACAGGTTATATCATGTTATATTGTACCTGCCAAATTATTATCCATTCCCTTTACCTCTCTGTATCTACTTGCAGACTCTCCACCCTCTCTTGATAATTTAACGTTTTGCTTATCACAGTGACATCACCAAAATCTATATCTGTATATCTGTTCCATCCTCCTGATCATTGATGTCGATGGTAAATACTTGAGGACCTAGCGCTAGTCGCAATGTGACTAGACTGGTGACGTTCTGTCAAACTGACTAAGACTGATTTATCCAGAGTGCCTGCTTCCGGTTTGATACACAGTCCTCCCCCATTACTGTGCAACATAGTCAAATGACTGAATATGAACGAGGAGCATCAGTCAGGAATCCAATCCCTCGAATCTGCTCCGCCATTGAATAAAATCATAGCTGATATCATCGTGGCCTCGCTTCTACATTCCTGCCATCTCTCCATCCTAAAACTCTGGTCTCTTGTTTTAGGTTGCGCCACATGAAAAAAAGTCCACTCCACATTTACACTTTCAATTTCGTTTAGCATTTTACAGAATTCAATGACATCTCCTTTCATTCTTATAAACTCAAGAGTAGAAGCCTGAACTGCTAAATTTCTCTTCATAAGACAAACACTTCAAATATGGAATCAACCCAATTATCCTCTTCTCAATTTCCTCCAATGCAAATACCTCATTCCACAGGACACCCAAACTGTACTCCAGTTGCATCCTCAATAATGCCATGCATAGCTACAGCAATACTCCCTACCTTTCTACTCTATCCTTTTACAATTAAAAACTGAATGTATGATTGCATTTCTCAATACCTACAGCACCTGCATGCAAGTTTTCTGTGATATGCAAGCAGACACCCAGATCCCTCTGCACCTAATCACTTTGAAGTTTCTCTTCTTTTCGATAATAATTGGCCTTTCTATTACGCTGGCCATATTTAACCACTTTATTTTTCCTTGCCAAATATTGGCTCATTCATCCAAATTATCCATATAGTTTTTTAAACATCTTGCATAATCCTTCCGAAATAATTTCCCACCAATGTTGGTGTAGTCTGAAAATGTAGCTGTTGTATTTTCTATCCCTTCAACCGAGTAATAGTATCAATAGCAAATAGTTGAGGCATGAGAACTAAAATCAACGGCACCCCACGAATTGCATTTTCCAAAAGAAAATGACGCATTTAATTCATGTGACTGCATTTTGTTGGTTAACCAATCTCCATCCAAGCTAATAAAATGCTTCTAAACCGATGTTGTCTGATCTTACCAATTCCTCGTTGGAGAAGGGACACATCCAATGCCTTCACGAAGACCAGATACATTCCATCTCCAGGAATCCTACTATTCACCTTGTTTGTCACATCTTGAAGTAACTCAAGCAAACACTTTAATCATGATTTATCCTTTGTAAAACCACGTTGACTCCGATGGATTGTGGTTTAACTTTGCAAATTTCCTGAACAATGGATTTTAACAATTTGACTTAAAATATTTGAGTTTATCGTTACATTTTAGTCCATAATGTATACTATTATTAGAAGTACTTCCCTTTCGAAAACCTTTATGTTTGTTTGAATTCCTGTTTAACATGCATAAGGCTTTAAGAGATCTGCTCCAATTGCTGTGTAAGAACCATGTGTGGCTGAATGAACTCATCATCCTGCTAGTGCACAATGTCGATGGGCTGACGTTCTTTCTGGTAATCCGATGTTGTCGTATGCAAGTCCTGAATGACCTCCTCCTGTTGATGTGTTATAGGGTTGGGGATTATGGAATCTTCCTGTTCCTGTGTAACAGCTCGAGGGGCTGATTGGCCTCCTCCTGTAACTGCATATCAGGCTCCAAGGGCTGAATAGATTCATCCTGTTCTGATCTAACAGTGTTGAAAGCCTGAATATCCTTTTGTCGTCCCTGTGTCACAGGCTGGAGAATAACATGGATTTCTTCATAATGTGTGCAATTGGCTTCTGTTGCTGACTCCTTCTCGTCATCTCTGTTGAAATCAGATCATCTTTAATTCTTGTGAAGTCCAATGTATATTGAATCAACATGACCATCCTTTCCTTATAAACTAACAGCTTCATTACACGAATCAGTTGAGGGAACCATCCCTGAACTGCTTCCAATGTAACAATATCAGTGAGGAGTTGAAATCTGTACACACAACTCCAGATATGTTCTCACTAAGGCCCTGTACAGCATCAGCAATCATGTTCCAGCCTGCTGTAAGGTTCCCACCCAGGTTAGAGCAGTCTCAGCTGTGTCTCGCACGGAATACACAGCATTGTTGAAAGATCATTGCTCTTCTCTACTACACCAGCATAATGGGAGATCTGGAGAAAATCTCAGACTAAAGCTTGAGAAGATCGTAAATGATGTGCCGAGGTGATTTCTACCATTAGTCTCCCCAGAACCAACTTCACTGAGATTTCACTGAATCATATAAGGTGGAGCTCAGAAACAGCAATGAGAAGCAAACATTGATGGAGTTATATATCAAAGAGAAAGCTGCAATACAAACATTGGGCGTATTATAAAGCACGAAATTGGATATACACGTTTGTGGGCACTGCAGTAATAATGTAATGTTTAAATTATATCTAAGCTGTGTTAACCCAAATGAATTCTAATGCGGGGAAAATGGATTCCATGAGAATGCGTGAGACGGCTTGCATTAACATTATTTCGTGCACCAACGTCGAGATCAGTTTATTAAAGGTTGGTGTTGGATGATTAGAAGAGTTAATTAAAAACATTGCTGTTAATGGCCTTTTGGGAACTGTGACGGCAACTGTTTATTTGAGATTAGATTCCCTACAGTATGGACACAGGCCCTTCGGGCCAAAAAGTCCACATCAAACCTTCAAAGAGTAATCCATCGAGAATTGTTTCACTCTGATTAATGCACCTACCGCTATTGGCAGTTCAATATGGCCAATTCACTTGACCTGCACAACTTTGGACTATGTGAAGGAGACAGAGTACCTGGAGGAAACCCACCCTGACACCGGAAGAATCTGCAAACTCCGCACAGGCAGTCCCTGTTGTTGTTAGGCAGCACTGCTCGACAATGATCCACAGTTCTGCCTCTATTGGTTTTCTGATGTTTATGTACACAATAGTTTTTGTTTTATTTGAAGTAACCATTATGAACCATTACGAATCATGCAAGTCTTGAAGGTGTGAGGAGAAGTTGGGGACTGCAGATGCTGAACATCAGAGTCGAAGAATGTGCTGTTGGAAAATCACAGCTCATCCGTCAGCATACTAGTGGCATGAGAATCGACGTTTCAGGCAATGGCTCTTCATCAGGAATGAGGCTTGTGGGCCAAGGGAGTTGAGAGATAAATGGAATGGGACATGGCGGGGGAGGAAGCCTGGAAAGTGAGAGGTAGATGAAGGAGGGGCTGAAAGTGATAGGTGATGAAGAGAGACAGAATGCCTGATCTACTGGATCCATTAAACCCAATGTAGTCTTCTCTACATTGGCGCGACAGGACGTCAACTTGTGGATCTTTTCTGAGACCATCTCTGGTACAGCCACACTGGTCAACCTCACCGACTTGTGGCTGAACACTGACACTCCCCCTCGCACTCCACTAAGGATATGCAGGTCCTGGGCCTCCTCCATCGCCAAACCCAAACCACCTGAGTAACGGAGGAAGAAAGCCTCATCGTCCCCCATGGGTCCTTTTAACCACAGTTTTCAATGTGGATTTCACGAGTTTCCCCATTTACCCAAATCCCATCTCATCCAAGTCCAACATTCCAACTCGGCACCGCCATCTAGAATGTTCCTATTGTGTCCATTTTCCTTCCCACCTATCCAGTCCACCCTCCTCTTCGATCTATCAATTTCACTCCCCGCCCACCCAATCAACACATTAGATCAAAGGAAGAAGCTTAGAAAAATGCCAAGCATTGTAGTAAGCCAGTGGATTCAGAGAAATATTGGACTCAGCAATGGAGGACCAAGAAAGTGAAAAAAATCAAAAAGAGAAAAAGCATGCAAACAAAAAAACAACATAAAAACTTCTCTAAAGCTTCTAACAATGTATGAAGCAAAAATAAAAGCAAGATTAAACGTGGAACACTGAGTGTGCAGACAGGTTAATTTATTGTAAAGAATACAGACATTACAGGAAAATGAAACAGACTCTTTTTGCCTGTCTTCATGGAAGATTATCCAGAAACTCTCCCAGAATTACCAAGTGACCATGGGACTTGTGTAAGTAAAGTCTAAGATCATTCATGTCCGTGATAAGGTATCATTTGAAAAGACAGTTGGATTGAGTGTTGATAAGTCTGACAGACTAGATTTAGTTCATACAAACATTTCAGTGGAAGCAGCAATAGTCATATTGATTGTACGGATTTTCTCATTGTTTTCTGACACATTCCCAAAAGGCAGTTAGCCATTAGGGATAAGGGACGTTTATAAATATTATCCGCCAGTTTAAATAGGGATGAAGATGGAGAGTGGTGAAGTGCAGACCAGGTATCTTGTCATACGCAGTCGGGTGTCTGTTGGACTCAATTACAAAGTACATGCTACTAGATATATAGAAGATAATGGCAAAACTGGGGAGTGTAATAATGCATCGATGAATGGAAACCCAGAAGTGGCAAACAATTTTTTTTGGAATAGTTTGAAGTTGATTCTTGTAGACATCAGCAATGAGGAACCCATAGACAACGTATAGTTCGATATTCAGGAGCATATTTTTAAGAAGTCACATACTAATATCATAACAAAAGTTAAAGCGAGAGGTATTGGGCAGAACATATTCGAATGGGAAAGTAAAAATTAGGTTTACATTCATATGAATGTAACTAGAATGTATAAGATGTCGTGCACCCGTTGCATAGCATGTTGCTGAGACAAAACTGAGAGTATTGAGTACTGCTGTGGAATCTCCATCTAAAACAAGAATATACTGAGTACAGAGGAACTGCAAAAGGCATTCTCCAGAGTAATTCCTAAAATGGCAAGATTGTTTGATTGGGAAACTCAGCCTGTGATGTCGAATTTCAGATAATGAGAGGTGACAGTAGTTAATCTTAGAAACTTAGAAACATAGAGGGGACTGAATAACAGAGAGACATGGAGAACTGCAAACAGGCGCGATTAGGGAGAGTCCCATGAAATTCTACACGAACAACACTAGACAGAATAATCAGTGAACAGTTAGTTTCCATCAGAAATCAAGGAGGTAATCTGTGTGTGAAGCAGGGGAGCATTGACAGATTGTGACATGAGAGCTTCACAGTTGTTTTACTTGGAAGGAGGAGGAGGCAGCTACAGAATTCGAGAAGATGAATGGGGAAGCTCTGGAACAGATTGATGTCAAATGCGAATAGGAATTTGACGCTTTGGCTGGTAGAAAATTCGGCTGATGTCCATTTCTGACTGAGTTGTATCGCAGGCTGCTGTTGGAGTCAAGGGAGGAAAGACCCTGAATGGAAAATTGAATTTGAATCTGACCATAGAGGAGTTGCCAGAGGACTGGAGAATAGCTAATGCAATTCCATTGCACAGTAAGGATGATAGGGATAGACCAGGGAACTTTCGACGACCGAATATTAGATCACTGTTAGGGAAACTCCTGGAGAAAATCGGGAAGCAGAAAACTGAACTCCAATCAGAGTCGCAAGGTTTGATCAGGGATAATCATCATGACTTTCTCAGAAGGGGAAGTCACATCTAATTATGAGAAACAAAGCTCACGCACTGCAATAATTGCAGTCCGAGACAAGATCTGAATCAGTAATACCCTTTATTTCACACGTGCAAGTGGGTGTGATGACCAAAAGGCAGGGACAAAACACACTGAATTCAACAAATATTCGATATTTATATAATTTGGTTCATTAGTTTGAGGAGGTCTCTTAATTAGTTTTGCATAAAGGACATTGACAAAGCTCCACATGGGAAAGTGAAGAATAAAGTAAACTCTCATGGAATCAAGGATAACTTGCCAAGTTACAACGAAAATTGTCTCAGTGGCACCTCAGGAGACAGAGAATGGTTGAGAAGGTTGTGTGTGACTGGAGACCAGTGTCCCCTTATGTAACACAGGGATCATTGATGTGTCCCTTATTGTTTGTGGTATTCATAAATGTGAATGGGGTGAGGGGTGTTGTTTGTATGGAGTGTCGGTTGTGGTAAGTAACTTTGTATTTGCCCGGTTGGTCGGCAGTGAAGAGGAAAGTCTTATGTTACAGAAGGATACAGATGGATTGTATCAATGGCAGATGGAATATAAACCTGATAAATATGAGGCGATGCAGTTTGGAAGAAGGAGCAGACAGGGGAGGATTCAATGAATGACAGCGCACTAGGAAGCTCAGAGGGTGCTTCTCCACACATCCCTGAATGCGACTGGACAGGGTAATAGTTTCGTTAAGAAGTGGACCTTGGGTGTAGCATTTATTAATCGGGGTGAAGATGACAAGAGCCTTTAGGGCTTCAGTCATGATAAGACGGAATATTGTGTGTAGTTCTGGGAGCCACATTACAAGAAGGATGTGATAGTACTGGAGATTGTGCAGAGGAGATTCACCAGGAGGTTCCCTGGGATGGAGCATATCAGCTGTGGAGAGAGGCTGGATAAGCTCGGGGTTTTTTTTTAGTTTGAAGCAGAGAAGACTGAGAGGGATGTGATTCAGAAGGATAAGATTATGACGGACATCGACAGGGAGGCTTAACTGCAGCTGGCCCTTTTAGTCAGAGGGTCAATAACAAAGGAGAACACTTTTAAAGTGAAAGGTTTGAAGCTTAGTAAGAATGTAAAGGTTGTTTCTTTTTCACCCAGAGGGCGTTGGGGTCAGGAATTTACTTCGTGAGAGGAGAGTTATCACGGGTATCCTTACAACCATTAAAAAGTACTTGAACGAGCACTTGGAAGTGTCATCACATTCCCAGCTATGGGCCTGGTGTAGGAAAGTGGGACTACTGTAGATCGTGCTGTATTTCTGACAGTACAGAATATATACTCCTGTGAGTGTATGGCTGCACAAGGTCAATAATTGAGCAGCCTTAGGCAGGAATTGATTGGTTTCTGAAGAGTATATTCACAAGGGATATAAGAGTGAACTGTAATAACTTGATAAATTATGTCAATGTGAAAAAATATGAGAAAACAAGTGCAGTTCCCCTACAGTTTCAAACCAGAGAATGGAGAATGTGGAACTGGGAAATGGCAGAACATAGAACATATTAACTAAATGGTTGAGGAGAAATTAATGGGGCTGAAGTAATGATCATGGAAAACATTAACATAGATTTATGAAATGGGAATTATTTTTGAGAAACAGATTGAGAGACAAATGAATGAGAAGCAGTGGGTGTAAAACATTTGGATTGTCACAAAAGTATTTTGGTGAAGCTCCAAGCCCAGTTTGAATAATTAAATCTGAGTGGATTGGGGCGAATATATGGACATGTTTCTAGAGTGGAACAGCTGGCAGGAAACAGTGAATAGAAATAAACAGACTCGTCAAGCACCAGCCTGACAATATCTGTAAGGTATGATTTTGTGAGTATGACTATGTCCCAGACACTCCATCAAATTACTCTGATATATCCTGCCTCACCAACAGGACAGACACAGCAGAAGTGGCGACACAGTGGGATACAGTTAGAAGGGAATTGCTCTGGTCGTCCTCAACAGTGATTCCGCATCCCACGAAGTCTCGTGGCGTTAGTTTACACATGAGAAATGAAACCTACCGCTTATTACCATGTAGCAGCCTCTCTCAACGGATAATTCAGTACTCCTCCATGCTGGCCAACACGAGGAGGAAGCACTGAGGGTGGCAAAGGCACAAAATGTACTCTGGGTTGGGCTTTCAATGTCCATTGCCAAGAGTGACTCGTCAGCAGCATTACTAATCAAGTTGGTCGGGTCCTAAAGAACATAACTGCGAGACTGGGTCTGTGGCAGCTGGTAAAGGAACCAGCAAGAGGAAAATCCATACTTGATCACATCCTTACTAATCTGCCAGTTGCAGAAGAATCGGCCCATGACAGTATCGATAAGAGTGATTGCAGAGATAAAGTCCCAACTTCACATTGAAAATAACCTCCAAAAGTCTGAGCGACACTATCACGGTGCTCAATACAACAGACTTAAACAGATCTACCAGCTCAAATCTGTGTTTCCATAAGGTGCTGTGGGTCAGCAATAGCAGCAGAATTGTACTCCAGCGCAACCTCATGGCCTGGCATACCCCCCTCACAATAATTACCATCAATCCAGGGGATCAACTTTGTTTCAATGGAGTGTGCGGGAAGGCGGGAGCAGCACCAGGAATACCGGAAAATGACGTGTCAGCCTGGTGAAGCCACCAGCCAGGACTACTCACGTGTCAATTGTCATAAGCAGTAACTGACAGACAGAGCTAAATGATCCACAAACAACGGTTCAGATCTAAGTTCTGCAGTCTTTCCACTTCTAGTTGAGAATAGTTCTGCACAATTAAACACGTCATTGGAGGAGGAGATTTTTCAAGTATCCCCATCCTTCATGATGGAATTGCCCAGCACTTCAGTGCAAAGGATAAAGTTAATGAATTCGCAACAATCTTCAGCCAGAAATGCTGAGTGGATGATCCATCTCGGCGTCCTTCAGTGGTCCACAGCAAATCAGTTACTAGTCATCAGCCAATTTGGTTCACTCGACGCGATGTCCAGAAACGGTTGGAAACATTGGATACCCCAGTGGAGACACATGCTGACAACATTCTGGTAATAGTACCGAAAACCTGCTCTGTAGAACTTGTCACTGCCCTAGCTAAGCTATTTCAATACCGTTAGAACAACGACATTTCCCCGATTAAGTGTAAAATTACCCAAGTATATTCTATACATAAAAAGAAGGACAAATCCAATTCGGCCAATTACCACCACATCAGTCTACTCTCGATCATCAGTAAAGTGATGGAAGGAGTCAGTGCTTTCAAGCAACATCTGCTCAGCAATAACCTGATCAATGACGACCAGTTTGGGCTCCACTAGAGTCACTCAGCTGCTGATTTCATTACCTTGATTCAAACATGGACAAAACAGCTGAATTCCAGAGGTTGAATGAGAGTGACAGCCCTTACAAACAACACTGCCTTCGATCAAGTGTGGCATCAAGAGGTGTTAGCAAAACTGGAATCAATGGGTACCAGGGAAAAAAAATCTCCCCGCTGGTTAGAATCATACCTGACAGGTAGGAAGATGATTATGGTTGATAAAAGTGAGCCTAGGCCCAAACATCTTCAGGGTTGCTTCATCAATGACCTTCCCTCTATTATAAGGTCAGCAGTGGGGATGTTCGTCAATGATTGCACCATGTTCAGCAACATTTGTGGCTTGTCAGATACTGAAGCAATCCATGTCCGAATGCGACAAGATCTGGACAGTATCCAGGTTGATAAGTGGCAAGTAATATTCAGACCGTGCGGGACCGTGACCATCATCACTAAAATACAATCTAACCACTGCCCCCTTGGCATTCAATGGTGTTACCATCACTGAATCCGCAGTGGGCTGCAGCGGTTCAACAAGGCAGCTCACCAACACCTTATCAAGGGGCAGCAGGGAGAATAAATGCTGGTCCAGCCAGTCACTCCCAGATTCACGACATAAATGAATTGAAAAGCAACATTTCTTTTCACGGAGGAAGGTTTCTGAAGTATCACAGGGATCGGTATTCGGGTCCCAGCAGATCACAATACCCATTGAACATTTGATTATCGGAATCAAATAGAATATATCCCAACCTGTTGACAGAATTAAAGGATGTTGGATTGTGAGGAGGTGAGAAGGTTGTAAAAAAGCTTCAAGGTGACGAAGACAAGTGGAGTGAATGGGCCAATACGTGGCAGATGGAGAGCATTGTGGGTAGTGGTGACGATGTGCCCTTTGGCGGGAACAGTAGATTGGAATCCTATTGTTTCAAAAGAGTATGTTTCAAACGTGTTGATCTCCAATGGGACATGTGCTTCTTTTTGTTGTTTCCTTCTGCGCAGCCCTCCGAGGTCCCTGCAGCATAGTGAGGTCTGAACCGAGAAGCGAATACTGGGAATGGAATTGGCACGCTGCGCGGTGTACATAGACCCATCAAGTGGGGAGCTGTAACATTGCAAAGGATATGGATCTCCCTGTACACCAGTCACGAAAAGCGATTTTGCAGGAACAGAAAGCAGTTGGGAATATCAATGATGTGCTGACCTTCATTGCAGGGTGATTTGAACCCCAGGAGTAAGAGTGCCTCACTGCAGCTGTATAGGGCTTTGGTGAGACCCCATCTCGAACATTGTGCTGTATTGTGTGGAGTTTTTTTCTCCGTACATAATAAAGGGCAAACCTGACATTTAGGGAAGCAGCGACGGATGACCATAGTGATCTCTGGGATGACAGGCTTGTTGTGGGAGCAGAGTTTGGGTCAACTGGGCTCATATTCTATTGGGTTTAGGAAAATGGGTGGAGATCCCAGTGAGATATATAACACTCTGACAGGGCGAGACAGATTGGAAGCAGTGATGACAATTCCCCAGGCTGTGGTGTCTAAAACAAGGGGTCACAGTATTAGATACAGACAGGCCGTTCTGCATTGACATGAGAATAAATGTCTGCCCTCAGAGACTGGTTAACAGGGGAATGCACTCGAACCTGAAAGCCAAGACACTGAATATAAATAAGGATTTAGAGACAGTAAAGGGATGGTGGGAGAGCAGGAGAACGATGTGGAAATAAAGAGCAAGCCATCATTATATTGAATTGGGTAGCAAACTCGATGGACCAAAGGGACTACTGCACTTGCTAATTTATAGCTTCCCAAGGTTACTCACATTAACGGATATATTCATTGTTTGAGATAAGTGCATTGTGGAGATGTTTGAAATTGAACGACAATGAAGAAGGCTCAATGTGTCCTTTCCCGATGTTTCTGTGCAGTCTGTGGGAAAGCTCTGTAAATGTTGTCAGAAGCTCTCAGATGTTAGGAAGGAGGTCTCCGCAGGATCAACAGGACTGTTTCTTATTACCTTTTCCGATACTGGCTGGGGCTGGGAGTTCTGTCCAGATTTATTCTTTAAGACCTCGAAACAGTTTGATACAATAGAGTTTCTTTCTTGGACGATTCAGAAACCATTGAAGAGTTTACCACATGTCTGTGCTTCTGGAGTCAGGCTTAGGCCAGACAAGGAAAGCACGGGAGACTCACTTCCTTAAACTACATTGGGGAAAGAAATTGGTGTTTACAATCGACATTGTTTCAAGGTCACTGTTGCAGACATCAGATTTTGCATCTTAATATTTTATCAATAGGTTTAAACTTCCACCAGCTGCCAGAGCATTATCCTGGTCTGGATTAGTAATCCAGTGACATTTCCACAACAGCACCATCTCCACATGGGGACCTGTCTGAAACCACTCTGAGCAGGGGATTTCTGTGCTTCTCGACAGCTCTGTCAAAAATAATCCCGCCAATGTGACTACCGTGATTGGACTGAGAGGGTGGTAAATGGTCAGATTTTAATTATTTTCCTCTTAAGAGACCGGACATAGCTGAGTAATTTTCCACGTTGGGAGGATGGTGTAAGAGTTGGTGCTGGAATGAAACAGCTTCCCCAGAGACCGGATTGTTGTGCAGCACAAGTCTTCAGTCCTATTGCAGGAATGTGGTCAGAGCCCATTGCATTTGCCGTATCGACTGTGTTCAGCTGTTTCTTCATGTCACGTGGAGTGAATCGAATTGGTTGAAGACTGGCAAAACTGATTCTGTGGGCATCATGACGAGGGTGAGGTGGATCATCAATCAACACTTCTGGCTGAGAATGATGCACATACTACATCCTTGCGTTTTACACTGGTACACAGGGTAGTTTTGTTGTGTAGTATCGGGAAATTTATGGAATCCTCTCCTCCAATCATTTGCTTAATCGTCCATCACCATTTATGACTGATTGTGGCAGGACTGCGGAGCGTTGATCAGATCTGTTGGTCAAGTGTGGTAGCTTTAATCTGTTAGCATCACGTTTAGGTTCACATGTTTCTGACGCTCACATGTTCACCCACAGTCATGACTGAAACACATGTCGTGTTTGTGGTAATGGCAGATTGAGGAGATTATCCATCGGCAAAAATGTTCCAGGTTGTCGTTGAATGTTGTTCTGCTTCTCCTATTGCTGTGATCTATAGCACTACATAAATACGCAGTTTTGAGCTGCAATATCTGCAATATAATTCTGCTGCCTGTCCCTTGGTTCACATCGAGATCCATTCACCCATCAGCCCTGTACTCAGTGACCTACTCTGGTTTCTGATATGGTAACACTTCAATTTTCATACTCTCATTCTGCTGCGGGTCTTTCTCCGGGTCATGCTTCCAATCTGACACATTCTGCCAAACCAATTCACTAATTTTAATTTAGCTGTTTAATTATAGTGAATTTTATTTTCCTTGAGTAGTAACATCTTTGGAGTTGAAAATTAACGTCTTTCCCTCTGTTTCTCTCCCTGACCATAATTAAGAGCTCTGTGGTGTCAGTGAAGCCAGCCCTGTGTAGTTTCAGAGCCAATGAATTCTCTGGATTCCCAATCCTCATCACCACACTGTGTGTTTCCTCTTTTGGTTTGAAACCTTATCACTCATGGCTGCCTTGTCCTCCCATGAGTATATTTCATCTCATTTTGGATGAATTTTATTATCTTCGGAATTATCCACAGAAACTCCTGCCATTGCTGCTACATAAACTTCCCTGCTCGGCTTCCCTTCCGATTGCCTGTGGCCAGCTGCTCCCACATGTCATTGCAGTTACATTGCTCAATTGTAATCACATTACATCAAGAAGAGAGCAAAAGATATCACCCAAAAGAAGGAGTTCTGAGAGAAGGGATGTGAAGAACAATTGCTAAATTTCTTATCTAGAGAGAGGATATAGATGAGGAAATGTGAAAAACGAGAAAACGTGATTATTGAAAGGATTATGTGTACACCCTTCAATGTTTTGGCAATGCCTGTGTGCTGTGCTCCCTTGTATAGTGCATGTAGAAGAGAGCAATGTCTTCAAATGCTGAGTCTGATGGCAGAATTTTTATCTCCAATGGTATGACAGACACTAGCTTCGGAAAGAATCCAGCAGGCCAATACATTGCATTCCCCGTAGAAAGTGGATTAACTGAAATAAGTTGGGATACCCGAAGCAAGGATTTATAACACGCATCCTGATAAGAATGAGAGATTATAGAATTGCAGAAAAGGAGGGAACTTTGAGAGAAGGGGAACATATCACTTTAGATGAGGATGAAATCATCTTTTACTGTTTTATAAATTTTAAACATCATGTACATTATTTTTGTTGACTGTGTCTCCGTTGTTCATTTAGAAAGTGTTGTGCACATATGAAAAATGTTACTTATCTACACACATACATTGATTAAACTGTGTATATAACATTATTTCTCCGCCATTGAAATGGTCCTGTTGTCGTGCTACCAGGATATATTATCACCAACTGGCCACTAAAAGATACTACCCGTTATCACTATGTTCCATACATACAGACAAAGAAGAACACCACTTTGATTGGGACAGCACACACACTATCTAAGACACTCAAGGACGTTCTTAGAGCAATGGCGTTCTTACCAGGAGTCCATCAGTAAACACATCAATTTATATCCTATCTACCTTCTCTTGTAAAACAAAAGAACTGCAAATGTCATCACCCAACTTAAGGAACCAAGACTTGTAATTAGAGAGATGGGACATACCACCAGCTCTTCAGCGGAGACTCTCATTGACCTAGTCACGGTGTCGAAACATCTAAAAACAAACCCTCAAGCATAACGAGCTAACTTGCAGACATATAAACTGTTATATTACTTTTATTAGTGGAATTTGGGAGTTGTCATGTTTTAACAGATTATGATGTGAGGTGAGCTTTTCTGGGTTGTAGTTTTAATTAACAGAGGGGTTCGACATTGATGTCATAGCAGTTTGGGGCCTCGCCGTATGGGGTTTGGACAGACTTGACCAGATGTGGAATGCAAAAGGTCCCAGCAGATTCCATCATTTGGCAGTTAGTGACCCAGATCTTCAAATAAAATCGGTGGGAAAATTCATTTAATTTTGTTTGCCTGTAGTTGGTTAAATTACAAGTGAGAGAAATGGCTTTTAACATTACTATTGATGTTGCCAAATTTACCAAGGAAGTTTAGAAAGTCGCCAAGACATTTTTTTTTTAGAATTAGCAAATAGGTTGGAATTGGGTTTAACCAGGGACAAAAGGAAAGCTGAAATTGTAATGGTGCTGGTCAAGCACTTTGGTGTATCAGAGAAACAGACAAGTGCAATAGAGTTAGAAAAAAAAACTTACATTGCAAATATGGTAACAGAAGTTAGAAGATAAAGAAAGAGATTGAAACAGAGAGAGAAGAAAAAGAAAGAGAGGATAAAGAAAGAGAGAGAGAATTTTTAACTCAGAAGTTGGGAATTAGACAAGAAAGTTAAATTAACAGGATGGAGATGAAGGGAGAATGTAGGAAAGTATGCAACTATGTTAATACTTTACCATATTTCGGTGGAAAAAAATCAATCCTCTTTCATGTTGTTTGAAAAAATGGCTCAGGAGATGGCGTGTCCAGTGAACTTGTGGATAATGCGAGTTCAGACTAAGCTGCTGCGCACATTTAGTGAGGTATGTGCAGCGCTGTCAGATGACGGCTCAAGAGATTATGCAGTAGTGAATCTAACTATTTTGAGTGGTTATGCATTGGTACTAGAAGAATATAGGCAGAGGTTCAGAAAAATAGAGAGAGAACTAGATCAGGCTTATGTTGAGTTTGGGAGAATTAAACACAGACATTTTGATAGATGGGTGTGGGCCATAAAAATGGATAATACCTTTGAGGCTTCGAAGCGGGATTATTCTGCTGAGGAGTTTAAAGACTCACTTCCAGAGATGGGAAGAATTCATGTGAATGAACAGAATGTTCAAGATGTGAGAAGCGTGGCAGAAATGGCAGGTAAATATGCATTGGTGCATGACTTGAAATTTAACTTCTGGGATGATTTTCATCCTGTGAGGCATAGAAATAGGGAGAAGGGGAGATCCTACACTGCAATATATAGAGTAAAGCACACTGGCAATCGTTTACCACAGGTGAAAAATAAGCTCAAGCGGGTTGAAAGGTGGTGAAAGCCTCAGGTGTTCCCACTATAAGGGAATGGAACACATAGAATTACAGTGCCAATGGTTGAAGAAGGGCACTAGGAAAAGGTGTTTTCACTGCAGTAAGCTGGGACACACAGTGCTGGGCATTGCAGGAAGGCACTTTGGGAAAAGATGTGGTAAAAGAAGTTAAGCCAGTGACATCAGTGAACCTGGTAAAGAAGACCCCAAGACTCCAATCAGGTGCAGGAGAGTGCGCAGCCTAGGTATAGAGTCAGTGCCTGATCTCTATAAAGAATTCGCCTCTGTGGATAAAGTTTACTCAGAAGGTGGAGGGTGGGAGAGGACAATAAATTATAATTTTGTGAGATATGGAATCGTCTCAGTTTCTAATAGGTGAGAAGTGAGGCACAGAAAAAGCACAACAGATCAGTCAGTATCCTAAGAGCAGGACAGTCGAAATATTAGGTATAAACCCATCATCAGGAATGTGGCGGGCAGAAAAGGGGGCTGAAAGATGAATCCCCGAGTAGGAGCTGGGCTGGTGGGAGGGTCACTGGGAGGGCGATAGAAAGATGTAGTTGGGAGTGAGAGCTACATGTCGGAGGGGAGGGTGGAGTAGATAGGTGGACAATTAAGACAGTTCAAGAGGGCGGTGCTAATTTGAATGGTTGGAAATGTGATGAGGTTTGGAGAGAATAGATTTGGAAATTGGTGAAGTTGATGTCGATGCTGTATGATTTGAGGGTTCCAGCTGTCCTAGCACCTATCCATTTCACCCTCCTCACCCACCGATCACCCCACCTGCATCTACTTATCGCCTTCCATGCTCCCATCCATCCATCTTCAGCCCCACACTCCTATTTATTTCTTAGCCCCCTTGCCCCTCCCTTCCCCCCACTTTCCTGATGAAGGTTTGATGCCTGAAACGTCAAATCTCATATATTTCGGACGCTGCCTGACCTACTGTGTTTTTCCAGCCGCAAATGTTTCAATTCTGATCTCCAGCATCTGCAGTCCTCACTTTCTCTCGGCCTCTAATAGTAAGAAATGGAAGTATTTTCTCACATTCTGACATGTTATTCAAGAGCGTGATAAATTGTGGAATTCCCTTGTGTAACACCTAGTTGGATTGCCAAATCAAGGTTGGGAAAGGAACAGTGAGAGTGAGTGACAGGGTGTCCGTTCCAGGAATACAGTTTGTTCTTGTAGTTGGGATCCAAGATGGGAGAGGCATCCGTTGTGATGGAGAAGCCAATGTCAGACTAGGAAACTGGGGAGTTAAAAGAAAAATACCCAGGAATTTTTCCAGACAGTGCAGTAACAAGATCCCACTGTCATAATTTACAGCAGTAAGGAAAAAAAACGCAAGAAAGAGACAAAGGAGTTGATGTTGAGTTACCTGACACAATTGTTGGATGTAACGGTGCAGGAAAAACCTGAACAGGCAGAGGTCAGGCAGCTTTGCTTAGAACCAAAACACTAATACACACAAGCAAAAAAAAGGAATTTAAATATACTGTCGAACGTTATTCACTTAAAGATATAATTCTAAAACTAAAATAGAGACCACGACATGTCAGTGCAGAAGGGAAATGGGCTGAGGTGCACCAGACTGTGTTACTGGTAACATATAGTGTTACGGGTAGCGTATGAACTAACTGCAAGTGGACACCTAGGTGTACGGAAGACTCAGGCTAATATACAGAAGCATCTCAAGTGGCCTGGAAGGACATGGTTAATTTTTGTTGCACATGCCAAACATCCCAAATGGTAGGTAAGTCACAAGCAGGAATAAAACCTGCACATTTGTCGCCAATTTCTGCATTCGAAGAACATTTCACATCGGTTGTGATTTATTATGGAGCTCCCCTTCTAAAGTAAAAGTGGAAACCAATATTTTCTGACGATAATGGATGTGTCTACGAGATTGCCAGAGGCAATTCCTTTACAGTGTTAAGCCAAGAAGGGAGGTGGAGGGGTTGGTACCTTTCTTTTTTCGCTGTGGGGTAAGCACTGAGATTCAGTCAGACCAAGGTCTCATTTTACTGCTCAGCTGTTTAAGGAAGTCATGGTTAGCTTAGGAATATAGCACTTTAAATCAAGTGAATCCGAGGGAGCCTTGGGAAGTTAGCTTCAGACGCTGAAGGCCATGTTAACAGCGTACTGACAGGATTACCCGAATGATTGGGATAAAGATGTCCCATTAAATTGTTTGCCATCGGAGATATCCTAAATAAATAACCTCAGTTTACTTTTTTGAGTTAATATTCGTACATGAACTGAGAGGTCATTTGACATTAATTAAATATAAAGTGACAAGACCGAAGTCGGCGATCTCACAGTTGGATTATGTATGTGAGGTGAGGAAGAGATTAGACTGAGTAGATGAGTTAGCTAAAAAGCACCTTAAGAGAAACAGCCTCGAGTGAAGAAGGTGCCAGATAAAAACTCTGAAACTTTCTCGATTTCCCGTGGGGATGATGTATTAGTATTGCCACCAGTGGTAGGAAATTCCTTCAAAGCCAGGTTTACTGGCCCCTTTCAAATTAAAAACAAATGTTGTGTCAGGTAAACTATATGATAAAGATATCAGATATGACAAAAAACGTTATCGAGTATGACATGTGAATGAATACTGCACCATCCACATTTGGCACTCAGGGACAGAGTTATGGCTAGATTAACAAATTGTGCAGTTGTCTGTATGATGTAGTGATCTTTACCAAGAGAGTGAAAGCTCACATATTACAGTTAGAAGAACATGATGAACGATTACAAGCAGCAATTTGGTAATAAACTTTTTAAAGAAAACAGAATTTGCGAAGGCAGAGGTGACGGACTTGGGACATTACATTCAACATGGGAGGTTGTCCTCATGGACCATCCTGGAAGAAAGAGGAGCCTCAATTTTTGGAACTGAGTGGATTCTATCGCACGTTTGGTGCAAACCTCTGTAGCCTATTGGCACCACTGATGGATTTATTAAAGAAGAATACAGAATTGTGGTGGACAGAACAATGCCAGGAGGCATTTGAAAATTTTAAAGCAGGATTAATTAACGCACCAGTTTTAGCTACACCAAATATTTTGAAACCCTTTGAAAATTGTGTTTGATGCAAGGATATAGTGGTCGGAGATGTATTGAAACAGTAAGGTGATGATAGAATTGAATGGCCAATTGGCTACTTGTAAAAAAAACCTCAATATCCACTAGAAAATAAATACAAAATCTCCATTATTGGAAAAAAAATGAAAAGGTTTCTCACTGACCTGACAATATTTTAATGTTTACATGACAAACAAATTGTCGGAGTTGATTATGCATAACTTCAAACCTCTCGCATTTTTTTTTTGGAATATTTAAAGACCAGAATCTGAGACTATTTCATTTGAGTCTTATCTTACCAACTTTAAACTTACAAAAATGTGCATGCTGTTGGTCCAACAATGTGATAGCAGACGTGTTATTGCAGATTTAAAGTAAATTGTTTAGATAACATTTGACTTATTGCAGTATTATATGTGTGCAGAATTAATACGTATGGTATAGCTAAGATTAATACTTTTGTAATTCATAATAATGTTATTAAGAATTAGAGGAAAATAAATGAAGCCATCTTTTTATTCTGCTGCCTCATGTTTTTTTTCCCTGAAGGGGGGAGGTGTTATGAAGCCGAAAGTTTGTCTGGTCACTTTAAGATAGAACGGGTTTTGCTAAATAGAAAGTACAGCCACAGATGCCAACTAAAGGTCAGCCTGTTCCACATGTCACCATTAGCTGGGAAATAGATACCTGAGTTTTGGTTGCTGTTTTGACAACAATTCAAGTACAACCAAAGAGCTTTAAAAGGCTCAGGATACCAGAAGCCAACGGAATATGAATATTATGGTTTGGACACTTGGAAAGCAATCAAATTATGAGAATTATTGTGTCATGGGGAGTATATAAACCCAGCATTTTGAAATTAGAGGGAGAGCCTCTGCCACCCAATAGCAGAGTAACTGCTGTAGAGCAGGATTGCTAACTGGTCATCTCAAATACATTCTATCAAAGATATATGTTCATGTAAAAGCTACTTGCAATAAAAAAAATGACCCAGGGAGATCAGTAGCTGGAAGAGTGAACACAGCGGGGAAGATGGATTATGCGTGGTCTTGAGATTGTAATGTTTAACATGTGGGTTGTTGGACTAGCATATCTTTACAGAATTGTAGCCAGATAGTAAGTAGTTAAGAAAAGAGGGGCTTGTATTGGTGAATAGTTGTTGTTTAGTATTCACTATTAAAGTTAAGAAATTAACTTGTTATTTTTTGTTTAAATGGTGGAATGTAGGAGATCTGTGTCACTCATATTTTAACAGATTACGAGGTGAGGCGAGATTTTCTGGGTGTTTGATTTTAATTCACTCCACCTTGTAACTGTCCATCCATGCTAACCCCATTTTCCTGCAGTTGGCCCATATCCTTCCAGTCCTTTCCTATCCACATATTTATCCAAATGCATTTGAAATGTTGTTAATGTACCGCCCTCAATCACTTCTATTGGCAGCTCAACTACGTACCAGCCTCTGTGTAAAAAAGTGGTCCCTCAGGTTCCCTTTTATTGCTTCGCCTTTAACCTTAAACTGATCTCATGTAATCCTTGATTCTCTACATCTTTGAAAAAGACTGAGAGCATTAACCCTGTCCATACCCCTCGTGATCTTATAAAGATCTATATGTTCTGCCTCAGTCTCCTACACTCTAAAGAAAAGGGCCTAGCTTTCCACCCTATAACTCAGACCATTAGGTCCTGCCAACTTCCTTGTGAATTTCATATGCACTCTTTCTAATTTAATAGCATCCTCCCTATAGCAAGGTGACAAAACTAAACACGATATTCCAAGTGCGGCCTTACCAAAGTCCTGTGTACCTGCAAATTTAAATCCCAACTTCTATACTCAATATCCTGCCTGATGAAGGCCACTGTGCCAAAAGCCTTCTTCACTGCCCTATTTACCCATGACTCCACTCCATGTATCAACATGAACAAGATCAGCATTATGTGCACTTAGAGAGTCCATTCATCAGTCTAACGTGACTTTCCTAACACTTTACATGCTGAAATTAACTCACCCAACTTATTGTGCAGGCGGGGTGTGAACCCGTACTGAACGTCATGTTCCTCACAATCCCCAACAACAGCCACAATACCTTCCATCTGAAACAGGTAGCCATTCCTACTAGTTTCCGCCCTACATAGAGAACACAAGGCTGTCTTCTCAGAGATGAAAGATGCCTTCTTGAGACTTCACACAAGACATATGTCTTCCCTCCTCACCGCGAGAAAACCATGTTAAAGACCCACGTGTGTGTCATGAGCGATGGAGCCACGAGGAACAACGTGGAGCAGTCTGACTGTATACCCTCTGCTCCACTTGTTCATCATGTTAGAGCATCGATTAGGAGACAGTGAGGACTTCTGATGCTGAAGATCAGAGTAGAGAATGGATTGCTGGAAACGCCCAGCAGGTCAGGCAGCGTCTGAGAAGCAGGAGAACTGATGTTTCGTGCATATGCCGTTCATCAGGAATCAGCATCAATTATCTCAATCTGTCCCTGTGCAAGTGTGTTGAGGGGGAATGGCCTCTTCCTGTTCCTGTATAAGTGGCTCAAGGGGCTGAATGGCTTCCTCTCCTTCCTGTGTAATTGATTCAAGGGGCTGAATGGCCTCATTCCATTGCTGTAACAACGACCCAACGGGCTGACTGGCTTCTGCCTCGTACAGTTGGACAGATCCAAGGGTCTGATTGAGTTTCCCCTGGTTCATGTTTAACGGCTTGATGAGCTGTCGCTTTAAGAGGTTGTTTTGTCCTGGAATATTTTAGGAGAGAGATTGAACGATCGTTACAAAGCTGGCTACTTCAAACCACTTGAGTAAACAGCTATGGAGGCCTTGGGTTTATTTTAATGCAGCCTGAATGGGTGAGGCCAGCTCTCACAGATTAGGATCTCTGGGTTTTGCTTTTTCAGTAACACCAGAAACTATTGGGGTCTCCACAGAATTGGAAGCTTCAGTGCATGTCTCCTGGCTGCTATTCTCACTGAATTTTGTCATGATGCTGTTTTAATTCCTGGATTAGAGAAATGTTTGTGACATTCTGTGTCTGAATATTTCTTTTTGCCAGGGGCTGTGTTTATGCGATTTCTTATATTGGAACAGCTCATTAGTTATAGTTCCGAGATCCATTATTCTGTTAACTTGGCCAATATAATAAAGTTATTCTAAATTCCCCTTTCTTTGGTTTCATTTTATCTTCCGTGTTTAAATAAATGGTGTTTTGCTTCACAACGAGTAGTGTGACCATTCACATTGCATCTGGAACAGACATTTTACATTTCCTGTAAAATATGAAAACATTAGGGTCTAGGTTACCGCCTTCAAATATTTTCGAGGGGCTGTGGTGTGGTCCATCACACTAGACTCTTTCTCTTCCTGAGTAATAGGCTGGAGGCACTGAATGGGCTGTCCCTGTTCTTCTCCAATAATGTCAATGGGCTGAATGATTTATTCATATTCCTGTGAAACCAGCGTGAGTTGCTGAATGAACTCTTGTTTTACTGTGGCAATGTGCAGTGTCAGGCAGTGCTGATACATGAATGTTACAGACACGTTAACAGCACATGCCTGATTGGTGTCCGGATCTTGCTGCACATGGACACAGACCAGTTCAGGAACTGATGCGGGCCAAAATGTTCTGAACATTGTGGAATCTTCAGGGACCATCCCTTCTTCTGATCTTATTGTGTGGAGTGCGGGGGCGGGGAAAGAATGATGAAGCAGCTGAAGATGTTTGTGAAGCGGAAGGTACCCTGAGGACCTCCCAGGATAAAGATGATGAACATCTCCCTTTGTGCCATGTTTGATTCCAAACACTGGAGAGTTTACTCTGATTCCCATTATGTCCGGTTTCTTTAAGCTCCTTGATGTCAACAGAAGTCAACTATTGCCTTGATATCAGGGCCAGTCATTTTTACCTGAACCCTTGTAACAGCCTCTTTTGTTCATATCAACAGGCCATGGTATAGGAGTAGCAAGTGTTTTCTTTAAACAGGTGGTATTGAATGTCGAAGTATTGTTCTCAAGGGTGTTCGGGGAGCTAGATGTTTGAAAGTGTTTGAAGAGGAGTTCGTTGGATATTGACCTGTCAGAGAGTTGAGGTCTATGAAGATTTGGGTATGAAAGAAGATTTGAGACCAAGAGCAGATCAGCCATGATCTTAGTGAAGGGCAAGGCAGACTTGGGGAGTGAACGACCTGCCCCTGTTTCTGATGTTCTCACATTCTGTTATTGGAAAGTTAGTGAGTGTTATTTTCATGAATGTGCAATTACTGAATATTGAAGCCAGGAGTCCAGAGGATATTGTGAGCCATCTTTGGATGAGGTATACGGGTTGTATTCACAGTGAATCTGGGTCTATAACATGATCAACAAATGAAACACAAGTTGCAGAGACGAGAATTTCTGTAAAGAGAGATGAAGGGCCTCTTTCATAACCAGCCTGGATTTTTCAGTTGCGTTTCCCAAATTGTTTCAAAGCATGTGACAGCCTGAAGGGCTGAATGGTCTCCTGTATTTCTCTGCAACAGATTATGGAAATAAGTAGACCCCAACTGTTCCTGTCTAGCAGGTTTGAGGACTTGAATGGAATACAGAAACATGGGACTGAGGAACAGGAGTGGGTCATTAAATACTTTGACCCTCTCCACCAGGCAATAAGATTGTGCCTGATCATGTTGTGGTCTCAGCCCCACTTTCCTGTCTGTGTCCAATTATCTGCGACTCACTTCCCTGTCAAATAATTAGCTAACACAGCTTTGATTCCATGTGAACATAGAGGCACAATAAAACTTCCACTGAAGAAAATTTCCACTTGAAATGTCATTTAAAACGCTTTCATCATTCCTCTTATAGAATCAGAGAGTTATGAAGAACGGAACCAGACCCGTCAGTCCAATCTGTTCACTCCGATCAGATATCAAATCTGATTTCGTCCCACTTGCCAGTATTTGGCCAATATTCCTCCTCTGACAGCAATTTCTGTGCACACAACACTCTCTGGATGAAACATTTATTTTCAGGACCTTTCTAAATCATTCGCCCTCTCGCCCTCAACCACTGCCCTCTTCTTCTTTTGTTCTGGACTCCCCTATCCTGGGATCAGAACTAGGGATTTTCAGAATATCCATACCCATGATGATTTTATAAACCTCTATAATGTCACCCCTCAGCCTCTGACAATCCAGGAGAAAGCACCTCAACCTAATCAACCTCTCCCCACAGCTCAAACCTCCAGTCCTGGATCATCCGTGTAAATCTTTTCTGCACTGAAAATGTGTTGTTGGTTAAAGCACAGCAGGTCAGGCAGCATCCAAGGAACAGGAAATTCGACGTTTCGCGCCAGAGCCCTTCATCAGGAATGAGGAGAGGGTGCCAGGCAGGCTAAGATAAAAGGTAGGGAGGAGGGACTTGGGGGAGGGGTGATGGAGATGTGATAGGTGGAAGGAGGTCAAGGTGAGAGTGATAGGTCGGAGTGGGGTGGGGGCGGAGAGGTCAGGAAGAAGATTGCAGGTTAGGAGGGCGGTGCTGAGTTCAAGGGAATCGACTGAGACAAGGTGGGGGTAGGGGAAATGAGGAAACTGGAGAAATCCGAGTTCATCCCTTGTGGTTGGAGGGTTCCCAGGCGGAAGATGAGGTGCTCTTCCTCCAACCGTCGGGTTGTTATGTTCTGGCGATGGAGGAGTCCAAGGACCTGCATGTCTTCGGTGCAGTGGGCGGGGGAGTTAAAGTATTAAGCCACAGGGTGGTTGGGTTGGTTGGTCCGGGCGTCCCAGAGATGTTCCCTGAAGCATTCCGCAAGTAGGCGGCCCGTCTCTCCAATATAGAGGAGGACACATCGTGTGCAGCGGATGCAATAGATGATGTGTGTGGAGCTGCAGGTGAATTTGTGGCGGATATGGAAGAATCCCTTGGGGCCTTGGAGAGAAGTAAGGGAGGAGGTGTGGGCGCAAGTTTTGCATTTTCTGCGGTTGCAGGGGAAGGTGGCAGGAGTGGAGGTTGGGTTGGTGGGGGGAGTGGACAGGACGAGGGAGTCACGAAGGGAGTGATCTTTGCGGAAAACTGATAGGGGAGGGGAGGGAAATATATCCCTGGTGGTGGGGTCCGTTTGGAGTTGGCGGAAATGACGGCGGATGATACAATGTATACGGAGGTTGGTGGGGTGGTAGGTGAGAACCAGTGGGGTTCTGTCTTGGTGGCGGCTGGAGGGGCGGAGCTCAATGGCTGAGGAGCGGGAAGTGGATGCGATGCGGTGGAGGGCATCGTCGATCATGTCTGGGGGGAATCTGCGTTCCTTGAAGAAGGAGGCCATTTGGGCTGTACAGTGTTGGAACTGGTCCTCCTGGGAGCAGATGCGGCGGAGACGAAGTTGTAGGGCTCTGGCCCGAAACGTCGAATTTCCTGTTCCTTGGATGCTGCCTGACCTGCTGTGCTTTAACCAGCAACACATTTTCAGCTCTGATCTCCAGCATCTGCAGACCTCACTTTTTATTCGAAAATCTTTTCTGCAGCCAACCGAGTTGTATGCAGTATTCTGAAAGTTGCCTCAGAAACATCTGGGAGAGTTGGATTTGGCTGAACTCCCTTTGCTTTAGGCAGTGAGAAGATTCCAATGAATTCTGGTCAGGGTTCATCCAAAGGGTAGCACGGTGGTTAGTTCTGCTGCCTCACAGTACCAGGGACTTGGGTTCAAATCCAACCTTGGATGAGTGTCTGTGTGGAGTTTGCACATTCTCCCCTTGACTGTGTGAGCTTCTAATGGGTGCTCCAGTTTCCTACTATAGATGCAACATGTCACCACAACTCCTATACTCAATGCTCTGACTAAATAAGGGAAATGTGCCAAACGTGTTCTGCACCACTTTGTCTACCTGCTCCTCCACTTTCAAGGAACAATGTACCTGCAGCCCGAGGTCCCTTTGTTTCACAACACTCCCCCAGACCTTTCCATTAAGTGTATAATTTCAGCCCTGATTCCCAAAATACAACCTCGTATTTATTTAAATTATACTTCACATCTCATGCCTTGCCCCTTTGTACCACCTAATTGTGGTCTTGTAGTACTCTGAGATAATCTACTACACTAAATTTCTGATGTCATCTGTAAACCTACAAACTATGGAAACAATGTCCACATCCAAATCCTTGATATAAATGATGAAATGCAGTGAAGTCAGGACTGATTCTTGCTGCTCACTGGTGCTCACAAGCCTCCAATCTGAAAAATACCTCTCTTCCTTCAAGCCAATTGTGACTAGCTTCCCCTGTATCCCAGCTGACAGAAAGTTACTAATCTGTCTACCAATCAGAATGTTATAAACACCTTGCTGAAATCCACATAGACAATATCTACCACACTGCCTTCATCAATCTTTTCACCACTTCAAAAAACTCAACCAAATCAATAAGACATGATTTCCCATGCAGAAAGCCCCGTTGACGAATCTGATCAGCTCTTGCCTTCCCAAATACATGTCAATCCTGTCCCTCAGAATCCCCTCCAACAACTTACACTCCACTGACATCAGGCTAATTGATCTATCGTTCCCCGACCTTTTGGGTCACTGTTTCCTTTCTAGTCCCACTCCTCCACTGCTCACAACAAATGTCGAATGTAACCAGGTCGGTGATATGGCCGATGATATCCGCCTCAGACTGGGTCAGGGTCAATTTTTGCAGCAAGTCAGGCTAGTTTCGTTAATCTGTTCAAATAACACGTTTATGATCCAGAGCAATGTTACTCAAACTATGGTGGAATGATGATTGGAAAAGTGTTTGGGTGTTGCAAATATATAATCGATATTTCCCTGTTAAAAACACTGGTACACACACACACACACACACACACACTCACACACACAAACACACACACACACACACAGATAAACAAAATCTCTGCGATTTTAACTTGAAATAACTTTGTCCAGATATTATTGTAATTCATGACAAAAGTAAAAAGTGAGATTTACCAAAACGTTATTCAGCTTCTGAAGATATTGTACTCACATAGCTGCTAGCAATCAGATTTCATCCTGGGATAGTTGGATTTGGCTGAATTCCCTTTGCTTTAGAAAGTGAGGAGATTCCAGTGAATTCTGGTCAAGGATCACCTAAAGGATTGCAGGTGTTTAACACTGCTGCCTCACAGCGCCAGGGACTTCGGTTCGATGCCAGCCTTGGGTGACTGGCTATGTGGAGTTTGCACATTCTCCCCTGGTCTGGGTGAGCTTCTAATGGGTGATCCATTTCCCTACCACAGCTCAAACTGTGTAGGTTAGGTGGATTGGTCATGCTAAATTGTCTGTAGTGTTCAGGGATTTCCAGGTTACGTGCATTAGTCAGGGATAAATATGAGGGAATGGGTTGTGAAGGTTGGTATGGCCTTGTTGTGCCAAAAGGCCTGTGTAAACACTGCAGAAATTCTATCAAAATAAGAATGTCAACAATGACTATCGATTTTCTTTCAGCTTGCACACATTGCTGTGATGAGGAATAATGAAGGAGAGAGAGTGCAATAGGCCGTTTCTTTTCGGTCAGATTACATTTTCTCCCTCGCAGAGTTCCATCATACAGTAATGTCATCCTCTCCCAAACTGGACCATGCGAGTTCTCCTTATTCATTGTCTAAACTAAGTCTCCATCTCATTCCCTGCTACATTTAGGTGCATCATTGCTGTTATCATACACAGAACTACACCCTTAGTAGAAAATGGTCTCGGTCGATTTGAAATATGTTTACATGGCCCTGTGTCATTAAAAAACAAAATGCTGAATGTACTCAGAATACATGTATTAAAATGAATGCATTTTTTAACAGATGCAAAAAATGCTGGAAAAGCTCGGCAGGCCTGTCAGTACCCAGCATGCCTTTTACATGCTGTAGTTGTACCAGACTCCACCACTTACTCTGGCACCTCATTCCATACACACACCACACTCTGTGAAATGGTGCCCTTGAGGCCTCTTTTAAACCGTTCCCCTCTAAAATTTCAACCAATGCCCTCTGGTTTTGAATGCCCCTAACCTGGCGAAAAACCCTGACTACTCACTCTATCCATGACCGTTCTGATTTTATAAACTTTTACTGTTGCGAAATGTGACTTAAATCAACACGAATGGCTGTACTTTCAGTCATCCCGGGCCTAAGTTCAGAAATGCAATGCTAACATTTCTTCCTGACAATGCAATGCTAACATTTCTTCAACTCACAATTCTAAACCCATTTTAATTAGTTTGTTCAGATGTGTCATGAGACACTTCTGTGGGATTTACACCAAAATCTTTGTGCCCGCACGTAGGGACACGAGCAACACTCGAGAACACCCATAAAGCTGTAACAGTATTCTCCTGTGTATTTGTACATCAGCCTGTTCTGAGACGCTGTGACATACCTCTGTAACAGGCAGGACTTGAATCCAGTTCGACTAGACCAGAGCTAAGAACACTACCACATAAGTTCAGGAATTGGAATCAAATCCAGAGTTCTGTCTCGAAGGCAGGGACACTACGCACTACACTTCCTTACCCAGACTTTGGGTCATATTTGAAGAATTAATCATAACCAGGTTACAGTTATTGAACTATACAATATTTGTATTGTTAAACAAATGCAAAGTCTCAACTGTAGGATATTGAGTCATCATCGACATTAACTATGAACGTCTTTAATCCCTATTATCTGCCGTCTGCAATATTCGGGAAAGAAATCGTGCAGACACACCCTGCCCAATGAAGGGTCACAAATAGATTTTATTCACTAAACATCACAGACGAAGTAAAAAAAACATAATTTCTGGTCCCAAAACACCGTCCAGTACTATCCAACTCTCACGTGTGACTGCCCACTTCCTAAAACCATGAAATGATACCAGGCCGTTGATTACTGTCCACCCTCTCCTCCCCACTGACTGTGCCTGCAATCTGACCCTCCTCCCCCTAACCACGAAAGGCAAAGCAAATTCAGGGTCATTGTGAAACTGTAGGCCGAAGTGTGCAGGCATTCTGGAAACGGGTAGGATATTTTAAAGGATGAGAGTGAGAAGGCGGCAGTAATATCACACACTGGGCAGATGGAGTTTAGTTTGGATTAATGCGAGGTACTAAGTTTTGTAAATCAAACAAGAGCAGGACTTATACATTTAAAACTAGGTCTTTCACAGTGTTATAGAAAAAAGACCTAGGCGGTCAGGTATACTTTTTAACAATTGGCACCTCATATAGATCGTTTGGTTAAGAAGGTGTTTCGTACACTAGTCTTCATTGGTCAGACCTTTGAGTATCGGAGTTGGGACGTCATGTTGACGTTGCACAGGACGTTGGTGAGACGTCCTCTGGAATACTGTGTCCAACCTGGTCAGCCTGCCCGCTCATTCAATAGGCACACCACCCACTGTGTGAAAAAGCTGCCCTTTCGGTCACTTTTATATGTTCCCCTCTCACCTTAAGCCTATGTCCTCTAGTTTTGGTCTCCCCTACCCTTAGAAAACACATTGACTATTTACTTTGATATTATGACCTTGATATTTTTAAGCTGCAGATGGTTAAGAAGAGATTAACCAGGATATTGCTGGGAAAGGAGGGATTGAGCTATAAGGAGAGGCTGGATAGACTGGGCCTTTTTCACTGGACAGTATGAGATTAAGGGGTAACTTTACAGAGGTTTATAAAATAATGAAGGGTACAGATAATCTGAAGGGGTCACGTCTTTTCCCTCGAGTTTGGGATTCAAAATGTAGGGATATTTTAAGATACGAGGAAAACGATTTACACAAGTCATGAGAGGTAAATATTTTAGAAAGGATCTGGCTTGTGTGTGGAATGAACTTCCAGAGGAGGTGGTGAAAGCAGGGACAATTGCAATGTTTAAAGGACATTTAGATCACTACGTGGATAAGACATGGAAGGTGCTGAGAGCAGCTGCCCTTTTCGCCCCCCACCCCTCTCTGAATGAATCCCTGTTGGTTTTCTTCCACCGCTCATATCTGTACAATGGCGTTTGGAGCCAGCAGAGGGCGGCATTGCATCATTTTAAGCACCAGAGAGCCTGCCAGACCTGCCCCACGCAGACACACACAGGGTAATTGTTAGGACACGGCATTGAGCTCATCTGGTAATTTAAATGAAGCATAAAGAAATGCTCAATTCGCCTCTTAAACTGTTAAAATATGAGTGACAGATCTGCCAAATTCCACAGTTTAAACGAAAACATCAATTTATTTTTTCACTCTGAAAGTGAACATTTTACATCAACTCTTCACAACTCTGAGACCCCCTTTCTCTTGACTGCTTATTACCCGACTCCAGCTCTATAGCAATATACTGTTTCTGGGCCCGCCAAACTCTCATACCACAGGTGCTTGTAAGCTCTCAGTTAAGAAAAGCATTCACCTTCACTTAAAGGTACAGAACATGCTTTCAACTTCATCATATTATACCCTGATGAATACAGTTAAGTGGAACCTATCCAGATTTCTCTTGTTCTATGGTTTGTCAATATTTCATCTGCTCTGTTTCGTGTGTGTCAGAATGTTTGATCCATTGACAGCAGGTCACTATTCGACTCTGTCCATGGGACTACAGCAGTATTTCACTTGCTCACACTCGTGAGTGAGGCAGGATTTCAGGTGTTTCATGTAGACTGTGATGCTATGACAATCTCAATGTTTGTAGATGACACCAAACCTGGAAGAACTCTGAAGTCTATGGAGGGCAGTGTGGAACTCTAACAGGACAGTGATACGTTGGTGTCGTGTTCAGGTGCAAGGCAGATGGGGGATCAATGCAGAGCAGTGTGAGGTGATGCACTTTGGTAGGAAAAACAATGAAAGACAGTTTAAAACAGGCTGTGCCATTATAAAGGGAGTGCAGGAGCAGAGAGCGCTGGGTGTATATGAGCACAGATTTTTGAAGATGTCAGGACAAGAGGAGAGAATAGTAACAATCATAGATTAGTTTCAGTATCTGAGCTGTTTACAGGAGAAGGTTTTGGAGGGAGTCTCCGTGCTCTCTTCCTGGGAAGTAGTGGTGATGATGTGTTGTGAGTCCACCCTCCTGCCCAACGAGACCGTGGGGATTCCATTTGTACCAACTCGACACAAAAGGGAGATGGCATCAGGGCCACGGCTTCTAAATTGTGCCGGGGGGATAACGGGTCTGCCAGTGGGTTTAAAGTGAGAATTGCCCTTCACTGAACATTGCTCCTTACTCGGTTGGTGGGACGTGGATGTTTCAGAATCTCCACACGAGGCATCCTGAGGGGGTGGGGATGGGGATGGGGATTGAGGTAACGGACATCGGCCACTCCGACGTTGCCCTTTCTATCCTATTCCAGACTAGTTCTCCTTGGATGGCGGAAAGAGAGAGAGAGAAAGAAAGAAAAGAGAGACATAAAAAGAGAGAGTGAGAGAAAGAGAGAGAGAGGAAGGGAGAAAAAGAGAAAAAAGAGAGAGAAGCAGAGAGAGAGAGAGAGCGAGAGAGAGAGCCTTATTCGGTTGTTGGTGCTATAACAGATATACAGAGAGTGTGAGGGAGCAGAGAGAATACGGTGACGCTTATCCTGACAAAGCGGGGACAGTCATTGATGCTTGTCTTGTATTGCTGGACATTTCTTCAGACTGCAGATACAGGACTGAGCTGGGTGGGGGGCACAGACCAGGCTCAGTCTATCTGGCGATGTGCCCCCACCCCCGGGAAAAGAATGGTCCCCCTCTGTACTAGCCCATCCACCAGGACCTCCGTGCCCCTGTCGAAAAACCTCAGTGTAATTGCCCCTTATCTGCCTTGCTCAGGGTAAACTGTGCAGGGCAGCTTCTAATGGAGAAAGCCCAAACATGTACCCACTGGCCTTTTAAAGATGGTACCATTGCAAGGGATCACAGAATATCAGGGGAATCCGGGCGATGGTGAGTACCTCCAGCTATGATGGGTGGGAGAATAGGGTTGGTATTGAATGAGGGGTACCATGGGTTGGGATGGGTAGAAAATGGGGTGAGTCCGATAAGTTAGCACCAGGAAACTAGCCCAGCCACGTAGATAATCCCTCTGTCAATGAAAATGTCACTGAGACAAATTATTGTTAGAATCTGTCCAATGAGTTATAGATTGTGTTGAAACCAATTCCAGTTGCAAAGATGCAGAACAACTGCTCATCTGACCTCACACCAATATCCCTTTTACCCATTTTTCCTGGGAAGACTGGCTCATGTTACAGGATGCTATCGAAGTGTGTCTTTTCAGCATTCTGCAACATGGGAACACATTCTTCCATGAAACGGTCCCTCAGTCTCCTGATCGCTGTCTACACACCAAACCCCTCATATTTGATGATATTTAAACTGATTCCCTCGCCATCTCTCTCTGGCAGTGATGTTCACACACACAGCACCCCCTTGCCATGGTGTAATGGAGAGATGGGAGTTGCACATCCTGTCACTTCGCAGCATGGGATTCAAGTTTTCCCATGCTGTTACTGAGTAATGCACTGGGGTGGTTTACACAGTCCTACGTGCTGGGTGGTAACTGCTCCTAGGTTACAGGTCAATGCACTTGGGTGGTGTATACAGTCATTAATGCTGTGATGATAATTGCTCTTGGTTTACAGATCAATGCACTGGGGTGGTGTACACAGTCCTACATGCTGGGAGGATAACTGCTCCTGGTTTACAGATTAATTCAAGGGTGATCACTGCACAGTTTGCTGTGCTGGTCAGACTATCTGTTTAAGCTGTATAGATAATGCAATGATATGGTTTGTACAGATCCACATGCTGGATGGATATTTGTTTCAGGTTCACATATTGGTGCCCTGCTGTGGCCTGCAGACCAGGTTTATAGATCCATGTACTGATGTAGTCTGCACAGCTCACCGCGCTGGGCAGGTATATGGTCGAGGTAAAGAGATCAATGCCCTGATCTGATCTGCACAGTGTTCCGCTCTGGACAGATTGCTGGATTGTATTGACCGGTGCAATGGATGAATTTGGACAGGTTGCAGAGTTGCACTGAGCAATATACTGGCCTGGTCTGCACAGTGTTCCACGGTGAACAGATACCTCCTCAGGGTTGATAGAATTTGGGCTGGTTCTGTGAGATGGATTGGGAGTGTGGAAATCTAACCATTTCAGCTGATCTGGAAATGCCTTTAATTACCAATTCTGTGATTCCGCCCGCCGCCTCTAAACCCTATTATGTGTACCCCGGCACAGTACATTGTTTTGGTGGGGTAGATAGGCGAAAAGGGAGATGGACAGGTCAAGGTGTTTCCCAGAACATTCTGACCCCAACATTCTACAACAGACGTTCCCCAAACGTTCCATCCCAGACATTCCAGAACTGCGATTTCCCAGAACGTACTGTCTACAACATTCTACAATTGCCATTTCCTGGAACGTTCTGTCCCAAACATTCAATAACTGACATTACCCGGAGTGTTCTGTCCCAACATTCTGTAATTGACATTACCCTGAACGTTCTGTCCCCAACGGTCTAAACTGACACTCTCCAGAACATTCTGTCCCCAACATACTATAACTGACATCTCCTGGAACGTTTGGTCCCCGACATTCGACAACTGCATTCCGGGACATTCTGTCCCCAACATTTTATAACTAACATTCCCCGGAACGTTCTGTCCCCTACATTGTTTGTAAATGGCCGGACGTCAGTCAATTGATCAAACGATAATATCCCGACGGAAGGGATCCCGTTCCTGGCAGAAGGAGAGACTGGTCCGAAGGCAATTAAAGAGGTGAATACATTCTCCCTGTGTTTACATTTCTTCAGGACGCAGGATCGACCACAATTTAGATCAAAATACAGAAATCCCCAAACTCCGTCTGTCTTTAGGAAACTGGTAAAGAATCCTTCAGGTCAGCAACGTTTCAATCCTCCGTATTAGGAACTTGGAGGGAGTGACCTGTTTCTGCTCTTGAGTGATCAAATGTGTGGGAATGTTCTAGAAACCATCTGTTCTTATGGATGCGTCTCTCTGTGTTTCGGGAGGGAGGGTTTCTTGTGGTTTCTGTCACATTTTTGTCAGTAATTCTGACGTTCCCATTTTTTATTCCAGCTCCAATTATTTTAATAAATCCCTGAATACAGGGACACATTTGAAAATCTCACTGGGTCCCCGATCAAACGGGACCCTTTGCCTCCAGGCTGATGTATGATGTGTTTGTTTTCCTTCCTCACAGTTAACGTAATGACCATTTACGTCCTGCTTTATAAAGATTGTGGATTGTCTCCATGTGTCAGACGTTATCTGGGGGCCATGGCAGCGGCGGATCTCCTGGTCATTATCTTCGACCTGATACTGAGACACATTCCCATTGTTTATCGTGAACAGTTTTATTTCCTGTTGGACTCCATCCCCGTGTGTAATATCCACGCTGTCCTGCTTTATGCAGCCACTGACTGCTCTGTCTGGTTCACTGTCACTTTCACCTTTGATCGATTTGTGGCCATATGTTGCCAGAAGCTGAAAAGTAAATATTGCAGTGAGAAAATGGCTGCTGTGGTTCTGGGAGCAGTGACTGCACTGAGCTGTTTAAAGAACATTTCCCGGTATTTTATGCTCGCGGCTCGGTATTGGATGTGGAACGACCCCTGGTTTTGTGATATAACAGAGGCTGTTTATTCCTCCAGTGTCTGGGTCACAATCGAGTTCCTCCACCACATTCTAACCCCGTGTGTCCCATTTCTCATGATTCTGCTGCTCAATGTTCTCACCGTCAGACACATTTTAGTGACCAGCAGAGCCCGTAGGAGACTCCGCACTCACACCAATGGGGACGCTCCGTCTGACACAGAAATGAGAAACCGAAAAAAATCCATCATTTTACTGTTTGTGATCTCGGCCAATTTCATCCTGTTATGGTCAACGTTAATGCTGTATTCTATATGGAGACGGATGTTACATATCGGGTATTACTCTGTGTTTCTCCATTGGTTTGTGCAGGATTTGGGCTTCATGCTTCAGCTCCTCAGTTGCTGCACAAACACCGCGATTTATGCCGTGACCCAGACTAAGTTCAGGCAGCAGCTGAAGAATGTGCTGAAATATCCCTTCAGCCAAATCCATCCATCCATCAAATTCCCTCATTAATCAATCCATCCCGGATTTTCTCATTTCAGTTCAGTGTTTCAGCGATGGAGCAGCCTGTCGCTATGGTAACAGACTGAGGGGAGCGCTGGTTTGTCCATCCTTATCCCACGGCGGGGTTACAGAGAAACATTTCAATGTTTCTCACAACTCAGGGGCCAGAGAGAAAAGGCACCATCCCACTGACTGTATCCATCACTTCCATTTGTAAACAATAAACATGTTGATTAAAGCGTGCCGAGCAGCAGAGTGACCGATGTTGTTGTGTGTCTTTGTGTTGGAGAAGCTGAGCTGGAGAGAGACAGAATCAGCCCCAAGTCCTGGTCCTCAGGGAAGGGGAGGGAACAGCGCCCTGAGCACAGGAGCTGGGTTTAACTCCCTCTGTGTCCTACCACTCCAAAACGGCCTCGCCATTTCCTCCACCCGACTCTTTCTCCTCATTTCGCTCCCTCTCTGCACACACACTCTCTCTCTCTCACCAACTCAGGGTAAAGGGAAGAACCAGGGAGACATTGTATCAGACAGAGTGGGAGGGATGGAGGAGGGAGAGAGATTCAATCAAAGCGAATCGGAGGGAGGTGGTGAGAGAGAGAGCCGGAGAGGGGTGGGCGGGAGAGGCAGAGAGAGAGAGCGAGGGGTATCGGGTGACGGAGGGAGAAAAAGAAGAGGCGGGCCACAGAGGGAGAGAGCAAGAGAGGGGCGCGGGCGAGAGGGAGAGAGACAGAGAGAGCGAGGGAGGAAGGCGGGTGAGAGAGGGAGAGAGAGAGAACGATAGAGGGGGCGAGCAAGAGGGAGGGTTGGGCGGAAGTGTGGTCGGGAGAGAAGGCGAGAGGACGAGAGAGCAAAGGAGGACGTGAGAGGGAGGGAAGACGGGGGAGGATGAAAGAGGGAGAGAAAGAGCGAGAGAGGGGGCATGTCGGGGAAGCAGAGTGGGTGAGAGAGGGAAATCTGGGGGAGGGCTGGAGGGGTTCGCCAGAGACGGTGCGTGCCAGAGGTCGGGGGCGGGCCAGAGAGGGCGGCGGCAGGCCAGAGTGAGCCGGGGCTCGGGGTGGTGTGTCGACGGCCGAGGGGGTCATTCTGGGAGTGGTGAGTGGATGGCGTGAGGGTCAGGCTGGGGGCGGTGTGTGGATGGCGGTGACTGTCAATGGCGGTGAGGTTCAGGCTGAGGGAGGTGAGTGGACAGCGGTGAGCATCAGGCTGGGGGCAGTGTGTGGGCAGCAGTGAGGGTCAGGCTGGGGCTGGTGTGTGGACAGCGTTGAAGGTAAGTCTTGGGGCAGTGTGTGGGCAGCGGTGAGGGTCAGGCTGGGGCCGGTGTGTGGACAGCGTTGAAGGTAAGTCTTGGGGCAGTGTGTGGGCAGCGGTGAGGGTCAGGTTGGGTCGGTGTGAGGACGAGGGTGAAGGTCAGGCTGGAGACGGTGCATTGGGGCAGTGAGGGACAGACGGAGACGGTGCCTCGACAATGGTGAGTGGAGTGGGAGGGCAGGCGAGAGAGAGATAGTGGGCCAGAGAGAGAGAAAGAGACACCGAGAGGGGCGACAGAGAGAGCGAGAGGACGAGAGAGAGAGGGTAGCGAGACAGAGAGGGGGGTAGAGAAAGGGGGGGAGAGAGAGAGAGAGAGAGAGGGTGAGAACCAGACAGGGGGCGAGAGAGAGAGGGCGAGAGAGACAGAGAAAGGGCGAGAGGGAGAGAGAGGGAGGCGGGGAAAGGGCTGGCGAGATTGTGTTTGGGGATAGGAGGTGGTCTCTGGAAATGCACGGAGGGGAAGTGTTGGCAAGAGGTGGGGATGGGAGCAATGTTGGCTGAGTTTGTGTTGAGGGACGGTGTTGGCCGGGGTTGGGGCGAGGAAGCAGTGTTAGCTCTGGATGGTGGAGGGGGCAGTGTTTGCCTGGCATGGGGCACAGGCCCGGTTTTGACCGGGGATGGAGCGAGGGGGCGGTGTTGACCGGCTTTGAGGGGGTGAAGGGGGTGATATCTATGTTCTAAGGGTGTGATGGTGGACCGCGTGTGATGTCGGGAAGATGTTGGGTTGTGGGGGGCTTTGAGGGTCAGGCGGGGTAGGCGGTGTGTAGACGGTCGTGAGAGACAAGTTGGGGAAAGTGTGTGGATGGTGGTGAGGGTCAGGCTGGAGCGGTATGTGTGGTTTGCGGCATGGGTTCGGCTGGAGGCGGTGTCTGGGTGATGTAGAGGTTCTGGATGGGGTCAGTGTGTGGACAGAAATAGGGGTAAGGCTGGGGGAAATGTTGGGCAGTGTTGTGGGTCAGACTGAGGAAGGGGTGTGGACTGCGGTGAGGGGCTGGCTGGGGTCGGTGTGGGACGGCAGTGAGGGTCAAGCTGGGAGTGGTTTTTGGACGTTGGTGAGGGTCAGGCTGTGGGCGGCGAATGGCGGTAAGGATCATGCTGGGGCAGTGTGTAGGTCAGTGAGGGACAGGCTGGGGGTGGTGTTTGGATGGCAGTGAGGATCAGGCTAGAGGCGGTTTGTGGTTGGCTGTGAGGGTCAGGCTGAGGGCGGTGTTGGGCATTGGTGAGGGTCTGGATGGTGGCCGTGTTTGGGTCGAAGTGAGAGTCAGGCGACGGTCGATGTGCGCACAAAGTTGAGTATCAGGCTGGGATCCGTGTGGGACGGCGGTGGGCGGGCCAGAGAGACTCCTGGTCAGGACAGAGAAAGCACGGAAGCGGGCCAGAAAGAGCGCGAGGGCGGGCCAGAGAGAGCAGGGCGGGCCCAAGGGAGCGGGGGTGGGGCAGATAGTGCGACGGCGGGCCCGAGAGAGAGCGAGAGAGAGAAAGAGAGAGAGGGGGATGTTAAAGAGAGAGTTGGCGCAAGAGAGAGCGGCGCAAGAGAGAATGGGAGAGAGAGGGAGAGAGGGGGCGAGAGGGAGAGAGAGGGCGAGGGGGGTGAGAGAGAGAGAAAGGTGGTGGGGAGAGGTAGTGAGAGAGAGAGGGGTCGAGTGGAGGAGCAAGAGAGGGAGGAGAGGTTCAAGAGAGAGAAGTGCCTCGAGAGGGAGAGAAGGCGCGCACGAGAGAGAGGGGGTGAGAGAGAGTGAGAAGGGGTGCAAGAGAGAGAAAGAGAGAGAGAGACAGGAGGCACGAGAGACAAAAAGGCGCGCGAGAGAGAGAGCACGCAAGAGACAGAGGGTCGTGATAGAGAGGGAGAGCAAGAGAGAGAGGGAATGGGAGAGAGAGATGAGGTGCGAGAGAGAGAGGGCGAGTGGGCGCGAGAGAACGGGTGAGGTGGTGAGAGAGAGAGTGTGAGAGGGCGAGAGAAAACGAGGGGATGAGAGAGAGAGTGGGCGCAAGAGAAAGAGAAAGTGGGGACGAGAGAAAGAGAGAGCAGGCGTCTCTGAGAGAGAGAGGGCCGAGAGAGAGAGGGAGCGTGAGAGAGAGGGGCACGAGGGAGAGAAACTGAGGGGGCGAGAGAAAGAGCAAGGGGACGAGAGATAGCGAGGGGGCGAGAGACTGAGAGCGAGGGGGCAAGAGAGAGAGGGCGTGTGAGAGAGAGAGGTCGGGGGAGCAAGAGAGAGAAGGCGAGGGTTCAAGAGAGAGAGAGCGAGGGGGCAAGAGAGAGAGAGAGGGGCATGATAGAAAGAGAGAGGGGGCACGAGATGGAGAGCGTGTGCAGAGAGAGATGGAGCACGGGATAGACAGTCGGGGGTGAAAGAGAGCGAGAGGGCGACAGAGAGTTCGATGGGTGTGAGAGAGAGAGCGAGGGATCGAGAGAGAGAAAGTGAGCGGGCGAGAAAGAGGGGGGAGCGAGAGAGAGAGAAAGGGGGTGCGAGTGAGAGGGGAGGCAAGGGAGAGGGAGGCGAGATAGAGAGAGACAGGGGCCGAAGAGAGAGAGAGGGCGAGTGAGACGGAGAGGGCAAAAGACAGAGAGAGAAGCCGAGAGAGAGAGAGAGGGGGCGAGAGCGAGAGTGGAAGACGTCGAGACAGAGAGAGAGGGCGAAGAGGAAGAGACAGAGGTCGAGAGAGAGAGAGGACGGGTGCGAGGGAGAGAGAGATGGCGAAGAGGGTGAGAGAGAGGGCGAGAGAGAGAGGGCGAGATGGAGAGAGAGAGGCGGGGCCAGACCTGTCGACAACAGGGTTGGGGATGGGAGGTGATCTATGGAAATGCGGGGAGGGGGCGGTGTTGGCTGGGGATGGGGAGGTGTGTGGTGTTGGAATGGTTTGGGGCAATTAGGCAGTGTTAGGAGGGATTGGGGAGGGGCGCGGTTTTGGCCGCTGTTGCCGCGATGGGGCGTTAATGGCCGTCGTTGGGGCGAGTGGGTGGTGTTGGCCAGGGTTGGGGAGTGAAGGGGCGGTGGTGGACCGGGTCTGAGGTCGGGGGAAGGTGTTGGGTTGAGGCTGGCTCTGAGGGTCAAACTGGGGAATGTTGGATGGTGGTAGGTGTTAGGCTGTTGTCAGTTTGTGGATGACGGTTAGGTTCAGGCTCGGGGCGGTTTTGGATGGCGTTGTGGGTAAGGATAGGAACGGTGTGTGGATGGCAGGAATGGTCAGGCTGGGGGCAGTCTGTGGATTGGGGTGGGGGTCACGCTGGGAGCAGTGTGTGGGCAGAGGTGAGATTCAGGCTGGGGGCGGTGTCTGGGCGGCAGTGAGGGTCAGGCTCGGGTGGTGTATGGTGGCAGTGTGGGTCAGGCTGCGGGCGGTGTGTAGAAGCTGGTGAGGGTCAGGCTGGGCGGTGAGGACGGTAGTGAGGCTGAGGGCACCGTGTGTGCGGAAGTGAAGGTCAGGCTGGCGCCGGAGTGCAGGTCGTAGTGAGGGTCAGGTTGGGAGCGTTGTATGGACAAGGGTGATGGTCAGGCTGGTGGCAGTTAGTAGGTTGCAGTGAGGAAAAATCTGGGGGTCGTGGGCGATGATGTGGGTCAAGCTGTGCGTGGTGTGTGGGCGGCAGTGAGGATCAGGCTGGGGGTGGTGTTGGATGTTGGTGAGGGTTAGGCTGGCTCAGTGTGTCGACGGCGGTGAGGGTCAGCCTGGGGCAGTGTGTCAGCTGCAGTGAGTGTCAGGCTGGGGTCGGTGCATGGATGGGGGTGAGGGTCAGGCTGGGGGCGTTGTGTGGGTGGCAGTGTTGGTCAGTTTGGGGCGGTGTGTGGGCGGCAGTGACAGTCAGGCTGAGGGAGGAGTTGGGCGGCAGTGAAGTTCAGGCTGGGGTGGTGTGTGGACGGCAGTGAGGGTCAGGCTGGGGTGGTGTTGGGCAGTGTTTAAGGTTCAGGCTGGGATCGGTGTATGGACAGTGGTCAGGGTCAGGCTGGGGGCGGTGAGTGGATTGCAGAGTTGGTCAAGCAAGGGGCTGCGGGTCGCCGTGAGGGTCAGGCTGTCAGCGGTGTTGAATGGCGGTGAGGGTCAGGCTGGATGATGTGTGTGGGCGGTGGTGAGGGTCAGGCTGGGGCCGGTGTGAGGGCGGCAGTGAGTGTCAGGCTGGGGGCGAAGTTGGACTGCGGTGAGTGGCAGGCTGGGCGAGGTGTGGTCGACAGCGATGGTAAAGTGGGGGCAGTTTGTGGACTTGGTTGAGGGTCAGCTTGGGGTCAATGTGTCGGCGGCAACGAAGGCCAGACTGGGGGCGGTGAGTGGACAGCGGTGATGGTCAGGCTGGAGGTGGTCTGTGGATGGCGGTGGAGGTCAGGCTGGTGACAGTTTTTGGGTGACGGTGAGGGTTAGGCTGGGGGCGGTGTGTAGGCGGCAGAGAGGGTCAGGGACAGGGTGGTGTTTGGACCGTGGTGTGCGTCAGAACGGGGGCAGTGTGTGGACTCCAGATAGGGTAAGAATGGGGATGGTGTGTGTACAGCAGTGTGGGGGTAAGGCTGGGGACGGTCTGAAGGGGCAGTGAGGGTCAGGCAGGGTGCGGTGTTTGGAGGGCATTGAGGGACTGGCTGTGGCAGTATTGGGTGGCGGTGAGGTTCAGCTTGGGGGTGGTGTGTGAATGGCAATGGGGATCAGGCTGGGGTCGAAATGTGGATGGTTGTGAGTGTCAGGCAGGGGAAGTGTTGGGAAGCGATGTGTGTCAGGTTCGGAGCAGTGTGTTGGATGGTGTTGGCGATAAGGCTGGATAGTGTGTTTGGTCGCTGGGGAGGTTCTGGCTGGGGGAGGAGTGTGGGGCTGTGAGGGTTTGGCTGCGAACGGCGTGAGAACGGTGGTAAAGGTCAGGCTGTGGGCGGTGTGTGGGCAGCATTACCGTCAGGCTGTGGGAGGGCTGTGGGCAGCGGTGAGGCTCAGGCTGGGGAGGTGAGTAGTATGTGGGTCGCAGTGAGGGTCAGGCTGGTGCAGTGTGTGGAAGGCAGTGAGGGTTAGGCTGGGGGCAGTGTGTGGGCGGCGGTGAGGGTAAGGCTGGGGGTAGTGTGTGGACGGTGGTGTAGGTCAGGCTGAGGCAGTGTTGGATGGTGGTGGTGGTCAGCCTAGGGTTGGCGGGTGCACGGCAGTGAGGGTCAGCCTAGGGGCGTCGTGTGGACGGTGGTGAGGGTCAGGCTGGGGCCGATGTGTGGGTCGCAGTGTGCGCCAGACTGTGAATGGTGTGAGGTTGGCAGTGAAGGTCACGTAGGGAGCGGTGTTGGACGGCAGTGCGGGTCCAGCTCGGCAAGGTGTGTGGACAGCGGTGAGGATCAGGCTGGGGCGTTGTGTGGATGGCGTTGTGTGGACAGGCTGGGAGTGGTGGTGGGCGATGGTGAGGATCAGGCGAGAATCAGTGTTGTGCAGTGATGAGGTTCAGGATTGGGGCGATGTGTGGATGGGATGGAGAGTCAGGCTTAAAACAGTTTGTGGGCACCAATGCGTCATGTGGAAGGCGGTGTGTGGATGTCAGTGAGGGTCAGGCCGGGGGCGGTGTGGGGGACTGTGAGGGTCAGGCTGGGGATAGTTTATGGACGTCAGTGTGGGTCGGATTGGAGACGTGTGTGGGCAATGCGTTTCACATGAGAGGCGGTGTATGGACGTCGGTGTGGGTCAGGCTGGGGGTGTGTGTGGGGGTCAGTGAAGATCAGGCGGTGTTTGGATTGTGGTGTGTGGACAGCAGTGAGGGTCAGGCTGGAGATGGTGTGTGAACGTCGGTGAGGGTCAGGCTGGGGTGGTATTTGGTCAATGCGTATCACGTGAGAGGCGGTGGGTGGGAGTCGGTGAGGGTCAGGCTGGGGGCAGTATTGGAAGGCAGTGATAGTCAGGCTGTGGTGGTGGTGTGGTGACAGAGGTGAGGTTCAGGCTGGGGGCGGTGTGTGGATGGCAGTGCGGCTCAGTCTGCGGATGGTGTGTGGGTGAGAGTGAAGGTCAGGCTGGGTTCGGATTTGGACGTTGGTGAGGGTCAGACATGGGCGTTGTGTGGACGGCGGTGTGGCTCAGCGCAGGACGGGGTGAGGATTGGAGTGAGGGTCAGGCTGTGGCCGAAGTGTGTATGCTGCTGAGGGTCAGGCTCAGGGCAGTGTTGGGTGGTGGTGAGGTTCAGGGTGGGGGCAGTGTTGGGCGGCAATGAGAGTTAGGCAAGGGGCAGTGTCTGGATTGCAGTGAGGGTCAGGCTGGGGGCGGTGTGTGCAGAGCAGTGTGGGGGTTAGGCTGGAGACGGTCTGAGGGTGCAGTGAAGGTCAGGCTGTGGCAGTATTGGGCAGAGGTGAGTGTCAGGCTGGGGGCAGTGTGCGGACGGTGGTGAGGGTCAGGATGGGGAAGTGTTGGGGGACAGTGAGGGTCAGGCTCGGGGCAGTGTTGGGCGGCAATGAGGGTCAAGCTGTGGGCAGTGTTTGTACAGTGGTGAGAGTCAGGCTCAGGTCAGTGTGTTGGACGGTGATGGGGATCAGGCTGGGTGGGGTCCTTGGGCGCTGGGGTGGTTCAGGCTGGGGGCAGTGTGTGGGGCAGTGAGTGTCAAGCTGGGGGTGGTGTGTGGGCGGCAATGAGGGTCAGGCTGTGGGTGGTGTGTGGGCAGGGGTGAGGGTCAGGCTGGAGGAGGTGTGCAATCGACACACATCCCTCAGCCTGCTATGAGGAGGGTCGGTCGCAGAGAGGGTCAGACTGTGGGTGGTGTGTGTCAGGCTGAGGGTGGTGTGTGAGCAGCAGTGAGGGTCAGGCTTTGGGCGGTATGTGGATGGCTGTGAGGTTCAGGTCAGGGGAGGTATGCAGATGGAGGATCAGGCTGGGGGAGGTGTGTGGGTGGCAGTGAGGGTCAGGGTGCAGGCGGTGTTTGGATGGCGGTGAGGGTCAGGCTGTGGCCAGTGTTTGGGCAGTGGTAAAGACAGTCTGTGGGGGATGCGTGCACGGCAGTGAGAGCAAAGCTGGGGCAGTGTTGGGCGGCAGTGATGGTCAGTCTTGGGACAGCGCTTGGATGGCAGTGAGGGTCAGTTCGGGGGCGGTGTTTGGATAGCGATGAGGATCAGGCTGGGACTGGTGCATGGGTTGGAGTGAATGTCAGGCTGGGGGGCGGTGGGGGGCGATGTGGGTGAGGCTGCGGGTGGTATGTGGGCGGCGGTGAGGGTCAGGCTGGGGAGGTGTGCAGATGGTGGTGAGAATTAGGATGTGGGAGGTGTGTGGTTCACAGAGAGGGACAGGCTGTGGGTGGTGTGGGTCAGGCTGTGGGTGGTGTGTGGGCGGCAATGTGGGTCAGGCTGTGGGTGGTGTGGGTCAGGCTGTGGGTGGTGTGTGGGCGGCAATGTGGCTCAGGCTGTGGGTGGTGTGTGGGCGGCAGTGAGGGTCAGGCTGTGGGCGGTGTGTGGGTGCCAGTTAGGTTCAGGCTATGGGAGGTGTGTGGATCGTAGTGAGGTTCAGACTGTGGGTGGTGTGGGTCAGGCAGTGGGTGGTGTGTGGGCGGAAGTGAGGGTCAGGCTGTGGGCGGTGTGAGGCTCAGGCTGGGAGAGGTGTGTGGGCGACAGTGAGGGTCAGGCTAGGGGAGGTGTGCGGATGGTGGTGAGTATTAGGCTGGGGGAGGTGTGTGGGTCGCAGAGAGGGACAGACTGTGGGTTGTGTGGGTCAGGCTGTAGGTGGTGTGTGGGCGGCAGTGAGGGTCAGGCTGTGAGCGGCTGTGAGGCTCAGGCTGGGGGAGGTATGCAGACGGTGGTGAGGATCAGGTTGGGGGAGGTGTGTGGGTGGCAGTGAGGATCAGGGTGCAGGCGGTGTGTGGATGGTAATGAGGGTCAGGCTGGAGGAGGTGTGTGGGCGCCGGTGAGGCTCAGGCTATGGGAGGTGTGTGAATCGTAGTGAGCTTCAGACTGTGGGTGGTGTGGGTCAGGCTCTGGGTGGAGTGTGGGCGGCAGTGAGGGTCAGGCAGTGGGCAGTGTGTGAACAGCGGTGAGTGTCAGGCTGAGGGTGGAGTGTGGATGGCAGTGTGTGGATGGTAGGAAGGATCAGGCTGGGTACGGTGTGTGGGCAGTGGCGAGGGTCAGGCTGGGGATGGTGTGTGAGCAACGCACGTCACGTGACAGGCGGTGTGTAGACGTCGGTGAGGGTCATGCTTGGGGCAGTGTTGGAAGGTAGTGAGGTTTCAGTCTGTGGGTGGTGTGAGGACGGCGATGATGGTCAGGCTGGGTGCTTTTTGTGGGCGGTGATGAGGACCAGCCTGGGGGCAGTTTGTGGGTGGCAGTGAAGGTCAGCCTGGGGGCAGTGTTGGAAGGGGGTGTGGATCAGGCTGGGGGCGGTATGTATGCGGCAGTGAGGGTCAGGCTGGGGGCGGTGTTTGTGCAGCAATGTGGATCACGCGGGAGGCGGTGTGTGGACGTTGTCAGGGTCAGGCTGGGAGCAGTGTGTGAGTAACAGTGAGTGTCAGGCTGAGGGCGGTGTTTGGAAGATGGTGTGGCTCATCTCGGGGACAGTGTGTGGACCGCGCTGAGGGTCAGGCTGTGGGCGGGTTGGCAACGGTGAGTGTCTGGCTGGGGGCGGTGTGAGGATGGGAGTGAATGTCTGGTTGTGGTAGTGTTGTGCAGCGGTGAGGGTCAGGCTGGGCGCAGTGAGTAGATGGCAGTGAGGATCAGGTTGGGGCATTGTGTGAACGGTGGCGAGGATCAGGCTGGGGGCATGTTGGCTTCAGTGAGGGTAACGCAGGGGGCAGTGTTGGGCATTGTTGAGTGTCAGGCAGGAGCCGGTGTGTGGTCGGCAATGAGGGTCAGGTTGGGGATGATGAGTGGGCAGCGGTACACATCAGGTGACAGGCGGTGTGTGGACGTTGGTGAGGGTCAGGCTGGAGTGGTGTGTGGACAGCGGTGAGAGTCAGGCTGGGGTGCTGGGTGGATACCGGTGAGGGTCAGGCTGGGGGCAGTGTTTGGACGGCGGTGAGGATCAGGCTGGAGGCAGCAAAGCACATCACGCTGGAGGCAGTGTATGGACATCTGTGAGCGTCAGGCTGGGGGCGGTGTGTGGGCTGGTGTGGGTTTGGCTGGGGGCAGTTTATGGGCCGCAGTGTCAGTCAGAATGGGGGCGGGGTGTGGATGGCAGTGAGGGTCAGTATGGGAGCGGTGTGTAGGCGGCGGTGAGGGTCAGGCTGGGGGCGGTGTTGGGCGACCGTGAGGATCAGTCTCGGATCAGTGTTGTGCAGCGGTGAGGTTCATATTGTGGGCAGAGTGTGGACATCAGTGAGGGTCAGGCAAGGGGCGTTGGGTGGATGGCAAAGAGGGTCAGGCTGGGAGCAGAGTGTGGATGGCGGTGAGGGTCAGTCTGGAGAAGTGTTGGGCGGCAGTGAGGGTCAGGAGGGGGACAGTGTTGGGCGGCAATGAGGGTCAGCCTGGGAGCAGTGTGTGCACAGTGTTGATTGTCAGGCCCCATGCAATGTGCTGGACGATGATGGGGATCAGGCTGGGTGGGGTGTTTGCACGCTGGGGAGGTTCAGGTTGTGGGTGGTGCGTGGGCAGCAATGAGGCTCAGGCTAGGGGAGTTGTGTGTGTCGTACTGAGGCTCTGGCTGTGGGAGGTATGGGTCAGGAAGATGGTGGTGTGTGGACTGCGGTGAGGTTCAGGCAGGGGGCAGTGATCTGCAGCACTGAGGATCAGCCTGGGGGCAGTGTGCGGATAGCAGTGAGGGTCAGGCTGGGGGCAGTGTATTGGCGATGGTGAGGGTCAGGCTGGGAGCAGCAATGTGCGTCACATTGGAGGCAGTGTGTGTTCGTAGGCGAGGGTCTGGCTGGGGGCGATGTTGAAACGCAGTGAGGATCAGGTTGGTATCGGTGTGTGGATGGTGGTGTGGGTCAGGCTGTGGGCAGTGTGTGGAAGGCGGTGACGATCAGGCTGGGTACGGTGTGCGGGCAGCAATGCGGGTCATGCTGGAGGCAGTGTGTGGACGTTGGTGAGGGTCAGGCTGTGGATGATGTGTGGGCGGTAGCGAGGGTCTGGCTGGGGGCGGTGTGTGGGTGGCAGTGAGGGTCAGGCAGGAGCGTTGTGTGGCCGGCGGGGAGCGTCAGGCTGGGGGCGGGATTGGACGATGCTTAGGGTCAGGCTAGGATCAGTGTTGTTCAGCGGTGAGGTTCAGGGGTTGGTGTGTGAACAGGAGAAAGGGTCAGACTGGGGGCAGTTTGTGGGTAGCAGTGAAGGTCAGGCTGGGTTCGGAGTTTGACGGCAGTGAGGTACAGACTGGGGGCGAAATATGTGCGGAAGTGAAGGTCAGGCTGGGGGTGGTGTGTGGGCAGAAATGCGGGTCACGTGGGAGACACTGTGTGGACGTCGTTGAGGGTCAGTCTTGGGTAGGTGTGTCGGCGGCGTTGAGGGTCAGGCTAGGAGCAGTATGTGAGTGACAATGAGGGTCAGGCTGGGGCTGGTGTGAGGATGGCGGTGAGGGTCAAACTGGGGGCGGTGTTGAGCGATGATGAAGGTCAGGCTAGGATCAGTGCTGTTCAGCGGTGAGGTCCAGATTGGAGCAATTAGGGTCACGCGGGCGGTGGTGTGTGGACGTCGGGAAGGGTCAGGCTGTGGACGGTGTGTGGGCGGTGGTGAGGGGCTAGCTGGGGGCGGTGCGTGGTCGGCGGTGAGGGTCAGAGACGGGCGTTGTGTGGGCTGCAATGAGTGTCAGGCGGGAGGCGGTGTGCAGACATAGGTCAGTGTCAGGCTGGGCGAGGTGTGTGGGCTGCAGTGAGGGCCAGAATGGGGACGGTGTTTGGCAGTGGTGAGAACCAGGCTGGGGCACATCTGTGCGTCATAGTGAGGCTCAGGCTGTGGGTGGTGTGTGGGCGGAAGTGAGGGTCAGGCAGTGGGCAGAGTTGGACGGCGGTGAGGGTCCAGCTGGGGCGTTGCGTGGATGGCGGTGAGGGTTAGGCTGGGAGCAGTATGTGGATGTTCGTGAGGGTCAGGCTAGGGGCGGTGTGTGGGCAGCAGTGAGACCCAGGCTGGGGCACGTGTGTGCGTCATACTGAGGCTCAGGCTGTGGGTGGTGTGTGGGCGGAAGTGAGGGTCAGGCAGTGGGCAGAGTTGGACGGCGGTGAGGGTCCAGCTGGGGCGTTGTGTGGACGGCGGTGAGGGTTAGGCTGGGCGCAGTATGTGGATTTTCGTGAGAGTCAGGCTGGGGGCGGTGTTGGGGGGCAGTGAGGATCACGCCAGGATCGGTACTGTGCAGTGGTGAGGTCAGGTTGTTGGCGATGCTTGGATCAGTGTGATGATCACATTGGGGATGGTGTGTGAGCAGCAATGTGCATCACGAGGGAGGCGATGTGTTGATATCAGTGAGGGTCAGGCTGGGGCTGGTGTGTCGGTCACATTGAGGGAGAGGCTGGGGGAGCTGGGCGGCGGTGTGGGTCAGGCTGTCGGTGATGTGTCGGCGACAGTGAGGATCAGGCTGGGGGTGGGTGTTAGACAGCAGTGAGGGTCGGTCTGGGTGAGGTGTGGTGATGTCAGTGAGGGACATACTGTGCGAGTTGTATGGATGGTGGTGAGGGTCTGGCTGATGGCCGGCTATTGGCGGCGGTGACGGACAGGCAGTGTTGGGGAGAGTGAGGATCAGGCTAGGGTAGGATCAGTGCTGCGCAGCGATGAGGGTCAGGTTGGGGGCGGTGTGTGGACGGAAGTGAGGGTCAGGCTGGGGACGGTGTGTGGGCAGCAATGTGCGTCACGCGGGAGGCGGTGTGTGGATGTCAGTGAGTGTCAGGCTGAGGGTGGTGTGGGGATGGCAGTGAGGTTCAGGCTGGGGGCTGTGGGCAGCGGTGAGGATCAGGCTGGGGCGGTGTATGGGCAGCAGTGAAGGCCAGGCTGGCTATGTATTTGGTCGGTGGTGAGGGTCAGGTTGAGGGCGGTGTGTGGACGGAAGTGAGGGTCAGGCTGAGGACGGTGTGTGGGCAGCAATGTACGTCACGCGGGAAACGGTGTGTGGATGTCAGTGAGGGTCAGGCTGAGGGTGGTGTGGGAATGGCAGTGAGGATCAGGCTGAGGGTGGTGTGGGAATGGCAGTGAGGGTCAGGCTGGTGGTGGTGTTTGGGCTGAAGTGCGGGTCAGGCTGGGGTATTGTGTGGACGCTGGTATTGGTCATGCTAGGGTGATGTGTGGGCAGTGTGTAGGCAGTGGTGAGGGTCTGGATGGAGGTGGTGTTTGGGTGGCACTGAGGGTCAGACTGATGATGGTGAGTCGGCAGCTGTGCACATCAGTTGGCACGCAGTGTGTGGACGTTGGTGAGGTATAGGCTTTGGACGGTGTGTGAGCATCAGTGAGGACCAGGATGGGGGCAGTGAGACGACGGCGGTGACGGTCAGGTTTGGGTCAGCTGTGGATAGAAGTGAGGGTCAGGCTGGGGAAGTGTGTGGACGCCAGTGAGGGTCAGGCTGGAGGCAGTGTGTGCGGACGCCAGGGAGGATCAGGCTGGGAGCAGTGTTGGGCATCGTTGAGGGTTAGGCTGGGAGCGGTGTGTGGACGGCGGTGGGGGTCAGGCTGTGGCAGTGTGTGGACGACGGTGAAGGTCAGGCTGAGGACGCTGTGTGGGCAGCAATGTGGGTCAATGGAGAGGGCGTTATGTGGACGTCGGTGAGGGTCAGGCTGGGGAGTGTGTGGGCGGTGGTGAGGTTCTGGATGTGGGGAATGTGTGCGCAGTGCTGACGGTCAGGCTGGGGCGTTGTGTGGACCGCAGTGCGGGGCAGGCTGGGGATGGTCTGTGGGAAATGCACGTCACGCGGGATGCGGTGTGTGGACGTCGAGGAGGGTCAAGCTGAGGGAAGTGTTCGGCAGCGGTGACGATCAGGTAGTGGGCGGTGGTGAGGGTCAGGCTGGAGGCGGTGTGTGGGCGGTGGTGATGGTCTGCCGGGGACGCTGTGTGGGCAGCAGTGAGGGTCAGGATGGGGACATTGTGTGGATGGCAGTGAGGGGCAGGCTGGGGGCGGTGTGTGGATGGCGGAGTGGGTCCGGCTGTGGACAGTCTGTGGTCGGGTGTGGGGGTCAGGCTGAGGATGATGTGTGGGCGGCGGTGAGGGTCTGGCTTGGGGCAGTGTGAGGGCGGAGGTGAGGGTCAGGCTGGGGGCAGTGTGTGGGCGCTGGTGATGGAGGTGTTGGGGAAAGTGAGGATCAGGCTAGTATCAGTGCTGTGAAGCAGTGAGGGTCAGGTTGGGGGTGGTGTGTGGATGGAAGTGAGGGTCACGTTAAGATCAGTGTTGTGCAGTGGTGAGGGTCAGGCTGGTGGCGGCAATGCGAGTCACGCGGGAGGCTGTGTGTGGCTGTAGTGATGTTCAGGCTGAGGCCGGTGTGTGGGCGGTGGTGAGGGCCTGGCAAGGAGTGATGTGTGGGCCGCAGTGAGGGTCAGGCTGGGGTGTTATGTGGAGGTGGTGTGGTTCTGGCTAGGGTCAGCGTGTGGGCGGCAGTGAAGGTCAGGCTGGGGCGTTGTGTGTGGGCAACAATGCGGGTCACGCGGGAGGCAGTGCGTGGACGATGGCGTGGGTCAGGCAGGGGGCATTATGTGGAAAGTGGTGAGTGTCTGGTTCGGGCGGGGTGTGGAAGGCAGTGTGGCTCAGCGGGGGCGGTTTGTGGACGACGGTGATGGTAAGGCTGCGGGCGGTTTTGGGTGAGTGTCAGGCAGGGGGCGTTGTGAGGATGGGAATGAGGGTGAGGCATGGGGCGCTGTATGGACGGTAGTGAGGGTCAGGCTGTGGGCAGTGTGTGGAAAGCAGTGACTGTCAGGTTGGGGCGGTGTGTGGAAGGCAATTTGGCTAAGTGTGGGGACGATGTGTGGGCAGCAGTGAGGGTCAGGCTGCGTGCGGTAGAGGGCGATGGTGATGGACAGACTAGGATCAGTGTGGTGCAGTGGTGACGGTCAGGCTGGGGGCGGTGTGTGGATAGGAGTGAGGGTCAGGTTTCAGGTGGTGTATAGACAGCAGTGAGGGACAGGCTAAGGGCGGTACTGGACTGTGGTGAGGGTCAGGGTAGGGTTGGTTTGTAGATGGTCGTGACGGTCAGTCCGGGAGCGGTATGTGGACGGTGGTAAGGACCAGATTCAGGGTGGTGTTTGGACGGTGGCGAGTGTCAGGTTGGGAGCGGTGTGTGTGTAGAATGCGCGTCATGTGGTAGGCGGTGTGTGGACATCAATGAGAGTCAGGCTGGGGGTGGTGTGTAGGGGCAGTAATGGTCAGGCTGGCGTCAGTGTGTGGGCTGGGTGCGGGTCAGGCTGGGTGCGGTGTGCGCATGTCAGTGAGGGTCAGGCTGGGAGTGGTGTGTGGGCAGCAATGAGCATCATGCGGGACGCGGTTTGCGTATATCAGTGAGGTTCAGGCTCGAGGTGGTTTGTGGGGGCAGTGATGGTCAGGCTGGCGGCAGTGTGTGGGCAGCAGTGAAGGACAGGCTGGGGACGGAGTGTGGACGGCGGTGAAGGTCAGGCTGGGGTTGATATGTGGACAATGCGTGTCACGCGGGAGGCAGTGTGGGGACGGTGGTGAGAGTCAGGCTGGGAACGGTGTGTGGGGGCAGTGCCGGTAAGGCTGGGTGCGGTGTTGGAAGGAAGTGAGCGTCATGCTGGGGGCAGTGTGTGGATGTCAGTGAGGGTCAGGTTGGGGGTGGTGTGTGGGAGGCAGTGAGGGACAGCCTGGGGGGAGTGTGTGGAACGCAGTGAGGGTCTGGCTATGGCAGTATTGTGTGGCGGTGAGGGTCAGGTTGGGGGCGGTGTGTGGACGGTGGTGAAGTTCATGCTGAGGGCGGTGTTGGACGGTGGTGACGGTCAGGCTGGTGGCAGTTTGTGGTCGGCAGTAAGTGTCAGGCAGGGGGAGGTTTGTGGACAGGGGTGAGGGTCAGGCTGGGGGCACTGTCTGGACAGTAATGAGGGACAGGCTAGGGGCGGTACTAGACTGTGGTGAGGGTCAGGCCGGGGGTGGTGTGTGGACAGTGGTTGGGGTCAGTCTTGGGGCAATGTGTGTGGGCGGCAGTGAGGGGCAGGTTGGTGGGGTTGTGTGGACGGCGGTGAGGGTCAGGCTGGGGGCATTGGAGTGGTGTGTGCACGGCATTGACGGTCAGGCTGGCGTGGTGTTGGAAGGTAGTAAAGGTGAGGCTTGGGATGGTGTGTGGGCGGCAATCCGAGTCACGTGGGAAGCGGTGTGAGGACGTGGGTGTGGGTCAGGCTGCAGGCAGTGTGTGGGCAGCAGTGAGGCTCAGGCTGGGGACAGTGAGTGAAGCGCAGTGAGGATCAGGCTGGGGACGGTGTGTGCACAGCAATTCTGGTAACGGTAGAGGCAGTGTGTGGGCGGCATTGAGGGCCAGGCTGCCGGCGATGTGTTGGCAGCAGTGTGGGTCAGTCTATGGTCGTGTGTGGACGGCGGTGAGTGTCAAGCTGGGGGCGGTGTGTGGGCGGCAGTGCGGGTCACGTTGGGGGTGGTGTGTGGAAAGCGTTGAGTGTCATTTTTGGATGCTCTGTTTTCAGCAGTGTACGTCAGGCGGGAGGCGGTGGGAGGACGTCAGTGAGGGTCAGGCTGGGGGTGGTGTGTGGGAGAAGTGTTGGTCAGGCTGGCAGACATGTGTGGGCAGTGGTGAGGATTAGGCGGGGGACAGAGTGTGGACGGGGGTGAGGGTCAGTCTGAAATGACGTGTGGGCAATGCATGACACGTGGGAGGCGATGTGTGGACATCGGTGAGGTTCAGAACGGGGCGGTGTTGGAATGCAGTGAGAGTCATACTGTGAGCGGTGAGGGTCAGGCTTGGGACAGTGTGTGGGCAGCAATGCGCGTCATGCTGAAGGCCTTGTGAGGACATTAGTGAGAGTCAGGATGGGGGCGGTGCGTGGGCGGCAGTGAGGGTCAAGCTCGGGGCGGTATGTGGGTGGGAGAGAGCGTCAGATTCGAGGTGGTGTGTGGAAAATGGTGAGTGTCAGGATTGGGCAGTGTGTGAACGGAAGTGTGGCTCAGTGTGGGAATGATGTGTGGACGGCGATGAGTGTCAGGCAGAGGGAGGTTGTGGTAGACAGTGAGGGTCAGGCTAGGATCAGTGTTGTGCAGCGGTGAGGTTCAGGCTGGGGATGGTGTGCAGGAAGAAATGCGCTTCACGTGGGAGGCGGTGTGTGGACGGCGGTGAGGGTCAGGCTAGGGATAGTGTGTGGACAGTCGTGAGGGTCAGATTTTCGGTGATGTGTGGATGGCCTTGATGTCAGGCTTAGGTTGGTGTGGGGACGGTAGTGAGGGTCACGCTTGGGGCAGTGTTTGGGCAGCCGTGAGAGGCAGGTTGGGGGTGGTGTGTGCACGGCATTGACGGTCAAGCTGGCGTGCTGTTGGAAAACAATGAAGGTCAGACTTGGGACGATGTGTGGGCAGCAATCTGCGTCACACGAGAAGCGGTTTAAGGACGTCAGTTTGGGTCAGGCTGCGGGCTGTGTGTGGGCGGCGGTGAGGGACAGGCTGGGGACGTTGTGTGAGCGGCAGTGAGGTTCAGGCTGGGGGCAGTGAGTGGACAGCGGTGAGGTTCAGGCTGGGGGCAGTGAGTGGACAGCAGTGAGTGTCAGGCTAGGGACAGTGTGTGGGCCGCAATGCACGTCATGCAAGAGGCAGTGAGTGGGCGGCATTGAGGGACAGGCCACAGACGCAGTGTGGGCAGCAGTGAGGGTCAGGCTGCGGTGATGTGTGGACAGCGGTGAGGGGCAAGCTGGGGGCGGTGTGTGGGCGGCAGTGAAAGTCAGGCTTGGGGCATTGTCTGGAAAGCATTGAGTGTCACTTTGGGGCTGTGTGCGTGCAGCAGTGCAAGTCAGGCAGGAGGCGATGTGTGTATGTCAGTGAGGGTCAGGCTGTGGGCGGTGTGGGGATGGCAGAGAGGGTCAGGCTGGGCATGGTGTGTGGGCAGTGGTGAGGGTCAAGTAGGGGGCGGTGTGTGGGTGGCAGTGAGGGTCAAGCTAGGGGGCGGTGTGTGGAAAACGGTGAGTGACAGGATTTGGCGGTGTGTGGGCAGCAGTGCACGTCAGGCAGGAGGCAGTGTGTGTACGTCAGTGAGGGCCAGACTGGCGGCAGTGTGTGGGCAGTGGTGAGGGTCAGGCTGGGGACAGCGTGGAGGCAATGTATGTCACGTGGGACGCGGTGTGAGGACGTTGTTGAGGGTCAGGCTGCAGGCTGTGTGTGGGTGGCAGTGAGGTTTGGGCTTGGGGCAGTGAGTGGACGGTGGTGTGGGTCAGTCTGGGGACGGTGTGTGGGTGGCAATGAGGTTCAGGCTGGGAGCCGTGAGTGGACAGCTGTGAGGGTCAGGCTGGGGACGGTGTGTGGGCAGCAAAACATGTCACATGGGAAGCAGTGTGGGCGCGGCAGTGATGTCAGGTTAGCGGCAGTGTGTGGGCAACGGTGAGGATCAGGCTTGGGATGGCGTGTGGGCAACCCATGTCACGCGTGAGGCGATGTGTGGACGTCGATGACGGTCAGAAAGGGGCGGTGTTGGAATGCAGTGAGAGTCAGGCTGTGGGCGGTGTGTAGACGGCGGTGAGGGTTAGGCTGGGCGCACTGTGTGGGCAGTGGTGAGGGTCAGACTTGGGACAGTGTGTGGGCAGCAATGAGCGTCAAGCGGGAGGCGGTGTGAGGACGTTGTTGAGGGACAGACTGCCGGCAATGTGTGGGCGGCAGTGAGGTTTAGGCTTGGGGCAGTGAGTGGAAAGCGGTGAGGGTCAGGCTGGGGACGGTGTGTGGGCTGCAGTGAGGTTTAGGCTGGGAGCAGTGAGTGGAAAGCGGTGAGTGTCAGGCTGGGGACGGTGTGTGGGCAGCAAAACATGTCACGCAGGAAGCAGTTTATGTGTGGCAGTGATGTCAGGCTGGGGGCGGTGTGTGGGCAGCAGGGAGCGGCAGGATGGGGTAGTGTGTGGACGGCAGTGAAGGTCAAGCAGGGGACGGTGTTTGGGCGGCAGTGAGGGTCAAGCTGAGGGCGGTGTGTGGACGGCAGAGAGGGTCAAATTGGGGGTGGTGCGTGGAAACCAGTGAGTCTCAGGATTGGGTGGTGTATTGATTAGACTTACAGTGTGGAAACAGGCCCTCCGGCCCAACAAGTCCACACCGACCCGCCGAAGCGCAAGCCACCCATACCCCTACATTTACCCCTTACCTTACACTACGGGCAATTTAGCATGGCCAATTCACCTGAGCCGCACATCTTTGGACTGTGGGAGGAAACCGGAACACCCGGAGGAAACCCACGCAGACACGGGGAGAACGTGCAAACTCCACACAGTCAGTCGCCTGAGTCGGGAATTGAACCCGGGTCTACAGGCGCTGTGAGGCAGCAGTGCTAACCACTGTGCCACCGTGCCGCCCACGGAATGTATGTACGGAATTGTGGCTCAATGCGGGAGCAGTATGTGGCCGGGGATGAGGGTCAGTCGGAGGGTGGCTGTGTACGACGGTGAGGCTCAAGCTAGTATCAGTGTTGTGCAGTGGTGAGGTTTAGGCTGGGGACGGTGTGCATGGAGCAATGCGCTTCATGCAAGAGGCAGTGTGTGGACAGCCTTGAGGGTCAGACTGGGGGTTGTGTTGAGAGCGGTAAGTTTCAGTCTGGCAGTGGTGTGTGGCTGGCCTTGATGGTCAGGCTGGGGTCGGGGTGGGGACGGCAGTGAGGGTCAGGCTTGGGGCAGTGTGTGGGCAATGTATGTTACGCGGGAGGTGATGTGAAGACGTCGTTGAGGGTCAGAAAGGGGCTGTGTTGGAATGCAATGAGAGTCAGGCTGTGGGCAGTGTAGGGATGGTGGTCAGTGCCAGGCTGGGGACGGTCCTTGGGGGCAGTGAGGGTCAGGCTGGGTGCAGTGTGTGGTCAGGAGTGAAGGTCAAGCTCGGGTGGTGTGTGTGGACGTCGGTGAGGGTTAGGGTCGGCATGGTGTGAAGACGTTGGTGAGGGCCAGGCTGGGGGCAGTGAGTGGACGGCGGGAGGGTCAGGCTGGGGACGGTGTGTGGTCAGGAATACATGTCACGCGGGAGGCAATGTGTGGGCGGCCGTGATGTCAGGCTGGGGCGGTATGTGGGCAGCAGTGAGGGTCTGGCTAGGGCGGTGTGTGGGCGGCCGTGAGGGTCAGGCTGGGGGCGGTGTGTGGAAAGCGGTAAGTGTCAGGTTGGGGACGTGTGAGTGCAGCACTGTCCGTCAGGCGGGAGACTATGTGTGGATGGCAGTGAGTTTAAGGCCGGGGGCATTGTATGGCGGCGGTGAGGTCCACGGGGGGGGGGGGGAGTGATGTGCAGCGGCGAGGTTTTGGCTGGGGGCAGTGTTGGGTGGTGGTGAGAATCAGGCTGGGGGTGGAGAGTGAACGGCGGTGAGGGTCAGGCTGGGGATGGTGTGTGGGCAGCGATGCACATCAGGTGGATGAAAGTATGTGGACGTTGGTGACCGACAGGCTGGGGACGGTTTGTGAGTGGCAGAGAGGGACAGGCTGGGGCGGAGTGTGGACGGTAGTGAGGGTCAGGCTGGGGTGGTGTGTGCACGCCGGTGAAGGTCAGATTGAGGGCGGCATGTGTATACAACTGAGGGTCAGGATGGGGGCAGTGAGTGGATACCGGTGAGGGTCAGGGTGGGGGCAGTGTTGGGCAGCAGTGAGTGTCAGGTTGGGGGGAGTGTGTGGACAGTGCTGAGGGACAGGTTGGGTGTGGTGTGTGGGCAGTGATGAGGGTCAGGATGGGCGTGGCATATTGGCGATGGTGAGGGTCAAGCTGGGGATGGGGTGTGGGTGGGAGGTGGAGTGTGGATGGCACTGAGGGTCAGGCCGAGAGCAGTGTATGGATGGCAGTGAGGATCAGTCTGCCAACATTGTGCGGATGGCAGTGAGCATCAGGCTGGGGGTGGTGTGTAGATGACGGTGAGGATCAGGCTGGGGATGGTGTGTGTGCAGCACTGCACATCAGGTGGTTGGCAGTGTGTGGACGTTGGTGAGGGTCAGACTGGGGACGATGTGCGAGTGGCGGTGATGGTCAGGTTTGGGGCGGTTTGTGGACACTGGTGAGGGTCAGGCTGGAAGCGGTGTGTGGATACCACTGAGGTTCAGGCTGGGGGCCATTTGTAGGCACCAGTGAGGGTCAGGGTGTGGGCAGTGTTTGGTCACTAGTGAGGGTCAGGCTGTGGGCAGTGTGTGGTCACCAGTGGAGGTTCAGGCTGTGGCAGTGTTGGGTGGCAGTGAGTATCAAGCTGGGGGAAGTGTGTGGACAGTGATGAGGTCAGGCTGGTCATGGCGTATTGGCGACGTTGAAGGTCAAGCTGGGTACGGTGTGTGGGCGGGAGGTGGAGTGTGGATGGCAGTGAGGGTCAGGTCGGGAGCAGTGTATGGGTGGCGGTGATGATCAGTCTGGGGATGATGTGTGGACGTCGGTGACAGTCAGGCTGGGGCTGGTGTGTAGGTGGCGGTGAGGGTCAGACTGGGGACTTTGTGTGGGCAGCAATGTGTGTCATGCGGGTCAGGCGGTGTGCGGATGGTGGTGAGGGTCAGGCATGTAGATGGGTCGGTATGTAGATGGCAGTGAGGTTCTGGCTGGGGGTGGTGTGTGGGCGGCAGTGAATGTCACGCTCGGGGCGGTGTGTGGGCAATGGTGACGGTTAGGCTGGGGTGGGTGTTGGGAGATTTTGAGGGTCAGGCTAGAATCAGTGTTGTGCAACGGTGAGGGTCAGGTTGGGGGCGGTGTGGAGACGGGGGTAAGGTTCAGGCTGGAGTCGGTTTGAGGACAGTAATGTGAGTCATGCGGGAGGCGGTCTATGGATGTCAGTGAGGGTCAGGCTGGGGACAGTTGTAGCGGCAGTGAGGGTAAGGCTGGGGACGGTGCATGGGCAGCAATGTGCGTCACACGCATCAGGCAGTGTGTGGACAACAGTGAGTGTCAGGCTGGGGGCAGTGTGTGGATGGTGTGATGGTCAGGCTGTGGTTGGTATGTGCATGGCAGTGAGGGTCAGGCTGGGGGCGGTGTGTGGACGTCAGTGAGGGTCAAGCTGTGGGCGGTGTGTGGTGGCAGTTAGGATCAGGCTGGGGGCGGAGTTGGTAGGCAGTAAGGGTCAGGCTAGGGGTGATATGTGGACGTCGGTGAGGGTCAGGCTGAGCGCGGTATGTGGGCGGTGGTGAGGATCATGCTGGGGGCGGTGTGTGGAAGCGGTGACTGTCAGGTTGGGGCAGTGTGTGGACGGTCATGTGGCTCAGCGCGGGGCTGATATGTGGACTGCGATGAGGGTCAGGCTGAGGGAGGTTGTGGACGACGTTGAGGGTCAGGCTAGGATGAGTGTTGTGCAGCCGTGAGGTTCAGGCTAAGGACGGGGTGTGGGCAGCAATGCACGTTACGTGGGAGGCAGTGTGTGAGCGGCGGTGAGGGTCAGGCTGGACCCAGTGCTGGAAGGCAATGAGAGTCAGACTGTGATCGATGTGGGGACGGCGGTGAAGGTCAGACTGGGGTCGATGTGTGGGCAGAGGTGAGGGTCATGCTTGTAGCAGTGTGTGGACATCGGTGAGGGTCAGGCTGGGGACGGTGTTGGAAGGCAGTGAGAGTCAGTCTGGGGGCGGTGTGGCGACGGCAGTGAGGGTCAGGCTGGGGGCGGTGTGTGGGCGGCAGGGACAGTTAGGCTGGGGGTGGTGTGTTGGACGGCAGTGTGGGGGTCAAGCTAGGGATGGTATGTGGGGGCAGTGGGTGTCAGGCTGGCGGAAGTGTGTGGGCGGCGATGAGGGTCAGGCTGTGGCAGTGTTGGGCGGAAGTGTGGGTCAGGCTGAGGGCGGTGTGTTGATGATGATGAGGGCCAGGTTGGGCATGGCGTGTTGGTGGCGGTGAGGGTCAGGCTAGGATCAGTGTTATGCGGCAGTGAGCGTCAGGCTGGGAGCGGTGGGTGGGCAGCAGTGGGGGTCAGGTGGGGGCGGTGTGTGTGCAGCAGTGCCCGTCAGGCAGGAGGCGGTGTGTGGATGGCAGTGCGGATCAGGCCGGGGGTGATGTGTGGCCGTGCTGAGGGCCTGGCTGGGTGCAGTGGTGGGCGACGGGGAGGGTCAAGCTTCGGATCGTGTGTGGACGGCAATGAGGGTCAGGCTGGGGGCGGTGTGCAGACGGCCGTGAGGGTAAGGCTGGGACGGTGTGTGGACAACGGTGCACATCAGGTGGCTGGCCGTGTGTGGACGTTGGTGAGGGTCACGCTGGAGACGGTGAGTGGACAGCGCTGAGGGTCAGGCTAGGGACGGTTTGTGGGCAGCAATGCACGTCACGTGGTAGGCAGTGTGTGGACGTTGGTAAGGGCCCGGCTGGGGATGGTGTGTGAACGGCAGAGAGGGTCAGGTTGGGGATGTTGTGTTAGTGGCAGTGAGGGTCAGGTTGGGGGCGGTGAGTGAACATCGTTGAGGGTCAGGCTAAGGGCTATGTTGGGCGGCAGTGAGGGTCAGGCTGTGATCGGTAGGTGGACAGCGGTGAGGGTCAGGCTTGGAGCGGTGTCTGGACACCAGAGAGGGTCAGGCTGTGGCAGTGTTGGGCGGCAGTGAGTGTCAGGCTAGGGGCGTTGTGTGGATTGTGGTGAGGGTCAGGCTGGGCGTGCTGCATTGGCGACATTGAGGGTAAAGCTGGGGACGGTGCGTGGGCGGGAGGTGGAGTGTGGATGGCAGTGAGTTCAGGCCGGGAGCAGTGTATGGATGGCAGTGAGGATCAGTCTAGGGACGTTGTGGGGACGGCGGTGAGCATCAGCCTGGAATCGGTGTGTGGATGGCGGTGAAGGTCAGGCTGGGGGCGGTGTGTGGACGTCGGTGAGGGTCAGTGTGTGGACACCGATGAGGGTCAGGGTTGGGGCAGTGTGTGGACACCGGTGAGGGTTAGGCTGGTGGCAGTGTTGGGCGGCAGTGAGTGTCAGGCTGGAGGCAGTGTGTGGACGGCGGTAAGGGTCAGGCCGAGGGTGGTGTGTGGATAGTGGTGAGGGTCAGGCTTGGCGTGATGTATTGGCGATGGGGAGGCCGGGAGCAGTGTATGGATGTCGGTGAAGATCAGTCTGCGGACATTGTGTGGACAGCATTGAGCATCAGGCTTGGGCAGTGTGCAGATGATGGTGAGGATCAGGCTGGGGAGTGTGTGTGGACGTCGGTGGCGGTCAGACTTGGGGCGGTGTGTAGATGGCGGTGAGGGTCAGGCTGGGGAGAGTGTGTTAGCAGCAATGCATGTCACGCAGGAGACGGTGTATAGACATCGATGAGGGTCAGGCTGGGGGAGGAGTGTAGATGGCGGTGAGGGTCATGCTGGGGACGGTGTGTGAGCCGCGGTGATGGTCAGGCTTGGGATGGTGTGTGGATACCGCTGACTGTCAGGCTGGGGGTTATGTGTGGACACTGGTGAGGGTCAGGGTGTGGGCAGAGTGTGGACGGAGATGAGAGTCAGGCTGGGCGTTGTGTATTGGCGACAGTGTGGATCAAGCTGGGGACCTTGTGTAGGCGGGAGGTGGAGTGTGGATTTCAGTGAGGGTCAGGTCGGGAGCAGTGTATGGATGACGTTGATGGTCAGTCTGGGGACTTTGTGCGGACGGCGGTGAGCATCAGGCTGGAGGCGGTGTGTAGATGACGGTGAGGGTCAGGCTGGGGACGATGTGTGGGCAGCAATACATGTCACGTGGGAGACGGTGTGTGCACATCTGAGAGGGTCAGGCTGGGGCGGTGTGTGGACACGAGTGAGGGTCAGGCTGGGGACGGTGTTTGGGCAGCAATGCATGTCACGCGTGTCAGGCGGTGTGTGGACATCAGTGAGAGTCAGGTTGGGGGCAGTGTGTGGATGGCAGTGAGGGTCAGGCTGGGGGTGGTGTGCGGATGTTGGTGAGGGTCAGGATGTGGTTGGTATGTTGATGACAGTGAGAGTCAGTCTAGGGGTGGTGTGTGGGCTGCAGTGAGGCTCGGGGCGGTGTTGGACAGATGCGACGGTCAGGCTGGGGTCACTGTTGGGAGATGTGAGGGTCAGGCTAGAATCAGTGTTGTGCAACGGTGAGGGGGCGGTGTGAGGACGGGAGTAAGGGTCAGGCTGGGGACAAATGTGAGGGCAGAAATGCGGGTCGCCAGGCTGGGGCAGTGTGTAGGGGCAATGTGGGTCAGGTTGGGGGCAGTGTGTTGACGGCGGTGAGGGTCAGGCTGGGGACGGTGCATGGGCAGCAATGCGCGTCACACAGGTCAGGCGGTGTGTGGACATCAGTGAGGGTCAGGCTGGGGGCATTGTGTGGATGGCGGTGACGGTCAAGCTGTGGTTGGAAAGTAGATGGCAGTGAGGGTCACGCTGGGGGCGGTGTGTGGGTGGCAGTGAAGTTCAGGCTGGGAGAGATGTGTGGACTGCAATGAAGGTCAGGCTGGGGGTGGTGCGCGGGGTCAGTGAGGGTCAGGCTGGGTTGGGTGTGTGGACGTCAGTGAGGGTCAGGCTGTGAGTGGTGTGTGGCGGCAGTGTGTGTCAGGTTAGCGGCGGTGTTGGAAGTCAGTGAGGGTCAGGCTGGGCGCAGTATATGGGCGGTGATGAGGGTCATGCTGGGGGCAGTGTGTGGATCGACGTGTGGCTCAACACGGGGGTGGTGTGTGGACTGCGATGAGGGTCAATCTGAGGGAGGTTGTGGACGACGGTGAGGGTCAGGCTAGGATCAGTGTTGTGCAGTGGTGAAGCTCAGGCTGGGGACGGCGTGTTACATGGGAGGCAGCATGTGAGCGGCGGTGAGGGTCAGGCTGGAGGCGGTGTTGGAAGGCAATGAGAGTCAGGCTGTGGGCGATGTGGGGACAGCGATGAGGGTCAGGCTGGGGACGGTGTATGGGCAATGCATGTCACGCGGGAGGCAGTGTGTGGACATCAATGAGGGTCAGGCTAGGGGCAGTGTTGGAAGGCAGTGATGGTCAGGCTGGGGGCGGTGTGTCGACGTTGGTGACGGTCAGGCTGGGGGGGATGTATGGGCGGCAGGTTGGGTCAGGCTGGGGCAGTGTGTTGGATGGTAGTGTGGGTGTAAGCTGGGGACAGTGGTGGGGGAAGTGAGTGTCAGGATGGAGGTGATATGTTGACGGCAGTGAGGGTCCACATACCGCCTCCCTCTGACGGTGCAGTACTTCCTCAATAGTGACCATCCTACAGTGCAGCACTCCCTTCGTACTGACTCTCTGACAGTGCAGAAATCTCTCAGTCCAGACCATCTGACAGTACAGCACTCCATCAGTGCTTACCCTCTGACAGTGCAGCACTCCTTCAGTACAGACACTCTGACGGTGCAAAATGTCTTCAGAACTGATCCTCTGACGGTGCAGCACTCCCTGCATGCTGACACTATGGCAGGACAGCACTCCCTTGGTTCTGCACCGCTGACAGTGCAGCGATCGCTCTGTACTAACCCACCAACAGTGCAGCACTCACTCAGCACTGATCCTTTGTCAATGCAGCACTGCTTCAGAAGTGAGCCTCTGACTCTGCAGCACTCCTTCCGTACTTACCCTCTGCTGCTGCAGCATTCATTCAGTACTGACCCTCTGACAGTGCGACAATTCCTCCGTTCTGACCTTACAAAAGTGCGGCAGTCCATCAGTACTGACCCTCTGACAGTGCAGCACTCCCTCCGTACTGATCCTCTGAGAGCGCAGCACTGCCGCAGTACTGACCCTCTGACAGTGCGGCACTTCCTCAGCACTGGGTCCTGTGTTGAGAGCAGTGAGGATCAGTCTGGCGGTTGTGTGCGTATGGCCTTGATGGTCTGGCTGGGGTCGGGGTGGGGAGGGCAGTGAGGGTTAGTCTTGGGGTTGTGTATGGGCGGCAGTTAGGGTCAGGCTGGGGGTGGTGTGTACACGGCATTGACGGTCAAGCTGGCGTCGTGTTGGAAGGCAGTAAAAGTCAGGCTTGGTATGGTGTGTGCGCGGTAATCTGCGTCACTGACCCTCTGACAGTGCAGCACTCCCTCTGTTCAGACACTCTGACAGTGCAGCATGCCTTCAGAACTGATCCTCTGCCGGTGCAGCAATCCCTGCATGCTGACACTATGGCAGTACAGCACTCCCTTGTTCCTGCCCCCCTGACAGTGCAGCCATCGCTCTGTACTGACCCACCAAGAGTGCAGCACTCCCTCCGCACTGATCCTTTGGCGCTGCAGCACTGCTTCAGAACTGAGCCTCTGACTCTGCAGCATTCCCTCCGTACTGACCCACTGAGATCGCAGCACTCCGTCAGAACTGACCCTCTGACAGTTTGGCATTCCCTGAGGACAAAACCTCTGACAGTGCGACACTCCCTCAGTACTGACCTCTGACAGGACTGATGCTCCAACAGTCACGCTTTCCCTCCGCACTGACCAACCCAAAAGGGCAGCGCTCCCTCAGTACTGACCTCTGACAGTTCAGCACTCCCTCAGTACTGACACTCTTACAGTGAAGCACTCCCTCAGTACTGACCCTCTGACAGTGCAGCACTCCCACTGTACTGACCCTCTGAGAGTGTGACAACCCCCCCTGGACTGGCCCTGTGACAGTTTGGCATTCCCTGAGGACTAAACCTCTGACAGGGCGACACTCCCTCAGTACTGACCTCTGACAGTACTGATGCTCCAACAGTACAGCTTTCCCTCGGCACTGACCAACCCAACACGTTAGCGCTCCCTCAGTACTGACCCCCTGACAGTGCAGCACTCCCGTAGTACTATCCCTCTGACAATGTAGCACTCCCTCAGTACTCACAATCTGACAATGCAGCATTCCCTCAGTTTTAACCCTCTGACAATGCAGCGCACCCTCAGTGTTGACACTCCGCCAGTGAAGCATTCCCTCAGTAATAGAACATAGAACATAGAACATAGAAGGATACAGCGCAGTACAGGCCCTTCGGCCCTCGATGTTGCGCCGACCGAATCCTACCTAACCTATACTAGCCCAATAACTTCCAAATGCCTATCCAATGCCCGCTTAAATGACCATAAAGAAGGAGAGTTCACCACTGATACGGGCAGGGCATTCCATGAACTCACAACCCGCTGTGTGAAGAATCTACCCCTAACATCTGTCCTATACCTACCACCCCTTAATTTAAAGCTATGTCCCCTAGTAACACCTGACTCCATTAGCGGTAAAAGGTTCTTAGTATCTACCCTATCTAAACCCCTAATCATCTTATACACTTCTATCAGATCTCCCCTAAACCTTCTCTTCTCCAATGAGAACAGCCCCAAGTGCCTCAGCCTTTCCTCATAAGATTTTCCTACCATTCCAGGCAACATCCTGGTAAACCTCCTCTGTACTCGTTCTAAAGCTTCCACATCCTTCCTATAGTATGGCGACCAAAACTGCACACAATACTCCAGATGAGGCCTCACCACGTGACATTGCAGCACACCATCAGTACTGAACCCCTGACAATGCAGGACTCACTCAATACTGACCCTCTGACAGTGCAGTGCTCCCGCAGTGATGACACGCCAACAGTGCAGCACTCTCTCAGTACTGACCCTCTGACAGTGCAGCACTGCCTCAGTACTGATGCTCTGACAATGCAGCATTCCCTCAGTACTGACCCTCCGACAGTGCAGCACTCCCTCTGTACTGACCCTCTGACAGTGCAGCATTCCCTCAGTACTAACTCTCTGACAGTGCAGTGCTCGTCAGTGTTGACACTCCGACAGTGCAACACTATCTCAGTATTGACCCTCTGACAGTGCAGCACTGACACAGTACTGATGTTCTGACAGTGCAGATCTCCCTCCATTCTGATTTTTTCACAGTGATGCACTCCCTCCGTACTGGCACTCTGACAGTGATGCATTCCCTCAGTACTGACCCTCTGACAAAAGCAGGCAGTGTGGAAACAGGACCTTCGGCCCAACAAGTCCACACCAAACTTCGATAAAGTGACCTTCCCAGAGAGGTAACCCTGACTGACGCATCTAACCTAGAAATCCTTGAACACTACGGCCAATTTAGCATGGCCAATCCCCCTAACGCACACAGTTTGAGGGAACTGGAGCACCCATGAAAAACTCACGCAGACCAAGAGGAATGTACAAACAACACACAAATGGCAAACCGATGCTGGAGCCGAACCCACACTCCTCGTGTTGCAATGCAGTAGTGCTAAACCACTGAGCCACTGTGCTACCTTTTGAGCGACCTCGGACCAGAATTCATTGGAATCTCCTCACTGCCTAATGCAAAGGGAATTCAGCCGAATCCAACTGCCCCATGATGAAATCCCATTGCTAGAAGCTTGTGCGAGTAGAATATCTTAGTGGGCGGCACGGTGGCACAGTGGTTAGCACTGCTGCCTCACTAGACCAGAGACCCGGATTAAATTTTCCGATTCAGGTGACAGACTGTGTGGTATTTGCACATTCTCCCCGTGTCTGCGTGGGTTTCCTCTGGGTGGTCCCGTTTCCTCCCACAGTCCAAAGATGCGCAGGTCAGGTGAATTGGCCATGCTAAATTGCCCGTAGTGTTAGACAAGGGGTAAATGTAATGGTATGGGTGGGTTGCGCTTCGGTGGGTCGGTGTGGACTTATTGGGCCGAAGGGCTTGTTTCCACACGGTACGTAGTCTAATCTAGAATATCTTCAGAAGCAGAATCACATTTTTGACAATCTCTCAATTTTTTTCCTTTTGTTACGAGTGACACTAATATTTGGACAAAATTCTTTCAACTTCAAATTGCAGTGTGTGTGTGTGTCAGTATTTTAAGCAGGGAAGTTTCGATTATATATTTGCAATACCCAACCAGTTTGCCATTTATCTTTCCATCATAGCTTGAGTAACATTGCTCTGGATCATAAACGTGTTGTTTTAGCAGATTAAAGAAACTAGCCTGGCTTGTTCCTAAAACTGACCCTGACCCAGTCTGAGACCGATATCATCGGCCATAACACCAACCTGGTTATATTTAACATTTGTTGTGAGCAGTGGAGGAGTGGTACTAGAAAAGAAACAGGGACCCCAAAAGCTGGGGAACTATAGACCGATGAGCCTGATGTCAGTGGTGGGTAAATTGTTGGAGGGGATTCTGAGGGACAGGATTTACATACATCTGGGAAGGCAAGGGCTGATCAGGGTAAACAGCCTGGCTTTCTGCATGGGAAATCGTGTCTCATTGATTTGGTTGAGTTTATTGCAGAATTGACAAAGAAGATTGATGATTGTAGACATTGTCTATGCGGACCTCAGCAAGGTGTTCATAACATTCAGATTGGTAGACCGATTAGTAAGGTTCGGTCACATGGGACACAGAAGAAACTAGTCAAAATTGGCTTGAAGGAAGAGGTACACTTTTCAGTCTGGAGGTTTGTGAGCATCAGTGTGCTGTAAGAACCAGTGCTGAGTTCACTGTGTTTCTTCATTTATGTAAAGGATATAGATGTGAATATTGGGGCCATAGTTAGTAAGTTTACAGATTACATCAGAAAGGTGCTGTGGTAGATTATCTCAGAGTCCAACGAGACCACAAATAAATGGTACAAAGGGGAAAGGAGTGACAGATGAATTTTAATTTCGATAAATATGAGGTTTCCCAGTTTGGAAAGGCAAATCAGGGCAAAAATTATACACTTAATGGTAAGGTCCCGGCGAGTATTGCGAAACAAAGGGACCTAGGACTGCAGGTGCGCTGTTCCTTGAAAGTGGAGTCACAGGTAGACAGACTGGTGCAAACACATTTGGCACATTTATTTTAATCAGTCGGAGCATTGACTATAGAAGTTGGGATGGCATGTTCCATCTGTACAGGATGTTGGTGAGGCCACTTTAAGAATACTGCGTACATCTTGGTTGTTTGCAGAAAGGATTTGCACGGATGTCCCAGGACTGGAGGTTTCAGCTTTCGGGAGAGGTTGATTAGATTGACGTGTTTCCCCCTGGAGTGTCAGAGGCTGAGGGGTGACATGATAGAGGTTTATAAGACCATCAGGGGCATGGATATTTAGAACAGCCACATTCTGCTCCCCGAGATAGGGGAGTCCAGAATAAGAGGACATAGGTTGATGGCGAGAGGGCGAATTATTTAGATCAGAATTGAAAGTAAATATTACATACAGAGAGGGGTGTGTGTACAGAAAGTGCTATCAGAGGAAGTGGTGAAGGCGGTTACAATCGCACATTTTAAAAATATCTGAAAGAGGAGGTATATTCGCCAAATTCTGGCAAATGGGACGAGATCAGATTTGATATCTGAGAACACATTGGTTTTACGGTTCTGTTTCCACACTGCATGACTCTCTAATTCTCTAAGAGGGACGACGAAAGGTTCTGAAGGTACCTTTCAAGTCAGAATTCTCTTCACTGGAGTTTATCGTGCCTCTATTGTTCACATTGATTGAAAGCTGTGTTAATTAAATTTTTGACACAGAAGTGATTCATGGATAATGGGTCAGGAAAGTGAGGCAGAGACTACAACCTGATCATTCACAATCTGAGTTCCGGGTAAAGAAGGCTCAAAGTCTCTAATGATCCACTCCTGCTCCTCCGTCCAAAATTTCTGTGTTCCATTCAGCCCCTCAAACCAGAGAAACAGGAGCAATTGGAGGCTATTGCTGCTATAACCTGACGCACAGAAACAGAGGAGACCATTTGGCCCTTCAAGACTGTCATACATGCTTTGAGGTGATTTGGGAAATGTAGGTGCGTAACCCAGGGTGGGTATGAAAGACCCATCTCCCTTTACAGGGCTTCCCCTCTCTGCAACTTGTCCTTCATTTGTTGGTCATGTTATAGACCCAGATTCACTGAATGCAGCCCCAAATCTCACCCAGCGATGGCCCAAAAAATTCTCTGGTCTCACTGACTGCAATATACAATAACAGAACATTCATAAAATTAAAATCCACTAACTTTCCAATAACAGAATGTGAGATCATCAGAAACAGGGACAGATCGTTCACTCCCCAAGCCTGCCTTGACCTTCACGAAGATCATGACTGATCTGCTTTTGGTCTCAAATCCTCTTTCATACCCAATTTTTCATAGCCCTCACCTCTCTGACAGGTCAATATCCATCTACCTCCTCTTCAAATACTTTCCGTCATCGAGCTCTCTAAACACTCTTGAGAAGAGAAATCGTGACATTCAATACCAGCTGTTTGAAGAAAACACTTGCTGATCCGATATCATGGCTTATTGAAATGAACAAGAGAGGTTGACACAGGGGTTCAGGCAATAATGACTGGTTCTGATATCAAGGCAGTGGTTGCCTTCTGTTGACATCAAGGAGCTTATCAAAACTGGACTTAATGTGAATCAGAGTAAACTCTCCAGTGTTTGGAGTCAAACATGGCACAAAGGAAGATGTTCATCATTTCAGTCCTGGGTCACCTCTGTGGGATATCCTGAGGGCAGCTTCCTCTTCACAAATATGTTCAGCTGCTTCATCAATGTTTCCCCGTCCCCACCCTCCCCACCATAAGACCAGAAGTGGGGATAGTCACTAGAGATTCCACAATATTCAGAACATTTTGTCCCCCCATCAGCTCCTGAACCAGCCCGTGTCCATGTGCAGCAAGACCCAGACTCCAATGAGGCGTGTGCTGTTAAAGTGTTAGTAACATTCATGTAACAGCACTACTTGACACCACATTGCAACAGTAAAATAAGAGTTCATTCAGCAACTCACGTTGTTTTCACAGGAATATGAGGAAGTCATTCAGCTCATTGTCTCGTTTGCAGAAGAACAAGGATAGCCCATTCAGAGCCACCAGCCTATCTCTCAGGAAGAGAAGGAGGCTGGTATGATAGGCTACACCAGAACCCCTCGAAAATATTTAAAGGCAGGAGCCTAGATTCCAATGTTTTCTTATTTTAAATGTAATGTAAAGTGTCTGTTCCAGATGCATTGTGACTGCTCAAACAACTCGCTGGGAAGAAAAACAGCATTTATTTCAACACGAAAGATAAAATGAAACCAAAGGAAGAGGTATTTAGAATAACGTAATCTATTGGCCAAGTTAACAGAATAATAGATCTAGGAACTATTACTAATGAACTGTTCCAATACAGGAGCATCCCATGAACACAACCCTTGGCAGAAAGGAATATTCAGACACAAATATTGTCCCAAATATTTCTCCAATCCAGGAATAAAAGTAGCACCAAGAGAAGATTTAGAGAGAGTAGTAGCCAGGAGATAGTCACTAAAGCTTCCAACGCTGTGGAGACCCCAATAGTTTCTGATGTTGCTAAGAAACCAAAATCCAGTGATCCTAATCCGTTAGAGCAGGCCACATTCAGGCTGCATTAAAATAAACCCAAGGCCTCCCTAGTTGTTTACTCAAGTGGTCTGATGTAGCCAGCTTTGTAACGATCATTCAACCTCTCTCTTAAAAGAAACCAGGACAGAATAACTTCTGAAAACTGCAGCATCATCACACTTGTCAGTACATCGACCTGTCAAACAGGAACCAGGGGTAACCAATTAGGCCCTTCGCCCTGTCCAGTCGGACAAGAAAGAAGTCATTCAGCCAGTTGAGTCACTTACACAGGACAAGAGGAGGCCATTCAGCACCTTGAGTCACTTATACAGGAATAGCAGTAGACTATTCAGCCAGTTGAGCCACTTATACAGGAACAGGAGGAGGCCATTCCCACCACATTGCCGTTGCACAGGGGCAGAATGAGGTAATTGATGCTGATCCTGATGAATGGTTTATGCCCGAAACGTCGATCCTTCTGCTGTGCTTTTCAGCAAACGACTGACAACTGTAGCAGTGGCTTCACAGACAAATGGCTCCACGTTGTTCCTCCTGGTTCCGTCGCTCATGATATACACGTGGGACGTTAACGTGGTTTTCTCGCTGTGAGTAGGGAAGCCATATGTCTTGTGTGAAGTCTCAAGAAGGCACCTTGCATCTCCGAGAAGACAACTGGTGTTCTCTATGTAGGGCAGAAGCTGGTAGGTATGGCTACCTGTTTCAAATGTAAGATATTGTGGCTGCTGTTAGGGATTGTGAACAACATAATGTTCAGTACGGGTTCACACCCTGAATCACATCAATGTGGGGAGAGTTAATTAAGACATAAAAACTATTTAGAAAGTCACGTTAGACTGATGAATGGACTATCTAAGTTCAAATAATGATGATATTATTTATGTTGATCTTGTCTAATGCACGTCCTGTGCAGTGTAACCTGTATGCCTCACTTTGTACAGGTCTATTTCCACTCTATGATCTGCCTGACCATCCTTACGATGATCTACTTCCACTGCTCATAAATGAAGTGTTTCCCTGTGCTGAGATACACGTGACAATAAATCAAACCTATCAATCCTGGTTAAAGTATGGAATTTCTCTCGCTATCAATGTCTCTTTTGGAAATAAGAGATCGCTGCCACTCCTCATGTTTCAACAGCGCCATTTCTTCGTCTCTCACAGCTCTACAGGTTAAACACTCAGCTTCTTCACTCTATCCTCATGTTACCATCATCCGTGACTGTGGTAAGGAAATCGCTCCTTACAAAGGAGATCAAATCTGTAGAGAGTGCCTGAAATGCTCTCTCAGCAAGGCTCTACAACAGCAGGATGATCGCTTTACTTATGTACACGAATTATCTTACAATGAAGGACAACATACCAATGAAGGCCTGCACCCATTACTTACACAAGGTTTGAATCAAACCGGTCAGCATAGGATTGTGTATAGGAGATCACGCTTCCCAAATGTCTTAGAGTCCTTTGATGAAGTGATCAGGAAGTTTGATGAGGGCAGTAGAGAGACGTAGTCTCTTTGGATTTCAGGAAGGACTTTGATAAGGTTCCACATGGCAGGCTGCTCAGGAAGGTTACATCGCGTGGAATACTGCGGGAACTGGCCAATTGGATACACAGTTGGCTTGGTGGTAGGAAGCAAAGGATTTAGTGGAAGGATGCGTGTCAGGCTGGAGGTTTGGTCCATTACTGTTTGTAATCTATGATTTGGTTAAGATTGTGCAAGGTATGATTAGTAAGTTTGCAGATGACACTAAAGTAAGTGGGAGGGTGATCAGTGAGGAAGGTTATTAGGAATTGCAGCAGGACCTTAATCAGTGGGGAAGTGGGCCGAGAAATGGCAAATGGAATTTAATATAGAAGCGTGAGGTCTTGCATTTTGGAAACTCAAATCAAGATAAGAGTTTCATGGTGATTGGGAGGGTTTTAAGGGGTGCAGTGGGCAGAGAGACCTTGGCGTTCAGGTGCACACGGTTCTCTAAGAGTTGAGTCACAGGCAGACAGGGCAGTGAAGAAGGCGTTTGGCACAGTGGCCTTCATCAGGCAGGATATTGAGTAAAGAAGTTGGGAACTTATGTTGCAGTTACGCAGGACTTTGTTAACGCCGCACTTGGAGCATTGTGTTCAGTTTTGTCACCTTGTTATAGGGTAGATGTTATTAAATTAGAAAGAGTGCAGTAGAAATTTACAAGTACGTTGCCAGGACTCGATGGTCTGAGTAATAGGGAGAGGTTAGACAAGCTAGGATATTTTCTTTAGCGTGTAGGAGACTGATGGAGTCCTTATAGGACTGTATAAAATCACGAGGGGAATGGATTGGGTTAATGGTGTCAGTCTTTTTCCAAGGTGTAGAGAATCAAGGATTACAGGGGATCAGTTTAAAGTTAAGGGAGAAGGAATAAAAGGGGACCTGAGGGGCCACTTCTTTACACAGAGGCTGGTACATGTATAAGCTGCCAGCAGATGTGATTGGGGGGGGCACATTAACAACATTTCAAAAGCATTTGGATAAATATGTGGATAGGAAAGGACTGGAAGGATATGGGCCAACTGCGGGGAAATGGGGTTAGCGTGGATGGACATTTACAAGATGGAGTCGAAACTCTCTGTTAATTAAAACCTAACACCCAGAGAAGCTCGCATCACCTCGTAATCTGTTAAAACATGAACAACACAGATCTCCTACACTCCACTATTGAACAAAAATTATCAAGTTAGTTTCATAACTTTAATAGCGAACACTAAACAGCAACTATTCACAAATACAAGCCCCTCTTTTCTTAGCTACTTACTATCTGACTACAATTCTGTAAAAATGTGCTGTTCCAACAACCCACATATTAAACATTACAATCTCAAGACCACACAGTCTCTATCTTCCCTGCAGTGTTCACTCTTACAGCGGCTGATCTCCTTGGGTCATTTTTTTAAATTGAAATTCAGTTTACATGAACATGTGTCTTTGATAGAGAGCATTTGATATCGCCAGTTAGCACTCCTGCTCTACAGCAGTTGCTTTGCTGTTGGATGGCAGTAGCTCTCCCTCCAGTGTTCAATATACTAGGTTTATATACTCCCCATGATACAATAATTCTCATAATTTGATTGCTTTCCAGGTGTCCAAACAATAATATTCAAAATCTGTTGGCTTCTGGTAATCTGAGCGTTATTTAAACTCTTTAGTTGCATTTGAATGGCTGTCAAAACAGCAATCAAAATTCTGGTATCCATTTCCCAGCTGATGATGACAAATGGAACAATGTGACCTTTAGCTGGCATCTGTGACTTTAATTTCTATTCAACAAAACCCAATCTGTCTTAAAGTGTCCATACATGTTTTTGGCTTCATAAAATCTCCCCGCTTCAGAAAATAAAATGAACCAGCAGAATGAAAAGATGGCTACATTTCTTTTCCTCTAATTCCAATTTTATGAAATATAAAAGTATTAATCTCAGTTATATTATTCATATTAATTCTACACACCAATATAACACTGGAATACGTCAAATCTTACCTCGACTTTTTCCTTTCAATCCTTGAAAACACATCTGCTATCACATTGTAGGAGCCACAGCATGTACATTTTGTAAGTTTAAAGTTGGTAAGATAAGACTCCAATGAAATAGTCTCATATTCTCGTCTTTAAAGATTCCAAAATATGCGAGAGATTTGTCGTTGTCTACAACCATCTCCGACAATTTGTTTGTCATATACACATTAAAATATTGTCAGGCCAGCGTGAAACTTAATCATTCATGTTCAATAATGGAGATTTTGGATATTTTTCTTGTGGATATTGAGTTTTTTCCATAAGTTGCCAATTTATCATTCAATTCCATCATCCTCGTTCTGTATCAATGCATCTCCGATCCCTTTCTCCCGAGCATCAAACACAATTTTCAAAGGGTTTCAAAATATTTGACGTAGCTAAACTTGATGTTGTGATTAATCTTGCTTTAAAATTCTGAAATGCCTCCTGGCATTGTTCTGTCCACCACAATTCTATGTTCTTCCTGAGTAAATCCATCAACGGTGCGAATACGCTGCTGATGTTTGGAACAAACGTCCGATAGAATCCACTCTCAGTTCTAAAAATCGAACCACCTCTTTCTTCAAGGATGGTCATGGAAATTCCTCAAAGCCCTTCGTTTTTGTGTTCCATGGGGTCAACCTTCCATGTCCAATGTAATATCAAGAACGTCCCCTCTGCCTTCGCGAATTCTGTTTTCTTTAATTTTATTATCAAGTTTGCTTCTTGTAATCATTCAGCATGCTCTGCCAACTGTAACATGTGAGCTTTTAATCACTTGCTAAAGATCTCTACATCATACAGATAAACTGCACAATTTGTTCATCTGGCCACAACTCTGTTCCTGAGCCTTAAATGTGGCTGGTACATTATTCATTCACATGACATACTCGACAAAGTTTTTTTGTCATCTCCGGTATCTTTACTAGATAGTTTAAATGACTCCACGTTTTTTTTTTGTTTGAAGATGGCCACTAAACCTGGCTTTGAAGGCATTTCGCACCACTGGTGGCAATACTAATACGTCATCCTCACTGGAAATCTTCACATTTTCAGAGTTCTTATCTGCCACCTGCTTCAGTCTATGTTGTGCGCTTCAGATACTGTTTAGCAAACTCACCTACTCCATCTACTCTCTCCTTCACTTCACACACATAATCCAAGTGTGTGATTACGGACTTCGGTGCTGTCAATTTCTATTTAATTAATATCAAATGACCTCTCAACTTCGTGTACAAATATTAACTCAAAGGAAGTAAAGTGAGTAGATTTATTTGGGGCATCTCTAATGGCAAAAATTATAATGGGATACCTTTAATCCAATCATTCAGGTAATCCTAACATTACATTGTTAACACGGTCTTCAGTGTCTGACGCTAACTTTCCAATTCTCCATGGGATTCAGGATGGGACGCACTTGATTTGAAGTGCTGCATATCTAAGCTATCCATGACGTCCTTAAACAGATGAGCAGAAAAATGAGAACTTTGGTCTGACCGAATCTCTCTGGGCTGTCCACAGCGAGTAACGAAAGCTACCAACCCCTCAGCCTCCCTTTTTGCCTTAACATTTCGTAATGGAATTGCCTCTGGAAATCTGGTAGACACATCTATTATGGTTAGCAAATATTGGTTTCCACTTTTATTTTATAAAGGGGAGCTACACAATTAATCATAACCCACGTGAAATGTTCTTCGAATGCATGAATTAGCAACAAAGGTGCTGGTTTTATTACCATTTGGTATGTATGTCACGTACAACAATAATTAACCATGTCATTGTGCATTCCAGGCCACTAGAAATGGTTCTGTACCTTAGCCTGAGTCTTCTGTACACCTAGGTGACCACCTGAGTTAGTTTATGTACTACCTGTAATAGTGTACGCAACTGCTAACACAATGTGGTGCACTTCGGCCCATTTCCCTTTTTCAGTAACCTATCTGGGTCTCCATTTTAATTTTATGATTCTATATTTAAGTTAATAACGTTCGACAATATATTCTGATTCCTTTTCTATGTGTGTGCATGTGTATTTGTGTGTATATGTATGTGTATATATCTATTGTAAGTCCATTGGCCTATCTGGACTAATCCTCTGCTTGTTCAGGTTTTTCCTGCACCGTTACAGCAAACAGGGTGTCAGTTCACTGAGCATCAACTCATTTGTCTTTTTCGCTCGTTTTTCCTTCCGGCTGTTACTTGTGACAGTGGGATCTTATTACTATACAGTCTGGAAAACGTCCTGGGTAATTTTCTTTTATCTCACACATTCACTGGTCTTCCTTTGGCTTCTCCACCACAAGGGGTGCCTCTCCCACCTCGCCTCTTGCTCAATCGTTCCGAAGAACAAACTGTATTCCTGGAACTGACACAGTCTGTTACTCACAGTCACTGTTACTTTCCGAACCTTGATTTGGCACTCCATCCTGATGTTACACAAGGGAATGTTTAATTTCTGTCCCCATTCCTCAACTTATCACGCTCTTGATTAACACGCCAGAGAGAGTAAAAATACTTTCATCCCTTACTATTAGCGGCCGAGAGAAAGTGAGGGCTGCAAATGCTGGAGATCAGAGTTGAATAGTATAGGCCTGGAAAAGCACAACAGGTCGGTGGCATCCAAGGGACAGTAGAGTTGATGTTTCAGGCACAAGTACTTCATCAGAAAGTTGGGAATGGCGTAAGGAGGGGGACGGAATTTGTAAATAAATTGGAGTGTGGGGGGGAAGGGAGCTAGGAAGGCGATAGGTAGATGCAGGTGGGGTGTGATGGTGATAGGGTGGAGAGGAGGGTGAAGTGGATAGGTAGTAGGACAGCTGGAACCCTCAAAATATAGAGCATTAACGTTGACTTAACCAATTTCCAAATCTCCCCTCCTCCAACCTCATCCCAGATCCAACCGTTCAAGCGTTCAGCCCTCTTTAACTGTCCCAATTGTCCATCTTCCTTCCCACCTATCGACTGCACCCTCCCCTCCGACAGAGCACTATCATTCCCACCTACATCTTCTTATCGTCTTCCCAGTGACTCTCCCACCAGCCCAGCTCCTATCTTCGTAATTATCTTCCAACCCCATTGTCCCTTCACCACATTCCTGATGATCGGTTTATGCCTGATATTCTATTGTCCTGCTGTTCGGATGCTATCTGATCTTTTGTGCTTTTGCAGGCCCACACTTTCAACACTCTTTTCAGAATCTGCAACACTCAGTTTCTGTCGGCCTCTAATAGTAAGTGATGAAAATATATTCACTCTTTCTGGCATGTTAATCTATTCTCAACTATTAGACACTGAGCAGATCCCGTATTTCACAAAATTATAACTTCTGGTCTTTTTCCTCCTATTCTTTCTGATTAAACTTTATCTACAGAGGCGACTTCTTTCAGAGATCAGGCACCACCTCCATCCCCAACCCCTGCCTAGGCTGTGCACTCTCCTGCAGTTCCTCGGCTACACTTGGGATCTCCTTTACCAGTTTCACTAATGCCACTGGCTTAGCCACTTCTACCACATCTTTCCACCAAGTGTCTCCCTTCAACGGCCACCACTGTGTGTCCCAGCTTACTGCAGTGAAAACACCTTTTCCCTGTGCCCTTCTTAAACCTTCAGTACTGTAATTTTATGTATTCCACACCATCCTAGTGAGAAAACCTCAGGCCTTTCACCTCCTTTCAACCACCTTGGGCTTCTGTTTTCACCTGTCGTAATCTATTGTGCGCTACAGTTCGCTTTGTAATGTGTGATCTTCCCTTCTCGAAATTTCTATCCCTCACAGGATGAAAATCCTCCCAGAAGCTAAATTTCATCTCATGCACCAATGCCTATTTACCTGCCATTTCTGCCACGCTTCTCGCTTCTTGAACTTTCTGTTCATTCAATGAATTCTTACCATCTCTGGAAGTGAGTGTTTAAACTTCTCCAGCAGAATAATCTCCCTTGGAGCCTCACAGGGCTTATCCATTTTTAAGTCCAGCACCCATCTATCAAAATGAATTGATTAATTCTTTCAAACTCACCATAAGTCTGATCTGGTTCCGCCTCTATTTTTAAGAACTTCTGTCTATATGCTTCTAGTAGCAATTCATAACCAATCAAAATAGCCAATTCAACATCTGCATAATCTCTTGATCCCTCATCTGATAGCGCTGCACGTACCCCATCAGCTCTGTCCACCAGCTTACTAGCATTGTAGAATGGTGGGGACAGAATATTCTGGGGAAAACCTTGACATGTCCATTGCCTTTCCCCCCATCCACTCCACCCTCCTCTCTGATCTATTACTTCCCCCCCCCACCTCCATCGACTGATCACCTTCCCAGCTTCCTTCCCCCCAGACCCAGCCCTATCCCCCTCGCATTTATCTCTCAGACCCCGGCCCACAAGCCTCATTACTGATTAAACGATGACGCCCGAAATGTTCATTCCCCTGCTCCTTGAATGCTGTCTGACCTGCTGTGCTTTTCCAGCACCACACTCCCAAACAGGAAACAGTCTGACATCGTCATACTCACGGGACTAGGCCTGATCGGTCATGTTTCATGAAGCTCATCACCATCCCTGGGTATATCCTGTCCCATCGGCAGGACAGACCCACCAGTGGTGGGGACACCCTGGGATAAAGTCAGGGAAGGATTTACCCTGTAATTCTCCAACATTGGTTCCAGAACCCGGAAAATCTCCTGGAAATAGGTCACACTTGGTAAAGAAAATCCACTGAGGATGGATGTCTCCTGCCCCTCACCTGTGCCCAGGTGATATCTCAGTTCCCCTCGACGTTGGAAACAAATCGGAAGAAGCACTGAGGGTGGTAATTGCACAGACCGTCCTCTGTGTGTGGGACTTCAATGTACATGACCAAGTGTGTCCCCACAGGTCCTCCACTGACTGAGCAGGGAGAGACCTGACATACACAGCCGCCAGACTGGGGGAAGTGATGGGGGAACCAACAATATTGAAACATTCTCACCAAACCCCTTGTCCCAGAGGGATCAGTCTCTGACAGTATCTGGAGGAGCAGCCAGCACACAGTCCTGGTGGAGGAAATGTCTCAGCTTCATATTAAAGATCCTGCCCTCTGTGTTATGTGGCACTCCCTCCTGTGAAGTAGGACATACTTCTGAAGGACCGAGCACATGGAAGCTGGCCATCCATGAGGCACTGTGGGCTAGCAGCAGCTGCAGCAGCACTGGCCTTACCTCCATTGTAAAGTTAGAAGTGAGCTATTCACTGATGGTTCCACAACGTTCTGCACCATTCCCAACTACACCTGAACTGAAGCAGGCTATTCAGCCCAACAAGATTTTTATACATGGCAACATCCACCTGGGTGGGGACCTTATGCATTTCTGTCGACGGGCTGGTCTGCCGAGCGCCTTCCTGTCTCTCGACCTGGAGAAAGCATTCGAAAGGGTTGATCACGAGTACCTGCTCAGGACTCTGCGGGCATTCTGGTTCGGGACGCAGTTCGTCGCCCGGATCCAACTTTTGTACGCCGCCACAGATTGTCTGGTAAAAGTTAACGGGTCCCTAATGGTGCCGCTCTGCTTCGGGAGGGGCGTACATCAAGGCTGCCCCCCCGTCTGCCCAGCTGTGTTTTCTGTGCGTGGAGCCATCGCTGCACTTCATGCGGAGGATGTTGTCGGGGCTGATTCTGCACGGCGCGGGCACGGGGGAGGTCCTATCGGCCTACGCCGATGATGTGCTACTCACCTTCATCGACCCAGCTGACCTGGGGAGAGAGATTGACTGACAGAGAGAGAGAGGGACACGGAGAGAGAGGGACACGGAGAAAGAGGGACACAGTGAGCGAGAGGGAGGGACACAGAGATAGAAAGAGAGGGACACAGAGAGAGAGAGGGACACAGAGAGAGTGAGGGACGCAGAGAGAGAGAGGAACAAAGAGAGAGAGGAACAGAGAGAGAGAGAGGGACAGAGAGACAAAGAGGGACAGAGAGAGAGGGACAGAGAGAGAGGGACAGAGAGAGAGAGGGACAGCCAGCGAGGGACAGAGACGGAGAGGAACAGCGACAGAGCGAAACACAGAGAGTGAGGGATACAGAGAGAGATGAACATGGAGAGAGAAAGGGACACAGAGAAAGAGAGGGACACGGAGAGAGAAAGGGAGGGACACAGCGAGAGAAAGAGAGGGACAGAGAGAGAGAGGGGCAGAGAGTGAGGGACGCAGAGAGAGTGAGGGACGCAGAGAGAGATGAACAGGGAGAGAGAGAGGAACAGAGAGAGAGAGAGAGAGAGGGACAGAAAGAGAGAGAGGGCCAGAGATAGAGAGAGAGGGACACAGAGAGAGAGAGAGAGGGACAGAGAGACAAAGAGGGACAGAGAGTGAAAGGGACAGAGAGAGAGAAAGGGACAGATAGATAGAGGGACACAGAGAGAGAGGGTCACAGAGAGAGAGAGGGACAAATTGAGAGAGAGGGACACGGAGAGAGAGGGAGGGACACGGAGAGAGGGAGGGAGGGACACGGAGAGAGAGAGGGATGCAGAGAGAGTGAGGGACAGTGAGAGAGAAGGACACAGGGAGAGAGGGGGACAGAGAGAAGGTGGCACAGTGGTTAGCACTGCTGCGTCACAGCGCCAGATACCTGGGTTCAATTCCTGCCTCAGGCGACTGACTGTGTGGAGTTTGCACCTTCTCCCCGTGTCTGCGTGGGTTTCCTCCGGGTGCTCCGGTTACCTCCCACATTCCAAAGGTGTGCGGGTAAGCTGAATTGGCCATGCTAAATTGCCCCATAGTGTTAGGGAAGGGGTTAATGTAGGGGTGGGTTGCGCTTCGGCAGGTCGGTGTAGACTTGTTGCCGAAGGGCCTGTTTCCACACTGGAAGTAATCTAATCTATGAAAAAGGGGAGAGGGGCAGAGTGATTGATGGACTCAAAGAGAGAGTGGGCGGGGGGACAGACAAAGAGGGTCACAGAAAGAGGGAGGGGGATACATTGAGAGGCTGAGGATGACAGAGGGACACAAAGAAAGAGAGGGACAGAGAGACGGAGGGTCACTGAGAGAGAGGGACTGATAGGGGGACAGAAAGGGAGAGGGACAGGAAGAGAGAGACGGAGGGATGCAGAGGGACAGCGTCAGAGAGAGGGGGACAGAGAGACACAGAGAGAGGGACGGAGTGATTGATGTACAGAGAGAGAGAGACAAAGTGGGACACAAAGAGAGAGGGACCGAGAGACAGAGGGACAGGGAGACACAGAGAGAGAGGCAGAAAGAGAGAGGGAGAGGGACACAGAGAGACGAACAGAGAGAGTGATAAAGGGACAGAGAGGGACAGAGAGAGAGAGGAGCGGAGAGAGAGAGGAGCGGAGAGAGAGGGAAACAGAGAGAGGGGGAGAGGAACAAAGAGACAGAGAAGATGACACAGAGAGAAGGGGGCAGATACAGGGAGAGAGGGACAGCGACAGAGAGAGGGACAGAGAGAGAGAGGGAGCCGGACACAGAGAAACAGGGACAGAGAGGGAGACGGACAGAGAGAGAGACACAGATAGAGAGAGACAGGAACATAGAGAGGGACAGGGAGAAATGGAGAGAGAGAGGAACACGGAGAGAGTGACAGAAAGAGAAAGCTATGGACAGAGAGAGAGAGAGAGACGAACACAGAGAGAGAGAGAGAGGGATAGGGAAAGAGAGACAGCGAGTGATACGGAGAGAGAGGGGGTGGCCACGGAGAGAGAGAGACAGAGAGAGAGAGGGAGGGACACAGAAAGAGTGAGGGAGGGACACAGAGAGAGAGAAAGAGGGATAGAAAGAGAAAGAGTGGGGAGGACAGAGAGAGAGGGGGTGGGACACCGAGGGAGAGAGACAGAGAGAGAAGGACAGAGAGGGAGAGAGTGGGACACAGAGATTGAGGGACACAGAGAGAGGGACAGAGACAGAATGAGGGACACAAAAAGAGAGGGAGAGAGAGAGAAAGTCAGACAGAAAGAGACAGAGAGAGAGAGAGACCACGATAGATACAGGGACAGAGAGACAGACAGAGAGAAAGTGTGTGCGAACGTGAGAGTGTGCGTGTGAGGGGATGAGAGAGAGGGCCAATTTGCGAGAGTGTATCTCTCTCACTTTCTCTCTCTCTCTCTCTCTCTCTCTCTCTCTCTGTCCCTCGGTCTCTCTGTCTCCCTCTCTCTGTCCCTCTATCACTTTGTCTCCCCGTCCCTCTATCGCTCTGTCTCTCTGTCCCTCTATCACTCTGTCTCTGTCTCTCTCTCTCTCTGTCCCTCCCTCACTCTCTCTCTATCTCTCCCTCTCTCTGTCCCCCTCTCTCTGTCTCTCTCGCTCTGTCCCTCTCTCGCTCTCTCTGTTCCTCAATCTGTGTCCCTCTCTCGGTCTCTGTCCCTCTCTCGCTCTCTGTCCCTCTATCACTCTCTCCATTTCCCTCTCTCTGTGTCCCTCTCTCTCTCTCTGTCCCTCTCCCTCTCTCTCTGTGACCCTCTCCCTCAGTCCCTGCCTCTCTCTCTCTGTCTCTCTCTCTGTCTCTCTCTCTCTCTCTCTCTGTCGCTCTCTCTCTCTGTGTCCCTCTCTCTCTTACTCTGTCCCTCGGTCTCTCTGTCCCTCGGTCTCTCTGTCCCTCTCTCTCTGTCTCCCCCTCTCCCTTTCTCTCTCTGTGTCCCACTCTCACTCTCTGTCTATCTGTCACTCCCCTCTCTGTCCCTCCCCTCTCTGTCCCTCCCCCTCTCTGTCCCGCCCCCCGACTCTCTCTCTCTCTGTCTCCCTCTCTCTCCCTCTGTCCCTCTCTCTCTCTGTCCCTCGGTCTCTTTCTCTCTCCCTCTCTCTCCCTCTTTCCCTCTGTCCTTCTATCACTTGGTCTCTCTGTCCCTCTATCACTCTGTCTCTGTGTCCCTCTATCACTCTGTCCCTCTGTCCCTCTCTGTGTGTCCCTCACTCTCTGAACCTCTCTCTCTCTCTGTCCCTCTCCCTCTCTCTCTCTGTCCTCTTTCTGTCTTTGTCCCTCTTTCTCTCACTGTCCCTCTTTCTCTCTCTATCCCTCTTTCTCTTTCTATCCCTCTTTCTCTCTCTGTATCTCGCGCTCTCTGTTCCTCGTTCTCTCTGTTCCTCGCTCTCTCGCTGTCCCTCTCTCTCTCTCTCTCTCTGTCCCTCGATCTCTCTGTCCCTCGGTCTCTCTGTCCCTCTCTCTCTCTCTCGGTGTCTCTCTGTCCCTCTGTCTTCCTGTCCCTCTGTCTTCCTGTCCCACTATCTTCGTGTCCATCTGTCTCTCTGTCCCTCTATCACTCTGTCTCTCGGTCCCTCTCTCTCTGACCCTCTCTCTCTCGGTCCCTCTCTCTCTCTCGGTCTCTCTCTCTATCGGACCTTCTCTCTCTGTCTCCATCACTCTCTCTCTTTGTGTCTCTCTTTGTGTCTCTGTACCTCTCCCTCTGTCTGTCTGTCTCTCTGTTCCTCTCTCTGAACCTCATTCTCTTTTTGTCTGTCTCTCTCTCTCTCTGTCCCTCTATCTCTGTCTCCCACACTCTCTCTCTTTGTGTCCCACTTTGTCTCTCTGTCCCTCTGTCTGTCTCCCTCCCTCTCTCTCTCTCCCTCTGTCCCTCAATCACTCCGTCCCTCTGTCCCTCTCTCTCTGTCCCTCTCTCTCTCTGTCCCTCGCTCTCTCTGCCCCACTCTCTCTCTCTGTCCCACTCTCTCTCTGTGTCTCTCTGTCACCCTCTCTCTTACTCTGTCCCTCTCTCTCACTCTTTTCTTCTCTCTCACTCTGTTCCTCTCTCTCACTCTGTCCCTCTCTCTCTGTCTGTCTGTCTGTCTCTCGGTGTCCTGCTATACATCCCGTCATTTCTAACTTGATTTTCAATATTTTATTTCCTTTCCCTTTCTGAAAAATATTGGCAGAGTTTGGGAATTTAAATCATGGATCACGTTCCTTTCCCCCGACATTCACATTTCACCCTCTCTGCACCCCTGCCTTCACCACCCCCACCACACACAGACAGACACAGACACAGACTGACACACACAGACACAGACAAGACGCATACACTCTTTCACTCATTCAGTCTCTCTCTCTCTCTATCACACACTCGCTTCTACATACTCTCTCAGTTCCACACACTCTTACACACACCCTCATACATACTTTCTGACACACGCACCCCCACACACTCACATTCACCCTCTCATATATTCTCACTCTCACACTCTCTCCAAAATTCTGTCTCTCACATACACTCGCAAAGTGTATCCCACACACTCAGACACACTCTCCTGTTACACACATACACTTTTTCTCACAGGCACAATCGGTATTTCTCTCATGCAGACTTATACGGTCTTCCACCACCCCTCTCACACACACAATCTCTCTCTCTCTCTCTCCCTCTTCCCCCAATCTCTCAGACACACACTCACACAGAAAGGGTGAACATAAAACCTTCCTATCACATGCAGACACTCACTCGCATGCATGCGCTCTCTTTGTCTCTCGGACACACACACACTCTCATGCTCTCACATTCTTTCTCACATGTGCACATGCTTTCTCTTGCACACACACACACATTCTCTCGTGCACACTCTTCCACAAGCAGACACTCTTTCTCTCACACATGCCCTCTCTCTCACGTGCGCATTCACTCTCGTTCCCTTATGCACACACACTCTCTCACATGCACACACTCACTCGTTTGCAATGACTCTTTCACCTACACACAGAAACTTCCTCTCTATTTCATTCCACACACTCAGAAATAAAAGATTGAAAATCAAATTAGTAATGACTGGATGTAGAGCAGGACACCGAGAGAAAGACAGACAGACAGAGAGAGAGGGACAGAGTGAGAGAGAGGAACAGAGTTAGAGAGAGGAAAAGAGTGAGAGAGAGGGACAGAGTGAGAGAGAGGGGGACAGAGAGAGAGTGGGAGAGAGAGAGTGGGGCAGAGAGAGAGGGACAGAAAGAGAGAGGGACAGAGAGAGAGAGAGGGACAGAGGGACGGAGTGATTGAGGGACAGAGGGTCAGAGAGAGAGGTGGAGACGGACAGAGGGACAGAGAGACAAATTGGGACACAAAGAGAGAGAGAGTGGCAGACAGAGAGAGAGAGAGAGAGAGAGAGAGAGAGACCGAGGGACAGAGAGTGGTGAGGGAGGGACCAAGAGAGAGAGAGGGTCAGAGAGAGAGAGAGAGAGAGAGACAGAGAGAGGGAGACAGAGAGAAAGAGACAGAAAGAGAAAGAGTTTCAGCGAGAGGGACAGAGAGAGAAAGGGACAGAGGGACAGAGGGAGACAGAGAGAGAGGGACAGAGAGAGAGAGAGGGACAGAGGGAGACAGAGAGAGAGGGACCGAGAGAGAGAGGGACCGAGAGAGAGAGAGACCGAGAGAGAGAGAGGGCCCGAGAGAGAAAGGGACAGAGAGAGATAGAGAGAGAGAGCGAGAATGATAGACGGACAGAGAGACAGATGGACCCGAAGTTAGAGGGACAGGAAGACAGTGGGACAGGAAGATAGAGGGATAGAGAGACACAAAGAGAGAGAGGGACAGAGAGAACGAGGGACAGAGAGAGAGGGGGGGACAGCGGGAGAGAGGGACAGCAGGAGAGAGACGGATAGAGAGAGCAAGGTACAGAGAGAGCGAGGTACAGAGAGAGCGAGGTACGGAGAGAGAAAGAGGGATAGAAAGAGAAAGAGGGATAGAGAGAGAAAGAGGGACAGAGAGAGAGAAAGAGGGATAGAGAGAGAAAGAGGGGCAAAGAGAGAAAGAGGACAGAGAGAGAGAGGTTCAGAGAGAGAGAAAGAGGGACAGAGAGAGAGGGACAGAGAAACAGAGTGATAGAGGGTCAGAGAGACAAAGTGATAGAGGGGCAGAGAGACAGAGCGACAGAGGCAAAGAGGGAGAGAGAGAAGGAGACAGGGAAACCGAGGGACAGAGAGAGAGGGGGACAGAGAGAGAGAGGGAGACAGAGCGAGAGAGGGGGGGCCGAGGGACAGGGAGGGGAGGGACAGAGAGGGGGAGGGACAGATAGACAGAGGGTGAGAGTAGGACACAGAGAGAGAGAGGGAGAGAGAGACCGAGGGACAGAGAGACAGTGGGACAGAGAGAGAGAGAGAGAGAGAGAGAGAGAGACAGAGAGAGAGAGAGAGAGAGGCAGAGACAGAGGGAGAGGGTCACAGAGAGAGAGGGAAATGGACAGAGAGAGAGAGGGACACAGAGAGAGGGACACAGAGAGAGCGATAGAGGGACAGAGAGCGAGAGAGGGACACAGATAGAGGAACAGAGAGAGCGAGAGAGGGACAGAGAGCGAGACAGGGACACAGAGAGAGAGGAACAGAGAGACAGAGAGGAGGACAGAGAGAGAGAGAGAGAGAGAAAGAGAGAGAGGGGGACAAAGAGACTGAAGGACAGAGAGAGGGACAGATAGAGATAGAGTGAGGGAGGGACAGAGAGAGAGAGAGAGACAGAGAGACAGAGGGACAGAGGGAAAGTGGGAGAAGAGAGGGAGACAGAGAGACCGAGGGACAGAGAGAGAGAGGGACAGAGAGAGAGAGGGAGACACCGAAAGAGAGACAGAGAGAGAGTGGGGGGGAGTGGTTAGGGACAGAGAGGGGGAGGGACAGAGAGGGGAGGGACAGAGGGGGGAGGGACAGATAGACAGAGAGTGAGTAGGACACAGAGAGAGAGGGAGAGAGTGGGGGAGACAGAGAGAGAGGGACAGAGAGACCGAGGGACAGAGAGACCGAGGGACAGAGAGAGAGAGGGGGACAGAGAGAGAGAGAGACAGAGACTGAGGGAGAGGGTCACAGAGAAAGAGGGGGAGGTACAGAGAGAGAGAGAGGGACACAGAGAGAGGGACATAGAGAGAGCGATAGAGGTACAGAGAGCGATAGAGGGACAGAGAGCGAGAGAGGGACACAGATAGAGGAACAGAGAGAGCGAGGGAGGGACAGAGAGAGAGGGAGAGACGGGGAGAGAGAGGGAGGGAAAGCGACAGAGAGATGGTCACAGAGAGAGAGTGGGACAGAGACAGAGAGGGACAGAGAGAGAGATAGAGACAGGAAGAGAGAGAGGTTCAGGGAGAGACAGAGTGTCAGAGACAGATAGAGAGAGAGCGATAGAGGGACAGAGAGAGAGTCAGGGAGAGAGAGTGACAGGGAGACAGAGAACGAGGGACAGAGAGAGAGAGACCGAGGGACAGAGAGAGAGAGAGAGAGAGAGATTGAGAGCGAGGGGGGGCAGAGAAACCGAGGGACAGAGAGACCGAGGGACAAAGAGAGAGAGAGGGACAGAGAGAGGCAGAGAGAGAGGGCGGCAGACAGAGAGAGAGAGAGGAATAGAGAGACAGACGGATAGAGAGAAAGAGCGAGAGGGACAGAGAGAGTGAGAGAGGGACACAGAGAGAGGGACACAGAGAGAGCGAGAGAGGGATAGAGAGCGAGAGAGGGACAGAGAGAGGGGAACAGAGAGAGCGAGAGAGGGACAGAGAGCGAGAGAGGGACATACAGAGAGAGAAACAGAGAGACAGTGTGGAGGACACAGAGAGAGAGAGTGAGAGACAGAGAGAGAGGGAGACAAAGAGACTGAGGGACACAGAGAGGGACAGATAGAGAGAGAAATAGAGGGACAGAGAGAAAGACAGGGACAGCGACAGAGAGAGGGTCACAGAGAGAGCAGGACAGGGAAAGAGAGGGAAAGAGAGAGTGTCACAGAGAGATAGGAGGACAGAGAGAGAGGGAGGGTCACTGAAAGAGACGGACAAAGAGAGAGAGAGGGACAGATAGAGAGAGAGGGAAACAAAGAGGGAAACGCATACAGAGAGACAGGCACACAGAGAGAGAGACACAGAGAGAGAGAAACAGAGAGAGGGACACAGATATGGAGAGAGGGACAGAGAGAGAGAAAGACAGAGAGAGAGGGAGAGCGGGACAGAGAGAGAGAGACAGGAACAGAGAGAGGGACAGGGAGAGATTGAGAGAGAGAGAGAGACAGAGAGGGACACAGACAGAGAGAAAGGCACACAGAGAGAGTGACGGACAGAGAGAGAGAGAGACAGATGGAGAGGAGAGAGGAACACGGAGAGAGTGACAGAGAGAGAAAGCTATGGACAGAGAGAGAGACCTGCACAGAGAGGGCGGGACAGGAAAAGAGGTACAGTGAGAGAGAGGGACAGAGAGAGAGCGACACAGAGAGAGGGACACAGAGAGTGACAGAGAGAGGGGGTCACAGAGAGTGGGGGACACGGAGAGAGAGAGAGGGACAGCGAGAGAGAAATAGAGAGACAGAGAGACAGAGTGAAAGAGAGAGAAAGAGGGATAGAAAGAGAAAGAGAGAGAGGGGCACAAAGAGAGAGAGGGACAGAGAGAGGGAGGGACACAGAGAGAGGGACGGACACAGAGAGAGGGAGGGACACAGAGACAGAGAGTGAGGGACAGAGAGAGACGGACAGAGAGAGAGAGAGGGACAGAGAGAGAGAGGGAGAGGGACACAGAGAGACAGAGGGATAGAGAGAGAGGGATACAGAGAGAGAGGGCAGAGAGAGAGACAAGGAGAGAGAGGGGCACAGAGAGAGAGGGACACAGAGAGAGAAAAAGAGAAACAGAGAAAGGGACACAGAGAGAGAAGGGCAGAGAGAGAGACAGGGAGAGAGTGGGACACAAAGAGAGGGACAGATACAGAGTGAGGGATATAAAGAGAGAGAGAGGGACAGAGAGGGATATATAGAGCGAGAGAGGGACAGAGAGAGAGCGAGAGACAGAGACAGAGAGACAGAGGCAGACAGACAGAGAGAGAGAGACAGGGAGAGAGTCAGAGAGACAGAGACATAGAAAGAAACAGAGAGAGAGAGACCACGATAGATACAGGGACAGAGAGAGAGACAGACAGACAGAGAGAAAGTGTGCGAATGTGAGAGCGTGCGCGTGCGAACGCGAGAGAGAGCGTGTGAGGGGATGAGAGAGAGAGGGCGGTTGTGCGAGAGTGCGTGTGGGTGCAAGAAAGAGTGTGAGTGAGATTGTGTGTGGGTTGAAGAAAGAGAGTGTGTCTGGATGGAAGAAAGAGTGAGTGTGTGTGTGTAAGAGAAAGAGAGTATATGTGTGCGAGAGTGTGTGGGTGGAAGAAAGAGTGAGTGTGTGTGAGTGGAAGAAAAAGAGAGTGTGGAATGAGAGAGAGGAAGTGCCTGCGTGTATGTGAAAGAGTCATTGCAAACGAGTGTGTGTGTGTGCATGTGAGAGAGTGTGTGTACAAGGGAAGGTGAGTGAATGCGCACAAGAGAGAGGGCATGTGTGAGAGAAAGAGTGTCTGCTTGTGGAAGAGGGCGCACTATAGAATATGTGTGTGTGTGCAAGAGAAAGCGTGTGCACATGTGAGAAAGAGTGTGAGAGCATGGGAGTGTGTGTGTGACCGAGAGACAAAGAGAGCGCATGCATGCGAGTGAGTGTTTGCATGTGATAGGAAGGTTTTTTGATCACCCTTTCTGTGTGAGTGTGTGTCTGAGAGATTGGGGGGAGAGGGAGAGAGAGAGAGAGATTGTGTGTGTGAGAGAGAGAGAGAGAGAGAGAGAGAGAGTGAGAGAGGGTGAAAAGATTGTATAAGTCTGCATGAGAGAAATACCGATTGTGCCTGTGAGAAAATGTATATGTGTGTAACAGGTGAGTGTGTCTGAGTGTGTGTGAGACACTTTGCGAGTGTGTGTGAGAGAGACAAAATTTTGGAGAGAGAGAGTGAGCGTGTGAGAGTGAGAATATATGAGAGAGTGAATGTGAGTGTGTGGGGGTGCGTGTGTCAGAAAGTATGTATGAGGGCGTGTGTGTAAGAGTGTGTTAACAGAGAATATGTAGAAGCGAGTGTGTGATAGAGAGAGAGAGAATGAGTGAGTGAAAGAGTGTATGCGTCTTGTCTGTGTCTGTGTCTGTGTGTGTGTCTGTCTGTCTGTCTGTGTGTGTCTGTCTGTGTGTGTGTCGGGGGGCAGAAGGCAGGGGTGCAGAGAGGGTGAAATGTGGGTGTTGGGGGAAAGGAACGTGTTCCATGATTTAAATTCCCAAACTCTGCCAATATATTTGAGAAAAGGAAAGGAAATAAAAGATTGAAAATCAAGTTAGAAATGACTGGATGTAGAGCAGGGCAGCTAGAGACAGACAGACAGACAAGTAAACAGAGAGACAGAGCGAGAGAGAGACAGAGCGAGGGAGAGACAAAGCGAGAGAAAGAAACGCACACAGGGACAGAAAGAGAGAGACAGAAAGAGAGATACAGAGAAGAGAGAGACACAGGGACAGAGAGAGAAAGAGATAAAGAGAGTGGGACCCACAGGGACAGAGCGAAATCGAGAGAGACAGAGAGTGAGAGAGAGACACACACACAGGAACAGAGAGAAAGCAACAGAGAGAAAGAGAGTGACAGAGAGAGACACACACAGAGACAGTCAGACAGGGACAGATACAGAGATTAACTCTAGCAATCACACATACAGCTGGAAGATCCCAAGAAATCCTCAGCAAATATCCCCCTCTCCATTTCCAGCCCTGTGTGTGTGTCTCAGGAAGACTACCTACAGTCAGGTTCTGAGACGCTTGTGTGGGAGTAATCTTTAATATTTTCAAACTGCACTGACACAACTAACAAGGCTTCAATAAAAAAGAGAGTTGTCGTAACTGGGAAAGATGACACTTTGTTGCGCCAGAGTTAACATCTCAGTGGGCAGCTGGATCCCACAAGGCTCCTGTCTTGGGAATTATTATGTCAATAAGACAGAGCCCTCCCCAGGGAGCAGCCTGACAGACGATGCAACGGGTCAGAGAGGGCAGGGGTGGGGTTAATTAACCACTCACACAGAAGAAATGGGCGCAAGGAATTGGTCAGATTCATTCTCAAACGCTGTTCTCTCTCTGTTTGGAGAGTGAGCAGCCCTCCCTGTCTGGTTGAGACTGTGTGTGTATGCGTGCGCTTGCGCGTGTATGTCTGTGTGCTTATAATGTTTCCAGCCTCTTGTTAATTGCTTTCTTATGATTTGTTGGTATTTTGATGTTGCTGTGAGGTTATGAAATACATTGGGGATGAAGGAAGGGAGTGGTGGGATTGTGTTTAAACTGGGATATTGCTGTGAAATTTTGCATCACACTGCTCTCGGTCCCCCGGCCCCCCCACTAAATCGTCTCTTCTCTCTTTTATTCCGAGGAACTTTTGTTGGGAAAGCAGGAAAGTGAAGATCCAAAATGCCTGGGGGCCAGGAAAGCCTTGGACAAGAACAACCTCTATGGGGGGGGGGGGCGGGGGAAGCAGAGGCCTGTGGCCTGTTGGCCAGGCTGCAGCTCGTGGGGTCCAGATGAGAGGGGGTCTATTTCTTCCCCCGAGATTTTATCACCTCTGCAGTTGGGGCGGTGGGGTGGGGGTGGAAGGCTGGTTTGTCGGGGCCTCTGTTTAACTGGTTCCTGTCAGATCATGGCCTTGTCGGTTTTAAAACGGGTTTGAAGCCTGGGTTTAAAGTAACCGGGGCATTGGTGACTCAAACAGGTGAAACCCCCAGGATCTGGGAGACGGGACTCCCTCAGGAGGGAAATGTAACCCAAAATATCTGACCGTCCAGAAAGAATTGACACACTACCAGAGGAAAGTGGGTCATAGAGAGGGCAGGATGATCGAATTGGACACGGAGAGAAAGACATTGAGTGAAAGAAATGGAAATGGTGAGAGCAAGAGAAACAGGAGAGAGAGAGGGGGCAGTGTGAGATTGTGAAATAGCTGCAATATTTGATTCTGAGGTGACAGGAAATAATTAAACTGGAAATAATAACGATCAGATTGTTGTGCTTCTGCAGCACTGTCACTTGTGGGATCTTGCTGTGCGTCAATTGCCCTAATGCCATCGTTGCAGGCAGTGAGTAGCTTTAATCAGCTAACCCGTCATTTTAAAAACTTTTAAACATGAAAACTCAACTCAGCACTCGACGTGTTCGTGTTTGGATGTTGCTGAGAAATTGTCTGTCTCACTGAGATGGAAAAAGCTGTGATCTTGCTGTGCTATCTCCCTGTGAAAGATTTTCCTGCTCAGCCTTCCAACTAATGCTGTCTCTTTCCTCCCAAAGGACCTGGCCACTTTAGGATGTGAAAAGTGTGTGTTTGGGAGCAGGAAAACTTCAAACAAGAGCTTTCTCCAGAGGGGAAACGCTGTCCTGAGGCCTGTTTGACAGGCTGCAGCCTGTAGGGCCCAGGTGAGTTTTGTCTGTGTATTTTCCCGAGGTTTAATCTCCTCTCTCTGGGGAGGGGAGCTGGCTTTTACCGGGACCTCTGGACACAAACACACACACACTGATCCCAGATCCCAGAGATGTCACTGTCTCCCTCTCTCACTCCAGCTCGAGGGACAGAGAAAGGGATGGAGGGGGCAAGAGACAGAGACACAGACAGAGACAGATAGACAGAGACAGACAGACAGAGAGACACAGACAGAGAGACACAGACAGAGAGACACAGACAGAGAGTCAGAGAGAGAGAGAGAAAGTAGTAAAAGAGAGCGCTGACTGTACAAGTGGAAGGTTCATTGGTTTAAAATGGATTTGAGACTTGGAGTAAAAGGAACAGGGGCCTTGGGATTGTGACACAAACTGGTTACAATCCAGGGTCTGGGAGGAAGGACTCCCGGAGGAGGAAATTAATACCTTAACTTGGGAAACTTTTTCCAAAGTCCCATTCTATTGTCAGAGTTGTGTGCATAGGCCAGTGGGATAAAATGTGAGAAATCTGAGACACAGAGAGAAATATCTTCGAGATGGAGACAGCGGGGGGGGGGGGGGGGGGGGGGGATGAGTGGGGGGTGGGGGGTAGACACAGAGGAAGAGATTTCAGAGAAAGATGGAGAGGGGGAGCAACAGAGACATCTCGGAGATGGAGAGAGTATGGGAGGAACAGAGAGAGGGAAGGAAGAGAGATCAGGGATGGAGACAGCAAGAGGGGGGAGCCGAGAGAGAGAACAGAGATAGATCTCAGATGGAAAGAGCACAAGACGGGGAAGCATCTGGTTAAAAGCTCGATGGTGATCTTTATATTTTGATGATGGAAATGCCGGGGTTGGCCTGGGACAACACCAGGTTATAGTGTAACAGAATTCTCCCAAAGCTAGTGTTATGTGATGTTTATCGTTATATATCGATATATAGACACAGAGCGGAGGAGGGGCTTGTGTGTTTTTGGGGGGTCCTGTTGTAGTTGGATGGAGAAAGAACACTGCATTACAAAAGATCTTTTTAATCTGTCATTCAAGCCAGGGGAAGTCGGGGGTGGGGGGGAGCGTCGAAAGGGGAGCAGCGTCGAAATGGGGTGAGTGTCGAATGGGGGGAGCATTGAAATGCGGGGAGCGTCGAAGGGGGAGGCAACGTCAGGGCGGGGAACTTCGAGGGGGGAACGTCGAGCGGGAGTCAGGGGGGTTGAGTCGAGGGGGGTGATTCGAGTGGGGTGAGTCGAGGGGGGTGAGTCGAGGGGGTGGTGAGTCAACGGGGGTTGAGTCGGGGGTTGTGAGTCGAGGGGGGTTGAGTCGAGGGACAGAAAGACAGAGAAAAGGGACAGAGAGAGAGAGAAAGTGAAAAGGGACAGAGAGAGAGAGAAAAGGGACAGAGAAAGAAAGAAAAGGGACAGAGAGAGAGAGAATGAAAAGTGACAGAGAGAATGAAGGGACAGCGAGAGAGTGAAAAGGGACAGCGAGAGAGAGAGAGAGAGAGACAGAAAGGACAGCGAGAGAGAGAGAGAAGGGACAGCGAGAGAGAAAGAGAAAATGGAGAGAGAGAAAGAGAGAGAAAAGGGACAGCGAGAGAGAGATAGAGAAATGGGACAGCGAGCGTGAGAGAGAAAGTGAAAATGGACAGAGAGAGAGAGAAAAGGGAAGCGAGAGAGAGAGAGAGAAAAGGGACAGCGAGAGAGAGAGAGAAAAGGAACAGCGAGAGAGAGAAAAAAAGGGACAGCGGGAGAGACAGAGAGAGAAAAGGGACAGCGAGAGAGAGGGGACATCAAGAGAGAAAGAGGGAGAGAAAAGGGACAGCGAAAGAGAGAGAGAATAGGGACAGCAAGAGAGAGAGAGAGAGAAAAGAAACACCGAGAGAGAGAGAGAGAGAGAGAGAGAGAGGACAGCGAGAGAGAGAGAGAGACAGAGAGAGAGAAGGGACACAGAGAGAAAATGGACAGAGAGAGAGAGAAAATGGAAGAACGGCAGAGAGAGGAAAGGGACAGAGAGAGAGAGATTGGAGAGAGAGAGGAAAAAATAGAAGAAAGGCAGAGAGAGACAAAGGAAGTGTGATACAAGGAGAGAATACAAGACAGACAGAAAGGTGGTTGGAGAGACACAGAAACAGAGAGGGAAGGGGGAAAGTGAGGTCGAGAGAAAAGTGAGGCAAGGGGAGACATGGAGAGGGTAAGGAGCCCCATACTCACCATCCTCACATCTGCTCTCGGCTCCATCTCCCCAAGGTCTCTCTCTGTGTCCCATCAAGGACTGAGGCAGCTTAACGTGTCAACACTGGGATTGAGATTCAAACACAACTCACACATTCTCTCACTCACACTCACCTTGAGAGACATAGAGACACAAACTCCCAAATACTCACCCCTGGGCACGCCACATGGCAAAAGGAATGATGGCTTCCTGAATCTGTTTTAAATAGCTTCAGGTCTGTCACTCAAACCCCATCTCCTCATAATTCCCAGCTGATCCAGTCAGCTCCCAGCTCCATTGCCTAGAACGCACCTCCCACATGCATGGAACACATCAACTACCATCAGTGGGGTCTGGGAGGAAACAGCAGGCCAATGGGTTAGACCAGGGCTGACCCAGTCTGTTACTGTGTCTGTTCACCCCCCTCTCCCCACCCACCCCAAACCACCCACTCAGCCGAGCCTTGGAATATGCACACAGACACAGACACAAAGCTGCAGGTTCAAATCCTAAACAACCCCAGACACACACAACACAAAACCACAAAAGTTTCCCCAACAAATTGACACAAAAACTTTGTACAAGTTAACTCACATTCTTTGGACAAGTTCACCCAACATTTTTGCCGGCTGAGCACAGGTTTACTTCACAAATTATGACAAGAGTTTTGTGCAGATTGATACAACATTTATGCCCAAATGAACACAAGTTTATTCCACATGTTTACACAAGGTATTTTCACAGACTGATGCAAATACAATGAACCAGTGAGCCTCTGCGAACTTACTGAGTTTGAGTTTGATCCGAATGAGAATACATCTTCTCGGTATGAACACAGTCCCTTTTCTTTTCAACATTTAAACATGGGTCCTGTCGCAATTGGATGCTCCTGAAAAAAATTAACGTCCAATTGAAGATATCCTCTTTTAAATCTGCAATTCTTTCCAAAAGCTGTTTGGTTTGGATTGCTCCATAATGGCTCTTTTATGCTTCTCATTACAGCGTGCTTTCCCAAGATGTAAAATGTTGGGAACTTCAGACAGCTACTTGTCTTGAGTGCATACATTTAGTGTAATTTTATTCTGATCTTTGTCCAGAATCTGCCTGACTTCTCCCTGGGGAGTTTACAATAGTCTGCCCTCTAGTGGGGTCAGAGCACATTGCTGTGAGTCTGTCTGACTGCTCCATGGATAGTTTACAATAGTCTGCCCTCTAGTGGGGTCAGAGCACATTGCTGTGAGTATGTCTGACTGCCCCATGGGGAGTTTACAATAGTCTGCCCCCAGTGGGTTCAGACCACATTGCTGTGACTCTGTCTGACTGCTCCATGTGGGGTTTAAAATAGTCTGCCCTCCAGTGGGGTCAGAGCACATTGCTGTGAGTTTGGCTGACTGCTCCATGGGGAGATTACAATAGTCTGCCTTCTGGTGGGTTTCGAGCAGACTTCAGAATCTCCACTGAAATTTCAGTGAAATTTTAAAAAAAAGATTCCTTCCTGTTGTTCATTCAATTATTTCTAAACTGCAATCCCTGTTCCCAGTCCAAACAAATCCAAACAGCACTGAAGGGAAACAGGGATTGACATAGACACTCCAGATTATTCTGTCTTTCTAACATTGTACAAAATTTTATTTTATTTGGCTAAACTGTAAAAACTTGTCGTTTCTTGGATTAATCACTTCTTAATGAGATTGAGGAAGGGTCAAAGTGAAATGTAACTACTCTCTCTGACACACAAGGCAAATGTGCTGTCGATGATGATATCAGGGCCCATCGAATTGAACAAAAGGTATCAAGGAGCCAGATGTTTTGATACAGCTGTTTGTTGTGGTCTGGGATATAGTCAATATCAATTCCAATGCACAACAATATTTATGAAGAAGCATCAACATCTCCAAAACAAAACAGGATTTAAATATAAACAAGAACACTTCCCATCCACAATAATTGTATTTATAAACAAAGTTTCCATATAAAAATGATTTCTAAATAAACTGAGATAGTTCGATGCACAGTAATATCTACATGTAAACAGATCAGCTCCAATATTTATGCATAGATGAATAGCTCCATACAACAATGTAAATGGTGTATTATGTGTCCTGTATAACACAAAACCTGAAATAGCTAAGCCATTGAATTGTGGATTTGCAACGTTGCCCTCCCCTTCTCGGTGGTCCAGTATTACAGGCTGAGTCTGTCTCTCTCCAGCTCAGCCTCTCCAACACAAAGACACACAACAACATTGATCACTCTGCTGCTTGGCACGCTTTAATGAACATTTTTATTGTTTACAAATGGAAGTTCTGGGTACAATCAGTGGGATAGTGCGTTTTCTCACTGACCCCTGAATTGTGAGAAACATTGAAATGTGTCCCTGTAACCCCCCTGTTGGACAGGATGACAAACCTCAATCTGTTACAATTGCAACAGGCTTCGCCATCGCTGAAACACTGAACTGAAATGAAAAAATCCCGGATGGATTGATTAATGAGGGAATTTGATGGATGGATGGATTTGGGTGAAAAGATATTTCCGCACATTCTTCAGCTGCTACCTGAACTTAGTCTGAGTCACGGCATAAATTGCGGTGTTTGTGCAGCAACTGAGGAGCTGCAGCATGTAGCCTAGTTCCCGCACAGAGCTATGGAGATGCACAGACCAATACCCAATATAATACATCCATCTCCACATAGAATACATCATGAACGTTGACCATAACAGGATGAAATTGGCCGAGATCACAAACAGTAAAATGATGGATTTTTTTCGGTTTCTCATTTCTGTGCCAGACTGAGCGTCCCCGTTTGTGTGAGCGAGAAGTCTACTGCGGGCTCTGCTGGTCACTGAAATGTGTCTGACGGTGAGAACATTGAGCAGCAGAATCAGGAGAAATGGGACACACGGGGTTAGAATGTGGTGGAGGAACTCGATTGTGCCCCAGACACTGGAGATTCGAAAAGCGTCTGTTACATCACAAAACCAGGGGTCGTTCCGCAGCCAATACCGAGCCGTGAGCATAAAATACCAGGAAATGATCTTTAAACAACTTAGCACAGTCACTGCTCCCAGAACCACAGCCGCCGTTTTCTCACTGCAATATTTACTTTTCAGCTTCTGGCAACAAATGGCCACAAACCAATCAATGGTGAAAATGACGGTGAACCAGACAGAGGAGTCAGTGGCTGCATAAAGTAGGACAGCGTGGATATTACACACGGGGACGGAGTCCAACAGGAAATAAAACTGTTCCCGATTAACAATGGGAATGGGTCTCAGTATCAGTTCGAGGATAATGACCAGGAGATTCGCCGCTGCCATGGCCTCCAGGTAACGTCTGACACATGGAGACAATCCACAATCTTTATAATGCAGGACGTAGATGGTCACTACGTTAACTGTGAGGAAGGAAAACAAACCCATTATCCATCAGCCTGGAGGCAAAGGCACCCGTTTGGTTGGGGACCCTGTGAGTTTTTCAAATGTGTCCCTGTATTCAGGGATTCATTAAAATATTTGGTGCTGGAATAACAGATGGGAAGGTCTGAATTTCACAGCTCCATATCTCCGTTGTGCCATGACAAAGGGGTGCTGTGGTTGTGAATATAACTGACAGAGAGAGATGACGGTGCAATCAGTTTAAACAATTACAAATGGGAAGGGTATGGGAAATAGGCACAGTGGGTGAGATTGAGAGACAGTGTCATGAAAGTATGTGTTCACAGGTTTCAGAATGCTGAAATGAAGACATTTTAACAACATCCTGTAACATGAGCCATTGTTTCCAGGAATGCTGGGTAAACAGAATATTGGTGTGAGGTTAGATGATGGAGCGTATTGGATGAATATTTGTTCTGCAGCTTTGTATCTGGGTGTAGGGTCAGCAGAGACTTCGACTCATTGAACTGAATCTAACAATAATTTGTCTCAGTGCTATTTTCATTGAGTGTAAAGAGGGATCGTCCGCATGAGGATGAGCTAGTTTCCGGGGGTTACCTTATCAAACTCAACTCATTAACTACCCATCCCATGGTATCGCCCTCATTCAATGCCAGCCCGATTCTCCCACCCATCATGGCTGGTGGTACTCACCACCACCGGGTTGTCCCTGGATATTCCGTGACCCCTGATACTTGTGCCATCTTTAAACGGCCAATGGGCACACGATTGAGCTTTCTCAGTTCGGAGCTGCCCTGCACAGTTCATCCCGAGCATGACAGATAACGGGCAATTACACCGCGGTTTGTCGACAAGGGCACGGATGTCCTGGTGATTGGGATAGTACAGAGGGGCATGATTCTCTTCCCAGCGGCAGGCACACCACTAGTCCCACTGAGTATGGCCTGAGCTCATCACCCAGCTCAGTGCAGTATGTGCGGTCTGAAGAAATGTCCAGCATTACGGGACAAGCATCAATAACCTTCCCCACTCTGTCAGGATAAGGGTCACCGTATTCTCTCTGCTCCCTCACATTCACTGTATATCTGTTATAGCACCGACCCCGAACAAGGCTCATGCTCCATCACTCTCATTACTGCTTGCAGCACATTCGTCTTTCTCTCCCTCCACTACACATCCCACACCAATAACAGTGCATGGATACATCACTGTGGACTGCCTCCCTCTGGACACCTCACCATGACCCTGTCCCCCACCTCACCAGCACTAACCGCAGGGTCACACATTCCCACCCTCCCTCCCTTTCTCCTATTCCAGGAGAAATAGCCCGGAATAGGTCAGAAAGGGCCAAGCCGAGTGGTGCAGGGCCCGATATCCGTTCTCTCACTCCCCTTTCCCCGGCATGTGGGGAGGACCTTGGTACGAGCTGGAGAGGACGAGGACGCTTCGTTGGAGATTCTGATACACCGACCGAGTAAGGAGCAATGTTCAGTGAAGGATAATTCTCACTTTAAACCCACTGAGAGCTCCTATTCCCCACCCCACCCCACACCATCCCACGCCCCGGCACAACTTAGAAGCCCTGGCCCAAATGCTATCTTCCTTTTGTGTTGAGCTGGTACAACTGCAATCCCCACGGTCTCGGCGGGCAAGAGGATGGGCTCACAACACATTGTCACCACCACCTCCCAGGAAGGGAGCACAGAGACTCCCTCCTACACCTCCTCCTGTAAACAGCTCAGATGCTGAAACTAACGTGTGATTTTACTGCTCTCCCGACTTGTCCTGTCATCTATAACAATCTGTGCTCATATGCAGCCAGGACCCTCTGCTATTGCACTCCCTTTATAAGGGTAAAGCCTCTTTGAAAGTGTCTTTAATTGTCCTTCCTACCAAAATGCATCACCTCACACTGTTCTGCATTGATCCCCATCCGCCATAAACCTGAACACTACACCAACGTGTCACTGTCCTGTCAGAGTTCCACACTGTCCTCCATAGACTTTACAATTCTTCCAGATTTGGTGCCATCTACAAATATTGAGATTGTCATCGCGTCACAGTCCCCATGAAACAACCGAAATCCTGCTCACACTCAGGAGTGTGAGCAAGTGAAATACTGTTATATTCCCACAGAAGGACTCGAATAATGACTTGCTGTCAATGCAGCAACAAAAATCCTGTTACAAACCAGACAGAGTGAATAAATATTGACAATCGATAGAGCAAGAAAAATCCGGATTTGCTCCACTCATTTGTATTGACAACCGGGTATTAATGTAATGAACTTAAACGTGTGTACTGTACCTTTAAGAGAGAATTAATGCTGTTCTGAACTGAGAGCTTCCTAGCACCTGTGTGTATGAGAGGATGGCAGACCCAGAGTGTCAAGGACCGCTGAAAATATGTCACATTTGGCTGTAAAATAGATCCCTGAGATGGTTACTGTTTGGATAACAATTCGAAACAGTTTAAATAATACAGCAGGATACTCAAACCAAGTCAAGTTTGAATTGATTGTTTTACAAGAATTGAACCAATTAGATTATCTGAAGTTGTGGATAAAAAAAATGCAGGCGTTTTGAAAATTGCAGACAGAGCAACTGCCATCAGCACAGATCCACGAGATTAGGAAACACTCTCTATCAAAGGTAACTTTTCCTATGATACATATCCGCAAAAGATGACCCAGAAAGATATTCTCACAGAAGAAGAGTGAAAAACAACAGCTGCTGTCTAGTTCTGAAATTAATTTGATGACATTTTAATAAGCACCTTTTTAAAAATGTATATTGTTATTGAGTTGGAATTGGGGAATAAGCAGTTAAGAGAAAGGGAATCTCAGAGTTGTGAAGAGTTGATGTAAAATGTTGACTTTCTGAGTTCAAAAAATAAATTGATGTTGTTATTTAAACAGTGGAATTTGGGAGTTCTTTGTTACTCATACTTTAACAGTTTACGTGACGAATTGAGTATTTTTTCATGTTTAGTTTAAATTACCATGAGCTTCACGCCATATCCTAACAATTGCTGTGTGTGTATCTGTGTGTCTCTGTGGTGTTTAAAGTGATACAATGCCACTCTCTGCCCACGCCACTACACGGGCATTGGCAGAGGTTGAAAACCACCAGGGATCCGCTCAGAGAGGGCGAGGGAGAGGGCAGCTGCTCACAGCACCATCCAAACTGATGACCTATCCATGTACTGATCCACATGTCCTTTAAACATTGTAACTGTTTCTACTTTCACCACTTCCTCTGGGATTTCATTCCACAGACAAGGCAGCTTCTGGCTAAAATAATTACCTCTCATGACGTTTGTAAATCGTTTTCTTCACACATTAAAATATCCCTCAGGTTTGAATCCTCAACTCTAGGGAAAATACATCAGCTTTTCAGTTTATCTGCATCCCTCATGATTTTATAAACCTCTGTAAAGTTACCTCTTAATCTCTTTCTCTCCAGTGAAAAATAGTCCCAGCCTATCCACCCTCTCCTTATAGCTCAGTCCCTCTATTCCCAACAACATCCAGGTTAACCTCTTCTGAACCCTCTCCAGCTTAATAATATCAAGTTTAATAATATGAAAGTGAATAATCTAGGTAGTTTCTAAGGGTAGGGGTGTCCCAAAGTAGAGGACATAGGTTTAAGGCGAGATGGGGAAAAAAACTGACCTAAGGGGCAGCTTTTTCACCCAGAGGGTGGTGTGCCGATGGAATGAACGGGAAGGGTGACCAGACCGGGTTCTGTACTTGTTACAAAATGCATTTAATTTAACACAGGCATTCTGAATACATTAAATATTTTATTTTTTTAACTACGTAGGGACATATAAACATATCTTCAAATCGAGGGAGACCATTTTCTGCTAAGGGTATGGCTCTGTGCATGACAGTAGCGATGATACTCCTACATGGAGCAGGGAATGTGATGGAGACATAGTTTTCACAATGTACAAGTAGACCTCACATGATCTAGTTTGGGTAAGGATGACATTATTGTGTGATTTAATCAGAGTGCGAGAAAATGTAATCTGCCCGAAAAGAAACGGCCTATTGTACTCTCTCTCCTTCATTGTTCCTCATCACAGCAATGTGTGCGAGCTAAAAAAAACTCTACAGTCATTGTTACCATTCTTGTAGAATCCCTGCAGTGTGGAAACAGACGATTCAGCCCAAACAGTCCATACCAAGCTTCCAACGAGGAACCGTCCCAGGCTCGCTCCTTTACATTTGCCCCAGCCAATGCACCAAACCTAGAAAACCCTGAACACTATAGACAATTTACCATGACCAATCCTCCCCTAGCCAGCACAGCTTTGGACTGTGAGAGGAAACTGGAGCACACATTAGAAGTGGAGAATGTACAAACTCCACACAAGTATTCACCCAAGCCCGGAATTTAACCTAAATCCTTGGTGCTGTGAGGCAGCGGTGCTAACCACTGAACCACTATGCTCCGCTTTGGGCATTCCCTGAGCAGAATTCATTGGAATCTCATAACTGCCTAATGCAAAAGGAATTCAGACAAATCCAACTGTTCCAGGATGAAATGTCATTGCTAGCCGCTTGTGTGAGTACAATATCTTCGAATGCAGAATCTCTCAATTTTTTCCTTTTCGCACGAATTACATTAATATTTGAACAATATTCTTTCAACTTGAAATTGCAGAGATTTTGTTCATCAATTGCGTGTGTTTGTGCACGCGCGAATGCGCCAGTGTTTCTGGAAAGGGCAATATTGATTAGATTCCCCAGGGTGTGGAAATAGGCCCTTTGGTCCAACAAGTGCACACCAATCCTCAGAAGTGCAACCCACCCAGACTCATTCGCCTACGTTTACCCCATTCACCTCACACTACAGACAATTTAGCAAATTGGCAAATTCACCTAACCTGCACAATTTTAGTCTTTGGGAGGAAAGCGGAGCACCCGCAGGAAACCCACGCAGACATGGGAAGAATGTGCAAACTCCACACAGTTGCCTGAGGCCGGCTTAGAACCCGGGTTTCCTGACGCTGTGAGGGAGCAGAGCAAACCACTGTGGCACCGTGCCGCCCATGATAGACCCTATATTTGGAATATCCAAATAGTTTGCCATTCATTTTTACATCCTAGTTTGAAGAACGTTGCTTCTTGAGGATCATAAACATGTTGTTTTAGCAGATTAAAGAAAATAGTCTGACTTGTTCCTAAAACCGACGCTGATCCAATCTGAGCACGATATCATCGGCTATATCAGGAACGTGTTTACATTTAACACTTGTTGTGAACAGTGGAGGAGTGGGACTAGAAAAGGAAGCTGTAACCCAAAAAGCTGGGTACTATAGACCGGTGAGCCTGATGTCAGTGGTGGAAAATTTGGAGGGGATTCTGAAGAACAGGATTTACATATATTTGGGAAGGCAAGGGCTGATCGGGGTAATCAACGTGGCTTTCTGCATGGCAAATCATGTCTGATTAATTTGAATGAGTTTTATGAAGAGTTGACAAAGACGATTGATGAAGGCAGTTTGGTAGACATTGTCTATGTGGATCTCAGCAAGGTGTTCATAATATTTAGATTGGTCGACAGGTTAGTTAGGTTCGGTCACTTGGGATATAGAGGAAACTAGTCACAATTGGCTTGAAGGAAGAGGGGTATTTTTTAGACTGGAGGCTTGTGAGCAGCAGTGTGCTGTAAGAATCAGTTCTGAATTTATTGCATTTCATCATCTATGTAAAGGATTGAGATGTGAATATTGGAGGCAGAGTTAGTAAGTTTACAGATGACGGTGATATTCTGGCTTATCTCAGAGTACAACAAGACCACAATTAGATGGAACAAAGGGGCAAGGAGTGACAGATGGCATTTAATTTAGATAAATACAAGGATTTGCATTTTGGGAAGGCAAATCAGGGCTGATGTTATACACTTAACGATAAGGTCCTGGGGAGTGTTGTGGAACAAAGCGACCTCGGACTGCAGGTGATTCCTGATGAAGGGCTGCCTGACCTGCCGTGCTTTTCCAACAACACATTTTCAGCTCTGATACTCCAGCATCTGCAGACCTCACTTTCTCCTCGGACTGCAGGTACATTGTTCATTGAAAGTGAAGTCGCAGGTTGACAGTGTGGTGCTGAACACATTTGGCTCATTTGCCTTAATCAGTCATAGCAATGAGTCTAGGAGTTGTGGTGGCATGTTGCATCTGTACAGGATGTTGGTAAGACCACTTTAAGAACACTGCATACAACTCGATTTCTGCTGAAAATATTTACATGGATGTTAAAGGACTGAAGGGTTTGAGAGTCACTGGAGTTTCAGAGTCTTGGGGTTGGCATTATAGTTGTTTATAAAACCAACGGGGCATGGATACTCTGAAGAGACACATTTTGTTTGCCAGGATAGGTGAGTCAATAACTAGGGGGCATAGGTTGAAGGTGTGAGGACGAATAATTTAGAAAGGACCTGAAGGTAAATGTTTCATACAGAGAGTGGTGTGTGTACAGAAAGTGCTGTCAGAACAAGTGGTGAAGGCGGTTACAATCGCACGTTTAAAATGTATGTGAAAGAGGAGGGATATTGGCCAAATGCTGGCAAATGGAACGTTCAGTCATCTAGCTCCATGAACACTCTTGAGAAGAGAAATCCTGACATTCAATACCACCTGTTTCAAGAAAATACTTGCTGCTCCTGTACTATGACCTATTGATGTGAAAAAAGTGGTTGACATAAGGGTTCAGATAAAAATGACTGGCCCTGATATAAAGGCAGTGGATAACTTCTGCTGATATCAAGGAACTGAACAAAACTGGGCTTTATAGAAATCAGAGTAAACTCTCCAGCGTTTGAAGTCAAACATGGCACAAAGGAAGATGTACCTCATCTCAGTTCTGAGGCGCCTCTGTGGAAAATCCTCAGGGTAGCTTCCTTTTCACAAACAGCTTTAGCTGCTTAATGTCTCCTCGCCCCCACCCTCCCCACCATAAGATCAGATGTGGGGATAATCACTGAAGATTCCACAATGTTCAGAATATTTTGTCCTCCGTCAGCTCCTGAACTGGACTGTGTCCATGTGCAGCAAGACAGACTCCTTTGAGGTTTGTGCTGTTAAAGGGTCCGTACCATTCATGTAACAGTACTGCCTGACACTGCACATTGCCACAGTAAAACAAAAGTTCATTCAGCACCTCACGCTGCTTTCACAGGAATATGAGAAAGCCATTCAGCCTATTGACACTATTAGAGAAGACCAGGGACAGTCCATTCAGTGCCTCCAGCCCATTACTCAGGAAGAAAAGGAGTCTAGTGTGATGGACCACGCCACAGCCCCTCGAAAATATTTGAAGGTGGTAGCCTATACTCTAATGTTTTCTTATTTTAAAGGAAATGTAAAGTGTCTGTTCCAGATGCAATGTGACTGGTCAAACTGCTTGACGTGAAGCAAAACACAATTTATTTAAAGACAAAAGATAAAATAAAACCCAAGAAAGAAGTATTCAGAAAAGCGTAATTCTATTGGCCAAGTTAACAGAATAATAAATCTAGGAACTGTTACTAATGAACTGTTCCAATATTGGTAAATCCCATGAACACAGCACTTGGCAAAAAAGAATATTTAGATACAGATTGTTCCAAACATTTCTCCAGTCCAGGAATTAAAATCAGCCTCACGATAAAATTCCGGGAGAGTAGCAGCCAGGAGACACTCACTGAAGCTTCCAACTCTGTGGAGACCCCAATAGTTTCTGATGTTACTGAGAAAGCAAAACCCAAAGATCTTAATCTGTGAGAGCTGCCCAAAAATTCAGACTGCATTGAAATAAACCCAAAGCCTCCCGAACTGCTTACTCAAGTGGTTTCTTAACTAGCCAGTTTGGTAACGATTGCTCAAACTGTCTCTTAAAAGAAATCAGGACAAAATAACCTGTTAGAAGCTACGTTAAAGTATCATTACACTTGTCAACACATCAAACTCTTAAACATAAACCAGGGGTAATCCAAAGAGGCCCTTGGCCCTCTCCAAGGCGAGGAAGAAACCAGTCAGTTCCTTGAGTCACTTACACAGCAGTAGGATGAAGCCATTCAGCCCCTTGTGTGACTAACACAGGAACAAGAAGAGGTTATTCAGTCCCTTGAGTCACTTACACAGCGGTAGGATGAGGCCATTCAGCCCCTTGTGTGACTAACACAGGAACAAGAGGAGGTTATTCAGTCCCTTGAGTCACTTACACAGGAACAGTAGGAGGCCAGTCTCCGTCAACGTCCTTTCACATGGACAGAAAGAGGTCATTGATGCTGATTCCTGATGAAAGGTTTATGCCCGAAACGTCGACTTTCCTGCTCCTTGGATGCTGCCTGTCCTGCTGTGCTTTTATAGCAATCCACTCTCTACTCTGATCACCAGCAACAGCTATGCTCACGGCCTCCTAATTGATGCTCTAACATGATGAACAAGTCGAGCAGAGGCTGCACAGACAGACTGCTCCACGTTGATCCTCGTGGCTCCATTGCTCATGATACACACGTGGGACTTTAACGTTGTTTTCTAGTGGTGCTGGGGGAAGTCTTGTATGAAGTCTCAAGACGGCATTTTTAATCTCCGAGCATACAGCCTGGTGTTGTCTATGTAAGGCGGTAGCGGGTGGGAATGGCTACCTGTTTCAGATGGAAGGAATTGTGACTGTTATCGGGGATTGTGAACAACATGACGTTCAGTACAAGTTTACACACTAAGTGCCCAATAATGTGGGGAGAGTTAATTAAGGCATATAAACTATTATGAAAGTTGCATTAGTCTGATGAATGGCCCCTCAAAGTACAAATAATGCTGACCTTGTTCATGTTGATCTTATCTAGTTCACGTCATGTGCATTGTAATTTGTATGCCTTACTCTGTTCAAATCTATTTCCATCCCATGATCTGTCTGGCCATGCTTCCTGTGATCTGCCTCCGTTGCTCACAAGTAAGTTTTTGCCTGTACTGAGATACACATTACAACAAATCAAACCAATCAATCCTGGGTAAAGTATGGAATTTGTCACTCTGTCGATGTCTCTTGGGAAATAAGTGATTGCTGCCACTCCTCGTGTTTCAGCACCACCTTTTTCATCTCTCACAGCTCTACAGATTAAACACTCAGTTTCTTCACCCTACACTCAGTTAACATCACCTGTGTCTGTGGTAAGGAAATCATTAATTGCAAAGGAGATCAAATCTGGAGAGAGTGCCCCAAATATTCTCTCAACAAGGCTCCACAGCAGCAGGAAGTTGGCTTTACTTTTGCACTTGAATAATCATACAATGAAGGACAACGTACCATTACTTACTCAGGGTTTGATTCAAACCGGTGGGAGATCATGCTTCCCAAATTTGTTAGAGTTCTTTGATGAAGTGACCAAAAAGGTTGACGAGGGCAGAGTGGTAGACGTAGTCTCTATGGATCTCACTAAGGTCGTTGATAAGGTTCCACATGAGAGGCTGCTCTAGAATGTTACATCACGTGGAATGCTGGGGGAACTGGCCAATTGGATACACAGTTGGATTGATGGTAGGAAGCAGAGTGTTTAGTGGAAGGATGCTTGTCAGACTGGAACATGGGTCCATTGCTGTTTGTTATCTATGATTTGGTTGAAAATGTACAAGGCATGATTAGTAAGTTTGCAGATGACAGTAAAGTCAGTAGGAGCATGATCAGTGAGGAAGTTTATCAGAAATTGCAGCATAACCGTAATCAGCATGTGGAAGTGGACCGAAAAATGGTAAATGGACTTTTATATAGATGTGTCAGGCCTTGCATCTTGGAAACTCAAATCAAGGTAGGAGTTTCACGGTGAATGGGAGGGCCTTAAGGGGTGTAGTGGGCAGAGGCATCTTGGCGTTCAGGTGCAAGGTTCTCTGAGAGCGAAGTCACAGGTAGACAGGGCAGTGAAGAAGGTTTTGGACACACTGGCTTTCATCAGGCAGGACCTTGAGTATAGAAATTGGTAAGTTATGTTGCAGTTACACAAGATTTTGGTAAGGACGCACTTGCGGCATTGTGTTCAGTTTTTGTCACCTTGTTATAGGGACGATGTTATGAAATTAGAAAGAATGCAGAAGAAATTTATAAGGACATTTCCAGGACCCAATGATCTGAGTTACAGGGAGAGGTTAGACAAGCTGGGGCCTTTTCATCAGAGTGTAGGAGACTAAGGGGGAAGTTATGGAGCTGTATAAGGTCATGAGGGGTTTGGATCGGGTGAATGTGTTTTTCCAAGGTTTAGAGCATCATGAACGAGAAGTGTTCAGATTAAGGTTAGAGTGGAAGGTTTAAAACGGAACCTGAGGAGTTACTTCTTTACATTGAGGACTGGTACGTCGATGAGCTGCCAGCAGATGTGGTTGAGGGGGTACATTAACAACAATTCAAAAGCATTTGTATAAAAATGTGGATAGGAAAGGACTAGAAGGATATGGAGCAACTGCAGGGAAATATAACGTGGATAGACATTTACAAGGCTGCGTTGAACCCCTCTGCTAATTAAAGCCAAACCCGAGAAAAGCTCACCTCACCTCGTAATCAGTTAAAATATGAGTGACACAAATCTCCTAAATTCCACTATTTAACCAACAATTAGCAAGTTAGTTTCTTAACTTTAATATTGAACACTAAACAACAACTATTCACAAATACAAGTCCCTCTTGCCTTAGCTACTTACTATGTGATTCCAACTCTGTAAAAATATGCGGTTCTACCAACCCTATATTAAACATTACAATCTCAAGACCATACAGTCTCCGTCTTCCACGTTGTGTTCACTTTTCCAGCTACTGATCTCCCTAGTCATTGTTTAAAAATGCAAGTGAATTTTACATGAACATGAATATTTGATAGAGTGTTTGAGATCGCCACTTAATACTGCTGCTCTACAGCAGTTGCTCTGCTGTTGCATGGCAGTGGCTCTCCCTCTAGTATTCAAATGCTGGATTTATATACTTCCCATGATACAATAATTCTCATAATTTGATTGTTTTCCAGGTGTCCAAACAATAATATTCAAATTCCGTTGGATTCTGGTATCCTAAGCGTCATTTAAACTCTTTGGTTATGTTTGAATTGTTGTCAAAACAGCAACCAAAACTCAGATATCCATTTCCTAGCAAATAGTGACATGTGGAACAGTCTGACCTTTAGTTGCCATCTGTGACAGTACTTTCTATTCAGCAAAACCCATCTGTCTTAAAGTGACCGGACATGCGTTCAGCTTCATAACACCTCCCCCTTTAGAGAAAAAAGAATGAACCAGCAGAATGAAAGGATGGCTTAATTTCCTTTCCTCTAATCTTTCATATCATGATTATGAAATGCAAAAGTATTAATCTCAGTTGTACCATTCACATTAATTCTGTGCACATGTATAACACTGGAATAAATCAAATCTTATCTACATTTTATTTCCTTTAAATCTGCGAAATCACATGTGCTATCACATTTTTAGGACACAAACATGCACATTTTGTAAGTTTAAAGTCGGTAACATAAGACTCCAATGAAATAGGCTCATATTCTGGTCTATAAATATTCTAAACTATGTGAGAGGATTGTCGTTGTTGCCCACAACCGTCTCCGACAATTTGCTTGTCACATAAATATTAAAATATTGTCAGGTCAGTACCAAACTCAATCATTCTTTTTCATAAATGGAAAAAATGTTTTTTTTGCTTTTGTATATTGAGTTTTTCCGACAAGGAGCTAATTGCCTATTCAATTTAATCATCATATTTCTGCATCACTACATCTCCAATCCATGTAGACCTCGCAGCATAAAACATTTTCAAATGGACTCAAAATATTTGGTGTCGCTGAAACTGGTGCGGTGATTAATCCTGCTTTAACATTCTCAAATGCCTCCTGGTATTGTTCTGTCCACCACAATTCTGTGTTCTTCTTTTGTAAATGCATCAGTAAAGTTTGCAACAAACTTCCAATAGAATCCACTCAGTTCCAAAAATCGAACCACCTCTTTCTTCGAGGATGGTCGTGGAAATTCCTCAAAGCCCTTCGTCTTTTTGTTCCATGGGGTCAACCTTCTATATCCAATGTAATGTCCAAAGAATGTCATCTGTGCCTTCGCGAATTCTGTTTTCTTTAAACTTATTACCAAGATTGTTCCTTGCAATCGTTCAACGTGCTCTGCCAGTTGTAACATGTGAGCTTTCAAACACTTGCTAAATATCACTACATCACACAAATAAACTGCACAATTTGTTCATCTGGCCACATCTCTGTTCCTGCGTCTTCAATGTGGCTGGAACGTTAGTCATTCACATGACGTACCTGATATGTGATATCCGGTATCTTCACCAGATAGGTTAACTGACTCAACATTTTTTAATTTGAAAGGGGCCACTAAAAGTGGATTTGAAGAGATTTCCTACCATTGGTAGCAATACTAATATGTCATCCCCGCGGGAAATCGTCAAAGTTTCAGAGTTTATATCTGCCACCGGCTTCATTTTATGCTGTGCCCTCTTCAAGTGCTGTTTAGCTAACTCAACTATTCGATATAATCCTTCCCTCACCTCACATACTTACACAAGTGTGAGATCTCTGACATCGATCCTGTCAATTTATATTTAATTAATTTAAAGGGACCTCTCACTTCATGTACGAATATTAACAATTGAAAGGAAGTAAACTGAGTAGATTTATTCGGAGCATCTTGGATGGCAAGCAATTTAATGGGACACCTTTATTCCAATCCTTCAGGCAATCTTGACAGTTAACATGGTCTTCAGTGTCTCAGCCTTTAAAAGGCTCCCAGGGATTCAGGATGGGACGCACTTCGTTTGAAATGCTGTATAGTAAGCTATCAATGACTTCCTTAAGCAGCTGAGCCGTAAAATGTGACTCTTGGTCTGACTGAATCACTCTGTGTAGCCCACAGCGAGTAAAGAAAGCTTCCAACTCGTCTACCTCCATTTTTGCTTGAACAGTCCATAATGGAATCGCCTCTGGAAATCCGGTGGACACATCCATTATGGTCAGCAAATATTGGTTTCCTCTTTTATTTTAGCAAGGGGAGCTACACAATTAATCATAAACCACGTGAAAGGTTCTTCGAATGCAGAAATTGGCAACAGTTGTGCTGGATTTATTACTGCCTGTTGCTTACCTACCATTTGGCATGTATGACATGTACAACAAAAACACCACGTCCTTGTGCATTCCAGGCCACTAGAAATGTTTATGTATCTTAGCCTGAGTCTTCCGTGCACCTAGGTGACCGCCTGCAGTTAACTCATGTTCTACTTGTAACACTGTATGCCACCGGTAACACAATCTGGTGCACTTCGGCCCATTTCCCTTCTGCACTAATCTATCGTGCTCTCCATTTTAAATTTAGGATTCTATCTTTAAATTAATAACGTTCGACGTTATATTCTGATTCCTTCTCTCTCTGTCTCTCTCTCTCTCTCTCTCTCTGTCTCTCTCTCTCTCTCTCTCTAGCCCTCTCTCTCTCTAGCTCTCTCTCTCTATCTCTCTCTCTCTCTCTGTATGTATATATACATGCGTTGAAAGTCCATTAACCTTTCAGGAGTAAGGACGTCTGCCTGACCCTCCGCCAATTCAGGTTGTTCCTGCACCGTTACATCAAATAGGGTGTCAGGTAACTGAATATCAACTCCTTTGGCTTTTCCTTTGGTTCTTCCTTCCTGCTGTGACTTATGACAGTGGGACCTTGTAACTACACAGTCTGGAAAAATTCATGACTATTTTTCTTTTAACTCCACAGTTCCCTAGTCTTCTTTTGACTTCTCCACTACAAGCCGTGCCTCTCCCACCTTGGATCCTACTAAATCGTTCCCATGAACAACCTATATTTCTGGTACTGACACTTTGTCACTCACTGTCATTGTTACATTTGGCACTCCTACCTGATGTTACACAAGGGAATGCTTAATTTCTGTCCACACTCCACAAATTATCACGTCCTTGAGTAACATGTCAGAAATAGTGAAAATATTTCCATCTCTTACTATTAGAGGCTGAGAGAAAGTGAGGACTGCAGATGCTGGAGATCAGAGTTGAAAAGTGTGGGCCTGAAGAAGCACAGCAGGGCAGGCAGCATCCGAGGGGCAGGGGAGTTGACGTTTAAGGCATAGATCCTTCATCAGGAAAGTTGGGGTTAAGGGCGGGGGAAGGGAGTTGAGAAATGGATTGCACTTCTTTTTTCACCTGTGGTAAACTATTGCCAGTGTGCTTTACTCTGTGTTTTGAAATGTAGGATCTCTCCTCCTCCCAATTTCTACCTCTCACAGGATGAAAATCATCCCAGAAGCTAAATTTCATTTCATGCATATTTATCTGCCATTTCTGCCACCCTAATCATTTCTTGAATTTTCTGTTCATGCAAACGAATTCTTACCATCTCTGGAAGTGAGTTTTAAACTTCTCCAGCAGAATAATCACCCTTCAATCCTCACTGCCTTATCCATTTTTTTAAACCTGCACACATTTATCAAAATGACTGTGCTTAATTCTTTCAAATTCAGCATAACTCTGACCTGGTTCCATCTCTATATTTCTGAACCTCTGTCTATATGCTTCTAGTACCAATGCATAACCACTCAAAATAGCCTGTTTGATATCTGCATAATCTCTTGGCCCCTCATCTGACAGCACTGCATATACCTCATTCGCTGTGCCCACCAGAGTAGTCTGAACTAGCATTACCCACAAGTTCACTGGACACATCTGCTGAACCAATTTTTCAAATGAAATATGGCAATATGTTAACATTGTTGTACATCCTTACGGTCTCCCTTAATCTCCATCTTGCTAATCTAACCTTCTTATCTAATTCCAAACTTCTGAATTTCAAATTCTCTCTCTTTCTTTTTCCTCTGTTTCCCTTTCTCTATCTTTTCTCTTTCTTTCTGTCCCATTCTTTATCTTCTAACTCCAGTTGCCACATTTGCAATTTAAGTTTTTTTTCCTAACTTTACTGCACTTGCCTGTTTGCCTGATGCACAAAAGTGCTTAAACAATTCCATTACAATTTCAGTTTTCCTTTTGTTTCTGATTTTCCCAATTCTAATCTACTTGTTAATTCTAAAAGTATGCCCTTTCCCTGACTTTCTAAACGTTCTTGGAAAACTTGGGAATTATCTTCAAATCCCATAACCTCTTTCGTAATGTTAAACGTAATTTCTTTTCATTTAACCAACCACAAGGAAACAAAATTAAATGAATTTTCTCACCTTTGAAGATCTAGGTCACTAACTGCCACGTGTTGGAATCTGCTTGGAACTTTTGTACCCTCAAACTGTTATGATGTCGATGTCAAACCCTCTGTTAATTTAAACCAAACACCCAGACAAGCACACCTCGTCTCGTACTCTGTTAAAACATGAGTGACAGAGAAGTCCCAAATTCCACTAGTAAAAGAAAAATAACAATTTACAAGTATGTAAGTTAACTCGCTGAGCTTGAGGATTTGTGTTCAGATGTTTCGTCAACATGACTAGTGAACATCATCAGTTAGAGTATCCGGTGACACAGTGATGGTGTGTCCGTCCTCTCTATTTATAGGTTTTACTTTCTTATGTTGGGTGATGTCGTTTCCAGTTTTTTTTATCAAGGGAAGGTAGATATGATCTAAATTGATGTGTTTATTAATGTACTTCTGGTTAGAATTCTATGCCTCTCAGAACTTTTGTGTGTGCCTTTGTTTCGCCTGTCCTAGGATGTGTGTGTAGTCCCAGTGAAAATGCTGTCCTTCTTTGTATGTATGGAAACTAGTGGTAGTGGGTCATGTCTTTTGGTGGCTAATTGGTGTTCATGTATCCTTGTAGTACGACAACAGGACAGTTTAAAACGCGGAAAAATGATTTTATATACATTGTTTAATCAGTGAGTGTTCAGATAAGGAAGATTGTTCATATGTGTATAACACATTCTGAATGAACAACGGAGACACAGTTAACGAAAAATAGTGCACATGATGCATAAAATTTGTAAAGCATTAAAGCATTATTTGAACCTCATCTGAAGTTATATGTTCTCCTTCTCTCAACGTCCCCCCTTTTCTGGGATTACCTATTCTTGTCTCCCATTCTTATCAGGATGTGTGTCATAACTTCTTGCTTCTGGTACCCCAACTTATTTCAGTTAATCCACTTTCTACCGGCAATTACATATACTGGCCTGCTGGGTTCTTTGCAAAGCTAGTGTCTGTCGTATTATTGGTGGTTAATATTCTGGCATCGGAAAAAGCATTTAAACAAATTACTCTGTTGTAAATGCACTGTACAAAGGACCACAGCACACAGGAATTGCCAAAACATTTAGGTATGTACATCTACTTCTTTCAATAATCTAGTTTTCTCATTTTTCTTATCTGCACATCTACATCCTGTCTCTCGTTCTCTCTTTGTATCTAGTTAAGAAATCCACCAATTATTCTTCTTGTCCCATTTCTCAAAACTTCTTCTTTCGGTTTATATCTATTGCTCTCGTTTTGATGTGATGTGATTATAATTAAGCAATGTAACTGCAAAGACATGTGGGAAGAGCCGGCCAGAGTTAATTGAAAGGGGAACAGAGCAGGGAAGACCATGGAGCAGCAACGGCCGGAGTTTCTGGGGGTACTTCGGAAGATAATAAAATTCATCCCAAGGAAGACAAAACATACTCATGGCAGAACAACACAGCCATGTATAATAAGACATCGAACCAAAAGAGGAAACATTCAATGTGGGAATCTAGATAATTCATTGGCTCTGGAACGAAATAAGGCCGGCTTTACTGACACTACAGAGCTGTAAATCATGGTCAGGGAGAGAAACGGAGGGAAACAAATTCACTTCAAACTCAGAAGATGGCATTACTCAAGGAAACATGAAGATGAATTAAACAATTGAATTAAAATCAGTTAAGTGTTTTTGCGGAATGTATCAGATTTAAAGCATGGCCCCAGGAGAGACCCTCATCAGAATGAGAATTTGAAAATGGGAGTACTTCCACAATAAAAACCAGAGTAGGTAACTGAGTGCGTTTCCTAGTGTGCGGCCATTCATTGAGTACTCCGCTGTCTGGTGTTTCTTCCAAAGTGCATCACCTCATAATTTTCCGTGTTGCATTCCATCTGCTCCATCTGACCATTCCACCTGCATCTTCTGTAACATAAGACCTTCCTCCTTACTGCCAACCACCTTTTCCCGTCAAAGGGCTCAGCGTCACATCTAACCACATTGCTCTTCATTGCCCCGTATTCGCACAGACACTCCACATGCCTCAGTCACATTGGAGCTTTTTTTTACATCCTCCTCACCCACTCACAATCCGACATCGATTAGTGCCATCAGCAGGCATGGAAATATTGCATTTGATACCCTCTAACAAAACTTTGGAGTGCATTTGAAATAGCTAGAGCCCAAGCATTGAATCCTGCTATACCCCGAGTCCTCTGCTCGAAAAATAACATTGATTTATTCCTACTCACTGTTTCCTGTTAGCTCTCCCATTCTATAACCATGCCCTTCTATTAGCCCCAGTCCCATTGGATTCGAATTTGCATCGTATGCTTGGGGCTTCATCAAAAATCTTTCAGAAAATCAAATCGGATTGCACTGATTCCTTCTCCATAGTTTTGCTGAAAGTCAGTTTCTCAAATATGATTCCATTTTGATAAATCTCTGTTGCCTTTGTCAAAGCCCATTACTTCCAGTTACAATACCTTCTCCATAATGTTTATTTGCTGATTTTATTCTATTCCCTTTATCTGTCCCACCAGATTAAACGTTCCTAGTATTGTGGGAAGATTGTTTTTTGTTTCGTTTTCTTCTGTGAAGACATAATTGAAATATTTGCTGCAAAGTTCTGCCAATTCTCTGTTCTCCATTCTCCATTCTCTGGTTTCAAATTGCACGCTTTTTTCCCCTTAATCTTGCCATCGACACACTTTTTGAAGATATGACAATTTCACTCTTATTACCATTGTGAATACAAAGTGTTCTGAAACACATCATTTCCTGCTTTAAGCTTCTCAATGATTGACCGTGCATAACCATGTACTCATAGAAGCATAGACTCTTCAACGTCAGAAATACAGCATGGTCTACATTCGCACCCTTTTTCTGCACGAATGTGCATTCCAGATCCCAAGTCCTCTCTAAATCTCCATCTCTTCACTTTACGAGTGTGCTCCCCTGGTTCTTCTCCCTCTGACTTAAAGGAACAGCTGCTGTCTATCGACACTATCCATGCCCCTCCTAATCGTATACTTCTGAATCACATCCCCCTCAGCCTTCTCTGCTCCAACAAGCTGAGCTTATCCAGCCTCTCTCCATCAGTGACATGCTCAATCCGATTGCACATCCAGGTCCCTCTCCTCTGTCCAATGCAATCACATACTTCCTGTAATGTGGCTCACAGAAATGCACACTGTATTCCATTTGGCCTAACCAAAGATCTGTATAGCTCTTATAATCTGAGCCTCAATGAATAAAGGCTATGTTTACAGTCCCCTATACTTTCGCAACGTGTGTATTAGCCTGTTTACTCATATTCAGGGATGTGTGAAATAGCACCCTCTGAGCTTCCTAGTGTGCTGCCATTCATTGAGTCCTCCGTTGTCTGGTCCTTCTTCCAAAGTGCATCACCTCATAATTTTCCGGGTTGCATTCCATCTGCTCCATCTCACCATTCCACCTGCGTGCTTCTGTAACATAAGACCGTCCGCCTCACTGACAACCACCCAGTCAATCTTTGTATCAAACACAAACTTCGTTGTCACACTCTTCCCACTCCTGCCCATATTCACAGATACATCTTTTATGAATACCACATAGAATAAGATTATATATATCACAGAACACCAGGATATATTTGTTCGGAGGCACTAGCTTTCGAAGCGTTGCTTCTTCATCAGGTGGTTGTGCGCTTAGAAAGCTCGTGCCTCCGAATAAACCTATTGGCCTATAATCTGGTGCTATGTGATTTTAAACTTTGTCCACCCCAGTCCAATACTGGCACTTCCGAATCACAAATAATAAGGGATACAACATTGATCCCTATGGTGCAACGTTAGACACCGCCCTCCAGTCACACCACCAGGCTTCCACCAACACCCCCTGTATCCTACCACTAAGCCGCTTTAGATGCAACTTGACAAGTCACTAATGACTCCTACGTCTTCCCTGATTATTCTGTTCCACATGACACACTTGTTGAATACCTGGGGATTCTCCCCAAACTTGCACGAGCAGATTTCGTTGCCCCTGTATTAGTCGTGCTCTCGAGTGAAGAATTTCCTCCTTATTGCAGTCTTAAATGGCCTGTCCACTAACCTGCCATTATTTGTCTTAAATGTAGAGTAGACAGCCAGGGAAACATCCTGTTTATTTCCGACTTGTCATATCTTTCGTGAATTTTCTAAATTTCACTGCGATCACGTCTCATTCTTTGAAACCCGAGAGAACATAAGGAGAGAATATTACAATCTGAGGGACGAATCTGGAGAATGCCCATTGCATTCCTCTGTGGTGAGTATATTATTTCTCAGATTAGGTCACCACAACTGTACACAAGACTCCAGGTACGTTCTCACCAACTCTGTACACAATACCCCAGGTACAGTCTCACCAATACGTTATGAAACTACCTCAACGTTTGTGGCATCGATATTCTGATTCCTTTAATTGAAGGTGAACCCAACTTTAACTTTCCACTTGCATATATTCTTCCAAACACCTTTCAAAAAATACCGAAGTTATCAAGTACGATTCCCTTTCAAAAATGCACACTGACTCTCACCGATGTTGCTGTTAATTTCTAAATATCCAAGATCGCATTCCGTCTGATAGATTGCAAAGATTTCTCGACAGATGTCAAGTTAATTGTTCTGCATTTCTTCACACTATCACTTTTTCCCTTTCGAGATGCTTGGATCCATTCTCTTCATCTACCTACCATGTTTGGATCACGTTTATGACCTTGGATTTATCTACAATGGATTTCCAGCTTCATTGGAATGTACAGGAAATAAAACACAGTCATCGGCAGTGCAATTAATACTTCTATTGCTGATTTATTTATGACATTTTGAAATGAATTGCATCTGTTTCGTTAGGCATGGCAATGCTTCATCCAGCTACATGTTCAATTCTTACCTTGTTACTGATATGAATTGAGTTTGCGTCTCTCGTTCCATAAACCCTATATGATCACTTCGTATTTCTGGGTGATTTCTGGATCTTCCTACATGAAGACAGATATTAAGTAACTGGTTATTTTATCGGCCATTTCCCTGTTCTCCACAATAACCTCTCCTCTCCCGATTACAAATTTCCACACTTGACCTTGCTATTATTTTGATTCGTTTGAAATATAGCTCGTAGATTTATGCAGTCTTTGTGTTCCTGTTTGTTAGCACGCATCTTCACTTTTTGATTTCCTTACCAGTTTCATGGCTGTCCTTTTCTGGTTTGTAAATATCCACATATTCTGGAATTCTTCTGAGGTCACTTCCTATGATTAATATAATCTTTACTTTGTTATGGTAACCATCATGAATTCGCTTTCTCACTCTTGGTTGTTTTTACCTTAAATTAATGGACTTTTATTTCAGAATTTGCAGTATTTTTAACAACATTCCAAGAAGACAGAGAAGAGATTGCGGGGTGGGGGTGGGGGGGGGGTGGGTGGTGGCTTGGCTGATATTTTTACATCATCGCTGGCTACGGGTGATGTTCCGGATGACTGGTTACAGAGAATGCTGTACGCTTATTCAAGAAGGGCAACAAAGAAAAACCTGGGAACTACAGACCAGTAAGCCTAACATCTGTTGTAGGTAACGTACTTGAGAAGATTCTGAGAGCTAACATAAACATACATTTGGAAAGGCAGGGTGTGATTAGGAGCAGTCAGCACAGCTTTGTGGATGGGAGATCATGGCTTACAAATTTAATCGAGTTTTTTGATGAAGTCACCAGCAACGATTACGAGGGCAGGGTATACGTAATCCAATTGATGTTAGTAAGGATTTCAATAAGGGTTCACCTGGTACGCTGCTCTGGAAAGTTAGATTGCATGGGATTGAGTGGGAACATCGCAAATTAGATACAAATTTGTCTTGATGGTAGGAAGCAGAGAGTAATAGTGGAAGAATGCTTGTCGGACTGGAGGCCTATCACTAGTGGATTGCCTCAGTGGTCGGTGCTGGGTCCATTACTGTTTCTTTTAAGTATAATGATTTAGTTTTGAATGCACAAGGCATGATTAGTAAGATTGTAGATGACAATAAATAGTGTGGTATCGTGGACTGTGAGGAAGGTTGTCAGACTTTGCAGCAGGACGTTGATCAGCTGAGGAAGTGGCTCAAGAAATGGCCAATGGAGTTGACCGTGAATAAAAGTGAGATCGTGCATTCTGAAAAGTCAATTCAATGTCGGAGTTTCATGGTGAATGGTTGGGCCTTAAGGGTTGTAGTGGAACAGACAAACCCTGGAATTCAGGTGCACAGTTCTCTGAAAGTTGATTCAGAGATAGACTGGGCAGTGAAGAACGCTTTTGGCACCCTGACCTTCAGCAGTCAGGGCATTGAATATCGAAGTTGGAGAGATATCTTGCAGTTATGCAGGATGTTGATGAGGGCATACTTGTAGCGTTATGTTCAGTTTTTCTCACTTTGTTAAGGGAAGGATGTTATTAAACTGGAATGAGTGCAGAGGAAATTTGCAAGGATGTTGATAAGGACTCAATGGTCTGGGTTTTAAGGAGATGTTCGACAAGCTAGGACTTTTTACTTAAGATTGTATGACACTGATGGGGGATCTGATAGAAGCGTATAAGATCATGGGAGGCATGGATATAGTGAATGCACTTCAATCTTTGATTTTCCCAGGGTTGTCCAATCCCGGACTAGCGGGCATCGGTTTAAGGTCAGAGGAGAAAGAATAAAAGCGAACCTGAGGAGCAATTTCTTTTTACACACAGGCAGGTACACATATTGAATGAGGACATGCAGCAACCCAAAGGACTAGCCACACTACCGTAAATCAAGAGCATTTCCGAACTGACAGCCAGACTACTGCGACCACTAAGACTCATAACAGCACACAAACTAACATCCACTCTCAGACAACAACTCACCAGAACGAAGGACCCGATATCCAGCATGAGCAAAACCAATGTAGTGTACAAAATTCCATGCAATGACTGCACAAAACACAAGATAGGACAAGCAGGAAGATGGCTAACGATCCGCATCCATGAACACCAACTAGCCACGAAACGATACGACCAGCTATCCTTAGTAGCCACACACGCAGATGACAAGCAACATGAATTCAACTGGGATAACACTAGTATTATAGGAGAGGTCAAACAGAGAACAGCCAGGGAATTCCGCGAGGCATGGCACTCATCCACAGATTCAATCAATAAGCACATAGACCTGGACCCAATATATCGACCTGCAACGGACAGCTGGAACTGACAACCGGAAGTGGCAGATTCAAACCACAACAAATGCCGGAGGAAAGATCACAGAAGTGCTTCACTGGAAGCTACGAAGCACTGAGGATGTCACATAGATAGGGGACGAAACGTCAGCAACGCAAATTCCCGGGTCAGCGAATAGAAACACAACAACGAGCACCCGAGCTACAAATCTTCTCCCAAACTTTGAACTCATTCTGTGGAATCTGAGGGGCAGGCATGTGGTATTATTAGTGATAGACTTGGACAAGACATGCAGGGAGGCTCGCCTCGAAGTTGGGATCATCTGAATAATTGGTCAGCAATACAGGACAAGCATCAATATCCTCCCTACTTTGTCAGGATAAATGTCACCATATTCTCTCTGCTCCCTCACACTCACTATATATGTGTTATAGCACCTACCCGCGAGCAAGGCTCACACTCTATCTCCAAATATGGCTCAAGCACGACCACACTCACTGTTGAATTCAGCACCTTCCTTCCCCCATCTTTTCTGTCACTGATGCAACAGCCCCATACACTAATAACACTGCATGAATACAACACTGTGGACGGACTCCCTCCGGACATCTCAGCCTTCACAGCTCTACCTGCACCAGCACTAAAGCAGGGGCACCCACTCTCACTTTCACTCTTTCTCTCCCTTTCTTCCATTCCAGGAGAAACTGCCTGGAATTGGACAGCAAGGGCTAAGCCGGGTGATGGAGTGTTCGATATCCGTTCCCTCATTCCCCCATCCCGACATGTGGGAAGGATCCTGGAAAGAGCCGGAGAAAACCAGGAGGCCTTGTGTGGAGATTCTGAAACATCCACGTCACACGAACCAGTAAGGAGCAATATTCAGTAAAGAGCAATTCTCAGTTTAAACCCACTGTCAGTTCCAATCACATTTCTCTCACTCGCTAAAGAACAGATGCCCGATTGTACAGAGATGCACGCATTGAAATACACAGAAGTATTGCAAACACCCCATTATACTAACATGTGTAATGCATACAAGGAGATAGGCATACACACACAGAAGCACACAGAGACATATGCAGTGACACACAAATAGACAGAAACACAGATAAAAACACACAGGCTGATACACAGACACACAGACGTAGTCACAAAAATACACAGATGACAAATACATGGACACAGACATACACACAAAGACACAAACACTAGTGTCGTTAAGACATAAATAAGTACATTTTTTTATTTATAAGGAGATCAAAGATACTATGGAGAAGATAGGTGAATGATGTTGAGCAACATGTAAGAAAAGACTGAATGGCATGTCAGGCTTGATGGACCGAATGGCCTAATTCTGTTCATTTCCTTAATACTTGCGTGGTGTAATGCGATCAGGTATTCTCTTACTGAGACACCAGCAGAGGGTGGGTTTAATACATACTTGATTGGAAAGTGTCAGTGGGAGTGTCGGACAGGATTGCAGGGCGGAATGGTTTATGTCTCTGCCTATTTATTGTATCCTTATATCCGAAATGGAGCAGTGATTTGATGTGAGGTTAATAATGGGCCCACAATGAAATAGGGATGCGCCTTTCCCTTCAGTGTTGTGCTACCTGTGGTATCCTCAGGGAGCAGGGAAGACTCGGTTGTTGAAGATATTCAAGGCTGAGCTCGACTGATCTTTGCTGGACAAGAGAGTCAATGTTTATTGGGAACAGACAGGAGACAGATGGTCAACACACCTCGGATCAGCCATGGGCATTTGGAATGGTGCAGCTGAATGGTCAACTGACGCCCCAATCCAATGTGTTGTTCCCTCAATCCACTCCTCGAAATTGCTACAGGGAGGGGACCACCCAATTCAGCCACACAGGATCGTTACAATGAGATGTGAGGAGACCATTCTGCCCCTCGAAGGAGTTACACAGGAATATAGAATGAAGTAATTCAGCTCGTTGTGTACATTACCCAGCTCAGGAGGAGGCCATTCAACCCACCTGAACGGCTAAACATGAACAGGGTTGTTGCCACTAACAGGAAATAGACAGTAGAGATAAATGAATATCTTTACAAAACGATAACCAGTTTTGCCTCAGAGATCACTGTGGGGTCATCAATGATCAATAATCTATGTCAAATATCTGGATGAAGAGACTGAATGGATCAAAGCAGAATTACTTTGCACACCAAGGTGATCATTCATTATATTTCCAAATGGAGGTAGGGAATCTGCATTGTGATATAGACAGGGGAGGTTAGTGAGCAACCCTTCAGCAGAAATAATATAATGTGTGTTGTCTATTGTGATTGGAAGAGTCGAACAGCAGGAAACAATTTAAATCTAGAGAGATCGCAGAACTCTGTGATTCAGAATTTTAAAATATTTCTGGTACATTAATCATATAAAAAGATGCAGCAAGTGACTTGGACGATAAGTGAATTTTTTTTTGTGGTAATTGGGTTTAATCAGGAATGTTTTACAGTTCCTGTACAGCACATTGCTGAGACCAGATCAGGTACACTGGGTGCAGGTTTGATCCCTTAAATTGAAAAACTGATATAATTCCTTTCTAAGATTTTCAAAGATGCTTCCCTTTACTCACTCCTGAAATGATGGCGTTTTTGTTCTCCGGGATTATCTGTTTGTCTTAGATGAGAAATCTTATTGAATCACGGTTTTCAGAAAAGAGTATCAGCTGGATACGTATTTTCTCTTGTTAATGAGGCTAAAACTAGAGAATAGTTTTATGAATGAGACATATTGATATTAACACACATATAATGAAGATATCAACCTTTTAAAAGAATATACGCAGGCACATATAAACATGTCATCAAATTATAAAACGGACACTTTTTTTTGCTAATGAAAAGCACTGTGCACAAAAAAAACTGCAATGATGAACCTGCATATAGTTAATTATCATCCATTCCAGAGAATGTACATAGAGAGTACACATGGTCCAGTTTGATGTTCAGTAGACATTATTGTATTTTTCCACACAGAGACGGGGAAAAAATATTATTTGCCTCAGAAGCAGCAGCCAATTGGTCTCTCTATCTTACTTTGTTCTGCCTGAAAACAAGCTGTAAAAGCAGAAAATCCCTGAGTAATCTTTACCACTCATGGATGATTCCTGATGAGGATTCATAGGAATCTCTCCACTGCCCGAAGTAACGGGAATTCAGCCAAATCCAACTGTTCTGGGAAGAAATCCGCATTCCCAGACATTTGGGTGAGCAGATTAATTTAAAAGACGGAAAAACAGTTGGGGGGAACGCTACCATTTTACCATTTGTTCAGAGTTAAACTTCCTGTGTCTCACTTTTTTCCAGAAAATTACCCAATCTGAGACCTGTATCATTGGCCACATCACTAAACGAGTTACGTTTAAAATTTGGTTTCCCCAAGAGAGGAGTTGGAAAAGACATCAGTGCCCCTCCAGCATTGGTGAGAACACGAACAGCAGATTCGCAAAGGGCTTTTAAAGTGTGAATTCCCTTCCCCAGAAGTGTGCGTGCCTGGATATTTCCATTTATTCAAAAATGTTAAACTGTTGAAACTCAAATGAATGTAGGAAAATGGTTTATAGACAGAGAAGTGCTGATGAGACTAAATTCAGCTCATAGTGCGTGGTGGAACAGTGACACAGTGTCTTATGACCCACTCTTACTCCACAGTCCCATGTTACGATGTTGCATTGAGCACCTCACAGTTCCTGCACATGAGAAGATGGGGGCCACTTGGTCCAAATACCTGGTCCACAGTAACACAGGATCTCATTCAATCCCTTCAGACTGTCACAGACAGATTGGCACGGATTGGAAAATTTTATTTGGAAACTCAGGCTGGGTTTGAAAGATGCCTCTGGTCTCTTTACAGAGTGTCTCCTCTCCTCAACTTGTGCTTCATTTGTTGGTCATGATCTAGACCAAGATTCATCATGAATAAAGTCTCCATATCTCACTCAGAGATGACTCAAAAATGCTTTGGTCTCTGATTGCAACATTCAAAAATAGAACGTGCAGGAACATTACAACCATTAGCTTTGCAATTACAGAAAATGAGAACATAAGGAACAGGATCTGATAATTTGGATAGTCAAGCCATAGTGTACGATCATGGCTGATCTACTGTTACCACTAACTCCACTTTAATTCCCAATTCTTCACACCCCTCAGCTTTCTGACAGGTCAACTATCCATCTACCTCTCTTTAAATAATTTCAGTGATCTCGCTCCCTTAACTCCGCCATCTGTGAGAGGAAAAGACTCCCGGCACTTACCCCATCGCCTATTGATATGCAAAAGAGGTGAACACAGAGTCTCAGGACAGCGTGAATGGCCTTGATACCAAGGCAGTCTTTGACAGAGGATCACATAGGGACCACCTACTTAATATTGCTGAATGGGAGTCAGTTGTACCCTCCCCACTGGCTTCAGAGCACCAAGGACGATGTTTGTGGGCGTTGGCTGACAATCCTGTCAGTCCCGGGACTTTTCTTCAGAAGATCCTCAGGTTTACTTTCTCAGAACAAACATCTTCAGCTCCTTCAACAACGCGCCCCCACCCATGGCGCCCCCCTTCCATCATAAGATCACAGGCGGGGGGATCACTGAAGATCACACAAGGTTCAGAACACTTTGTCACCCTTCAGTTCCTGAACCAGTCTCTGTCCATGTACAGCAAGACCTGGACAGCCTTCTGGTTTGAGCTCTTAAAGTGTCAGTAACATTCGTGTAACGGCACGACCAGACACTGCACATTTCCACAGTTAAAAGAGGAGCTCATTCAGCCCTATTGATGCTATCGATGATAATGGACTGTGATGAAGTGCCATTTACTGGACTTCAATTACAGTGTGACTATGACATTGTGGAGGAGACAAAAACAGAAAGAATTGGGTGACATGGCAGTTCAGACTGGAGGGAAGGACAATAATATTCCCCAGTCATCAGTATTGGAATGTTACTCTTTATAACTCATATGAAGAACAGATTCAAGGATATATCTAAAATGAGGAATGAGGACTGAAATCTGTTTATTGAACACAAAATACAGGGACAAAATAATTTTCTGTCCATATTTAACTATGGAAAGTACAAAGAGATATGATACACACATGATGTTGAACTACATAAATTGGAATGTGTATTACAAAACCACGAAAGTGGTGTGCAATTTTTATCAATCATTATCTGGCCCACAGCTGAGATGCTGATTTCCCCTCTGTCCGTGATCCACCTCAGTGAAATTCTCTGGCGCAGTATCTCAGTATCGAAGGGGTTTGTCAGCTCCTGTTGCTGTTCACCCAGTCTATTTAAATGAAACCACCTTCTCACTGTACATAACACAATTGTTTGGCCTTTTGGACTCTGTTTAACTGTCAGCAACTCAGCACTGTAGTGTTATAGAAGATAAGGGTTCTGGGACCACCCCCAGCATCAGCACAGTGTTCACAGGGTATGGCATCAGACGAAGGCCTTGCAGTCCGTGATAATTTCGAAATAAAGCTTCCATTTTCTGTCGGTTCCTGTCTGTTTCCCCTCATGCTGTCTTCTGATCTATCCAACTCACCCTCGTTTAACACACCTCCAATCACTCCCTGTTTTCAAATTGTGCAGTTATACACTTGATGCTGTGGCCAGTTTGGAGAAATGGATAGAGAGGAACTGGACTGATTGTTGTAGGGTCCGGTGTTTAGATGCTTTATTAAGAACTAGGAAGGTACGAAAACGGGGGAGGGTGTCATTGCTCATCAAAGTCAGTGTTAGGATGTTTGATGAAGACTCGTATACTGAGGTAGTATGGGAAGAGGTTATAACTAAAAACAGAGAAATCACCCTGTTGAGAATTCTCTGTAGCCCTCTGAAAAGTTCCAGAGATGTAGAGGAAAGGATTACAAAGATAGTACTGGTTAGGAGCGAAAGTAACAGATTAGTTTTTATGGAGGACTTTAACTTTCCAAATATTGACAGGAAACGCTACAATTCAATTACTTTATATGGGTCAGTTTTGTCCAGTGTGCAGAATGGTTTCCTGATACAGCATGTAAATAGGACAACAAGGGACGAGGCCAAACTGGATTTGGTACTGGGTAATGAACCAGTCCTGGTGTTAGATTTGGAGGTAGGTAAGCACTTTGATGATAGTGACCACAAATCAGTTACGTTTAATTTAGCGATGGAAAGGGACAGGTTTATACCGTAGGGCAAGATTATTGCGTAGGAAAGGCAATCACAATGTGGTTAGGACAGGTTTTAGGATGCATACGATGGGAACGAAATTGCAATGGATGGACACAATTCAAATGTGGCGCTTTTTCAAGGAACAGCTACTGTGAGTCCTTGATAAATATATACCTGTCGGGAAAGGAGGAAGTGGTCGAGTGAGGGTGATGTAGTTTACTGAAGAAGTTGAAGGTATGGTCAAGAGGAAGAAGGAGGCTGAGTGATGTAAAGGTGGAAGGTGAAGGCTTGGTTCGGATGCTTGAGAGTTGGTAGTTAGCTTGGAAGAACTTGAAGGAGCAAGGAAGAGCCAGGAGAGATCATGAAAAGTCTTTGGAAAGTAGGATCCAGGAAAACTCTCAAGCCTTCTATTGGTATGTCATGAATAAAAGAAAGACCAAATGAAGATTACGGACAATCAAGTACTGTAGTGTGAAGTTGTGTGTGGAGTCCGAGGAGATAGGACAGGCGCTAAATAAATATTTGAATCAGTATTCACAATGAACAGGACTATGCTGACGAGATACAGGCAATCAGACGAGACGGGTTTGAGATTCGTAAGGTGGAGATGTTAGCAATTCTGGAGAGTGTGAAAATTGAAAATTCTCCTGGGCGTCATGGTATTTATCATAAGATTCTCTGAGAAGCTAGAGAAGAGTTTACACAACCATTGGTTCGAAACTTTGCATCGCCATTGTCTGCCAGAATAGTGCCAGAAGACTGAAGGATAGCAAATGTTGTCCACTTGTTCAAGAAAAGGAGGAGAGACAACTCTGGTAATGATATATCAGGCTTATTTTGGTTGTGGGTAAAGTGTTGGAAAGGATTATGAGAGATGGGATTTCTGATTATCTAGAAAGGAATCATTTGATTCGGGATAGCCAACAAGGTTTTGGGAAGGGCATTCCATGCCTCACAAATCTTTCTGAGTCCAATGAGAAGGTGACCAAACAGGTGAATGAGTGTAAAGTGAGGTATATAGATTTCAGTAAAGCGTTTGATAAGGACCCCATGGTAGGCTGTTACGGAAAATATGGAGTCGAGACTGTGGAGATAGAAAAGTAGAGCAGATGAGGCAGCGTCCAAGGAGTTGGAGAGTCGATAATTTGGGTATAAGACGTTAATCAGGAATCGATTTTCTGGTCTCCAGTATCTGCAGCCTTCACTTGCTCATACCTCCTCGGATGCTGCATGATCTGCTGTGCTTTATCAGTGCCACACTCTCGACTCTGATCGCAAACATCTGCAGTCCTTACTTTCTCCCTCTAAATACGGAGACATGGAATTGAATGTGATTTAGCGGTTTGAATCAGAAATTGGCTAGCTGAAAGAAGGGAGAGGGTGGTAGTTGATGGGGAATGTTCATCCTGCAATTCAGTTACTAGGGGTATACTGCGAGGATCTTTTTTGGGGCGACAGTTATTTGTCCTATTGAAAATTATCTTGATGAGGGCATAGCAGGACGGGTTAGTAAATTTATGGTTGACAGTATGGTCGGTGGAGCTGTGGGCTGTGCTGAAAGATGTTGCAGGTTGCAGGAGGACATCAATAAACTGCACAGCTGGACTGAGAAGTAGCAAATGGAGATTAATGCGAAAAAGTGAGAGGTGATTCACTTTGGAAGGAGAAACACGAATACAGAGTGCTGGGTTAATGGTAAGATTCTTGATACTGCAGATGATCAGGGAAATCTAGGTTTCCATGTACACAAATCACTGAAAATTGTCACCCAGGTTTAAAGTGTTGTTAAGAAGGCATACGGTTTGTTCGCTTTTATTGTTAAAGAGATTGACTTTTGGAGCCATGAGGTTATGCTGCAGCTGTACAAACTCTAGTGCAGCCATATTTTGAGCATTGTGTACATTTCTAGTCCCCGCATTATAGGAAGGATGTGGAAGTCCTGGAAAAGGTGAAGAGAAGATTTACTAGGATGTTGACTGGTATGGAGAGAAAGTCTTAGGAAAGGCTGAGGGACTTGAGGCCGTTTTTATTAGAGAGAAGAAGATTATGAGGCATACAAAATGATCAGAGGATTACATATTGTGGACAGTGACAGCCTTTTTCCTCAGATGATAATGGCTAGCATGAGGGAACATAGTTTTAATTTGAAGGGAGATAAATTTCAGACAGATGTCAGAGGTAGTTTCTTTACTCAGAGAGTAATGAGGGCGTGGAATATCCTGCCTGCTGAACAATAGTAGACTCACCAACTTTAAAGCCATTTAAATGAACATTGGATAAACATAAGGATGAAAATGGAGTCGTGTAGGTTAATTAAGCTTCAGATTGCTTTAATAGGTCAGTGCAACATTTAGAGCCAAATGGTCTGTACTGTGCTGAAATGTTCTATGTTCATGGACCTACAATGGGCTGAATAGCTTTCTTTCGTGAAGTAACAATTCTGGGGTCCTCTGGCCCACAATAAAAGCTTTGCAGAACAACAGTGACTGCAGCAGCAGCACAGACAAAACAGTATGAATGGAAAAGAGAGTGATAGATTGTGCATTGCCTCAGAGAAATGGGAGGAGGGATGTGTGGGATATAGGAAATTTATGTTTCTTCTGCAATTCTAAATTCATTATATAAAAAAAACTGATCTCACATCAGTGTGTAATTGTTTCAGCCAGGAGCTGAGTCAACAAGAATGGGAACTCTGTGGAGGAAATGCTAATAGGTTAGTTTGTATTAGCTGAAAATGTACGCAAGAAAGAAACGGGACTACACAACAATGTTAACCCCATTTAGAAGGGCTTCGTGATAAGATGCTGTGAAGACAAACAGTTAAACTCAATATGCCTGTATAAACAATAGGGATAAACATCTGTTTCCCACTTTTACAGAAACACAGGAGCAAACCCCAATTAAACGAGTCTTAATGATAAGATGCTGAGAGGGGCGGCACCAATGGAAGGAGTAAATAATGGTTAGGCAAGGATGTGCCCACAGGGCAATGATAAGGGCAAATGGCCTTGAGAACAGGAATGTGTTTTTTTTTCACAGACAAGACCGGATAAGACACGAGATAAACAGGAGTAATGGGTACCGGTCTTAGGGAAGTGAGGAAGTGAGGAAGTGAGGGGGGTGGGGGAAACAATGAAATAAGAAAAAAAAGGAACCAAATTATATAAATATCGAGTATTTGTTGAATTCAGTGTGTGTTGTCCATGCCTTGTGGGCGTCACACCCACTTGCAAGTGTGAAATCTAGAGCCCTGCTGATTCAGATCTTGTTTCGGACTGAAATTATTGCAGTGAGTGAGCTTTGTTTCTCACAATTTGTGCCCAACGTGGGGCTGTCCGTGATGTTCTTCCATCGCCAGGGGGAGTGGCTGGCCCTGGACACTGGGAAGAAGCGTCCCGTTCCCCATTGAGGAGCGGTCTCATGTCCCGGTTGGGCCCGCTCCCTTGGGCGACTGGGACGAACCCCTTAAGAGAGACATCTGAATCAGGCAGTGACAGGCAGTCGATAGAATATACGGTGGAAAAGGGCCAGGCAACTCTGTGCACAGACCAAGGTAAGAAAACTGACTTTTAAGTATTGCCTTGGTGGCCGGGATTGAGTTTTAGTAGTTAGTAAGAGGCTAACGAAGGGACTCAATATGGGTTGTGCCGTGGGTAAGGGACAAGCCTCCGGGGATATGAAAGAGGAACAACGCAATGGAAGAAGAGGCGGGGTCCCTTGCAACATACCTCTTAAAAGTCCATTGGTGATAATGTTGTGTGAATGGACACGCAGTACAAGGGTAAAGGATAAAAAGAAAATGATTAAGTATTGTTGTTTAGTATGGATTATGGAACCAATCCTTCGTCCGGCTCTCTTCTGGCCAAAGTGTGGTTCGGACGAGGATTGGGTATGTCAGTATTTAGAGTTGTATGTACATGCAAAGCAACCTTTTAGCCAAGAGGAGGCGGAATATGCGTCCTGTTGGAAGGGCAGTTTGGGAATGCTGGTCGTGAAGACAAAGGATTCCCCTCTGTCCCACCCAGTCCCTGGGATCCTCTTAGCTCTTTGCACCCCCCCCCCCCACCCCGTAGCATAGAATCAGATTAGGTTAAGATGTGGAAGGAGGGGAGACAGAGAGACAGGGACAGGGAACAGATGACTCACAAGAGGAGGACGAAGGGGCCATGGACGGGGATGTTGTTGTTCCTGACCTTCACTCCTCGGCAGAAGAAAGAGAAGCTAAAGTAAACATAGAGGAGGACTCCGGAGGTTCTAAATCAAAACCTAAGGGGGCAAAAGAAACGAAAAAAGGGAAAAACGTAACGACTTATAACCTTCGGGAGGTACCAATAGGGGACAAAGAGATTGGGTTTGTAAGTGCCCCGCTCACCAATGAGGAGGTCAGAACATTGAAAAAGGAAATGAAGGTCCTGGTTGAGGATCCAGTAGGATTGCCTGAACAAATTGATCATTTTTGGGGGCCCAGTCTGTATACATATGCTGAGTTAATGTCTATTTTGAATATACAATTTACTGAGGAGGAAAGGGGACCTATACAGGGAGCAGCCATTAAAATATGGGACAGGGAACACCCGATTGGAGATGGGGATGCTGGGCAGGGAGAGATGAAGTTTCCCCACCGAGATCCCCAGTGGGAAAATCAAAACCCGGAGCAGAGAGCAGAAATGAGGGAATTGGAAGACCTGATTCTAAAAGGAATAAGAGAGGCAGTTCCGAAGTCGCAGAATCTGACTAAAGCCTTTGAAGTTAGACAGGAGAAAGATGAGACTCCATCAGTATTCTTGCAGAGATTAAGAGACTAAATGCGGAAATATTCTGGAATGAACCCTGAGAACCCAGTGGCACAGGGTCTTTTGAAAGTACATTTTGTGACAAAGGCATGACCAAACATACAAAGAAAGATACAGAATATAGATGGGTGGAGTGAAAAACCATTAGATGAATTGTTAAGAGAGGCACAGCAAGTGTTTGTAAAGAGAGAGGATGAGAGACAGAAACAGAAGGTGAAAATGATGGTAGCTACGGTTGATGCGGTAGTTAAGAAAAGAATGGAACCAATAGTGACCAACCGGAGTAGCCGGTGACAGCATGTAGGGCAGAGTGGAAAGGGGAGAGGGAGAGGACAAGGGGGAGCATTTGATGGAGGGTTCGAGCGGAAGGGGCAGAGATGGAGGTCTCCACAAGCAGGATGCCATTATTGTGGAAAGATAGGGCATTTTAGGCGGGAGTGTCCTGATCTATAAAGGGAAGCAAGGGCCATTCTGCTTATGAATTTTGATAATGAATAGGGGTGTCAGGGGTTCCTGCCCTCGGGGAATCACCAGGAACCCTTGATAAACTTGAAGGTGGGACCCTATAGGGAAGAGGTAGTCTTCCTAGTAGCTACGGGCGCAGCACGGTCATCGCTGAATTTTAATCCAAAGAAAGTAGAAATATTGACACGATCAATTACTGTTTCCGGGGTGAAAGCGGAGGGATTTACTGTTCCAGTATTTGAACCTATGATGATAGAAGTTCCTAAGGACAGGGGCACAGGGGAATTGTTGTAAATCCCCGAAATAGGAAGTAACTTTATAGGGAGAGACTTAATTATCCTCTAAGGACTGGAGATTGGAATTCAGGAAAAAGAATTAGTTGTACAAATGGCAATGTTGACAGAGGATATGGAGAGAGAGATAGACCCTATTGTATGGGCTAGGGAAGGGCATCGTGGAAGACTACAGATCCCTCCCCTTGAAGTAAATTTAAAAAGGGACGGGAACATTATCTGTGAGCGACAATATCCCATTGCCGTGGAGGGTAAACGAGGACTGCAGCCGATAATTGTGGGACTGATTAGGGATGGCTTGTTGGAGCCATGTATGTCTACTTATAATACCCCAATCCTACCTGTGCGGACACCTTATGAAACTTAACGATTGGTGCAAGATTTGAGAACATTAAATCGGATAGTACAGATCAGGCACCCAGTGGTGCCAAACCCCTATACGTTATTGAGTAAAATCCCACATCACCACAAATGGTTTAGTGTGATAGATTTAAAGGATGCCTTTTGGGCTTGTCCCTTGGCGGAGGGAAGTAGGAATTTGTTCGCCTTTGAATGGGAAGACCCCAAGACAGGACAGAAACTGCAATACCAGTGGACTGTGCTCCCCCAAGGGTGCGCAGAATCCCCGAATCTATTTGGACAGATGTTAGAACAAATATTGGAGAAATTTAGCAGCCCCAAGCCCCTGTTGCAGAATGCAGACGACCGCTTATTCACAGGAAACAGAAGAGAAAGAGGAGTCGAAGCGACTAACAAATTATTGAATTTTCTGGGCCAGCAAGGCCTGTGAGTATCGAATAACAAATTGCAATATGTGGAGCGAGAAGTGATATACTTGGGACATTTAGTTAGTGAGAGAAAGCGAAAGATAAGCCCGGAACCGATAGAGGGAATAGTGGGGATGCCGCTGCCCAGGACTAAACGGGAGTTACGTAAGTTTTGGGGTCTAACAGTATATTGCAGATTGTGGATTGATTCCTATGCTCAAAAGACTAAGAAATTATATCGCAAACTATTGGAGGAGGAACCAAAATGTCTAAGTTGGGACAATGAGGAAAAGGAACTAGTTGAGGAACTCAAAAGAGATCTGATCCATGCCCCCGTGTTCGCCTTACCTTCCCTAGATAAACCTTTCCACCTCTTTGTTACTGTGGATAAGGGGGCGGCTTTGGGATTATTAAGCCAGCGGTGGGGAGGAATGAAACAGCCAGTAGCATATCTTTCGAAGCTATTAGATCCAGTATCCCGGGGGTGGCCTGAGTGTCTGCAGTCTGTGGCTGCCACTGCACTGTTGGTGGAGGAAAGCAGAAAGCTTACATTTGGGGGAGCCCTAATAATAAGCACCCCACACCAAGTGAAAACGATCCTAAACCAAAAAGCCGGGCGATGGTTGACAGACTCGCGGATTTTGAAATACGAGGCACTATTAATAGAAAAAGATGATCTAGTGTTGGTCACGGACAATTGTTTAAATCCAGCTGCCTTTCTTTGGAAAGGGAAATGAGAATCTCCTCAGAATCCAGGCCACGACTGCCTTGACATTATAGAATACCAAACTAAGGTCCGCATGGACCAGAGAGATGTTCCACTTCATGCAGGTGCTAGACTTTTTATAGATGGATCATCCCGAGTGACTGAAGGGAGACGACATAATGGGGATGTGGTCATAGATGGGACACAAGGTAGTGTGATAGAGGCAGGAAAGTTGCCTAATGAATGGTCAGCTCAGACCTGCGAACTCTATGCATTGGAAAGAGCCCTTAGGGCATTAGGCAATAAAGAGGGAACGGTATATACTGACTCCAAATATGCCTTCGGTGTTGTGCACACTTTCGGAAAGATATGGCAGGAAAGAGGACTGATCAACAGCCGGGGGAAGGAATTATTACATGAAGAATTGATTAAACGGGTCTTGGAGTTCCTATTACTCCCCCGACAAATAGCAGTAGTGCACGTAAATGGTCATCAGAAAGGAAACGAAACAGAAGTTAGGGGAAATAGATTAGCTGATGAAGTAGCTAGAGAAGCAGCCCTGAACTCACAAGAAGTAGTGATTCATTCCCTAATACCTACTGTCCCAGGTCCTCGGGAAGCTCCTGTATTTAGTGAAAGAGAAGAAAAAGAATTGAAAGATTTAGGGGTTTCAAAAACAACAGATGGGCATTGGATGTTACCTGATGGGAGGGTAATGTTGAACAAAATGATGATGCAAGAGATTATGACTGACCTACACCAAGGCAGTCATTGGGGAGTACAAGCAATGCGCGATTTAGTTCTTAGGGAATATGGATGTAAAGGAATATATACAAATGCTAAACAAATATGTGAGGGATGTATAATGTGCAGAAAGATAAATAAAAAAGTCTTGAGAAAACAGACCCCGGGAGGAAGAGACCCAGGATGGAGACCCTTCCAGAGTATACAAGTAGATTATACTGAGTTACCCAGGGTAGGGAGACTAAAATGTATGTCGGTCATAGTAGATCATTTATCCGGTTGGGTTGAGGCATACCCCCAGCTACTGCCACGGCGAGCGGGGAATCTAAAACAATATTGGAGCACATCATTCCCCGATATGGGCTGGTACACCGTATAGATTCCGACCAAGGAACTCATTTTTCCTCTACAGTGTTACAGGGGGTAAGGAAAGGGTTGGGAATCTCCTGGGAATTCAATACTCCATAGCATCCGCCATCATCAGGAAGGGTTGAGAGAATGAACCAAACAGTCAAACCACAGCTCTCTAAATTGATAATAGAAACCAGACTCCCTTGGGCCAAATGTTTACCTATAGCTCTTTTGCGAGTACGAACAGCCCCAAGGAAAGATTTGAGACTACCCCCTTATGAAATCTTATTTGGATTATCTTATCTGGGAACCAATTGAGAATTGCCAATTCCCGAAACTAAAGATTTGTTCTTAAAGAAGTATATACTGGGCTTGTCCTCCTCTTTGTTTTTCCTCAGGGAACATGGTTTATTGGCACAGACTCCACCCCTTGAATTCACCGTTCAACCCATCCATCCGGGAGATTGGTCTTAGTAAAATCATGGACAGAGACTAAATTGCAGCCGGACTGGGAAGGGCCGTACCAGGCTCTTTTGACCACCGAAACGGCAATAAGGACGGCGGAGAAAGGCTGGACTCACTGCACTCGGATCAAAGGGCCAGTGGAATCTCCAGTTGAGAAAGAAGTCTGGACAGCCGAATCAACACAAGATCCACTGAAACTCAGACGAAAGAGACTTTGAGTAACTGATTATACAGTGGTGACGCGAACGTGGGGATTGTTTCAATAGAATTGTGTATTAAGTTGTTTTGTGCTTCAGCATAATGTTTAAAGTACTGGGACTGCTTAGAGTTATGATGCTAGCCCTCTTAGTATTGAGATTTTGTCAAATATCCTTTTCATATGTATTATTAATGGTTCCTGAGTCTGATAATCCACAAGTAATAGACGCTGATGAATGCAGCTTAGTCAATTGTGCTTATGTAGATAATCAGAGACAGTACCGCAGTTCAGAGATACATCTTAAGTCCTATGGGGATGACCTTGGGGATGGTACTTGGTATAATAGTCTCGTCACAGTACACCGGATCCCCTTCCAACCAGCTCGTGATTTTCCCGATAAAAGCTGTAACCCAATATACCTGACAATAAAGAAAACCACATGGCAGGAAGCAATTTTGGGCGGGGTACCTATGAGATACAATTAAATGAAACATTTGGGACAGAAATGAAAGCACATGGGAAAATTTTCGTGGGCTGTTGTTTTCGAATTAGCGTAGGACAGGGAAAACGGGCGGAATTACTGGATAATGAGATACAACCTTTCACCCCTCCCACTGATCCTAAAGTAGGAAATATTATAGAGGTAAAGGACTTGAAACAGACTATCGAAATAGAAACTGTATACGGGGATGCAAATGCCTGGGTTGAATGGATAAAGTATACAGTAAAAAGTCTGAACAAAAGCAATTGCTATGCACGTGCCTCAGGTAGGCCAGTGGCCCAGGTAGTTCCCTTTCCGCTCGGGTGGAAGTGAGACAGGCAGGGCATGAAATGTATGTTGGCCCTGTGTCAGGATGAGATTGCATGGAATGATAAAAGTGCAATTGATCAACAACCACAAAATGGAAAGCAAACTAAAATTGTGTCTAGGTCTATAATTTATTGCCAGACGTTAAAAAAACACAGAAGTCTCACAATGTTGCATTTCAAGCTTTGATCAGCTGATTTAATGAAACAAGGTCATACTCTAATCAGCCATGTTCGTGATGAATGGCAGAGCAGGCTCGAAAGATTGCATGGCCTCCTCCTGCTTCTATTTTCTACGTTTCTAATCCGGCTTAAATACCGAAGAAAACTGAAGATTCAGAATTATAAGCCTTCATCAGATGATTTAGGTAAACAGGTTACACAATAGATTTTTTTAGTCAGCAAATAAAGTTCGTCATTTGATTTCCCAGTATTGTTGCTTGAGGCTGAGATTACAGTTCATTAGAAGCTTTCCCACCACTAAGATGAAACTGGTTGCTGGATTTATCCAGACAATTTTGAACAAAAGTATTTTAAATGCTGTGATTCTCCAGTCTCTGATTCCATGTCTGTATTTGAACAGTATTATGTTGTTGTGGACTTTACCACTGCGGCTTCAATGTTACTTTTCTCTGTGTCCTCATGTGTCTCCAATTCAGTTGCTCGCAGACAACAACACTCAATGACAATCAGCCTTTCTAATATAAGCTGAAATAGCTGGAGATGATCAATGTGTCACAAAAACATTGACTCTGCTTTCCCGCCACAGATGCTGCCAGATCATCTGAGATTCTCCAGCAGTTTCATTTTTGGTTCCGATTTCCAGCATCTGCAGTTTTGTTTTATTTTAGCCATTCTAAAATTCTGTCAAACTTCATCTCATCCAAGTCTCAGCTACATTTTTCTTCACCATGATCTGGACATCAACTTCCTCTTCATAATACATCAGCCAGGCCCCTGCCCGAGGAAGTTTAAATAGGGGATTTATGTTATTTGCCCCACTCATTCGTTTGCTACTTTTTCACTGTCTTTGAAAATGATGACTTATGGATTCCCTTTTAAAGTTAGCTGCCAGACTCCCTTACTCTTTATTTCCCCTCTGAACTGTCTATGTTTAGCATGGTTCTCAATGGGGTTAACAATAATCCATATCCGTTGCAACATCATGCAGGGAATGAGAGTATTATTTTTGCCACCATTTCCTGCTTGTGGAAATGTTAAGCTGCATTGCACAGCTAAGGCTGAAAATTGCCCAGGTTTGTGCTCAAATGTCCTTGCTCAAATGCCCACTTGGCCCATTGAACTCAGCCCTCCGCCAACTCAGAATTATTCTGGATTGCTCCTTGTTAATTTTATACACAAGCTAAAATATTTTTATACAATGATCAATTCTTTCTTAAATGATCCCAGTCTGATGCTTAATGCATTTTATACATATAGTGTATATGCACACAAATTATGAAGTTTGCAGTGCAGATTGAATATATCATTAGGATTCCGAACATTATAAATAGGATTGTGGAATACAAAATGAGACAAACTATGACAAATAGTTAAAAACACTCCTGCTTGTCCCTCATGCAGCACGCTTCAGGAAGGGATTTAAGAAGGTGCACAAAAGGTACACAAAAATGGTACCAGAGATGAGCAACTGGACACCTATGTGGATAGTTTGAAGAAGCTCTGGCTTTTCTTTATGGAGAACAGAAGATGAAGAAGACATTTTACAAGTGTTCAAAATCATGAGTGATTTGGATAGAGTAGAGTAAAAGTATAGGAGAATGCATCTGGATTGGTGACTCTTTGGAGGGTTGGTGAGGACTTGTTGGGACAAGTGGCTTGTTTCCATACTGTACGGATTCTATTTTTAAAAGGCTTGAGAAGAAAAAGACACTGATTTAAGATGGTCAGCAAAATAAAACAACTGTTACAAAGATGACTTTTTTTTTAAAAAAAACAGCATAGGTCCGAAACTGGAATGATCTGCCTAATCGTATAGTAGAGGAGGCAGCTTCAACTGAGGTCTTTAAAAAAGAATCTACAATTTTCATAAGGAGAGGTTTCGCAGTATCACATAGTAAAAGGATTTGGGAGTGAACATAGGCAAGTTCCTCTTTGAGAGCTGATCAAATCATTGACTCAGAGTTGTTACCATTGATCGTTGTATAACATTGCACAAACTACCAGCTCACCAGTTATTTCCTAATGGTTTGTCATATTCTGATATAATGACTAACTTAGTCATGCATGCAACTGAACTAACTTCGCAATTACTTCACTTGATCGAGGAGAACCTGCATTCCCATTTTCCTCACTGTTTGCACTGACAATGTTTCCAGAACTGCAATTCTTCAAAGAGCACAAATTAAGTTATTTAACATCAGTAAACTGATCCAGAATTAAGCCCAAAGCAATTGAACAAAAAAAAACAAATCGCAGTCTTGAGAGTCAATATTCCAAGCCTGGTCGACTAGTTTTCTTAAGTTCGTCAATGACTGTGCAATTTTAATAAATCACAATATTTTGCCATAGTGATATAAAAGAACAGAGATATCCATGCAAAGTCAGAATCAGGTGTAACAGACCTTTAACTGATCGTTGTTCTCTTCAGAAATAGAGACTATAGACAGGAAAAGTACTTTCAGTTTAAGTCTAATGAGTTGGTGTAGTTCATTCCGTCGACTGTAAGTGCTAAGTAGCCCAACATCTTAGCTCAGTGATAGTGAAGGGAGTGGAAATTAGGTACGTTACTTCTTTTGCCACAAAATCAAACTGCTCTCTCTTTGATCATACTGAGCTTTTTGAGTGTTGTTGAAATTATACCAATCACCAAGTGAGCAGTGAATATTCCAATGCTCCCGATTTTAGCCTTGTCATGGTGAAGTTCATGAGGGGGTAATGACAAATCAGTTTACCTTGAATCACAGTCTTGTAATCTTGCTAATGTTACTAGTTATTGCTGACTTCACCACCCTCCCGCCTGGAGCGTCTTGATAATGCTGTCTTATGAACTGGAAAATGTTGGTGGGACTTTATTTGTTTTCAAGATGTATCATGAACCATCTTGATCGTGGAGGTATGGTGTTCTTTGAACTTCCACAGGATGTATACAGTACACCACACTGAGGCAATGCTGGGGTTGGGGTGTGGAAGAGATAGTACAGAGTGAAAAGAAGAGAAAACGATTTCTTCGGTATGTCACCCTTCTTTCAAGCCATTTTTGGGCTATGCAAGACCTTCACACTGAACGACAAACAAACTTCAACCGACCATTGCAAAATTTTGGATGATTTATGATGATTCAAGATTGGTCTCTCAAAATAAGCCGATTATTTCTGAACCACTCAAGCAGTTGTTTTCTGTGATTGTTCTAATCTGTGTCAGTGTCCACCCCACTGCCTTCGTGAGGCAATCCTGACATAATCTTACAACAACTGCCAGCATTTCCCTTTCACGTTATTCGATCCCTAATATAGCAGATTTAATCTGACATTAGACGAAACTTACTTGCCAATTTGTTTCCTTTAGTTTCTGACAAACGTACGTTTACACCTAATTCACAGTGTGAGATGTCAACATTTTCACAGCTGCAACTAGTCATAAAGTACCAGTTAAATCAGTTTAAAAATGTACAAGATACTTCTTATCAACATCGAGTTTTGGCTGTGAGGGCAGGAGCTGGTGGATGGGGAGTAAGGAGGTCAAATAAAGACTTGTCTGCACTGGGACAGAGGAGAAACAAGCCAAATGCAAGGATTTAAGTTTAACTTCCTTATCTCAGCAAAACAAACTCAAGCTCCTTACACACTATTGCTAATTTAACCTTTACAAGCATAATTTGTAACTCATTGATTGATTCAGAATCCGAACTTAGTAATTTCTCTTTATTCAAATTTACTGAAGGTTCATGTCATATTAGTCAGTATTGGCTCTTTTGTTGAAGAAATAACTTTATTCCTTTTCCTTTCCAGCTACTTCATCCGTTCAGCGTTTACTGAACAATCTGGCCATACTAAACCCAGGAGTAATTAGAGGTCCCTGATCCAGAGCAGTGTAATGACATCAGTATTAAGGCGTCGATTAGTTCATGACATCAGTGAAACGGTGTGGATGTGATGCTGCCTGTATTGAATTCGCCATGAAAGTATTTTATAAGCTTGATTCAAACAAATGATGATTATGAGAGTAATTGCCTGACTCTGTGGATGCACATGACCTCTGACCAACGTAAATTATGAAAAGTACAAAGCATTCAATGGCGTCATTGTATGGGAGATAGACCAAAACGAGGAGTCTAGGACTGGTGCCAATCCATAGCCATATTTCTTCAAAATCTGATTGAAGATTTGTAGCTCGGGTATCCGTTGTTGTGGTTCTGCTCGCCGAGCTGGAAGTTTTTGCTGCAAACGTTTCGTTCCCTGGCTAGGGAACATCATCAGTGCTGTTGGAGCCTCGAGTGAAGCGCTGCTTTGATGTTTCTTCCGGTATTTATATTGGTTTGTTCTTGCCGCTTCCGGGTGTCAGTTTCAGCTGTAGTGGTTTGTATATGGTGTCCAGGTCAATGTGTCTGTTGATGGAGTTTGGGGATGAATGCCATGCTTCTAGGAATTCTCTGGCTGTTCACTGTCTGGCTTGTCCTATGATAGTGGTGTTTTCCCAGTCAAATTCATGTTGCTGGTTGTCTGAGTGTATGGCTACTAGAGATAGCTGGTCGTGTCGTTTTGTGGCTAGCTGATGTTCATGGATGCGGATTGTTAGCTGTCTTCCTGTTTGTCCTATATAGTGTTTTGTGCAGTCCTTGCATGGTATTTTGTAAACTACGTTAGTTTGGCTCATGCTGGGTATTGGGTCCTTTGTTCTAGTGAGTTGTTGTCTGAGCGTGGATGTTGGCTTGTATGCTGTTATGAGTCCTAAGGGTCGCAGTAGTCTGGCTGTCAGTTCTGAGACGCTCCTGACGTATGGTAGAGTGGCTAGTCCTTTTGGTTGTGGCATGTCCTCGTTCCTCGGACTATCTCTTAGGCATCTGGTGATAAAGTTGCGTGGGTATCCGTTTTTGGCGAATACCTTGTATAGATATTCCTCTTCCTCTTTTCGCAGTTCTGGTGTACTGCAGTGTGTTGTGGCCCTTTTGAATAGTGTCCTGATGCAGCTTCGTTTGTGTGTGTTGGGGTGGTTACTTTCATAGTTTAAGACTTGGTCTGTGTGTGTTGGTTTCCTGTGTACCCTTGTGGTGAATTCTCCGTTGGGTGTTCTCTCTACTAACACGTCTAGGAATGGGAGTTGGCTATCCTTTTCCTCTTCTCGTGTGAATCGGATTCCTGTGAGTGTGGCGTTGATGATTCGGTGTGTTTTTTCTATATCTGTGTTTTTGATGATTACAAAGGTGTCATCAACATATCTGATCCAGAGTTTGGGTTGGATTTGTGGTATGGCTGTATGTTCTAACCTTTGCATAACTGCCTCTGCTATGAGTCCCGAGATTGGTGATCCCATGGGTGTTCCGTTGATTTGTTCGTATATCTGATTGTTGAATGTAAAGTGTGTGGTGAGGCACAGGTCCAGTAGTTTAAGTATGCCGTCCTTGTTGATAGGTTCGGCCTCCTGTGTTCTGTTATGTATGTCCAGTAGGTTGGCTATTGTTTCTCTGGCTAGGGTTTTGTCAATTGAAGTGAACAGTGCCGTCACGTCGAATGATACCATGGTTTCTTCTTTGTCTATGTGTGTATTCCTGATGACGTCCAAGAATTCCTGTGTTGATTGTATGGAGTGTTTGGATCCGCTGACTAGGTGTTTCAGTTTTTGTTGTAGTTCTTTGGCCAGTTTGTATGCTGGTGTCCCTGGTAGTGATACTATGGGTCTGAGTGGGACGTCTGGTTTGTGTACTTTGGGTAGCCCATAGAATCTGGAGGTGTTGTTGCTTTCAGGTTTCGTTCTTTGCTGGTCCGCTTTGGTTATCTGTCCGTTTTTTTGTAGATTCCTTAGTGTGTTGTTTATTCTATTGGTGAGTTGTGGTGTGGGGTCGGAATCCTTCATTTGGTAGGTGTTGGTGTCTGCGAGTAGTTGTTGTGCATTACTGATGTAGTCTAACTTATCTAGGATGACCGTCATTCTGCCTTTATCTACCGGTAGTATGATTATGTTTTTGTCATTTTTCAGTGCTTTCAGTGCTTCCCTCTCCTTGGTGTTCAGGTTATGTGTTTGTCGTTTTCTTATCATCATGGGTACTACCGTTTGTCTCACTGTTTGTTGTGTCTCTTCTGTCAGTCCATTGTTCCACTCAGGAACAATGGACTGACAGAAGAGACACAACAAACAGTGAGACAAACGGTAGTACCCATGATGATAAGAAAACGACAAACACATAACCTCAACACCAAGGAGAGGGAAGCACTGAAAGCACTGAAAAATGACAAAAACATAATCATACTACCGGCAGATAAACGCAGAATGACGGTCATCCTAGATAAATTAGACTACATCAGTAATGCACAACAAATACTCGCAGACACCAACACCTACCAAATGAAGGATTCCGACCCCACACCACAACTCACCAATAGAATAAACAACACACTAAGGAATCTACAAAAAACCGGACAGATAACCAAAGCGGACCAGCAAAGAACGAAACCTGAAAGCAACAACACCTCCAGATTCTATGGGCTACCCAAAGTACACAAACCAGACGTCCCACTCAGACCCATAGTATCACTACCAGGGACACCAGCATACAAACTGGCCAAAGAACTACAACAAAAACTGAAACACCGAGTCAGCGGATCCAAACACTCCATACAATCAACACAGGAATTCTTGGACGTCATCAGGAATACACACATAGACAAAGAAGAAACCATGGTATCATTCGACGTGACGGCACTGTTCACTTCAATTGACAAAACCCTAGCCAGAGAAACAATAGCCAACCTACTGGACATACATAACAGAACACAGGAGGCCGAACCTATCAACAAGGACGGCATACTTAAACTACTGGACCTGTGCCTCACCACACACTTTACATTCAACAATCAGATATACGAACAAATCAACGGAACACCCATGGGATCACCAATCTCGGGACTCATAGCAGAGGCAGTTATGCAAAGGTTAGAACATACAGCCATACCACAAATCCAACCCAAACTCTGGATCAGATATGTTGATGACACCTTTGTAATCATCAAAAACACAGATATAGAAAAAACACACCGAATCATCAACGCCACACTCACAGGAATCCGATTCACACGAGAAGAGGAAAAGGATAGCCAACTCCCATTCCTAGACGTGTTAGTAGAGAGAACACCCAACGGAGAATTCACCACAAGGGTACACAGGAAACCAACACACACAGACCAAGTCTTAAACTATGAAAGTAACCACCCCAACACACACAAACGAAGCTGCATCAGGACACTATTCAAAAGGGCCACAACACACTGCAGTACACCAGAACTGCGAAAAGAGGAAGAGGAATATCTATACAAGGTATTCGCCAAAAACGGATACCCACGCAACTTTATCACCAGATGCCTAAGAGATAGTCCGAATAACGAGGACATGCCACAACCAAAAGGACTAGCCACTCTACCATACGTCAGGAGCGTCTCAGAACTGACAGCCAGACTACTGCGACCCTTAGGACTCATAACAGCATACAAGCCAACATCCACGCTCAGACAACAACTCACTAGAACAAAGGACCCAATACCCAGCATGAGCCAAACTAACGTAGTTTACAAAATACCATGCAAGGACTGCACAAAACACTATATAGGAAAAACAGGAAGACAGCTAACAATCCGCATCCATGAACATCAGCTAGCCACAAAACGACACGACCAGCTATCTCTAGTAGCCATACACTCAGACAACCAGCAACATGAATTTGACTGGGAAAACACCACTATAGTGGGCGGCACGGTGGTACAGTGGTTAGCACTGCTGCCTCACAGCGCCTGAGACCCGGGTTCAATTCCCGACTCAGGCGACTGACTGTGTGGAGTTTGCACGTTCTCCCCGTGTCTGCGTGGGTTTCCTCCGGGTGCTCCGGTTTCCTCCCACAGTCCAAAGATGTGCGGGTCAGGTGAATTGGCCATGCTAAATTGCCCGTAGTGTTAGGTAAAGGGGTAATGTAGGGGTATGGGTGGGTTGCGCTTCGGCGGGTCGGTGTGGACTTGTTGGGCCAAAGGGCCTGTATCCACACTGTAAGTAATCTAATCTAATCATAGGACAAGCCAGACAGTGAACAGCCAGAGAATTCCTAGAAGCATGGCATTCATCCCCAAACTCCATCAACAGACACATTGACCTGGACCCATATACAAACCACTACAGCTGAAACTGACACCCGGAAACGGCAAGAACATCCATCAACAGACACATTGACCTGGACCCCACATACAAATCACTGCAGCTGAAACTGACACCCGGAAGCGGCAAGAACAAACCAATATAAATACCGGAAGAAACATCAAAGCAGCGCTTCACACGAGGCTCCAACAGCACTGATGATGTTCCCTAGCCAGGGAACGAAACGTTTGCAGCAAAAACTTCCAGCTCGGCGAGCAGAACCACAACAATATTTCTTCAAATATGTAGCCATATTTCATCAAATGTTACCGGACTTTGGAGACCATGGCGATGACTTTGGAGGCAGTGTGGAATTGGGGGTCGGGGAGTGAGGATGAGCAGGAAAGATAAACAAAGAGAAGCGTTGAGATGGGGTGAAGGAGAGGAACCCTATTCTTGAGTATTTTCACTATAGCTCAAATGTCCAGAAACAGAAACTGAACATTGATCAGCAAGCAATTTCCCTTCTCAGCATTTAGGGTGGTGGTACGACTGTTCAAGACAACTCTGTCATTAATATTAAAATTCCTTGGGAGCCGTCTAGCAGGTTCGTTAATGCAGCTGCTGTTGTCTGGACTGGCATCTGTCGCATTGCACAAAACATTTTGAATGAATCAATAGTTCTCCAACATTCCCTTTTCACATTGTTGTATTCCAAATGAAGCATAATTAAACAACATCAAAATCAGATCAAATCAAACTTGCTTCCTCACGTCTGGCGAGCTTTAATTCCCATCCTCCTGACAATCTGGTCTGTCAAAATATCTCCAGCCACAAGTCGTCATGAAGCACAAATTAAACAAAGGGCTTACACCTATAAATGACTTGCAAACATTTGAAAATAAACCCAGACAATCGAAAGGCTCTATTGAGCTGATACAGAATGTTTATTTAAAAAAAGGGGAATCACTCTAATCACCAGGAGTAATGCAAATATTGGGAGGGGCTGTGGTCTGGAATGGTGGTGTTTGCTCTAGCACTGGGAGATGTTGTCAAGAGGAAGTTCCTCCAGAAATCTTACAGAAATTCCTGCTGTCCAGAAATTCCTTTTTACATTACATTCTGTTAAAAAGGCCACTTTCATAAGCTATGACTGCAATATATGTTGACGTTTTTTCAACTTTCACAGAGGGTTGCAGGACACCATGGTGTGTTCTTTTTGAAGAGATGGGGTGAGGGGAGGTGGCCGATGTCATAGTTTTGGGAAGCAGAGTTAGGTAGTCAATGTGTTTTCAATATATTTAGCCCCATTGCACAGTCCAGTGCCTGTAAGTAAACAACTGGCGGCCTGAACATTGAAGCGTGAGAAATCATTATTGAAAGAATTTGTGTTAATGCATGCTCAAACATTCATTGGCTTTTAACTGGGAGGTGGTAGGACTTGGAAAATGGCAGGTAAGGAGTCTGGCAACTTCTCATTGCAAACCATGCTGATATAGACCAGTTCTCTTTGACTTCTTAACTCTCCATAAGTTCTCAGGCCTGCCACCTTCACTTCCCTGATTATGCCCACATATGCAGCCTCAGCAATGGTCAGTATGAATAGTAGGACTCAGAAATGTGTTGATCTGTCCTTCCTCTTACTGGAGTAGCAACTCTTGAAACTAAGCTGCGCCGTCAACTGATGAGTAACGCTGGCAAGTATCTGTTCATTTTAGATGAGAAGGGAGCTGGAAAAGCACAGCAGGTCAGGCAGCATCTGAGGTGCAGGAAAATCGCTGCTTCGGGCAAAAGCCCTTCATCAATGAAGAATATCTTCATTGGTCACTGCTGGCAATATACCATCATTAGCATACGCCAAAGTCTCCAGGTATCAGTCCCAGCATCAGGTCGGCAATATTCACAGCAAGCTCCCACCTACAATATATTTTTTACAAGACTAACGATAGAGCAAAGATTATACGCCAGTCAATAATTTCTTTAATGAAAATAACAAACTGTGGAAAGTGACAATCTGAAAGAAACGCAGAAGTTGCTGGAGAAACTCAACATATTTTGCAGCATCTGTGGAAAGAAAGCAGAGTTCACCTTGAGTTAAGTGACCCTTCTTCAGCGAGATCTTAAGTTCTGAAAATGAGTCATTCAACTAAAAACATTAACTCTGCTTTCACTCGACAGATGCAGCCAGATCTGCTAGCGGTTAGTAGACAGTCACACATTGTACTCAGCTATTTTTCAATGACCTTCTTAGTTTCTGGAGAACCAGAATCCCCAGTTCCCCTGCACTTTCATCAGTTGATGTTTTCAGAGCTGCAAATGGTCATCAAGAGCCATTAAGTCAATTTAAGCAAACATTTACGTTCAGAATAAAAACATTTTTAGAAACTTGAATAGGAGTGTCAGGATTACAAACCACTGACTGTCAGGCTGGAACATGGAAATGAAGGATGTGACAAACCCAGTCCTTCAATACTTTACACGTGTTGCACAGTCTAGAAAAGTCTAAGTAAAGAGCTTACGGCAATTATAGAGGGGCAACTAACTGTCCAATGTCTCCAGTGAAGAGTTTGGATACAGGCTGTACATACAGGATTGACTTTTCCTCATCAATGGGTATTGGCTCAGCAATTGCAAACATTAATGGTGGCACAGAATGGTTTGCCACTCTACTATTGTTCCAATTAAACCATCAGCTCTTTCGATTGGGCCGTTTCATTCTTGGGATAGTGACCCAGCCACAGCTTCTTGATCAGGCCACATCAGCAGCATGCCAACATCAGTGGTGTCATCATTCACAGCAGCGCTGGCTCCAGCTCTCAGTCCAAGCAGCAGGACTCCACCACAATTCACAACATTATTACTGCAACTGTCTTGTTTTAAAAAAAAACACCACAATATAACTTCCAGGAAAAATACACACGTGGGAGGCAGAGCCCAGCAGTTTCCATCATGTGCTAACTATGTCCTGGAATAGCGTATCTGAACATTGTTCTCGCATATATGCAGAAGGAAATACCTACATAACTTCACAGGAATTGCTAGTTCTCCAGCAATAACATTTATTCCAAATACAATATTAATCAGAAATTAAATTGCATTTTGGATCAAACTGACACTTTAATGTCTTCAGTTGGTGCTGACGGACCAAAAGTTTCATTTCCGTCGCAGTTTGGATTGTCGCACTTACTATGCCTGCAATTGGTCATAAAAAGAAAAATGAAGTTACTTAAATGAGTATTTGCCTCCATCCCACAATTGTGTGTCAGCTGTTTGAAAGACTGAAGATTCTACAGCCTGCATTCAGCCGTTTGAGTGAAACTGGTCACATTCCAGATGGGTGACTACAATAGACGGTGAATGTGTTCTTCAAAACGTTTGTTGCTGGTGATAACGATTAGAGACAGAAATGGGATATCAAGTTCTTGAATGTATTCATATTCAGAGTTTGGAAACTTCAATAACAAAATGCAAGCAAACTTACAATGTCTTTGATGTCCTTTCCCAAGACAATATTTTTCAACCAAAATTCTGAAGCCCTAATTCTAATGCAGATAACAGACAGACAGTAATGCAAATGCTCTGGCCTGAAGTGGTGTTCCCTTCCCTAAAAAGTAAATTCCTTTCTATTTTGTGTAGGCTGAATGAAGCAAAACATGAATCACATATTGTTTTCAAACTTACTTTTGTCATGATCGATTTTGGAGTGTACAGTTTTCCATCGACCTTGTACTTCCGACTGTCAGGTGATCTGCAAATAATCAGAAACGTGCTATTCAGTCATTTTAAGTATACATCTACATCCACAATAAAATCATCATTATAAACCTGAGTAAGTATTTCAAGCCATTGATAGCTAGTTTTGTAAAACTATTTCAAGAAACCTTTACAGTAGATGGTGATTTATTACCCCAAAACCCGCATTGGCTGTTTGGAAAACAAGAGAATGAGTCTGGAGTGTGGAAGCAAAGAAAGTGAGACACGATGCAATCAATATATTTATTCAATAATTTATAGCTGTTGCAAGGTTTCAAAATATCTCAACTAAAGAGCTACAGGCCCAAATGAAGAAGGGCTTATGGCCGAAACGTCGATTCTCCCTCTCCTTTGTTGCTGCCTGACCTGCTGCGCTTTTCCAGCAACACATTGTTCTGCCCAAATGGAGACTAGGCAAGCAATTTTCCAATGTCTCCAATGAGGACCTTTGGTACTGTCTCGATATACAGGGCTGAATGTTCCATATCAACTACCTCTTGCCAAGATTCTCACGATTCAGACCAAGAGGAGGGGAGTTCAGGAGCAAAGGCCAACTCCCTTCTGCACTATTATATAATCTTGTCAGTGGTGGGAAAATGAAGGCACCAATTGAGAGACACTCATGTCTGTCTGTGTTGTGAACAATTGAGCTCCTCAACTCCCATACTGGGCTTTGGCCTGCAAACCTCTTTAGTACAGGCTCAGCAATGCTCACCACTAATGGCAGAAAAGGAAAAGTCGCTGCCCTGCCTTCACTCTGTTGTCGCTGTTAGTGCCTGGGATCATGCCATTTTAATAATGGTCTGTGACCAGGCAGCAAATTCTGAATTTGCTACTGTCAGTGCCATGCGACCCATGGCACTGCCAACCATCGGGTTATAATCCAGCTCTCAGTTCAACCACTAGGGCTTCACCAGAATTCATAAAAATATGACTGCAAAAGTCTGTGTAAGAAAGAACACCATCTTCCAACTTCTGGATGTAATACATCTTTTGTGGGTTAAGCTTTCTGTGGTAACTAGGGCCTGCTACATGGTTCCTGGATGCAGAAGGAAACATCCACATGACTTCACAGGAACTGCTTGTTCTCCAGTGGTTGCCTTGTGAAATATAATATCAAATGAAGTGCGAATTACACAAAAGATCAAGCATTCTTTCTTGTTATTGCAAACAATCCAGGAGAATTATATTTTCCATATCCCATGCAGTTTGGATTACCAAACTTGCCATGCCTGTAACTGGTCAGGCAAGATAAATTAAGTCCTTAGGTTCGCATTTGCCTCCAGCTACTATTGTGTGCCAGCTGTTCAATGGCTGAAGGATCTGGATTCAGTATTGCAGCGCTTATTCAGCTGCTTTTAAAAAAAATGTTCACCCTGCAGAAGGATGACTGCATGAGTTGGTGATTTTATTTTTGTCAAACTTACATAATCGGTTTCAAAAACGTCAGAGCACAGGTAGGGGGAGAGGCAGAGGATGTCGGGGAGATGGGATTTGTCCTTGCGGTATAGACCAGAGAGGTCAATGGAAGGTAAAACTATCAGGACCGGGATTATGAAGGAGAAACAATTCAGTGAAGAGATTTGGATGTTTGAAAGCAATGGCTTTTCCAACAACTCCGATTTTCTTTCTGATTTACAGCAATCACAGTTCTTTCGGGTTTTATTTGGAGGCATTCTGTTGTTCTAGTTAAATAAGAGCTTCAATCTGGCGGAACAAAGCAAGCATTAGAGATGCAAATTTAGTGCGATGACTGTGGTCTGGTCTGCAATGCTGTTTGCTGCATTGCTGTTACATGCTTTCAAGAGGCAGCCCCGAACAATCTAAACAACAGCTCTCCAGCAATATCCCTATTTTCTGCAACTGTCGCTGGAGAAATTAGATTTCCCGGTTCTTCACAGGATACGCAGCTGAAATTAGTCACGAAGGAAGACATTTTAAGTTAGGTCTTGTAAGCATAATTGGCTGATGGCTGTATAAAATTGTTGGATGCTCAGGGATTCAGTATTATATTCTTTGATCAATTGTATTTATTAAGTAGGTCAACTTGCAGAGGTAATGGAACAATGGAAAACAGTAGGTTTCTCTTAATAAACTTTCATACGGCATTTGAAAGACACCACAGGCAGAACGAGGGGAGCAGAGGAGATAGGAACCCGAATCGTTCAATATATTTATCCTTTATATTTATCCTTTCTTCAGAGTTCAGCTATCTAAATGTTCGACTACAAATTGAGATCTGAACATTGAATGGGCAAGCAATTTTCCACTGACCACTTTTGAAAATTTTGTAATGATGCAACTATTTTTTAAGCCAGCAAAATCTCTAATCTCTCAGAAAAATACAAACATTGTACACATATTAAAGCAACTTTGTTAATGTGACTGCCGTAGGCTGGTGTTTGTTGCATTGCTGTGGCATGCACTCAGAGAGAAGCCCCTCCATAGAACTTCCAGGAAGTGGCACCAATTTTATTTCACATTGTTGTGTTCTAGATGAAACTGAACTAAGTCATACATTGGACTAAAACTTTCTTTGTGATCACAACATTCATTACTGGAATCTCTTCTGCCTTGGAAGTGTCACAGTTTCCATACCTGCAATTGGTGTTACAGAACAAATTAAGTGATTTGAAACAAACACTTGTAAAATTCAACCATTGAAAAATCTCCGAGGATGGAGGATTTCAGCATTATAAACTTGTTTGTTGATTCTTTACATTGAAACTCAAATTTGGCAATTTAATCAACCTGCCACATCGCATACAAACAGGGATGAGTTAGATATTGAACATGAGTATGTCTCATTAACTATAAATTTAAATCCACATTCCTGCTTACCTGCAAACCTTTCACCACCCCTCTCTCAACAATAAACTACTTAGCTTTGCCTTTAAAATATTCCATGGCTCTGCTTCAATAACGGGTCAGAGTTTCCACATTTTGAGAGAAAAGAAATCATCTTGATCTGTTTTAAATGGACAACCACTGCCATTTAGACAGTAGTCCTTCATTTTCGTATCTTCTCTAAGAGGAAAAATCTTGTTTCAATAAATTTGCCTCTTGCTCTCCTAAACACAAACTGACAAAAGCCTAAACTATCCGAATTCCCTTTGTATGACAAGTCATTCAGTCGGTATTATTCTGGTAAGCATTCTCCGAACTGCCTCCAATGTATTTACTTCCTTCCATAAGCAGGGTGACCAGAATAATTATAGCATTCAAAATAGAAGCTCAACAGTGTTCTCTGCTTTTGTGTTTAAATTCCCACACGATAAAAGGGAAGCATTTATTCGCTTTCCTAATTACGTACTGTATCTGCATGCTAGAATTTTGTGATTCAAGTAATGTTACACTCTGATCCCACTGCATCTCAGAGCTGTGGAATCTCCCTCTATTTAAAAAACATGTTTTTCTTCCAGTCAAAATGGACAACTTCACGTTTTTCCACGTAAAGCTCTATTTGTCAGGTCTTTGATTACTCACTTAACCTATATTTCTCTGTCGCACTCCAATGTCCACTGACGTTATTTTTTAACCTTATTTTGTCATGTCGGCTTTATATTAATTCCTACGTAAGTCATGGACTATGAGTCAATAATTGAAAAATTTGAGCAGATACAGATTTGTTTGAATAGCTGCTCAAGTTATATGATCCTAAGCACTCTGAACTCCTGTTAATTATCAATTCCAAACAAACACCGAAGTAACCACGAACATTCATGTGAAAACATCTGAACCCCTGAATCTAATGAGAGAATATCAAAATAACAATAGCATTGTCGTCAGACCCTCTCTCTCTCTCTCACACACACACACACAAACACGCACGCGCGCGCGCACACACAAACACACACACACACACACACACACACACACACACACACACACACACACACACACACACACACACACACACACAATGGATAGGGGAAAACCTTGAAATGTAAGAAGGCTGTAAGGCAAATGGATACTATAAACTTCCACTGTACTCTGACAAACTTTTAGCCAACCTACAATGGTTGACTCAGACCCATGACTTGTGCCTTTTGCTTGATGTGGGAGCTTAGGAACGTGACTGACATTCCTGACTCTTACACTAGCAAGAAGTGTGTCCCACCGCAGCTCTTGTTTGAATGCATAACGACTCTGGAGCTGTGGATGGATGCACTGTGGAGCATCCGCGATGCTGAGGAGGTCGTGGATAGCACGTTTAGTGAACTGGTCACACCGCAGTTTAGAATTGCTGAGGGAGACAGTGAATGGGTGACCAAAAGACAGAAAAGGATTAGGAAGGCAGTGCAGGTGTCCCCTGTGGTCAAGTCCCTCCAAAACAGGTATACCGTTTTGGAAATTGTTTTGGGAGATGGCTCACCAGGGGAGGGAAGCAACTGTCAAGATCATGGCCTCGTGGCAGGTACTGCTGTTCAGAGGGGGGACAAAAGACATCGTCACAGGGAATTCTATTGTAAGAGAAGTGGGTGGGTGGTTCTGTGTCCAAACACGGGACTCATGGATGGCATGTTGCCTCCGAGGTGCTCAGGTCAGTGATATCATCGATCGGCTGCAGAGCATTCTGAAAGGGGAGGATGAACAGCCAGTTGTCTTGGTGCATGTAGGCACCAACGATATAAGTAGAAAACGAGATGATGCCCTGACAGAAGAATTCAGGGAGCTAGAAGAGAGGTTAAAGAGGAGGATCTTAAAGGTAATGATCTCGAGATTATTAACAGTGTCATGTGCTCGCCAGCGAAGAAATCATAAAATAGACAGGATGAACACGTGGCTTAAGAGATGGTGTAGGAGGGGCTCAATTTGTTGGACATTGGGACCGGTTCTGGGGAAGGTGGGACTCTTACAAAATGGACTGTCTACATCTGACCCAGACTGGAACCAATGTCCTTGGCGGAGTTTTTGCTACTGATGTTCGGAATATTTCAACAAGTGTGACTGGGGACTGGGAACTAGAAGAGAAAACAAGTAGGCTGTGAGGTGGGGACTGGAGACGGTAAGAATTCTCAAGATGGCATTCATAATCGGAAGAATAGGCAGAGAATGGATGAGCACAATAAAATTGTTAGCCAGAAATGCGTCTACTTTAGGACAAGGAGTATAGTGTGTGAGGCAGATGAACTTAGGGCTTGGATTGGTGCCTGGGAGTATGGCATTATTGCAATCGCAGAGACTTAGTTGGCGGAAGGGCATGATGATTGGCAATTAAACGTTCCAGAATATAGACGCTTCAGACAGGACAGGGAGGGAATTAAAAGTGGGGGGTGGAGTTGCATTGCTGGTCAAGGACGATATCACTGCTGTGCTAAAGAGGCACACTACGGAGGTCTTCGGTAGTGAGGCATTATGGGTGGAGCCGAGAAACTAGAAGGATGCAGTGGCTTGAGAGATAGTGTAGGAGGGCTTCCCAAAAATGAGCATGTGATAGAAGAACAAATAGGTAAACAGATTATGGAAAGATGGAGAGGCAAAAAGGTAGTGGTGATGGGAGATTTCAATTTTCCCAACATTGACTGGAATATACTTAGTGTCACAAGTCTGGGTGGGCTAGAATTTGTTAGAAGTGTCCAGGAGAGTTTTCTACTGCAATATGAAAATAGTCCGACGAGGGAAGAGCCCATATTGGTCATGGTACTGTGGAACAAGGCAAGACAGGTGGTAGATGTTGTGGTGGGGGATTTCTTTGGGAACAGTGACCACAGTTTTGTAAGTTTTCGAATACTCGTGGATAAAGAAGAGAGTGGTCCTTAGGGAAGAGTACTAAACTGAGCCAAGACCAAGTATTTCAAAATTAGGCAGGAGCTCGGAAATGTGGAATGGACACAGCTATTTGAAGGGACGTCCACATTTGAGATGTGGGAGGTTTTCAAAGATAGGCTAAGGATAGTGCAAGATAGGCATGTCCCGTTGAAGGCAAAGGATGGGAAGTGCAACATTCATTAAACACGGATGACAGGAGAAATTGTACGAATAGCCAAGAGGAAAAGGGAACCATACTTAAGGTCCAGGCAGCTAAAAACAGAACGGGCCCCGGAAGAATATCGGAAGAGTAGGACAACTCTGAAACGAGGAATCAAGTGGGCTTAAACGAGTTATGAAATAGCTTTAGTGTGCAGAATTAAGGAGAATCCCAAAGGATTTTATTCTTACATAAGCAGAAAGAGAGTAACTAGAGAAAGGATTGGTCCATTAAAGGAAATTTAGGGAAGGCTGTGTGACAAACCTGAGCGAATGGGTGAAATTCTAAATGATTAGTTTGCATCAGTGTTCACTGAGGAGACGAGCATGATAAATGTTGAGATTAGAGATAGGGGTTTGATTAGTCTGGATCCCGTTGACAAAAGAAGGGGAGATGTGTTGGCAAGGCTAGAGGTTGTTAAGGTGGACAAATCCCCAGAACCGGATGGGATCTATCCCAGGTTGCTCAGGGAGGCGAAAGAGGAAATAGCTGGGGCCCTGACAGATATCTTTGTGGAATACTTAAATACAGGTGAGGTGCCGGAGGACTGGAGGGTAGCTTATGTTGCTCCCTGTACACGAAGGATAGTAGGAATATTCTGGTTAACGAAAGACCAGTGAGCCTGACGTCAGTGGTGGGAACGTTGCTGGAGAAGATACTGAGGGGTAGGATTTACTTATATATAGAAAAGAATGGGTTTATCACTGATAGGCACAATGGTTTTGTGTGAGGGAGATCGTGCCTTACCAACTTAATTAACTTCTTCGAGGAAGTGAGCAAGTTGATAGATGAAGGAAGGGCTGTTGATGTCATATGCGTGGACTTTAATATGGCGTTTGATAAGGTTCACCATGGTAGACTAATGGAGAAATTGAAGTAGTATGGTGTGTAGTGTGTCCTCGGTAGGTGGATAACGAACTGTATGCGAAACAGGAGAGAGGGAGATAGTAGTAGTTGAAGGGATGTTCTCGGAATGGAGAAATGTGACTAGTGGTGTTTCACAGGGGACAGTGTTGGGGCCACTGCTGTTTGTAATGGATATATATATATATATATATATATATATATATATATATATATATATATATATAAATGATCTAGAAGAAGGCACTGTTGGTATGATCAGCAAGGTTGCAGAATACACGAAAAATTGTGGAGTAGCAGAAAGCAAAAGGGACTGTCAGAGAATACAGGAGGATATAAATAGACTGGAGATTTGGGGTAAAAGTGACAGATGGTTTTTAATCCAGACAAATATGAGGTGATGCTTGGAGGCAAGACTAATTCTAGAGCGAATTACACAATGAACGGAAGAGCCTTTGAAAAAGCTGTTGGGTAGAGAGATCTGGGAGTGCAGGTCCATTGTACTCTGAAGGTTACTGCACAGATGGATAGAGTAGTCAAGAAGGCACATAAATTGCTTGCCTTCATTGGACGGGGTACGAAGTATAAGAGCTGACAAGTCATGTTAACATTGTACAAGACATTGGTTCAGCCGCATTGAGAATGCTGTGTACAGTTCTGTTCGCCACATTATCAAACTTATGTGGACGCGTTTTCGAGGGTGCAGAAAAGGTTTACGAGGATGTTGCCTGCTATGGAAAGTGCTAGCTATGAGGAAAGGTTGAGTAGGTTAGGTTTATTTTCATTACCAAAAAGGAGATTGAGGGGGGACCTGATTGAGGTTGACAAAATCATGAAGGGTTTATACAGGGTGGATAGAGACAGGCTTTTTTCCCAGGGTGAAGGATTCAATAACGAGAGGTCACGCTTTCAAGGTGAAAGGTGGAATGTTTAAGGGGTATATACGCGAAAGGTACTTTACGCAGAGGGTGGTGGCCATTTGGAACGCGTTGACAGCAGAGGTGACAGAGGCAGGCACGGCAGATTCATTTAAGATACGTCTGGATAGATGCAGTAGGTGAGGAGCAAAGGGATATGGATGCCTAGGAATGGACCGACAGGATTAGACAGTACATTTGGATCTGTTCAGGCTTGGAGGGCCAAAAGGCCTGTTCCTGGGCTGTAATTTTCTTTGTTCTTTTTTGTTAACATATATTTTAATCTTCGTGTTTTATTTATCAGAATATTCGAGGATGCGAACTGCTTTTGGCAAAAAGGACCGGAATGACCTTGGCAACACGTCACGAACATAATTCATGCAGGGCATCCATAAATCAGGACAGGAAATGAAATGCCAGCCTTTATTACAAAATGAGTCATGGGTAGGAATTGTGGAATGTTGTTCAGGCAGTATTTGGGCTATTGTGGACAGAATCTGTCTCTTTTATAAATCAATTATTTCCTTGTCACAGTGGTAGTGCAAAGCTGTTTCATCAGAATAATCTCTGGGATGATCGTAACATGAAGAGAGTGTGAAGGAAATGGATGTTTTTCTTATAGCACGGTGAGAGAATAAAAGTGGACTGCATTGAATCTTGGAGATTATGGACGGACGCACAATATGTCCAGAGAAAGAAATTGATGGCAAAAGAAATTACATTTTATCCATGATACGTGCTTCTTGATGGTTTATGTACCTCTGTGAAGCTCCTATGTTGGTTGGGAGAGAGCTTCAGGTTCTGAATGAACTCTCATTGCCTCAAAGTGCAGTTGGTATGTGACCCTGCACTGAAAGTCACATTGTTCACAAATCTGTCAGCAGCTGCATTACCGAACTCCTGATAATATTAGCCGTTCTCAATAGCTTCTGACCTCCATAGGGAATATCGGTCTGCCTTCTCGGAGACGTTCTCCCTCATCACCGTCAACAAACCACATTAATGGATCCATAGTGTACCATTAGCAATGGAGCCAAAAGGAACGACATGGAGCAGTCTATCCATGCAGTCTCTGTTTTAATTGGTTTGTCATGTTTGGTCGTAGATAACATCCTCCTATTTGTGTACAAGGCGCTTGAGCGGTTGAATGGCCACCTTCTGATGTCATGGGCGACGCTCAAGTTGCTGATGGGCAACCCGTGGTTCCTGTTTAATGTGTTTGACTGGGCTCAATGTGTTTGACTGGGCTCCTTATCTTCCTGTGTACTTGTCAGGAGGGAATGAATGGACTGTCCCTATTCTTATCCAATAGCATTGATAGGCGGAATAACCTCCTCATATTCCTGTGAGGTACTGAATCAGCACTCTCTTTACTCTGGGAATGCATAGTTTCCAGCAGGACTGTTACAAGACTGTTACCGACACTTCAACAGCACAAGACAGAATGCTATCCGGTCTTCCTGCACATGGATACAGACTGCTGCAGGAGCTGAGAGGGGCACATTGTTCTGAACATTGCATGATTTTCAGCTACCAACTCCACATCTGAGATTCTGATGGGGGAAAAACACCGAGGCGCAAATGAGGATGCTTGTGCTGTACATCTCCCGCAGAGATGTCCCGAGACTGAGGGGATACATATCGAAGAACCACAAACATCTTCTTCGTGCTGAATCAATCCAACTGGTGTGGCGGTTACCCTTGATTTCCATTAAGTTCTATTTTCTTCAGTTTCCTTGAAACCATTCGCAGTAAAACACAGCCTTGTTGTCAGGGCCAGTCACTATTATCGTTTTTTGTGAAATATATTTTGGTTCATGTCAATAGGTCACGGTGTTTGTGTGCGACGTGTTTCCTTCTCACATAGGGGTGTGACCATCGGGACTTCTCTATCCCAGAGAGGTTGGCGAGATAGATCTTTGAGATCGTGGTAAGACAGGGATGGATGGATGTTTGACACGGCCGGCACTCCAGGAGTTGGGCCATACTGCAGATCAACTGTTGAAGGGAAAGACAGGCAGTAGGATCTGAGTTACCGATCCTGCTTCTCATGTTCTTGAATTCTCTGAATGGAAAGTTAATCGTTGTTATTTTCCTGGCTGTCCTATGTAGCCAAAAAGAGCAGAGGATTTTTTAAGCAATATCTGGGTACAGTATGGTGTCATTATTCACTGTGAATCTGGATCAACAACATGACAAATAAATGGAGACGGGGAACTTCTATAAAGAGAGAGGAGGGGACTGTATCACAGTAACAACAACTCTTTTTTTTCCCCAAGAATGTTGTTCAATCCACACCAAAACATGTTTGACTGTATTCAGGGATTGAATGCTCACCTCGGTTTCTGTGCACCAGGTAATAGGAGCAAGTGGTCTCCAACTGCTCCCGAGTAGCAGATTGAGGAGCTGAATGTAATGGGGCAAAGTAGAACTGAGGCACAAGAGTGGGTCCCTGCCCCACCAAGCACGAGGGTTGTGGATGATCAGATTGTGGTCTCAGCCCCACGTTTCTATATGCAGTTCCTGTCCTTGAGTCACTTTCCCGTCAAATATTTAAGTAACACAGCTTTGAATAAATGCAAACACACAGGTACCACAAACCTGTGGGGAGGAGAAGTTCCCACTCAAATGGCCTTTTGAGAATTTCTCCTGATCCCTGTTCTTACCGATGTTAGAGCGGCATTGTTTCTTTTTCTAATTCCACTCCTCCCAACGTCACGACAAATTATCAGTGTAACTAAGTGTGTGATATGGTAAATGATATTAGGTTCAGTGTTAGGAACAAGTCAGAAAGTTTCTTAAAATTGTAAAAAATCTAAAACCAAAGCAATGGTACTCGAAATACGATGGATACGTAAATGATACACAGTTTGAACATTGACAATATGTACATCAAGATTTATTTTTCTATAAATCTGAGACTCAGAAATATGCACACACACACACACACACGTCTGAAGGCAAACAGAAAAAAATCTCTGCAGAATATTAATTCGAAAGAGCTTTGTCCAAATAACCGTTAATTTCATGACAATAGCAAAATTGAGATAGTTTCAATTGTTATTCTGCCTCTGAAGTGATTCTGCCTCACAGAAGCTGCTAGCACTGGGGTTTGATCCTGGAACAGTTGGATTTGGTTAAATTCCCTTTGCTGCAGGCAGAGGAGAGGTTCCAATGAATCCTCAACAGGAACCCTCAAAGAGTGCTAAAGATGGCTGATTGGTTTTCCGCTCTCATATATTGCTCTAGAGAAGTATAAGTGGAGACAGAGAAATGGCTGTTGCTTTTACGACAGGTTGCATTTGCTCCCTCTATGATCTGAAATGTGCAATTATTTGACCCAAACATTAACCTAGGTCAGGTTTGGTTGGACATTCTCCCGATTGAATTACTCCATCCCTGTTACCTGCTCCATTTAGGAATGATTTGTAATTTATAATTTAAAGGTATATTTATATGAGTCTGCATAACTTTTGAACAATAAATTCATGTCTTCATGGTACATATGTTAAAATGAGTATGTTGTTTTCTAAAATTCAATCCTTAGTTTAATTCTCTAATCCCCAGCTACGTCCCAATACTCCCTCCTTTGGGTCTTATATGGATCAATATGATCAGCTGTCATTCTCAGACCTGAAAATCTCAGACCTTGTAGGGGCCATGAGAGGCATGATTGCGAGTTAAATTCCAACGCTATAGGAGTCCAAACCAGAGGGCAAAGATTTAAAGTGAGAGTGCAATATGAAAAAGATGACTGAGTTGTAACATTTTCACACATAGGGTAGTGTGTGTATGTAGCGAGCTGGCAGCGAAAGTGGTGGAGGCTGGTACAATTACAAAATTTAAGAGGCAATGGATGTGTTTATGGATAAGAAGGGTTTAGAGAGTTATGGACGTAATGTTGGCAAATGGTTTTACATCAGATTGGAATATCTGGTTGTTGCAAATGAGCTGGAATGAAGGGTCTGTTTCCGTGCTGTATGACACTATGATTCTATCAGGTCTTCATTCCAGCAAGGAGTACAGTGAAGCATCTGAGAAAAGCTTTTAAAACAATTGCATATTTTTTTCTTTCAATTTCAGGGTTCTTAACGACAATACATTCGATGTAGTCTCAGCATTGTCGTTACAGATGCCGTAAAACATCCCGATGATTATATCCGACAGCCTTTGCATGAAACAGCATCATTCAATACTCTTCACTAATCACTTGCTGAATCTGCTGACTAGGTTTATTTGGCTCATGTACCGAGACACACGCATCCCTCCGTACCAATGCGTTCTGTGATGTTCTCTCCATTTAAGGAGGTTACTGTTAATTTATCTGTTCTGAGCACTGACTTCTCTTCGCCCTTGTTATACTGTTTTCTGGCAGAGCTTTGCTCACTAACTTCCCGTCTGTATCGCATTGCAGAAAGTCCATATGCTGTTCAGTGACTATCTTGGTAATTGAAATAATTGAGCTCCAATCCAATCAGTCACCTCATCCAAGTCACTGGTAGAGATTGGAAATTGTTGATAATGTCACACTGATCCCTGAGGCATTCCACCAAGTTACAACTTTACAACCTGAATATAAACATTAATCCTGAATGTTTATTTCCTGATAGTTGACCAGGTTTCCCCTGTTGCTGAACAACAGGCTGGAAAGGTAGTATGGTCTCATCCTACACTGTGTAATGCACTTAGCCGGCTGAATTACTTCAATCTATTCCTGTGTAAATCCTTCGTGGGCTGAATGGACTCCGCTTGTCTGATTACAACGATGCTAACTGGCTGAACAGGATCCTTCCTTATCTCTGTAGCATTACTGAGTGGTTGAGAGAACAACATATGGGATAGGGGCAGCAGCTGGCCATTCAGCCTGCTGCACCATTCAAAATGTGCATTGCTGATGTGATTGTATCTAAACATGCCCTTCCCGTCAGTTCCTAATAAATATGGATTCTCTTGTTCATCAAAGATCTATCGAACTGAACCTTGCTACTTCGCCATGCGAACACCACAGATCATACAACCCTACAGAGAAACGAACATCCCTATCTCAGTCAGAAATGGGAAGGTCCTTATTCTGAAAATGTGTTCCCCTCACACGAATCACCACTCTTTTGACAGATGAGGAGTTGACAATTAGGAATATATATCGAACATTCACCCCCACAAGCCTGTCCACATTCTCATTAACTCTCCTGAATCAAATACTTACAAAATTCAGCCGCCACTGACGTCGTAGAAAGACAATTCTAGTCACCACAAGATCATATGAGCAATGAATCCTGGAGAAGAATTAGGCCATTCGGCCCATCTCATCTGCAATGACATTTGATTGTGGTTTCAATATTGTCTCAACCACATTCTCGTGCCTTCTCCGACTGACCTTTGATAACGTATTAATAAAAGCGTATATATCTCTGTATTAAACACCGTGTGTCCTGTATGTGGGGCTATGTTCGTGTGTTTGTGTGTAAATGTCTATATTTGTGTGCGTATCTCTGTGTGCATACGTTATGTATGTTAGTGTCAGTATGTCAGTTTGTGTGTATCTCTGTCTGCATCTCTGTGCAAAAATTTTTTTTGAAATAAATATATTGAAAGTGGAATCAAAGTCTCCCTCCTCTCTCTCTGTCTGTCTCTGTTATTCGCAGAGTTCATAGAATTCCTACAGTGTGGAAACAGGCCCTTCGACCCTACGCACCCAGAATAACCCTTCAAAGAGTAACCCACCCAGACCCGTTCAAATACCATTCTACGTTTGCTCATGACTAAAGGCCCTAACCTACACATCCATGGGCACCTTGACAAATTTTTGGGATTATTGTTGCTGGAAGAGCACAGCAATACAGCCAGCCTCCGAGGAGCAGTAAAATCGACGTTTCGGGCAAAAACCCTTCATCAGGAATACAGACAGAGAGCCTGAAGGGTGAAGAGATTAGTGATAGGAGGGTGGAGGTGGGGAGAAAGTAGCGAAGAGTACAATAGATGAGTGGGGGAGGGGGTGCAGGTGATAGGTCCGGGGCGGGGGGATGGTGGAGTGGATAGGTGGAAAAGAAGATATGCAGGTAGGACAGGGCATGGGGACAGTGCTGAGCTGGAAGTTTGGAACTGGGGTGAGGTGGGGAAAGGGGAAATGTGGAAACTGTTGAAGTCCCATTGATGCACGGGGTTGAAGTTTTCCATGGCGGACAATGAGGTGTTCTTCCTCCAGGCCTCTAGTGGTGAGGGAGCGGCGGTGAAGGAGGTCCAGAACCTCCATATCCTCAGCAGAGTGGGAGGGGGCGTTGAAATGTTGTGCCACAGGGTGGTGTGTTTGATTGGTGCGATTGTCCCGGAGATGTTCGTTAAATCGCTCTGCTATGACTTCGCAGACATAGGGAGAATGTTAAACTCCACACAGACAATCGCCCGAGGGTGGAATCGAGCCGGGTGCCTGGCGCCGTGAGGCAGCAACACTCGCCTCTGAGTTTGATGATTAGATTCATACAATACTACCCTCTGCTGGCCTCCACACATCACTGCATCAATGGCAGAGTTTTTTACTCTCATAGAAGATAAATCCTTTGCTATGAATCTCTCAAATTGCACGGGCGTTTGATTTTTCCAATAATATCTATGGAAGCATAGAACAATTATGTCCGATACTGAGCAATGTTGTTCCTGCGTCATTAGCAACATTACTGGGCCTTTTTCAGGACTTTCCAATACTTATCACGCAAGTATCACCAGTCACAGAAAGAGAAATCAATTGATTTCATCTCCTGACAAAATGGTTCACTAAGAGATGAGCATTTCCATTCTGACAGGCCCGAGTTTATTTGCAACATTCCATCCAACAGTATCTTGTGTGGAAGCCTGCAAGTGTGTGTGTGTGTTTGTATTAATTCATTATGCTGTCAGTTTGGATCGTGCTATGAGCTCCCTCACTCTCACTCCCCCCCCAGTCTGAATCCTCAATTGATGTCACTCTTTGCCGCTGTCACTGTAGTAGGGTGGGGAGGCCAGCTGAAGGAGAGATTATTTCATTTTCAGCACAACAGAAATTATCGGACCTGCACTTATATTTAGATACTCACAAAGTCAAAAACAGATAGACAGGTACGGGTGGTGGGGGAGAGATGGATATCGGGCACTCCACTGGCTTGTCCCTTTCCGTCCTATTCTAGGCTGTTTCTCTTAGAATGCAAAACAATAGAGGGAGGGAGTGAAGGTGGGAGTGGGGGACCCTGCTGTTCGTGCTGGTGTAGGTGGTGGGGGGCGGGGTGGAGAGGGTGATGTGTCCAGAGGGAATCAGTCCATAGTGTTGTATCCAAACAGTGTTATTAGTGAGAGAGATATAGTGGAGGGGAAATAGAAGGAGCGAAGGAAGGTGCCGCTTGCAGCAGTGAGAGTGGTGGAGCATGAGCCTTGTTCGTGTGTTGGTACTATTACAGATATACAGTGAGTGTAATTCAGCAGAGAGAACACGAAATCACTTATCCTGACAGAGCGGTGAAGGTTATTGATGCTTGTCCTGTATGCTGGACATTTCTTCAGACCTCAGACCATGCTCAGTGGATCTGGTAGTGTGGCCCCCTCGAGGAAGAGAATAATAAGGTGCAATTGCTCCTTACCTGCCATGCTCGGGGTAAACCCTGCATGGCTGCTCCAAGCTGAGAAATCTCAACCGTGTGCCCATTAGCCTTTTAAAGACGGCACAATTTTCAGGGATCACGGAATATCCAGTTGTATCTGGGTGATGGTGAGTACTTCCAGCCATGATGGGTGGAAAAATTGGACTGGCATTGAATGAGAGGGATACCATGGTCTAAGAGGGTAGTTAATTAGGTGCATTCGATACGATTGCACCAGGAAACTAGCTCAGCCTCGTGCAGACAATCCCTCTGTCACACTCAATAAAAATGTCACTGAGACAAATTATTGTTAGAATCAACCAAAATGAGTCGAAGATTCTGCTGACCCCATAACTAGTTACAAAGCTGCAGCTACTTGTCCAATGCTCTCCATCACAGGGAAGGTGCTAAACGTCACCTTACTCTTGAGAAATAAGGCAGTGGTGCGTGGGTGGTTGAGGTATCAGTAGGGGAGCACTTTATGGTTAGTCATCATAATTCTGTTAGTTTCAAATAGAGATGGAAAATGATGAACCAGGTCTAAAACTTCAAGTTCTAAATTGTTGAAAAGCCAATTTTAATGATATTAATCAAGAATTGTCCACAGTCGATTTGGGCAGATATTCGCAGAGCAGGGGGTCAGTTGAGAAGAGAGAAGCCTTCGAAAATGAGACGGCAGGAGGACAGAGACATTATGTCCCGGTTAGGGTGAAGAGTAATGCTGGTACGTGTAAGCAATGCTAGAATATTGGAGAAAGTGAGGTTCTGGCCAGGGTTAAGAAGGAAGGATATGTCAGGTATAGTCAGCAGGAGTTGAGTTTTTTTCTTAATTCATTCACACGATGAGGGCGTCCTTGGATAGGCAAGCAACTATTACTCATCCCTAATTGCTCAAAGGGCAATTAACCGTCAACCACATTGCTGTGAGTCTGGAGTCACATGTTGGCCAGACAAGGTAAGGATGGCAGTTTGTTTCCTTAAAAGGTCTCAGTGAACCAGATGATTTTTTCCAATAATCAGAATGGTCATAATTAGCCTCTTAATTCCTGATTTAAAGTGAATTGCTGGAAGAGTCTGAAGTCCGCAAGAAAATATTTAAGAGGTAAATTGGGAGCATTAAAAGGGTACTTGAGATAGCTTTGGCAAATAGAGTTAAGTAGAATCCAAAGGCATTCTACAAATACGTCAAAGACAAAGGAGCAACTGTGGAGAGAATAGGACATCCTAAAAGATCAGCAAGACTGCCCATCTGCAGAACCACAGCAAATGAGGGAGGTACTACGAATATTTTGTATCAACATTTAGTGTGCAGAAGGATATGGAATCTAGAGAATTTTGGAAATAGTTAGTGGCGTCTTGGATTGTGTCTGTATGACAGAGGAGCTGCTGGAGTTCTTAAAACAGTCAGGAAAATGTATTGGCTTTTATTAGAAGCATGCTAAACTCTGTGGGAAGCCAAGGAAATGATCGCTTGGCCCCTTGCTATCATCAATAGCCACAGGTAAAGTGCTGGAAGACTGGAGGTTGGCTAACGTGGTGCCTTGACTTAATGGATTTAAGAAGGGTAATAAGGAAAAGCTTGTCAACCTGACATCAATGGTGGGTAAGTTGTTGAAGAGGATTACAAAGTATTGGATTTTCATGTTTTTTGAAAGGTAATGACTGATTAGGGATAGTCAACATGGTTTTGAGCAGGCAATATTGTGTCTCACTGACCTGACAGATGTTTTCGAAGAAGCGACGAAGAAGGTTAATTGAGGTTTAGAGGTGTGCATAGTCGGTATGGACATCAGTCAGGCGTTGAACAACATTGTGCATGGTTATCTTTTTCTCAATTCTGGTTCATATGAAATACATGGAGAACTAGCTATTTGGATACAAAATTATCTCAAAGGTCCGAGACCGAGTTTGGTGGTAGAGGGTTGAAATATCCTGGCAAAATTTGCAATGTTCCCCATGCTATGCAATTAGTCCAGTTTATGGAGTAGTCCACTAGCAATGTCTGCACATCTCTCCATCTTAGGTGTTACCTTTCCCCAGTTTATGATGTCTGGGCTGGTTCTGTGAAGAAAATGCAAACTTTGAGGCAATGGACCATTCCAGCTGATCTGACAATGTCTTTATTCAATGTGTGCATTTTTGTGACTGGACCCACTGTTGTCTCACTTATCCAGTTATTCCAATCCCTCCATCTCCTTATCCACATTTTCACCAAGTTATCAGTTAATTAATCATTTGTGTTTTTTTTCTGTATCTTTCCGAGGCTTTGGCTTTTGACTCCCTCGTATATCAGATGCTGACATTGTGAACCTCAGAAACATGGCAATGGAGTGTGTCAGGCTGTTGTTCACATCCCGATGTGTCCCATGTCGTTCTCCATGGACAGGGGTGTTCTAGCAGCTCTGACTCACGTATTTGAAAGTTGCTATACGCTTGCCCGTGGAACGCCTCTGTTTGTCTCTCTCAGCTGATTGTGCTGTCAGTAACACGAGGAAGATCCTTGAGTGCAATTGTCAAGGATCAGGAACCTAACTTGTAGTTGAGGGGCTTGTGACTGACCGCTGTTTTGAAACGTTAGTGGAGCTGCTGGGTATGGTTTGCTGGAGGTTGTGCTGTGAGCTGCCTCAGACATTCAAGTAGACCTGAGGATTTGGTGACTAAACTCTGGATGGAGCATAGGGACTGTAGTTACAGCTTCTGGGTCTGTAACATGAAAAACAAATGTTGCAGAGGCTGCAGAGAGGGGAAGCTCTGAAACCACGGGGAAGCTCTGAAACCACGGATTGAGTGCGTGTGGGGAAAGTGATCATCCGTAGCTGTCTGTATCTGAGCCTGGACAAGTACACACTCTCACTCTCCCCGTTGCATACAATGGTGCACACTCTCCCTATCCACCCCTCACACACATTCACACACACCCTTTCTCACGTTCCACACGCGCACTGCACTCTGTCGCACATGCATCAAACACAGCCTCTTTCTCTCCCTCCCGCACTCATACGCACACTCCATCTCACTCTCTCTCACATACAAACAGTCTCTCTCTCTCTCTCTCTCTTTCTCTCTCCCCTAAACACAGACACGCCACCTCTCTCACACATGCACACACACGCTACTCCTACTTTGGAAATAAAACCTGTCTGACTCCTGGTCAAGGGACAGACAGCATCCAAACGTGGCCTCACGCTTAGAATACATTGACCGCAAGTGTTACTTCATTTACATCGATAGTATCTGAAGGTATCTCCAGGCAACGACTTGAAATGAATTCTGCGATTTGCATATTAATCAATCAAACTCGCACCTCCATTGTAACTGATTAAGTACTTAAGAGCCATCTTAGGTGTGTGGGCAATTCATGTGCATGAGTTGTACAACCCTTTGATCTTTCCCTCCTAACTTCTGTGTTTAAGGTCTTCCTTTGTCTCTTACACCTGATGAAGGAGCAGTGCAATGAAACCTTGTGTTTACAAATAAACACATTGGACTCTAACCTGATGTCGTTTGATTTTTGATTTTGTCCAACCAAGTCAAAAACCTGCGGCTCCATATCATGTCTTTTACTGCTTAGATAATCCTCTCCCCAGCAAGTAAATTGTTCCTAATCCCATGTGTTCTTGTCTTGCATATTAATCTTCTGTGATGCATGTCACGCACTGATATCTGGAAGTCCAGATATAATACATCTATTGGATCCCCAGTATCCAACTTACTTGTTACTGTTTTTAAAAGAAAGTTATTCAAAACATTCAAACATGATTTATCCTTCATAAGACTATACTGACTGTGCTGGATTGTAGCTTGGCTTTGGGTATCTCCTGCTATTACTTTCTTCATAAAGTATTCTAACATTTGGTCTTCAATCCCAATAGTTTTTCCACTACTTTTCATTTACCAGTGAAGCTGGTTATTCAAAGTCCTTCCCTTTCTATAACCTCTATGTTCCCTTTCACAATTCCTGTGTAACAGGCACAAGGCTGCAAAATATTTGCCCCAGTTGCTGTAAAAGATACATGAGTGACAAACTGGACTCATTATGTTCCGGCTTTACACAACCTCCTGGTGTTCTGACATTAGTCCTGATGGCCTGAATGTCCTGCATCTGTCTCTGACCAAGCCGCTCAAGACCTCAATGTTCTCCTCCTGTTGCTCAATGACAGGTTTTGGGAATTATGAAATCTCCCTGCTCAAATGTCACTTTTCAAGAACTGGACTGTGCATGCAAGTTGTCTTGCCCACATTAGGTAGCATAGTGGTTAGCCATGCCGCCTCACTGCACCAGAGATTCAGATTCAATTTCAGTCTCGAGTTTCCTCCTACAGTCCCAAGATATGCATGTTAGGTGGATTGGCCAAGCTAAATTACCCATAATCTTCGGGAATGTGGAGGCCGTGTGCGTCAGTTATGGAAAATGCCAGGTTACAAGATTGGGTAGAGTGGGTGGCGGAATTGGATGGGTTGGTCTTCAGAGGATCAGTGTGGAATCTATGGGTCAAATGGCTTGGTTTCACACTGTAGAGATTTTATGATTAACACGTTCATTGCAGAAACCAGTTGAAGGAATAATCTCTGAGTTAATTCCAATATCCTTTCCTCAGGCAGGGGTTCAAACCTGTGCACAGTACTCCAGACGTGATCTCACCAAGATCGCACAGCAGCAGCAACAGTCTACCAGCCCGCTCCAAGGTTCCCACACGGGTTAGAGCAGTCTCAGCTGTCTGGGGGAAAACGCAGCATTATTGAAAAATCATTGCCCTTCCCTATTTCACTAGCATAACGGGAGATCTGGAGAAAATCTCACAATGACACTTGACAGGAACAGGGTAAATGTGGTGAAATAATTTAAATAATGAGATATGCCTCGCCGAACATCTTGCATGAATCGACCATTAACCTCCCCAGAGCCCACGTGACTCAGAATCCACAGAGTCTGGTGAGTTGGATCTTAGGAACAGCAAGGACAAGCAACGTTCATTGGAGTTATGTATCAAAGTGAAAGCTGCAATACAAATGTAAATATGTCATTAAACAGCAAGTTAGACATACAGGTTTGTGGGTACTGCAATAACAATGGACAGCATGAAGTTCCATTTAACCAGTGTTTGCCCAAGTGAATGTTAATGTTGAGTGTGTATGAGATGGGTTGCTTTAGTAGTATGTTGAGCAACGAGCTGTTGACCAGGCAATTTTGGAGTTGGTGTTGTGTGATCAGAAGAGCAAATCGAAGAATTTGCTGTGAAGGAACTTTTGGGGATAGTGATCTGAATTTTCTCATACCGAGGCTGGTGCTGGATGTTCTGTCAGTTTTATCCGTCCGAACCTCGGAGCAGTTTGATACAATTTAGTGTATTGCTTTACCGTTTTAGAGACTGTCGAGGTTCACGTTATGCCATGCAAGGAATGTATGCAATTCACCAGACCAGAATTCCCTTCTTGAAATTAGATTGGTAAAGCAAATTGGAGTTTGCAATTGACATTGATTTCAGCAAATCTCTCCCAGCACCCTCTGTCTCCTATGGTCAAGCCAGTTTTGCATCTAATTGGATAGCTCTCCCTGATCTCCTGTGATCTAACCTGATCAACCAGACTACCAAGTTGAACCTTGTTGGGCTTCACTAAGGTCCACGTAGACAACGTATCACCTCTTCAAAAACAGCAATCTAGTTTGTGAGACATGGATTCCTAGACATAAAGCAATGCTGATTATACCTAATCAGTCCTTGCCTTTCAAAATGAATGTAAATCCTACCTCTCAGAATCTCCTACAAACATTTACCTACCCTTGACATCAATCTCACTAGTCTGTAGTTCCCTGGGTTTTCATTGCAGCCAAATTGCAAATAATGTAGCAATATCAGCTGTCTTCCTGTCCTCCAGCACTTCAGCCATGGCTGTCAATGATACACATAAGAAAGTCAAGAGAACTGCAGATTTCGTAAACCAGAAACTAAGACACAAAAATGTGCTGGAAAAAAACTCTGCAGGTCTGGCAGCATCTGTGCAGAAAAATCCGAGTTAATGTGTAACAACACGGGGGAACCTACCCCCCAAAACCCCACCGCCCCGGGATAATTTCAACTTGCAACACAGAATAGATTTAACCCGTTCTATAATCTGTAAAAATTCGGAAGGCCAATAACCTTCCTAAAGGTCACTATTTAATGTAAAAATTAACAACTTTTATTTATAAATTCTAACAGAGCATAATTAACTAACAAATATTTGCAAATCCTTTCTCTGACCTATCTTTTACTTTCTCTTCTACAGTACTGGTCCAATAACATCCTCCCCACACCCGCACCCACCCATTATGATGTAAAAAACATTCAAATTTCAGAACCAGTCAGCTGTAGAATCTTCTCTTTGTATCTTCCTCTTTCTTCGTTTCTTCTCCTTAGAGTTTCTGTTTCACAGGTCATTGATAAATAAAGGTACATTTCAGAGAGCGTTTCACCGGGCAGTCTGCAGATGTTGGTGGCGTGGCAGTTCTCCCCTAAATTGTCAATATTTTTTTCAGCTATCAACTCAAAGCATCAGATAATTTCATTTTTAAAAAAATATTGCCAAATGCCAAATTTATACTCGATTGCAGTTTAGCTTCTTGGAAATAATTTAAACGGATTTATCAAAATTGATTTTATTTTTGTCTCACAGTAACCCAAGTACTGCCAACTGCTGCACCAAATGTTACATTGTAAATTTTCCAGAACTCACTGTGCTTGCAAATCCTTCAATTCTCTTAAAGGTACAGTACCCTTTACACGTTCATAACACCTTCTTTCTCAAAACATAACCATCACAATGAAAACACTGTCTCATTTGTTTTCTACTATTTAAACACATTATCATACCATACAGATAACTGAAATTTAAGTTTACCTCAATTTCTTCCCATTTGCCTATATTTAACATTGGATAAATACAAATCTCGTCTAAACTTTATCAGTTCAATCGGTGAGAACACATCTGCGATTAAATTCTTACGACACGTTACATGTACGGTTTTTCAAATTAAAAGTCTGTAACATACGACGACAGAGAAATAGTTTTAAAAGCGTTCAAACAATGTAAACAGATTGAGATCTGTGTACACAACCGTCTCTAACACGCTGTTTGTGAATGCACATAAAAATTTTATAAGGATAGTACCAAACCGAATAGTTCTTTCTTAGTCGTGGAATATTTTCTCTGATGGATGTTGAGTTTCTTTGAAAAGTACGATCCCATCTCATTGTCCTGTATCAGTGCACCTCCAACTCCTATGTCAGTCGCGTCAATGGCAACTTTAAAAGGTTTTCCAGCGTTTGGTGCAGCTGAAATTGGATTGGTGTTCAATATTTCTTTTTAATGGTCGAATGCTTCCTGGCATTGTTCTGTCAACCAAGACTGTGTTCTTCTTCAGCAAGTCGGTTAATGGTGCTACTACACTGCTGATGTGTGGAACAGACTTCTGATAGAATCCATTGACTCCTAAGGAGCGAAGCACCTTTTCCTTCGAGTTTGATCGTGGAAATTCCTCGATTGCTTTTGTCTTTGCGTTTCATGGGATCAACCTTCCATGACCGATATTTTGTCCCCAGAACATCATGTCTGCTTTCAGGAATACTGTTTCATTTAATATTTTCACCAGTTTTCTTTCTCGTATTCGTTCAAAAGGCTCTGCCAACTGTACCAAGTCATCTTTCCAGGACTTAGTAAACATCACGAATTCGTTTAAATGGATTGCACAGTTTCTTAATCAGGCCACAACTCTGTTTATGAGTCTTTGTAATATATTGGGTGTGCTCGTCATTCCAAAGGACATTACTTTGAATTGATACAGACCATGTGGCGTTACAATTAAGAAATTGATTTCACTGTCTCTGATAAAGGTACCTGCCAGAAACCAAGCATGAAGTCCAACTTTGTGATGTGACTGACTTGTCCAAATTTCTCGATACAGTCGTCCAATGTCGGTATGAGATATAAGTCTGATTTTGTAACAGGGTCGATCTTCCAATAATCCAAGCAAAATCATTGAGTCCCATCCGGTTTGGGATCGAAGATGACCAGAGACCTCCACTCGCTCGGGCTTGGTTCGACCATGTTCTCATTGAGCATGGCCTCCACCTGCTTCTGGTCCTGTCTGGCTTTGAGATGATTTAACCGATATGGATTGTTTTATCGGAACAGTATTCGCTACATATACGGCATGTACAATAGCATTTCACTGCCCCCTAAATGTTTGTAACATATGCCATCATACTACAATAGCAAATCTTTCAACTGTGTTCTACGCTCCTGAGACAGATAGCTTACTAACCTATGCCACTGCTCAGGGACTTCTACATTTTTGACTATTTTGAGGCACGACATTTAGATTTGATTCTTTACTTTTGGGGGCAGTAACTAACACCTGTTTCTCCAATTCTTTCTCTCCTCTACATTTCAGGAGGGGACCTACACACTCATTTATAAGCCACATGAAGGGGTCTTCAAATGTGGGAATTGGCAACAGAGGTGCTAGATTCATTCCTGCCTGTGCTTACCTACCATTTGGCATTAATGACATGTATGCTAAACGTTAACAACATTTTTGTGCATTCCAGGTCAATAAAAATGTTTTTCTCCCTTAGCCTGAGTCTTTCATAACCCTAGGTGACCTCATACAGGTCCTACCTGTAAAAGTTCCTGTCTCCATGCTACCAGCAACCCAATCTGGTGCACCTCCGCACATTTCTCCTCTGCACTAACCTGATCTGGTCTCCATTTCTGTCTTCAGATCTACCTTTCAGATAATAACCCTCATGAATTTCCTCTGCCTCCTTTTCAGAGTACGCATCCATATATATATATCTTTTCTCGTCTTGTCCATCTATTGCAAGTTCCTTAACCTTTCAGGCCAAAAAAACTCTGTCTGACCCACTGCCTGTTCAGGTTTTCACTGCACCATTCCGGCAAACAGGGTGTCCGTTAACTGAACCTCATTTCCTCCCTCTGTGTCTATAGTTTGTCCTTCGTGCTTTGGCTTATAACAGTAGGATATGGTGACTGCACAGCCTGGGAAAATACCAGGATATTTCCGATTTAACTCTTCAGATTCTTTGTCTTCGTTGGGCTTCTCCACAACAAGGAATGTCACTCCCAACTTGGACCGTGCTAAATCCTTCCCAAGAACAAACTGAATTCCTGGATCTGACAGTCTATCAGTCATTCCCACTATAACTTCCCCAGTCTTGAGTAGGCACCCCAACCTGATCTTACATAGGGAAATGCTAAATTTCTGTTCATCTTTCCCATAACCGAATACACTCTCGGATAACAGATCAGAAAGTCTGCAAATTCGTTAATCTCTTACTATTAGCGACTGGTTTGTTCATGTACCTCTCAAAATTATAACTTCTAGCCCTTCTACCACTGTTATTTCTGAGTAAACTTTACTCACGGAGGCGAATTCTTTATTGAGATCAGGTACTAACTGCATAGCCAGCCCCTGCCTCGACTGTGCACTTTCCTGCAGCTCTTCGGTTCTTGTTGAATTTCCTTTAAAACTTTCATTGATTCCACTGGCTTAGCTTATTTTACCACATCTTTACCTACAGTCACTTTGTTAACAATCAACACTCTGACCATACATATTCCTCCTTATGTCAGTGAAAACACCTTTTCCCAATGCCCTTCTGAAACCCCAAGCACTGTAATTTTCTGTGTCCTACTACATTCCAGTGAAAACACCTGAGGCCTTTCACCTCTTTTCCACTCTCTTGGGCAGCTTCTTTAACCAGTGGTAAACTCACACTTCCTATTCCTTCTTTAAGGTGTTGCATCTCCCCTTCAACGAAAATCTATCCCTCACAGGACGAAATTCTAGCTGGAAGCTTGTCTTATGCAGCAACATGTATTCATCTGTTAATCTCCTGCCCTTCTCAATTTCTGACCTTTCTTTTCCTCTACATGAATTATTGTCATCTCTGGAACAGAGGTTTTAAACTCCTCCAGCAGACTAATCTCCCTTACAGCCTCATAGGTTTTATCTATCTTTAAAGCTTGCACACACCTATCAAAATGCCTGTTTCATTCTTTTGAACTCAACATAAAGCTGACCTGGTTTCTTCTTTAAGTTTCGGAAATGCTATCTATATACTTCCAGTACCAATTCAATTACCTTGTTTCACGTCCTCATAATCTCTTGACCCCTCATTTGACAGCGCAGCAAATAACTCACTAACCCTGCCTACCAGCTTCGTCCGAACTAACATTACTCATAAATCCTTGCACCACTCTACCTGCCTAGTCAATTTTTTCAAATGAAATAAAGAACGCTTCAACGTATTTCTCATCAAAATGTGGCAGAGTGTTGACACAGCTGTATATATCACTAATCTCTCTTTTACTCTCCATCCTGTTCACTTGACTTTGCTGACGAAATCACAACTTCTCAAGTTCAAATTCGGTCTCTCTTTGCCCAACTAAAACCCTTCTCCTCTCCTATTATTTCTCTCTCTCTCTCTCTTCCCTCTTGCTTTCTCTTTCATCTCTCTCTTTCTCTCTCACTTTGGTTATCTTTAAACTGAATTTTCTTCGATTGTAATTTAAGTTTGTTTTTTCTAAATCTCCTGCACTCGTCTGTTCCTCTGACACACCTTAGTGTTTGAGTAATTTCCTGGCAATTTCTGCTTTACTCTTTTTCTTGGTTAAACCCAAATCTAACTTTGTGCTAATTCTAAATGTTTGGCCTTTATCTTTCCTTCTAAACGCCCTCGGGAAATGTGAGAATCATGTTCAAATCCCATAATCTCTTTCACATGTTTTAAGAGCCATTTCTCTCACTTTTACTTTAAACAACCACAAGTCACCGGAATTAAACAAAGTATCTCACCGACTTTTTACTTAAAGCTCCTGGACAACAACGTGTAAATGATTAAATCTACTGTGTATTTTCATACCATAAACCTATTTAACTCTGCCCAAATCTCACACTGGATCTGTCTAAATTTGTTCAAATCGCAGACAAAAGGCCCCAAACTGTTATGACACAGGGTAAACCCCTCTACTAATCCATTCCAGCAACAAAGAAAAAAAGTTCATCTCATGCTGGAATCTGTTATATTTAGAGAGGCAAAGATTAATTTACAGAGGTCACTATTTGAAGTAAAATTGGTAGTTTTGTTGTTTAAGTCCAACAGAGAATATTAAAGTGAATAACTATTTAGAACACGTTTTGTTAAACCTGCCTTTTACCCCCCACTCTACTATACTTGTCTGATGAAACAAAAGACCATGATGAAGATTTTTTTAAAAATGTAATCACGTTTCAAAACCAGTCAGCTTTGTCAATTCTCATTTGTAGATTTTTCTCTGTAGACTTTTATCTCGGTTGGCTTTGATATTCTGCTGTGCAACGTCTCACAGACAGGTACCTTTTAAAAAGCTCGTCAGCTAGCAGTCTATCTTTGTGAATGCCCTTGTCAGTTCTCTCCATAAAAGTTCAAACTGACCGGTTTTACATCTCAAAACATTGGACTATTCCATTGATTTTAATGTCATCAAATACATTATATTTCAAACTCCACTGGATTTCAGTATGTTGGGGCATAGTTAAACTGTCTGGCCGAATTTGAATTTGTTTTTGTACCATGACAACGCACACTCACTATTTGTTTCACAGTCAACTGTAACATTTTAACGTTTTTCAGAACAACGTACTTCTCTACACCTTCATAAAAATATCGTTTGTTAGCCCTACATATTTTTCTATAAATTTGATCACTTAAGTTCACATAATCGTCTTTTCTGTTCAAAAAATGACCCGCTTTCTCTCATCCTTCTTTTGTCTAAATCCTTCTTTCCAGTTATGATTCCAATTACTTACAACATTACTGATAATCTTCGACGAAGTAATAAAAAAGATGCAAAAGTATCCTTTATTCAGGATTGGGAGAGTGAACAAATGAGGTTCATGAACAGAACAGGAGTAATTCAATAATTGATATGTTTTTATCAATATGCAAATATCATCCGTGACAAAACCAGAAGTTGCTGGAAATCTTCCGTATTTCTGGATGTATCTGTTGTGAGAAAGCAGATTCAACATCGTGTAAGAGAATGGGTCAGGGTTGTTTACTTATGGCTAATAGTGTTCAGCGATGTGCTGGTTAGCTGCATTAGTCAGGGGCAAATGCAGAGTTATCGAGTAGGGGAATTGGTCAGAGTTACACTTCGAGGGTCAGCGTGGACGTGGTGTGTGAAATGGCCTGTTGTCCCACCGCAGTGATTCTGTGATTGTATAAATTCTTCATTCAAAGGGCGGTTGGTGCGAGGATAAGGAATGTTTCCGAGCATGTTCATGGCACACTGAAAGAGGATGCTGAATAGCCAGCGGTCGTGGTACACATTGATACGAATGACATTTGTAAGAGGAGTGAAAGGTCCAGCAAAGTTTAGGAAGCGAGGCCTGAGTTAAAAGCAGGATCTCCATGTTTGTGTGGGAAATAGAACTCACTGACTTCAATAATTTCAGTCCGAGTCAAGATCTGAAGCAGCAATACCGTTTATTATACTCTTGCAGGAGTGGTGCCTATAAGATAGGCACACCGAGTTTGACTAGTACACAACTTTTTATACAATTCATTCCTCTTTTACTCCTCCCCCGCTTATTCCATTGCTTTTCACCTGATTACATCTCCCACTTCTATAAACAGGGCCGCTTATCTCTTGCCTTATCTGGCCTTGTTCGTGACAAACGTGCATATCCTGCTTGGCTGCTTCATCACATCCCTCTGTTGTCTATTGTTATAGAACATAGAACATAGAACAGGACATCACAGAACAGGCCCTTCAGCCCACGATGTTGTGCAGACCGCTGCTCCTCATGTATGCACCCTCAAATTTCTGTGACCATATGCATGTCCAGTAGTCTCTTAAATGTCCCCAATGACCTTGTTTCCACAACTGCTGCTGGTATCGCATCCCATGCTCTCACAACTCTCTGTGTAAAGAACCCGCCTCTATACTTTCCTCCAACCAGCTTAAAAGTATGACCCCTGCTGTTAGTCGTTTCGTGATCGTTATATTTCCTCCTTGACTGACATCTGCTTCCTTGCCTGCTAGAGCAATATTTCCCACCATTCTTTGCCCATATTGAGCCTTATGACCTCTCGATTGTGTTTTTTTTTTGTTTATAACTGTTTGTACAAGCATATCTCGCTTAACCTACACCCTTCTTCCTTTTTCATGATTTAGCCTTGTGATATTTGCAGGTAACAACATTTATAATTACTCCTCAGAATTCCCCATTTTTATTTTTACATTCAATTGCTGTTTCTGGAATTTCTCCATTAAGCATCGCCTTCAAAATTCACAAGCCTCATTCCTGAGACTTCATCCAGCTTCATCTCACTCATGCCCTCATTATTTAATAGAAAAACGTCCTTCTGCATGATTCCCTTTTAGGGGCATCTGTTTCATTTAGGCTGTCTCAATCAGTCTTTGGGTGAGCCCTCGTATACAGGGTATGATGCAACAGCCAATGGCTACCAATACCCCAGCTCCTAATATCAGGGACATAAGGATCGCAACCAGCACCCCCTTCCATTTTCCAAATGATTCAAGCCATCCTGTGAGAGAAGTGTCTACTCCTGAATTATCAGCCAGTTCGTCTGCTAAGGTAGTCAATCCCCTTAAGGCACGAATAATTGAACCATCAGGTGCAGTGTTATTAGGCATGAATGTACAACAGCTTCCTCCTAACATCACACACACACACCCTTTTTCCAATCATATCAAGGGCCATTCTACTTTCCCATGCCAACCTTCATGTCGCATCAAGCTGTTCTGATATTCATTTAACAGCATCTTCAATAATCTGTTGATTATTGAAAATGTGTTTTATCCAATTTACATTTTTATTAACTGTCACCCACCAAATGTGAGCTGACTCAAAGCCTGCTGCAATCTGGTTGCTAGCCTTGAACTCATCAGGTACGCAATCCCCCGCACCCCCCCCACCCCCACTGACTCCGATAGAATTGAGATAAATCCTGTCATCGACAGAAGACTCTAAGAGTGATCTCTTACTCCTCTTTTACCCGAGTATCTTTTCCTTTCTCAAATGCCAGGGTAAATGGAATTGCCAATTGTACAATTGCACATATCCCTCTCCAATCTGGAGGTAGGGTGGGTCTCAATATTTTGCCTCCACAGAACCCCCACAGATTAGCTCGTTGGATGTTTAGTGCTGAGTAGTTCCCTCCCTTGTCTGCATCGGTGAAATTCTTAATCTCTGTACATAATTTCAGCTTCCCCAAATCTCTAGACCGATTTGTTCCTCGGCTATGCACGTGCGATGTGTGATTTCCTACTGCGGCTGAAAACATGGGGGTGGGGTGCTTTTAAGTCTTTCATCTCCAAGGGAGGGAATATCAGAGATAGGGAGGTGCAGTTCCTATGATTCCATGCAGTCTTATCCTGATACAGGGCTTTCATATATTTCATGCCCTTCCTGTCTCTCTTCCACCTGAGCAGAAAGGGAACCACCTGGGCCACTGGCCGACCGGAGGGACATGCATAGCAATTGCTCTTATTCAGACATTTTAGGATATACTTTACCCATTCAACCCAGGCATTTTTATCCCCGTATCCAGTTTATATTTTGATAGTCTGTTTCATTTCCTTCACTTCTTTAATTTTTACAACTTTAGGGTCATCGGGAGGGATGAAAGGTTATATCTTATTATCCAGTAGTTTTCCCTTTCCTACGCTAATTCGAAAACAATCGTCCGAGTAATCATTCCCATTTGTTGTCATTTCTATCCAAAACGTTTCATTTACTTGTACCTGATAGTAACCCCCACTCCCCCACCCCAAAATTCCTTCGTGCCATGTGATTTTCTTTATCGATAGGTATATTGGGTCGCGCTCTTTATCGAGACAATCGATACCTGGTCGGAAGGGGGGCCGGTGTACTCTGACAAGACCATTATACCAAATACCATCTCAAAGGCCATTTCCATAGGACTTAAGATGTATCTCTGAGCTGTGGTACGGTCTTTGATTATCTACATCCCCACAATTTATCTAGCTGCAAACATCGGTGTCTATTACTTGAGGGTAATCAGACTCAGGGACCCTTAATAACACATATGAAATTGATGGTTGACAAAACTCCAATACTAAGAGAGCTAGTATCATAACTCTAAGCATCCCCAGCATTCTAAAAGTCATGCTGAAGCACCAAAAGACTTAATGTACAATCCCATAAAAAATAATCATGCGCTTGCATCGCCACTGTATAATCAGTTACTCCAAGTCTCTTTAGCCTGAGATTCAGCACTTCTTGCATTGAATCGGCTGTCCAGACGTCTTCCTCAATTGGACTTTCCACTGGCCCTTTGATCCGAGTGTAGTGAGTCCAGCCTTTCTCCGCTGTCCTCATCACTGTTTCACTGGTCGAAAGAGCCTGGTACGGCCCTTCCCAGTCCGGTTGCATTTTAGTCTCTGTCCATGATTTTACTCAGACCGAAACTCCCGGTCGAAGAGGATGAACAGCGAATCCAAGGGGCGGAGTCTGTGCCAATAAACCCTGTTTCCTGAGGAAAGACAAAGTGGAGGACAGCCCAGTATATACTTTTTTAAGAACAATTCTTTAGTTTCTGGGATTGGCAGTGGCCAGAGGATATGCCTCCACCCATCCGAACAAATGATACACGATTACCAACATATCTCAGTCTTCCCACTCGGGGTAATTCTGTATAATCTACTTGGATGGTCTAGAATGGTCTTAGCCCAGGTTCTCTTCCTCCTGGGACTTGTTTCCTTCTCACTTTCTTGTTTACATTTTTACGTGTTATGCATCCCTCATATATCTGTTTGGCTATCGTATGTATGTCTTTGCATCTATATTTCCTTAAGACTAATTCACACATTGCTTGCATTCCCCAGTGTCTCCCTTGATGTAAGACAACCATAATTTCTCACTTCATCATTTTGTTTAACATCTCCCTTCCATCGGGTAACATCCAATGTTCGTTTGCTGCTTTTGCAGCCCCTAAATTTTTCAATTCTTTTTCCTCTCTTTCAGTAAATATTGGAGCTTCCCGAGGACCTGGGACAGTAGGTATTGGGGAATAAACCACCATTTCCTATGCACTCAGGGCTGGTTCTTTCGTTTTCTCGTCGGTCAGTAATGTAGCTTTCCATTGTTTAATTAACAATGAATTAATGTTGTCATGGTTTAAATTAAACGTGAATCAATATGACAGGTCACTGAGAATGTGGGAAGGGATCCTGCCAATTCATATTGATTCAGGCTAACACAATCGATTTATTGTAAATATTAAATATTAATTATGTATTATATAAATAAAATTATCATTATCTGTAATTCAAGGTGGAAACGCAACATTTGACCAAAACATTTTTAAACATAAATTGCGCAGTTCAGTTTGTTTGCCAGTCACTTGTGACTTCTCATTCTGTTTCTGTAAATGTTTTGCTTGATCACTTTCATTTATAAGAACCTCAACAGGTCTAATAGCACTATTTGCAGTTAATTCAATCCCAATTTGGTTGCAGTATCTTGTCATGAACGCTAAACTGATTCTTCGTGCCTCTCATCACAAAACTGTCGCCATGATTCAATTAACTCTTTCTTTCCTGCTCCCTTGGGGCTTAAAATTTAAGGATGAACTTGCTGCCCCTGTATCGACTAGGAAAACGACGTCCTCTTTGTAAAGTCGCACCTTTAAATTTATCAAGGGTTCCTGGTGGATTCCCGGGTGCAGTAACTCCTGACACCGCTATTCTTCATCGAAATTCATCATCAATATCGCTCTCTCTTCCTTTTTCAGATCCAGATATTCCCACTTAAAGTGGCCTGTCTATCCACAGTAATAACATCCTGCCGGTGGGGATTTCCACCTCGATCCCTGTCCCTGTTCCCCAAACCACTTAACGTTTTCTCCCTTTAGTTTCAACATGCTGCACGCCACCATTCCGGTTTCGTTGTCCTTTTATTATTTCAACCGTGGCTTTCATTATTGTTTCCTTTTATTTCTGCTTCTCATGTACGTTGCCACCTGTTTGTTTAGGCATTTTTTTTTTGTTAAGAAATATTACAATGTTTCTTGCTCCCTATAACTTCAATTACCAATTCATCGATTTTTGCTTGTCGAACTTTAAAGTATGTTCCTTACTATACATTTTGGAACCTTACTTATAAATATATATTTAAATGTTCCAAATTCATTTGTTCAGTATTTAAAATTATAAAGTGAAATGCATAAAGTCCCCAACCTTGAAAACCACTAAAATTACCCAGTTTTAGTCCCTTAATTTAATTCCAAAATTAGTTTTCTTAAGTAGTCCTGACCAGTCATTGCTCAATTACAATGCTGTGGGTTGTGAAATAACCGGGGGTGCCTTAAAATGGTTTGTCGATTCAAGTTTTAAAAGAAATCGAATGCATGAATAATGGCCGAATCCAAGATCACAGATATTAACCAAAGGATTTTTAAAAAATGCAATCTAATGTTGAACTGAAACTTCAACTGTCCTCCATAAATCACTTTTATCTAAGGATAAAAGAGATTAGTTAGAAACAGATAGTCAGGCAGTCATGACCTCTAAAAGAACACGTGTTAGCATTTTACTTCATAATCACTGTAAAATCTTTAACTTTGAAAGAAATCATGTTAAGTTTCCATAATAGAAATCAGATTCAGAACAGTTCCAGATCTCAAGCTCCAGTGAACAAAGCAAAAACACTCAAACACCAACAAACACATGGCATTCAAACCAAATCGCAAAGGGTTTAGCTTTCTACCATCTGTACAGGAATTGCGGTTATAGTCGCCTGGATGTGATTGGGATTAAACTCCCCTGGATTTGATTGGGGTTAGAGTCCCCTTGGTTTGACTGAATTAATGAATTAGCAAGGATAGATTCAAAGAACGATTCATCGAACGAATGAGGGATTATTATTTCGAGTAACATCTCAAGGAACCAAACAGAGAACTCGCTTTGTTATAATATAATGAGTTGAGGAAGGAGTGATACATCATTCTGTAGTACAAGCTCACCTCAGAAAGAGTGACCACAACATGCTGCAGTTTCACATTCAGACTGAAACAGTGAAGACAGAGTCACAGATGTGAAGTTTACTGGTCTGAGGAAGGGCGTGGCCTGAGTGGACTTGGCAAAAAGCATTAAAGGGCGGGACAGTTGAAGAACAGTGACAACTGCTTCGGGAGATAGTCCAAACTCTTAAGTAAAGAGCAATTCTGAGCGGAAGAGAATTTTTAAAAAGGTGAAAAGTGATTCATGACTGAACAAGGAAGTAAGTAATGACATGCACGTGATGGATTGGCGACATTAGCAACAATTGCTGATACAGATAATGTTCTGGGGACTCAGGTTCAAATTCAGTCATGGCAGATGGTGGAATTTAAATTCAATTTGAACCTGGAATTAAGAGTCTATTGATGATAATGAATCTATTGCTTATTATTTGAAATATCCATATGTTTCATGAATGTCCTTTAAGACTGGAAACCTCCATCCTTACCTGATCGCATCTACATGTGACTTCAAATCCACACAAATTTGCTTGACGCTTAGCTGCCCTCTGGGCAATTAGGGAAGGACAATGAGTGCTGTCTAACCAGCGACGCCATCTTTCTATGAATGTAAAAAAAGAAAAACGCTTTCATTGTTCGCGAACTTTGGCTCAAAACAAAATCAAAATGGCTACGAAGGAAATAAGCTTTCAAAACATAAGAATTGATAAATAACACTTCTCCAAGTAGACAAAAAGTAAAAGAATGCTGAACGCAAATGTTGGCCTTTTAGAGAATGAAAACGGCGGGGTAGTAATGGGAAACTCAGAAGTGGCAGAGGTAAAGCCAACACTTCCTGTTTTCACAGTGGAAGATAATCTCTTCTCAAAATGTATGACAACTGCAAAGGATCTTGCTGAATTCTATTCATTTTTAGTGGCTGGGGTGACATGAGCCGCGGGTTTTGGTCAAGGGAGGCGCAGGTTGCTCTGTGTGTCGGGAACAAGACATTAATGTGGAGAAAAGACCGCGGCCAGGCTTTGTTGATTGCCACAGCAGGCCTGGCACCCAGCTGGCCTATCCATGCTCTTGATTCCTGTGTTTAATTGCATGGAGTAAACCACATCGAAATATTGCAGTCAGACAGACAGTCCGTAATTAACATGTCCGTTTCATAATAAAGAGACAAATTACCATTCCGATCAGAAGTAAATTCCTGGCAATTCTTTTGAGATTTCGATGACTATTTGCTGCAACTTCAGTCTGGGAAGTGAGTGACGGGACGGCAAAATACTTTAGCACTGTTGCTACTTTATAGTTTAGATATTGAGCAAAGATATTACATTATCAACATTTTTGGAAAGTGTCATACTGTACATCTTATGAAAAATATTTTGAAATGTTATAAAAATGCAAACATTAAAAAGATTATAAAAGGAAAATGTGAAGAGGATAAAAGTCTTTAAAGATGTCAGGGGAACAGGCAAATATTGGTCTTTGGATCATAGTTGAGAAACTGTGTCTGTGTTTGAGCATGTTAGAGAGTTGAATGAAAACATCATGTTATTCTAATGAACAGATTGCGAAACGGAGGCACGAGGAATGGGGAATCTGGATCACAAAACAAATCTCTGCATCAATATCCCGTTTTTCAGAAAACAATGTGAGTCTTTAAATATTTTAAAGCCAAATGCTTTCACAAATAGGAAAGTTTTTCTACAGCCTACAGATTAATGGTGAGACCACTTTCACTGTATAAGTTTGTCTCCTTTTTATTGAACCTACGAGTAAGGGGAAAGGCTGCTCTCTGATCACCCTGTGCATACCCCTCATGCTGTTAAACACCGCCACCCGGAGCACCTCTCAATCTTCTTTGCTTAAAAGTAAAATCAAGTAAATCAAGCCTCTCTTCAGTTTGAGTACTCTCTTGTCTGAATACTTCAGAAATGTATCATATTTATATGTGTTACATTTTTCATCAGCGATTGATCTGTCCACCTGAACCGTTGCTTTATACACACCCCGTTAACCTTAAACTTTCCTCCTCACTGTGAACCACCAGCTTATCTTTGCGTCATCCACAACATTGTTAATCATTCCCCCAAACTCCATCCCTCCCATTCTCATCATCATCATTTATGACATTCACTACTTCGCCTTGATTTTCTTCCCGTTCTCTAGTTATTCCTATTTTTGTGAATTCACAGCGTAATGCAGTTGAGGTTTTTTATGAGGGAACACGGAATTTTATTTTGGACGTGAAGCTGAATTCGCCTTCTATACTATACCCTTCTCTATGATTTATTCACAAGCCTTGTACGTAATTAATATTGGATGAGGTTGCGGTGGCTTTCACTGCAACATTTGGGTTTTACGTGGTCCTGGGTAATGTTCTTTGTATCTTTACTGCAATAGTCAGAGCTGAAGGAACTTTCCGTCTGATCGATGAGCACAGATTCACAATTTTGTTTGAAAGAGTTCGAGTGATGAGGATAAAGATTCAATTAAATTCTACATTTAGAATCGTGGCAGGAGATTAAATCGTATCGTCAAGTCACTTTGAATTGGGAACAAAATATTAAAACCTGCACGCACTTTTCTTCATATTGTAAAAACGGTTTCACGTAAGGTTCTTAGAGCAGCTTGGATCTTTCAGCTGTTCCTGAGATTGCAGGCAGTTAAATATTTAATGTAGTCTTTTTTGAAGTTGATATCGTTATTATATTTTATTCATTTAACATCATTATTTCTATTTTGTTTCATTTACATACAAAAACAATAAAAAAAACTTACAATTTTCTTTCAAACGAACGTTTGTTTTAAAAGGGCTTTTTAAGGGTGGTTTACAAAAGGAAGGAAAAGTCTATTTCTGTTTTAAAAGGTTTCTTCTATTACACTTCAAATGTGTTTTTGCTTTGAAAAATTAATCAGCTCTTTTTAAAATACGGAGTTGTACTTTCCTTCCGGAGATTCCTACACATTTTCAGCTCCGGAGGAGACTACTTTCTTCTTGGGATTTATTGCAGAGAAATGTTTTTACTGATGCAATTTAGCTAAGTGGTTGATTTTGTTTAGGTTTTATATGTTTGATATGTATATGTATATATTTTTCCATTTTTTTAAACGTTATTATTGTCTGTAGGTAATGAAAGGTAACATCTATATAAGTTGTCAAAAACAATCCTGCTTTTATGCATAATGTTATTAAGGCCATACATAAGGTGCAGAGAGAAATAGCTAGAAGATTTAGAAAAATATGTTATCCAGCAAATCAGTGAGATAGTTGGGTGACTGTCAGGAAAGATAAGAAGGTAGTTCAAATGTCTCCGGTGGCTATTCCTCTATTAAAATGCTTTCCTGCTTTAAGAACAGCTGAAGGGGATTGTATTTCTGAGGAAAATGGAAGAGCAATCAACTATTGGACAATTGGAATGATTCTTTTGTTCAGCAGCGATTGAGAAGAGTTAGTAGAATTATTGCTTCAGTTCACTTTTCTTTGTGGGCATCAACAGGAGATTCTGGGGCAGTGACCGTTAATTTAGGATGGCTTGTTGCTTTCCCTGTGCGAGGATTGAGAACTTTTCGAAATATTTCAATCACGTTGTGAAAGGTGAGATTGAATAGCTAAACATTATTGCCGATAATGGCAGGAATGACGTTTTTTAGAGAAAGATTCAAACAGTATGGAGTGAACTTAAGAGGTGAGGTAGAGTAATAAAAATAAAACCGTTAAAGCAATACTTTCTTGTTTACTCCCAATGCCAAACTCAACTGGGAAGAAACAAAGGTAAAAAGGAGAAAAATCAACGGCTGAAGAGCTATTGTGTTATTGAGGGATTTAGGTTTTTGGGTAATTGGAATCTATTTTAGAATAGAAATGTCCTGTTCAGAAAAGAATGGTCTCATCTAAACTGGCAAGTAACGAATATCTTAGCAAAGAGATTTGCTCATTTTATGTAGGAAAAATTTATATTGATAGAGACGGAAAGGGGGATGTTCCAAGTAGCAGTAGAAATGACAGGATGATGAGAGAAGTTAATGATTGTGAGGAGTGCACGTCAATTGGAAAAGAAAAACGAGAGAGTCAAGATTATATAGTAATTCTGAAGCACGAAATGAATTTATTTCAATGCAAAGTGTCTTACAGGGAAGGCTGATGAATTCAAAGCATGTTTAAGAACATGGGATTGGGACATCATATGTATTATATAAAATTGGTTTAGAGATGCCCAAGTCGAGAGTCTAGTTCTGGGAAAGCACAGCAGGTCAGGCAGCTTGTGAGGAGCAGAAAAGTCAACGTTTTGGGTAAAAGCCGCTCATGAGGAATGGGCTGATGAAGGGCTTTTGCTTGAAACATCGATTTTCCTGCTCCACGGATGCTGCATGACCAGCTGTGCTTTTCCACCACCACACTCTTGACTCTAATCTCCAGCATCTGCAGTCCTCACTTTCGCCTGAAGACTTGCAATTCAATGTTCCAGCTATAAAGGATCATAGAAAGGATGGAAACAGACATGTGGAGGACATGGAGGTGGCAGTGTACCATTTTTGATTAAGGAACAAATTATTGCCGTAACTGGAGAAGATATTTCTGAAGAATTATCCAGTTACAATATGCATGTAGTATTAAAATTAAGAAAATAAAGTTCACTTTGAACAAATTGCACTAAATGCTCATTTGTGACAAATCGTCCAGTGAAAATATATCGGTAGAAATTAAAAATAAGAAAGGAAAGAGCACGTTGATTGTATTGTACCATATGCTCTCCAACAGTAAGAAAGAAATTGAGAAACAGACATGTAGGGAGATCTCGGATATATTTAAGCTTAATAAGGTTGTAATAATGGGGGATTTTAATTTTCTAAAAATTGGTTGGGACTACCAAAGTGTTAACGGGTTGGATGAGGAATAATTTGTCAAATGTGTTCATGAAAATTTTCTTCATCAATATGCGAATGGTTCTAACAGAGAAAGAGCTAAACTAGGCCTTCTTCTGTGCAATAGGCAGGGCAAGTGACTGAAGTAAACCTGAGAGAATATTCTGGGTTTGCAATCATAACTCTATTAGTTTCATAATGGCTATGTAAAATAATAAGACTTTCATTAATGTTTGTCTTAATTGGAGTATCATGAATTTTCATGGCATGGGACAAGGACTTACCAAGTTTGATGGGAGTAGACTGTTAGCAGGTAAAACGATGTCTGACAAGTGGGAGGCATTCAACAGTGTGACGGCGGGAGTTGAGAGTCATTGTGTCCCTGTTAGAGTGAAGGTTAATGCTGGTAAGAATACTGAACAATGGACAACTATAGTTATTGAGCTTTTATTCAATAGTCAAAGAAAATCTAACTTTAGATACAGACAATTTTATTCAATTTAATCTCTTAGACAATATAAAGTGTGTGGGGCATTATTTCAAGAAAAATCAGGAAAGCAAGAAGGCGATATGAAATAGTATGGGCAGATGAGGCTAAGGGTAATCCAAAGATATTGTGCAACTACATTAACAGCAAGAGGGTAACCACAGAGACGGTAAGGCCTCTCAAAGCTCATGAAGGATATCGATGTTTTGAACCAATAATAAAATCATCCCATTCCTGATTCACTAGATAGCAACAAACACACACTCTTGCCTGCACCTCACATTCATCCAGCTTGAACTCTATCTACTATTTGCCAACGTCTTGATACATTTGCTCAAGATCCTTTTGTATTCTTAGAAAACCTTCTTCACTGTTCAAAATGCCACCAGTTTTCGTGTCATCCGCAAACTTACGAACCATGCATTCGATATTCTCACGCAAATAATTTACATTGTATGAGAAACAATGAAAACCCGGAACCAACCTCTGACGAAAACTGCTGGGCACAAGCCTTCAAACTGAAAAGCAACCACCCACCATTACTCTCTGTCTCCTGTCATTGCACCAATTGAAAGTGCTGGAGTGAAACCACACAGTTCCGCAGTATCGGAACAGTGAAAAATGGAAGTAACTCCTTTTGAGTCTAACATAACTTTTAAGAACAGGTTCATATAAGACTCGATAGGTTAACTCTGTTTCTCTGCCCAGATGCTGCATCAACGGTTGCATTCCTCCTTCATTTTGCAGTAGTAATAAAGATTTACACTATTTCTAATATTTTACTTTTTCTTGATTGCTCTGGATGTTGAATCCAATTGGATTTGGACAATATGCTCCATTCCTGTTCCCAGCACTTCTGCCTGTGACGTATGTTTTGCTTTGGAGTCTTTTTCTTCTTTAAGTTCTGAAAATAAATGCGGGGATCTCACCAAAGTGATTTTGATTTAAAAACATTTTAGAGACAGCTATACTTGATGGAAAGATAGGAATAGTTTATTAATTATGATATTGTCTGTGCGTTTTATGACTAAACCTGTCTCCTCAGTCTCTGAACATTTTCAATATATTTAACTGAATAAGTACAATAAAGGTGGTTGTCATGCAGCCCATCATCTCTGTACCAGCTCGGTATGAGCTGTATTCTCACTCTTATTCTGGTGTAAGTCTCTATAGCGAAATACTTTTTGTTATCTATGTCTGCTTTTATTTCTGAATATCCCGTCCTGATATAAACAATCTTAACAAGCTGTATAACCTGTGATTAAGCAGTCGATATATAAAATATAACTATGTACTTCACATTTAAAATTGTCCTATTCCATTCACATTTTTGTTCAACATTCCATATACCAGGGGTCATCTGTTATCCTGCTCTGCATTGCATTTCATTCGATTTGTCAGAAACAGTTATGGCAAAATATTAGTGACTGGGAGATATTGCTGCACTTCCCTCAGGTCACCTCAGCCATTGGCCGCAGCCCACTCTGTCTCATAGCCATTGTCTTATTCATTCTATCTCTTACTCGTTAAGTCCTGACTTTTAATAAACAAGATTATTATATATTGTTATGGACCAGGCCCGACCTGTCACAACATTCTTAAGTACATAGACCAGTCTGTAATGTTGCCATTTGTTGAAGGTAAGTGTATAGTGGATATTCTCAGACTGAATTAGTTGGTATGACTGTCGACCTTTAAACAAACATAATGTATTTGCAAAAATAAGGAAGGAAACACAACGAACCGAAAACACCATACCTGAATAATTTGTCCTATCCGAAAATGACAGGATATCTCCAATTAATGATGCTGATCCAAATTACTTGCAACAACCCTAATAAACAAACCCCTGTGCACAATTAGTAAACATTACACAAAAAGCTTACAGGTTACAAAGTCATAAGGCTGAAGGAGGGGGAGAGCGTCCAGTTTCAACACGGTACCTGACTCACCTAACCCTGAACTGAACTGAACCGTACAGCTGGAGAGCTGGCCACATTCCCTTGAATGCACCAGTTTATTTTAAAGGCTTGAAAGCCTACTGTCCGAGGCATTATCTGTTCGGCAAAAAAAAAAACAAAGGACCGCAAAGAAGCATTCAATATTGAGACATGTTGGAATCTTGGGATGTTTAAAACCTCACTGAAAAAAAAAATCAAGGACAGCATAACATTATAAAGAGACCCCCTGTGTGACAACCCCCCCAAAATAAAACCGAATCTTCAATATCCAAAGATGGCTTCAGTTTTCATAACCACCCAAAATAGTCGTTCACACTCAAAAATGCACATTTACATGTGATTACAATAAACATGCGAACAAGCACAACTACATCCAGATTCAGTCTGTGGTACTTCCATCATTGAGTGTCTCCATTTGCATCGGCAATCATGTTTTCAAGACCTTCACGGGCAGAATTTTTAAAATTGAATGGCTGGAGCAACAGGCCCCAGCTAAACAGTCTCGCATTTTTGTCCTTAAATTCCTCCAAAAAGACTTCATTGTGTTGTGATCAATGCAAATGGTTGTCTCTGATATTTTGCTGGTAATGCAAACACTGAAATGTTGTCATGCCAACACAAGACTCGCAGTCTCTTTCTCAAGTTAATATCTGCATATCTCACCATGTGATATTAATAACTCTTTCTGATTATTTCTTTTTTTTATCACAATTTTGGACAACTACCTCATTGCCCACTTTAATTTGAGGAATGCCTGATTCATAATCCTTTGAGCTTGGTTCTTCCTCTTGTGCCGTAATCATTAACACCTTCTCCTCTGGCTTTCCTTATCTGTGAAAGCATATTTTGAGCATATTCACATGACACACTCTGTGAGATCTCTTACTGTCTGCAGTCCCTATCAAGTAGATACCATCACTCAATATCCGTTGTATTTGATAAGGTCCACTAAACCTTGCTTTTCAAGGTTCACCTATAACTGGAAGTAACAATTCGCAAAATTGCAATTTTTTGATATCCTATCCGCTTCCTGTTTTATTGCATGTTGCAATACATTTAAATGCTGTCCAACCAACTCCGCAGCGCTATTAATCGTTCCTTAAGTTTTGTGACATAGTCCAAATGTGTGGCCTTTGAACTCTGATTTACGATCTTCTCCTTAATCAATATTAATTGTCCTCTCACATAATGACCCCAAAAGTAATTCTAATGGTATGAATTTGCTTTGTTAATTTGGTGCATCCCTGGTCACAACAAGTGCAAACAGATTTCGCTGACCCTTATCATCTGGATAGTCCTGATCATAAGCCATCAACATGGTCTTTAATGTTTAATGTCACCTTTCCAGCGCTCCCTGCAATTTTGGATGGTATGCAGTCGATTTGATATGCTTATATCCACAGATATTATAGTGCTTAAATTAGATGTGAAGTTTGAACCTTGACCTCATTGTATCTCTGTTGGTAGTCCGTATCTCTTTTTTTTAAAAAAAAGAGTCATTCCTTTGCATTCTTTCAGCTGTGATACTGCATCTTGGGATGGCCTCTGGAAATCTAGTCGATGCATCCATTATTGTTAACAAATGCTGGTGTCCGCTTTTTTGTTTGTGGATGAGGACCTAGCCACTCAATTAAGACTCCTGGGAAAGTTTCCTCAAATGCCAGAAAAGTTAAGAAAGGTGATCCGTAGCTCAAACTGCTTCATCTCTGCTTCTACCTCAAGCTGCTTCTTTTGCGATTGAAGTTTAGTCATCTCCACAGATCCTGATGGAGTTTCCAGCAAGTTGGAATGCTGAGCTCCTGCTGCAATCATCTCATCTTTCCTCACATTAGACGGTAGCTTCAACTCCCCTTATCTACTAATTCCTGCGGCTTGGACGTTTGTGCATTTTGTAGCACCCCAAGGTCATTATCTCCACCTCCAAAACAAGCTTGGTTCCTGCAAGAACCATTGCGATCTGAAGCTCTATTTACTCACCAAATCAACACACCAAATAAGAGACAATAACACTTGCCACTCGCTGCTAAGTTCCGCAAAGGCCCCCTAATCTGTTATGGACCAGACCCGACCCCTCAAAACATTTTAAGCAGGTAACTTGGACCATACATTTGCTATTTCTTTTTAATGTTAGTGTATACCTGATATTCCCGGAGTCAATTAGCTGGACAGACTGGCGAGTTTTAAACAATTGACATTTATTTTCCAAATTAAGGAACCGAAAATAGAATACCCGATTCGTATCATATACGAACCTAACAGGCTACCCTGATTTAAGGATGCTGTTCCAAAATACTTGGAACAATCCCAATAAACAAAACCCGTCAGCATCAAGTGTAAAACTGACACAACCGCTTACAGGTTATAAGGTCAGACGGACAGAAGGAGGCAGAGAGCGTCCAGTGATCCTGACTCAACTAACCTCCGAACTGATTCAACCTGTCCAGCTAGGGGTCTGGACAGGTTCTCTTGATTATACAGGCTACGTTTTAAAGACTTGAAAAGCTTCTGGATGAGGCATTATCTGTTAGGTATAATCAAAATAACCCCAAAGATCCTTTCAAAATTCTTACATATTGGAATCCTGGGTCTGAGTACAGTAGCTTGGAATGTTTCAACAATGGATCAGAATCTGAGAGCATTAGACTGGAATATCGCACCAATGGTTCAGAATCTAAGAAAAATAGACTGGAATGTTGCAACAATGGACAGGAGTTTATCTTCGGGTCTTTTGCATCTTTTCTGGCATTGGCACATATTACCATATCGGATATTAAGTGTACTGCTGATTACTCAGGCTGGTTACTATTCTATGCTCGCTATTGTTGGTGTACCCGGTAATTCTCCCCATCTCTATCGATTTATTAATCCCAGAAGCCATGGTGAACTTCAGTGCCATTTCTGTCAACTATATTTAGTAACTATTAAAATTATTGTCTTCAGTTACAAATGCAAATCCATTCATTACCCACAAGTGTCAGAACCTCCCACACCTCCACCAACACAAGCAACTGAGAACAAGACTGTTCACAATCCCGAAGTACCTATTTGTCCCGAATTAATTTATGTCTTGGTATTCTCTACATCACCAAAGCTACCCACAGCCAGCTCCATGTTATTGCCAGACTTCACCTTGACGGCAGTGCAGGTGCTAAATAAACCATTATCTATACCTTGGTAAAAGTCAGACTTTATGTTTCCTATTCTCTTCTAATCATTCTTTCCGTTACAAATGTTTCCATCAAAATCTTGTTCTTGTCTGTAAAGTAAATTCAGGACAGGGACATGGTGTCCGAGTGGTAATGTCGCTGGCCACGTAATTCAGTGGCCCAGGTAAATGTACTAAACACACTGTTTCAAATCCTACCTCAGATGATGATGGAACTTAAATTCAAACGACAGGAACTGGAAATAAAAGCGAATTTTACTAATATAATTCCACCAGCACTTTGTCAATAAGTTTATCTATTTCACTGCCGTTTGATGAAGAAATCTCGCATTATTTCCTGGTCTGCATTAAGACCTAGGTCAGGCCCACTACCTTAAGGAATGGCCTCACAGTAAAAAAGGCATTGAGTGAAGTCCACAAATACTGCCCTATCACTGATGCAGACATCCCTTACAATTACAACATGAAAGTTAGAGGGAAAAATAAGAATGATGCCAGAGAGCAGAAACAAAAGGAACGAGTAAGTGCCAGAGAATCTGAACAGATTTGGCAGCCTCAGGTCGAGAGAAGAATAGAAGTGACATTTCGCGTCCAATCTCCACATATCAGACATGTATGCAACTGGGAAGTAGTGTCTTTGATGTTGCTGACAGCGAAGACTGTTGTGAAAGGGAAAAGGGGTGACTTGAATAGATAGAGAAAGAGAGACGTAGCGAGAAAGAAACAGAGGGATTGTTGAGGATCAGCTGGAATGGAAATAAAAATACAGACTAATCTTATTTTTCTCCTGTTCTCATAATAATGAAATTCATGCTCATGTAAGTTGTACATCAGTCCCGGTTTAAAGTGACTAATGTTCCTTTGTCTCTTTTCTTTGAGTATGATTTTTTTTATTCAGTAATGCGATGCTGGGCCAGTATTTGATTCCCTTTCCTCATTGTCCTTGAGAAGGTGTTGGTGAGCCGCCTTCCTGACCCAGTGCAGTCTGTGGGCTGTAAGTAGTCAGTGCCGAGGTCCGTCCCGTTTCATTTTTTTGAGAATTTGTAGTGAGTGATATAACTGAGCGGCGGGCCTAGCCATTTCAAACTACAACAGTGTGTTAACGACAGTGCTGTAGGTCTGGAGTCACATGTAAATCCGACCGGGTGAAGATGGTAGATTTCCTTCCTTGAAGTGCATTAGTGTGCCAGGCAGGACAAACACAATGGTTTCATTGTTTCAGTGGATTTTCAATTCCTGATATTTTATTGAATACAAATTCCAACATTTGACGTGGTGAGTGTCTGGGTCATCACTTGTGTCCCTGGGTTAATATTCGAGAGATAATACAGCGAGGCCATCACCTCCTCAGCAACTGCAATCATCTCCAATGGCAATACTGGTGTTTCTGTTGGCGTGGCTGCGCTTAAAGCATAGAGTTTTGCAAGGCAACAAAATTATTTGGCAAAACATGCTATCCTTCTCATTTTGTATTTATGAGAAGGCGAGATGATGGAAAGTGCTCTTGGTGAAAAGGATGTGGATGTCCTTGGTCATGAGCCACCTACAGAATTCATACGGAGAAGTAAGCAATCAGCACAGCAAATGTATAGTGTCCTTCATTACAAAATGATGGAAGTATAAGTGGGAAGACACCTTACTGAAGTTATAGCGTGATATTGAGACAGTGTTTGGGGCGCTGTGAACAGATTTTCTCTCCTTTATGAGGAATGATCTCCTTGCCACAATGAGACAGAATAAAGGTTTTACAGCAGACTAATTCCTGCGGTGAAGGTAACCATGAGGAGAGTGTGAAGGAAATGAGTGTTTAATCAGTAATGCGACAAAAGAATAAAACGTGATTGCAGTAAAACTTGAGCGTTATGGAAAAACATTCATTATTTTCAAAATTAAACATTGATAACGTGAAATATTACGTATTTCCCGCTTTATATGTTTTCACATTTGGGCAAATATATGATAGGGAAGATTAGAAAGGATATGCGCCAAGTGCAGGAAAATGGAGTTAGCGTGGATGGATATTTTAGTTTGGAATGGTCCAGTTTGGGCTAAAGGGCCTGTTGAACTCTATGACTCTGTGTTAGTTCGCATGTCTCCGTGGAGCCCCCTTGTTGGGTGAGAGACAGCTCCAGGCTCTGAAGAAACTCTCCGTCTCAATGCACAATTGGAGAGAGACCCTGCACTGAGCATGATGTTGTTCACAAACTTGTTAGCAGCCACACTCTGACAGGGTTGGTCATTCTCCAAAGTTTCTGACCTCCATGCAGAAGACTAGCCTGTCTTCTCGGAGATGGAAGATGCCTCCTTGAGACATGTCACAAAGCATCCGCTGTGCCTTCTTACCATCAGCAAACCATGTTAATGTAACACGTGTGAATCATTTGTAATGGAGTCAGGAGGCACAACGTAGAACAGTCTGTCTGTGCAGTCCCTGCTTCATTGGTTTGTTGTATTGCAGCATCAATAGCATCTTCCTATTCCAGTGTAACAGTTCGGAGATGCTGAATGGACTCTTCTGTTCGTGTGTCAATGTCTCGGGAGGCTGAATTTACTCTTCCTCGTTCCAGGGAATAGGTTCATTATTGGGTGACCCGTGGTAGCTGCTTACCCGTGTGTTGTGCTGACTAGATTCCTTACCTTCTCTTGTAAGAATAGACAAACAGGAGGCTGGAAGAAACAGCAAGCCAGATAGCATCAGGAGGTGGAGAAGTCAATATTTCAAGAATACCCGTTCTTCAGGACTGCGAGTGGGGGTAGGGTATGGGGAACTGCAGATAAATAGGGGAGGGAGTGGTTGGGGCGTGGAGAGCAGCAGGATGGTGAGATATAGGAAAGGTGGACAGAAGTGATGGGTGCAAGCTGATTTGTCGATGGGTGGAATGAATCCAGTTGGGAGCTAGAAGGTGGGGTCATTTTGTGGAATGAAAGGGAGGAGGTGTGGGTGGAAAGAGAGTATAGCCATGGCTGGGACGGGTACTTCAGCTTGCAGAACTCATTGTTGAGTCCTTCAGGCTGTAGGCTAAACAGGCAGAAGGTAAGATGTTGTTCGTCCAATTTGCAGTCTGACTCACTGTGGTAACAGAGGAGGCCAAGGATGGTCATGTTGGAAAAGAATTGTGAATGGGAATTGAAATGGGTGGTGACTGGGAGTTCGGATCGGCCGCTGTGGGCCCGACTGTAATGCTCGGCGACGTGAGCACTTAGTTTACGTTGCTCTCCCCGATGTAGAGAAGACCACATCAGGTGCAACTGATGCAGTAAACTAGTTTGAAGGAGAGGTAGGTGAACCTCTGTTTCACGTCGAAGGACTGTTTGGGGCCTTGGATGGAGGTGAGGGCGGTGTTGTGCCAGCAGGTGATGCATTTTGTTCATCTGCCGAGTCAGTTGCCAGTGGGAATTGGCGGGTTTGGTGGAGATTATGGCACGAACCAAAATTAGTCCGTGTGGAAGCTGTGCCAGGTGATGGGATCCAACCTAGTTTACTGTATCTGATGCACTTGATGTGGTCTTTTCTATATCAGGGAGACCAAATGTAAACTGAGGGGAATGCTTTGCTGAGCATCTCAGCTGGGCCTGTAAGGGCTGACCAAAACTCCCAATCACCTCCTATTTCAATTACCCCTCCCACTCCCATTCTGACATAGCCATCCTTGACCTCCTCCATTGCCACACCGAACTAAAACACAAATTGGATGAACAATACTTCATATTCTACCGGTGTAGCCTACAGCCCGGAGGACTGAACATTGAGTTCTCCAATTTCTAGTAAACCACCTTCCAATCCCCCGACTCTCTTCCCAGCCCCTCCCCCTTCGGTTCCTCTGATCACCCCATCTTCCAGCTGTCAACTGGTTTCATTCCTCCCATTGACTAACCCGGTGGTACCCTCTACCTGTGCTCCACACCTCACCACGCCGTCTCCCCCTCCCGCTCCTCGACTCTTTCTCTGTACACACCCTTACCCCCACCCCCAGTCATGAAGAAGGCTTATACCCAAGGAGTAGACTTCTTCCCCTGATTTTTTCTGGCTTGTTGTGTTATTCCGGCCTCCTGCATTCTAACATTTGTTTTTTTTAAATACTTGTTGTGTAATAGGTAAGAGATAGTGAATGGGCTGTGCCTCTTCTTATCGAATCGTTTCAATGGGCTGAATGGCGCTCTCACATTTCTTTGAAACGAGTTTGAAATGCTGAATGAGCTCCTCTTTTTTAGCACTGGGGAAATGTTCAGGGTCCAGTAGTACTCTTGCATGAATGTTACCTAGACGTTAACAGCACGAGCTTGAACGTTGTCCAGGTATTGATGCTTTTTGCGATATTTTCTGACCATCCTCACTTCTGATCTAATGACGGAGGTTAAGACATTGATGAAGCAGCTGAAGATGTTTGTGCCGAGGAATCGACACTGAGGACCGCGCACAGAGATATCCTGGGACTGAGAGTATTGATCTCCACCAGCCGCACAGTGTTCTGAATGGCACAACCACTTGAGAGTTTACAACTGATTCAATATTATTCAATCTCCTTGTCACCTTGCTCAGTCACGCCCTGCCGTTATGATAGTGCCAGTCACTCTAATGCTGTGTTCATAGCTTTTGTTCACGTCAAAGGCCAAGGTAAATATGTGGGGACTGTTTCCTTCTCTCAGAGGGTAGTGACTGTTCGGCCTCTTTATCCCAGGCAGCTGCATCTCTGAAATAGTTGGGGGAGCAGGGTGGTGTTAATGGATCTTGACACATCAGGGAGTTGAGGGGTACGAAGAATTGGGCAGGGAAGAGAAATAAATGCTGGGATAGATCCTCCCTGACCTTATTGAAGTGAAGGGCAGGTTTGACAGGCTATATAGCCTGGTGTTATTCCAGTGTATCCCATAGTCCAGTGGCTTTGGTCCTCTTCCATAAACTGTGTTCCTGACTTCAAGTAGATGAATAGCCTGATATTGTTACTGGATGATCTAAACTGGTTCTATTTGTATTGACTCGAGGGCTGCTTGGCCTCCTCCTGTAAATGTATATCATTTTCCAGGGCCTGAAAAGTCTCATCCTGTTCTGGTGCAACTGAAATCCACATAGACCTGGTCTACCACGCTTGGAGAAATGAGCACTGCAGATGATGGAGATCAGAATTGTAAAGTGTGGCACTGGAAATGCGCAGCTGGTGAGGCAGCATCCAAGAAGCAGGGGTATCGATGCCTTGGATATTCCTGATTATAGGCTTATATCCAAAACGTAGATTTTCCTGCCCCTCGAATGCTGCCTGACCTGCTGTGCTTTTCCAGCACCACATGTTTGGACGTCTACGGGCCCACCCGAGACAACCTTCCTCGTCACAACATCAAAGAACTTCAACAAATTCGTCAGGCATGGACTTCCACTCAAAAAGCCATGCTTACTATTCCTAATCAAACCCTGTTTTCCGAATGCATGTACATCATATCCCGCAGACCCTACTTAAGTGATTTACCTACCACAGATGTTAAGCTTACTGGTCTGTATTTCCCAGGCTTTATTTTTCAGTTCTTCTTGAATAAGGACACAACCATTGCTATCGGTCAGTCTTCTGGCACCTCATTGTGGTAACTGATGATCAAAATTATCGGACAGGACCCTCGCAATTTTTTTCTCTAGCCCCTTTCAATGTTCTTGGATATATCTGGTAAGGACCATGAGATTTCTCCAACTTCAAAGATTTTAGTACATCCATTACTTCCTCTACTGTGATATGAACTATTCCTAAGATATCGCCACTAAATTCCCCAAATTTCCATGTACTCATGTATTTTTCCAATGAAAATATCGAGGATAAATATGTGTTGAGGACATCGCCTATCTCTTGTGGTACTACACATACATGTCCACTTTGGTATTTGAGGGGTCTTATTCTCTCTCTACTTAATGCTTTTCCTTTAATGTACTTAAAGAGCCTCTTAGGATACAACCTGATTTTCTCAGTCAAGGTTATCTCATATCCACTTTGCGCCCTCCTGATTTCCTTCTTCAGTAAACTCTGTACACCCCCAGGAATTTCCTTGATCCCAGCTGCCTCTACCTGAGCCACGCCTCCACATTTTGTTGGTCAAAGCCGAAACATTTCTTGTTGTCCAGGGTTCTTCATTCATGTCAACTTTCCTTTCACTCTCACAGGAGCATATAGATCGTAAACTCCCAGTTGCTGGAAGTCCCTTTGCTTGCAAACAGACTACTCTGATCAACCATTGCAAACTCCTGCCTGAGACCATCAAAATTAACCTTACCCCAATTTAGAACTTGAATCTGTGGAGCAATTTTTTCCCTCTCCATAACTAATTTAAAATTAACAGAAGTATAGTCACTGGTCACAAAGTACACATCTACTGTTTCCACACTCAACTGTCCTGACCTAATTCGTCAGAATAGGTCAACCCATGCCCCTTCCCGATTAGGATCCTCCACATACTGCTTGAGGAAACTTTCTTGACGCATTTAATTAATTCCATCCCATCAAATCCCTTAATGCTCTGGCCGTTCCAGTCTGTTATAAAAATTAAAACCCCTATTACGATAACACGAATGTTCCTAAAAGTCTGCCGAATCTCTCTAGATATTTTTGTTCCTGTAATTCCTGTTGACTGTTTGGGGGCCGATAGTACAACCCCAATAATTTTACCATCCGCTTCTTATTTCTTTGTTCCACCCACAAAACCTAACTGGATGATTAATCAGTTATTTTATCCCTGATCACTGCTGTGATACTTCTCTTGATTAGAAATGCAACTCCTCTCTCTCTTTCCACCATCTCTGTCCCTCCTAATGCATTTAATCCTGGTACATTAAGCTGTCAGTCCTACTCATTCCTCAGCCATATTTCTGTAATAGCTAGACTATCCAGCGCAGATTACCAATCCAATGAATTCATTGGCCTTACCTGTCAGCCCTTTTGAATTGAAATAAACGCAATTTAATCAACAGACATTCCTTGCTCCCTATCGTGTTCCTGCCTGATCTGTATCTTCAACGTACTATTCTTGAATACTGTATCTCCTTCCAGCCTCACGCTTGCCTCCATACTCTTGAGGATACCACCTCCTGCCAATCTCGTTTAAACACTCACTTGTATCATGAGCAATACTGGCTGCGAAGATATTGGTCCCCTGTCCAGTGCATGTGCCATCAGTTCCTCTTGAACAGGTCAAATCTGTCAAGGTCCTGCTGTTTAACTTTTCTTCAAGCTCTCAGGAATTACTCTGTAGGACCACATTCCTATGTCTATGTGTGTCATTTGTGTCAACGGACGCAATGATTTCGAGCAGTTCACCTCCACCCCCCTCCCACCCCCTCAACCCCCGACCGAGAACATTCAGCAGACACTCAGAGACATTCTGGACGCTGACACCTGAGAGGCAACGCACCATCCTGATTTGCCGTTTGAGGCCACAGAATTTCCTAACATTCAGACCCTGTTTACCTTTATCTTTTCCCGTTGCTGCCCAGAACCAGTCGTAACGCAACTACTGCTGCTTTCTCCTGAACGCTTATTTCCTGACACCCATCTCCCATCACCATAAAATCACTATTCAAAATGATATACTTGTTTTCGAGAGCAATGGCCACAGAAGGATTCCTGCACTCTCTGCCTACTCCCTTCGACATTCCAAGTTGTCCTCCAGCTACTCTCTGCCTGGAACACGACAGGAAGCAAGGAACGCCTGTTGGATTAAATTGCTTTTATTTAAATGAAACACGGCTGACAGGCAAGGCTGATGAACTAAGGGCGTAGATCTTCACATGGGATATGACAGTCATTAACGAAACATGACTAAGGGAGTGACTTGGGTGGCCACTTCACTAAAGCTCTTATCTCTGAAGTGCTCTGTATCTGGATGATCCGGAGAATCATCTCCAGCACCAGCTCCCAAACACAGTCTCCCAGGAGCTGCAGCTCGTTGCACTGCCCACACTTGTAGACATCAGGGACGGTGAAAATCTCCGTGAGCTCCCACATCCAGGAGGAGGAACGTGCAACTGCCCTAACTGCCACCTCGACTGTTTTGAAACTAGTGTTAAAATGACTTTACTTGAGCTTACCTGTACCTTTTGCTGAGCCGCTGCTCACCGAAGCCTCTGGAACCAAAGCATTACTACGGACTCTGCTACTAACAACACGTCAATAGACCACTCCGCGTTTAGTTTTAGTTAGGGAAGGAGGGAGACAATACAATGATGTATTGTTTGGGCCTTAAGCACTCCTTAACACCAGGCCCATGCTGTACTTGAAGGTTGTCTTGCTGAGGTCTTTCTCCGAGGAGTAGTGACTGCACTGATGCAAATATATACACTGTTAGCCAATCCATGTTGTCACAGTCCTCTGGTCTTTTCTATTAGTACTGCATTTATGAATTCCTGTATCTATTGATTGCTTTCCAAACTGTGTCTCATTCTGGAGGGAGAGATGCTGATGTTCCAGTGAATACAGGCTATTAGAAAATATCTACCATTAGACGTACGAGCGACATGATGCCCATCCGCTCACTGACTCTGCTTTTCCTTTCAGTTAGGGTATATTTATTCTGATAACCTTCAATTCCATTTTCCTGACGAAGTTAAACGTTCATTAGATGTTGTCATGTTCGATCATACCACCTTTGTGGCCGGAGGCAAAAAAAGTTTAAGATCCTGTAATCTCCTCCCTCATATTCCACATCAGTCCAAGATACAGTTCATCCAGATCAAGGGATTTGCCCAATTTTTTATCATACACCAACTTCCAATTCTTCCTCAGCTCATGACAACTTGCTCAAGGTCACGCTGTCAGGAACAGACATTGAATAGAGTAACTGCTTCTCTAAAATGAAGACCAATTTGTGGTACGTCTTTGACATATTCTCTGGCTCTATGCACAGGTTGGCTCCACGGATCCTAATATTCACTATTCTTTCTCTTGTTGCCCCTCTTACCCTTTATAAACTGAAAAAAAATGTCCTTGGATTCTTGAAAATATTGCCCACTAATATTTTTATCACCGCTGGACCACCAGCCCCTTTTTGTTCTTCTCCTTACTTTCTTGAGTTTAGCCCTTTAAGTTCTCTACTCTTCTGGGACATGCTCACTTTCTGCCTGTTTTAAGCTTCTCTTTCTTTTTTAATTCCATTCTGAATATTTGTACATATCCAAGGTTCTCCGGGGCTTGTTTCCCTACATTTCATCTTTGGAGTAATATGTTGTGGTGACACTCTCATCAATTCCAGTGTGATCATGTGATCCCCATCAACCCCACTTACACGCTGTTCTGTTACAGTCTCACCCAGAAGTAACTGTACTGTGGCCAGATCCTGACTTTTATGTCGACAAATTCTGCCTCCCTCATCCAAATTAGACTTTTTTCAAACATTTTTCTTTTGGTCTTTTCATTAATAAGCGAAAAATGCTTGCGTCACGGTCACTGGTCTTGCAATGCTCTCTAATCATGCCTGCAATTCCTGACTGGCTTCGTTCCCCATAGTGAGGCCCAGCACTGCCCTGTATTGTTGTATCTGCTAAATGTTGATATAAGGAGCTCTCTGGAAAAAATGTCAAATCATCTTTCCCCTCTTTAAGAATATACCACTGGCCGAATTAATGTTTCGAATTGCAATGTCAGAATGTTATGATCCTATTATTATTTTTTAACACACCTCAGGGAATTGGTTATATATCTGCTGCTGTATTTTCTTTTTTTCTGGGAGTTGTTAATATATCCCCAGCACTGCGTCTGTCATCGTTTTGATCTTAACATCAACCCACAAAGCGTCATTTGAATACTCTTCCAAGATATGATCCGAGCTAACTGCAGTCATTTACTATATCATTAATAAGGCAATACCACATTCTCTTTTACCCCTCTCGTGTGCAGCCCATAGTTCTTGACCCACAGAATCTTGAGTTGTCAGCCCTGATCTCCCTCTAACACATCTCTGTGATGGCAAAAATGTCACACTCCCCTCGTGTCACGTCATTCCCTTATCACATCTGTCGGTCCGATAATATTCCCAGCATTAAGGTAAACGACATCCACCCTGGAATATAGCACCTAGAATACTCTATACCTCGGAGTTCTTCAGTCATTTACTGTCTGTTATCAAGCTGCCTTTCCATGAACTGAAACTGTAACTCTGGGACTGAATGAATAAATGTTGTGTTGTAATTTCTTTTTTAATTAATGTGTGCATCAAATGCAACGTTCCAGAACTGAACAGTAAGCTCCAAGTACAATGAATTTCTGCTGCTAAATTCCCTTCTCAATGTGCAGAGTGGTCAGCTCCCAGGAATGGAAAAATCGAGGACTGCAGATGCTGGAGATCAGAGTCGAAAAGTATGGTGCTGATAACGCATAGCGAGTCAGGCAGCATCCGAGGAGCAGAAGAGTGAAAACGTTGGGCACAGGCCCTTCATCAAGAAGACATTGGTGTGTTCACATTTTTTTCCATTCCATGATTCATGGGACATTTGGAACGGTACTTGCTCAGGAGGGCAGCGCTGTATGTAGCCCTGAAATGGAAAGCAATCAATCAGTTGTTTGGACAGGGAGTAGACAAAGTGAGGTGAAGTACAGGCTGATTGACTTACAAACATACGGATAGAAAAGTCCCCTGGACCAGACAAGAAGCACGCGAGGTTACCAGAGGAAATGAGGGAAGAGATTGCTGCGCCTTTGTCGAAGATCCTTGCATCCCCACTGTCCACTGAAGTATTACCTGACGTTTGGATGGTGGCAAAAATTATTCCCTTGTTCAGGAAAGGCAAGAGGGATAATCCTGCGAAGTACAGGCCCGTCAGTCTTACTTCTGTTTTGGGAAAAATATTGGAGAGGATTCTGAGAGACAGAGTTTATGACAACTTGGAAAATGATAGTTTGATTAGAGATAGTCTGCATGGCTTTTTGAGGGGCAATCATGCCACACACAACTTATTGAATTCTTTCAGAATGGAATAAAACACATTGATGAAGGTAAAGCAGTGGATGTGATGAACATGGATTTTAGCAAGATGGTTGACAAGTTAACATAAGATTTGCTCATTCAGAAAGTAAGGAGGCATGGGATACATGGAAATAGGAAAATATGTGTGTGTGGATACAAAATTGTCTGATCTGTAGAAGACTGATGGTTGTAGAACATGGAAAGTATTCAGCCTGGAGCTTGGTGACCAGTGGCGTTCTGCAGGAATAGGTTCTTGGACTGCTGTTCTTTGTATGTTTTACAAATGACTTTGATGATAAAGTGAAAATGTGCTTTAGTAAATTTTAAAATGTAATAAAATAACTGGAGTTATGAATCGTGTGGAGGGCTGTCGTAGGTTGTAATTGGACAGGATGCATAACTGGACTGGTAAATGGAAGATGGAATTCAACTTGGATAAGTGGAAAGCGATTCATTTTTGAAGGTCGAATTCGAATGCAAAATATAGGTTTATCGGCAAGATTATTGGCAGACTCGATGTTGTCACCCAAGCTAATAAGGTTACTAAGTTGTATTAGCCAGGGATTGAGTTTTAGAGCCGCAGGTTTATGCTGCAGCGCCAAAAAGTCTCTGGTGGGATTACACTTAGAATATTGTGTACAGTACTAGTCGCCTCATCACTGCAAAGATGTTGAGGCTTCGAAGAGGGTGCCGGGGAGATTTACCAGGATGCTGCCTGGACGGAGAGCATGTCCTAAAAAGCGTTGATAGAGCTAGGGCTTTTCTCCTTGAAGCAATGAAGAATGGGAGTTGACTTTATAGAGGTGAATAAAATGATGAGAGATATAGTCAGAAATGGGAGCTAGAGACTGTCTCGCAGGGTGGAAATGGCTATCTGAGCGGGCACAAGTTTAATATGATTGGAAGAAGTTTTGAGGAGATGTCAGAGGTAGATTCTTTACATAAAGAGTGGTGGGTGCTAGGAATGCACTACCAGCAGCGTTAGTAGAGTCAGCTGCATTATGGATATTTAAGTGACTATTGGATAGGCATATGAATGATAGTACAATGAAGGGTATGTCAGTTAGTCTGACCTTGGAGTCGGATAAACGTTCGGCAGGACGTCAAAGCTCGAAGGGTCTGCACGATGTTATACTGTTCTGTGTTTTATGTTTCACCCAGCCTGTGCATTCTTATCAATTGTTGAATGTGTGAGGGAGTGATCTGTGTGAGATTAGGAATCTGGGGAGGGGCGTTAACCCTAAACTTTCACCGGAATTTCGGAACAAAATATGTCGTGTCATACACCAGGCAGGCTCCGCCAAGTTCAGTTATTAATGTGATTCTTGACATGTCATTTGCTGCTGTTTTCTTCAGATACAATCTTTTGGGTGACCCATGTATTTATCAGATGATTACTATTTTTCGTGAATTGGGCCAAAATAAGATGTCAACTTTGATTATTCGACTGAACTATAACCTCTGAAAAGAATTAGGTTGATTCTACATTAATGGACCTAAAATGTAAACTCCTGTCAGTATTTTATAAGACAGAAATAAAAATGCACATTTTATTTTATTTCGAACAAACAACATGGATGTAAGTCTTTTGGCGATCATAATGTCAGGATTCAAAACAATGCATTGTCACTCCAACGTTTTGAAAGCGTTTGGCTTCTGAATGATTACATGTTCAGGGTGAGCAAACGATTGAACAATCAAATAGAAATAGCGTTCTTATACATTTATACATAATCAATCAGTTTAATTTCTCACTGAACTGTACAAGCTTCAGCTATTTGCCAGCGATTTTGAAATGGCTATAATTCAACATGCACTGTGAATATTAAACTAAATAAATGCTTTATGTTATCAAATTTTAGTTAACAATAATTTGACAACGTTTAAGTTTTCGAAAATAAGTTATTTAATTTGAAATGCAAACAGTGACCAAAAATGATAAACATATTATAGTGTGAGTGAAAAGTCAAAACTTTTCAAAGAGGCTTGTGCCAAAGCAATGACAGATTTGTTTTCGTAATTGGAATACAACATTTAAAATATTCATGTTCTGAGCAATAATTAGACTATATAATGAAGCTGGCCTTGCAATACTTGCATTTTAAATTCTTAAGCTGCACTAAATAATCAGATATTCGCGACCATTTATAATGGGAAATAATCGGATACTGACTTTTATTCACATTAGACACATGATGGAGTACCAAGATTTAAAGTGCAGGAGGAGGCCATTGTCACTGTGTGTGCATCAGCTCCAGGAATGTCTCCCAAGCCACTCCCATTTGCTAGCCTTATCTCTGCAGCCTGTTAAATTCATATTTCCCCAAATACATATCCAGATTTCTTTTTAATCTTCATCCACAACTGTCCCAGGCAGTCCATTCCAAATGCTAACAACTCTTTCAATGAAGAAGTTTTTCCGTATCTCAAATCTGGTTCTTTTGCTGACAATTTTGGAATTAGAACTCCTTGATGCTGTAATGCCAACTAACGGAATCAGAGTATTCCTGTTTTACTCTACAACTTTTTTCAGACTTTTGAATAACACAATAAGTTCACATACTTGTCTGATCTCCTCCAGGAAGAATGAACCTGGCAAGAACTGGAACAAACACTACATTGGAAAAAACAGGCAGAAACCTGTCCACCTGGTTACTTGAACAACAGCTATCCAGAAAAAAAAAACATGACCCACTATCACTAGTATCCTTACATACAGATGAGGAAGTACGCCATTTCGACTGAGTCCATCTAGGACAACACAAACAGAGACATGCAAGAGAATTCTTAGAAGCATAGCATTCCAACCTGAACTCTATCAACAAAGACATCGATATTGATTTCATCTAACACTCTCTGAGAAAAAGAACCGGACGTAAAATCACCAATACAGGAAATTACATCACTGACTCAAGGAAGCCTAAACACATAAATAGCAAGTGGGACATAACACCAGCACTTCACCAGAGGTTGACTGATAATGTTTCCTAGTATAGTAATGATCCATCTGAAAATGAACTCTCCAGCTCAGCGAGCAAACTGACATCCAGAAGAAGCGCAATTTCTCTCATCTTCCCTTTAACTAAATCCTTCATTCTAATTATCATTCCAATTATTTCAAGGTTAGTTGTATTCATCTGCAAAGTAATTTGGTATCTGTATTTCTGTCTTCTGTGTGTTCGTCGAGAGAGAGAGAGAGAGAGGGAGAGAGAGAGAAAAAAAATGTCATGTCAGGATTAATCCCCTTGCCATGTGGAAAAGAGGAAGGATGAGGAAGACAGTATAGCTTAACATGTTATTAACTAGCTAGTTCAGGGGTGAGGATTTCAGATTGTTCAATCATTGGGATCTCTTCCAAGACAGGCAGGGACCTGTACAAAAAAGACAGGTTGTATCTTAACTGGACGAGCGCCAACATCCTTGTGGGGAGGTTTGCTAGTGCAAGTCAGAGGGATTTGAATGAACCAGGTGAGTGAGAACCAAAGCAGCAGATCAGGAACTGAGCAGAATTCGAGGTGAATAGGACATCAGACACGGCCAGTCTAATGACCTTGTCGAGAGAAGGAATCACATCAGTCCAAAATGTGAGTTCAGAGTTGTAATAAATTATCGAGATTAGGCGCAGGTTTTTCAGGGATTAATAAATAAGGATGGAGAGTGTGGGGCATGTGAGGGAGTGAGGTGTGTGAGATCAGGGAGACAGTGCACAGGAAAATTATAAAGTGGAAAGAGGTAGGAGTAGGGAGTTCTGTGAGAAACAACTGGCAGAAAAAAAGAACAGGAACTTGCTGTTTGTCAAAGTGAATACCTGGGAAATAATATATTATGCTTCAGAGAAATAACGTACTTATTGATAGAAGTCTTCATTATAATGGAGGAAAAGCTGTGTTCAAATTATGGCTGTAACTATAATAATGGTGGTAAACAGCTAGAATCATATCAGTTCTGTTGTTGGACAATGCTTGCACAGAGCATGTGAATTACCCTGGATGTTCCCAGAGATGGCTGGGCTGCCTTTAATTGAGTAAGTGCTGAAGCTGAATGAGAGGCTACTGCTCTGTAATGTAGCCACTTACTGAGTAGAGTCAAATGAATAAAGCAGCAACTGCCATTGCTTATTGTTTCAGAATATACCAGAGTGTTCATGGCTGCTACTGCAAAGAAAAACAGGCCTATCGCGTCTCTGCCAGCAAATGCATATCCAAAGACCTTTTAAACGTTTGTGAGGTTACCTGCCTCAACCACCCTCCTAGGCAACGCATTCCAGATTCATACTACCCTCTCAGTTCGAAACGCATTCCACAAATCCTCTCTTAAACCCCTCTCTTTCTCTTTAAAAGTGTGTCCCTTAGTTTTTGGTCCTTTGACTAAGGAAAACAGCTGCTGTTTGTTCATCCTCTCCATATCCCTTATGATCTTAGGGCGGCACGGTGGCACAGTGGTTAGCACTGCTGCCTCACAGCACCTGAGACCTGGGTTCAATTCCCAACTCAGGCAACTGACTGTGTGGAGTTTGCACGTTCTCCCTGTGTCTGCGTGGGTTTCCTCCGGGTGCTCCGGTTTCCTCCCACAGTCCAAAGATGTGCGGGTCAGGTGAATTGGCCATGCTAAATTGCCCGTAGTGTCAGGTAAGGGGTAAATGTAGGGGTATGGGTGGGTTTCGCTTTGGCGGGTCGGTGTGGACTTGTTGGGCCGAAGGGCCTGTTTCCACACTGTAAGTCTAATCTAATCTAATCTTGTACAGCTGTACCAGGTTCCCTTTTCAACCTTCCCTGCTGCAAAGAAAAAACGAGCAAAAGTAGCCATCCTCTTTCATAGTCACTTTTGAGAACTCAATTGTTTTGTTACTTCTGACTTGCATCTTCCAGATTTATCGGTGCTACATTTTATCAGGCACTTGATCTGCTATTTGAATAATTTGTTCATATCCTCCTGTAGCCTAACACTTGCCTCCTGTTCAAAGTTTGTGAAAAGATATGTAGCTCGGGTGCTCGTTGTTGTGGTTCTGTTCGCCGAGCTGGAAATTTGTTTTGCAGACATTTCGTCCCCTGTCTAAGTGACATCCTCAGTGCTTGGGAGCCTCGCCTCATGGAAAGACCACCGAACGGGGACAAGCCACAACCCAAAGGACCAGCCACGCTACCACACATCATGAGCATTTCCAAACTGACAGCCGGACTACTGCAAACACAAGGACTCATAACAGCACACAAACCAACAGCCATTCTCAGACAACAACACACCAGAACGAAGGACCCGATACCAGCATGAGCAAAACCAAGGTAGTTTACAAAATCCCATGCAGGACTGCACAAAACACTACATAGGACAACCAGGAAAACAGCGAACAATCCGCATCCATGAACACCAACTAGCCACGAAACGACACGACCAGCTATCCTTAGTAACCACACACGCAGATGACAAGCAACATGAATTTGACTGAGGCAACGCTATTATTACGGGGCAAGCCAAACAGAGAAGCCATGGAATTCCTAGAGGCATGACACTCATCCACAGATTCAATCAATAAGCACACCGGCCTGGACACAATATACCAGCCACTGCAGCGGACAGCTGGAATTGACAACCGGAAGCGGCAGATTCAAACCACTACAAATGCCGGAGGAAAGATCACAGAAGCGCTTCACAGGAGGCTCCCAAGCACAGAGGATGTCACGGAGACAGGGGACGAAACGTCTGCAAATCAAATTCCCAGCTCCGCAACAGAACCACGACAAGTTTCCTCCTGACTGTGATCCACCCCAGCTCAACTTTGTGTCATCCACAACATTGATCATCATTCCACTGATCCCCACCTCCACATTGTCATAATCGTCATTTCTGAATATCACAAACAACCCGTGATTTCCTTCCTGTTCTCCAAATGTTATTCAGAGAATGATTTGACAATTCCAGTTTCTTTCTTTCCCTATTTTGGTGAATTTATGAATGGAGTAATCATCACGTTTTATGAGGGAGCCACAAATAACATTTTCGACACTGGGTTGAATTCACTTTTTTCACTCCGCCCCACTGCATGTTTTATTCATAAAGCTTGTAAATATTTTAGGATAAGCTAGGGTTTGTCACCTTGCACTGGAACATTAGCACTTTGCATGGCACTATTCTTTGTAACATTCGCTGCAATAGCCAGAGGTGAAGAAATTTTTCATCTGCAGGATGGACGTGGACTCATTCATTGTTTGTTTAAATCAGTGAATGTCGTCGGGATAAATATTCAATTAAATTCTACGTTATAGGCAAACGGCATTAGATCAAACCATATTCTCATATCCACCTTGAATTGGAAGCAGATACATTCTGGAAAATAATCAAACATATTGAATCACCACAGTAGTGGAGAAAAAAAAACATGTCGTCTGCACTTGATGTAGATATAGAAATATACAGCACATGTACAGTCTGAACAAGGATCAAGCGATAGAAGAGAGAGTACAAGAATTCCTTTCTTAGTTTTGAATGGAATCCAGATCCCGATTTCGTTGAACAGTGATGGTTTCTCATCCAATCTCACCATCCAGTCTCTTCTGCATAAAAAAAACAACATTTTCAGTATTACCATCAGTTCTGAGGAAGGGGCACTGGCCCTGCAACGTTAACTCTGATTTCTCTACACAGATGCTGCCTGTCCTACTGAATATTTGCAGCAATTCCTGTTTCGTTTCAACATTTTCATTGCAAGTTCTCACAATACAATGCGTTAGCAAGATTTAGAGCCCTGTCAAACAGAGGAACTTGGTAATTTCTCATTTAATGTTCAAAGCAAATTACTCGAGATTCCATTGAGATAGCAGCTTTGCTGTTATCATTCAGATCAGACACTTTGGCGCAGATCAGAAAGAAGAAGGAAATCAAAAAGGCTGAAGCGAAACTCAGTAGATCTGGCAACATTTGAGCAGAGATGCAAAAAAATTGACCTTTGATTCTAATATGACCTTTCAGAACAGTGTCACATCATATGACATATGTTAATTCTGTTGCTCTCTGCAAATACTCCCTCATCTTTTTCGTTTCTCCAGCATTTTCTGTTTGTATTTCATGTTTCCATTATCTCTATATTTCATTTTTCTTGACAGGTCTATACGTTGAATTTGGCAATATTTGGACAATGTGGTCATTTCTTGTTTCTATTACAGTTGCTGTGTCCATGACACCTGAATTACAGCCGAAATATGCTTCTTCTTTAAGATAGAAAGTAAAAACAATTCTGAACATCCTGTAAATCTCAGGAAATCTATTTTTAAAAAAATACATTGTCGAGGCAGCTGGACTTCATGAAATAATGGGTATAGATTTTTGATGGTGGAACACTCTGTGACCCTCATTGAACAAGCTTGTCTGCCCACTCTCCAAAAGCTTTCACTGCATAACATAGAATTGTTACAACAAAGGTGGTGAAAGCTCAGCTCATTGTCTCTTCCTGTTTGGAATGAGCGATATTTCCACTATTATTCTCCAGTATTGTACCCATAGCCCTGCATATTTTATTATTAATATCTATTTTTACTTGTAAGCATCCTGCAAGATATGAACAATATGATCAACCTCAAACAAAAACATACGTTTGAGGGAAAGCTTAGCAGGTCTGGCAATATTTGTGAAGAGAAATCAATGTTAATGCTTCAGGTGCGGTGACCCTACTCAATCTGTTTTCCCAATGATTAAATGGTGTGTATATAAAATATAAAATATCCTTGTTGTGAACTACATTTAATTATATCTGACGTTAAGACTGATGAGGACTGGGGAATATCATTGTACTCCCCATGCAGTCTCCACAGCCACTGCCCACATTACGCCCTCTCTCCCAGCCAAACGTGACTCATTAATTCAAAAGTCATAAAGAAGAAGTTCACTTTTGGTTTTGGACTGAGGGGGGAAAGCGTAAAAATTACTGCTTTATTGCAAATAAAACTGCATTAAGATGTTTGTCAATCTGTATAAATTAATTACTGAAGTATATTATGAATGTAAAGTCAAACGTTTCTTTATTAGAGCAGGGAGAGGAACATTCAGAGAAGTCCACACTTCCTGTCTTTGTGCAGACCAACTGTACCCAGCAACAGTGTGTTGACTGGCGTTTCTTACCGTGGAGGAGAGATAAGCACAGTAACAACATCCTGATTGTGTTTCCTTATTTTAGAGTGGCGGAGATTCGGGGTAAGATGGTTAAAGAATTGCAAACATACAACAATGCAGAGTCGTCGAGCCTGCGATAAGAAAACATCCAACATTCTCCCTCACAACTGACTTCACGAGAGCAATTGGTGTTGGGAGATGTGACCTATAGCCAGCGATGTCAGCATCCAGTCCAGTCCAGTTATATTGTGAACTGAATGTACTGTATTGAAAGCTGGGACTGTTTGTTCAGTGACTGTGATTAATGTCAGTCTCCATGCAATGTAACTGTGTCACTGTCTCCTATTGATGACGGGCTTCACTCAGTGCGCTATCCCAGTGTAGGAGCAGATGCATCAGCTCCAACAGTAACAAAGATCAGCAGCTGCACTGACATGGAGAGGACAGATCTGAATCTGAGAATAATGGATTTGATAATTACACCAATGGAGAGGAGGCTTTCCTTGGGTCTTTTCAACAATTCCCACAATTGGGAATTTCTACCATATCGGATATTAGCGGCGCTGATTATCATTTTGAGTGAGGTGGAGGGTGTTACAAACCTATTCTCGCCAATGTTGGTGTTCACTACCTCTGTCCATTCATTAATCCCATAAACAATTTTGAACTTCATTGCAGTTTCTGTTCTCTACATTTGTCAAAGAAAGAAACTTTGATCTTCAATTTCGATTGCAGTCTCCATTCTTCTGATTTGCAGACCATTCCCTTTCAAACATCTGCGAACAAAAGCTGTGCACAACCTCGAGATCACTTTTTGCCCGAAACTGATTTATGTCTCGTGTTCTCTCTGTCCACTGCCAGCTCATAATATCCCCAATCTCCATCTCTGTGTCAGTGCTGTGGCTGAAAAAACAATTGTCTGCACGTTGGTACATTTCAAACTTTATATTTCAAGCTCTCTTCTGGCCACTTTTCTAGTTACAAATATTTCAATCGCAAAATTGTTGTTGTCTCGGACGTTACTTCATGATTAGGACAATGTATCAGAGTAGGAATGTCGCTGGATGTAATTCAGGAGCAAAGCTTATTAAACGAAAGGCACTGTTTCAAGCGACTTGTTTCAAGTCCTACCACAGCTGATGACAGAACTTAAATAAAAATGATAAGAATTCGAATAAAAGTGAATTTCACCTAAAAAAAACATAAAATCCACATTTTGTCTGAAGATCTTCCTATTTCACTGATGGCCTTCGGTAAAGAAATCTAATGTTACTACCCAGTCTTGGTTAAGTATGACTTCAGATCCATATCAATGTGTTTGTTTTTATACTGGCTTGTGGAATGGCTCACAGTCAGGGCAATTAGTGATGATTAACAAATGCTGCCCTTGCCGGAGATGCCAACTTCCCATGGAATAACAAATTTGAAGGTTAAACTAAATACAAAAAGATGCTGGAGATCTGAAATTGTATAACAAATGCAAAACAAAAGAACAGAAAGTGCTGGGGAGCTTTTCTGAACTGAACGCAGATGGAAAATAGTGTGAATATTGCTGTTAACTGGGAAGACTGCTTTGAATGGGAGGAGGAGTGAGTTAAATCGATAGAGAAAGTGATAGAGATAGAAGAACAAGAGCAAACAAAGGGAATGATGATCAGCTGGGATGGAAATAAAATGTGGTATTCAACTCATTTATTTTTACCTTTTCCCATCTTCCTGAATATCATGCCCATCTTGGTACATGCATCCCCCGCTTTTCAAACATTCGCTTTTTGCCACTTCCATTTCCGAAAAACTTCCCTTACTCCCTATTTTCGCTAACCAAAAGAAATCCGAAGAGGGTTTTCAATTTTACCATGAAAGGTGATTTTTTTCCCACATAAATTAATGCTACCTCTCTTTATGCCATATCAGCTTATGAAAGGTTTTGTAGGAACACTCTACTTTCAGATACCGGGGAAAACCTGTATATATGCAAGATCATGTTTAAAGCGATCTGATCCCACCTGTCTGTCTTTCCTGAGTGCCGTCATATTCTTATATTTATTAATGGGATATAGGTATCGCTGGCTGGGCCAGCATTTGTTCACTTTTCTGATTGCACTTGAGAAGACCTTGAGCCTCACATGGCACTTAGACAGAGTGAGACATACAAGGTGACAGATGCACAGGAGGTGTGCAAAGCAAGGTCGATTTTAGCATTATTAATATTATGTGAAAAGTTAGAGATTCCAATTCGTCAGTCTAATTACGATAGGGAAGAAGGTGTTGCTGAGCATGCTGGTCCATGTTTTCAAGCCTCTGTATCTCCTCCCTTTTGGAAGAGGTTGTAGGACACCATTACCGTTTTTGGAGAGATATTTGATGTTGCCAGCCTTTCGCTTACAATGAGAAGTATAAATGGATGGAAGGTTGTCTTCCATGATCGTCTAGGTTGTACACAAAATCGTCTGTAGTTTCTTATGGTCCTGGCAGAGCAGTTACCGTCACACTATTATGCACATGAATAGAATGCTTTCAGTTTCCAGTATGCAGAGCACTGGGAGAAGGCAGTTCCAAAATATTTGGATGGAACAATTGGCTTTTAAATGAATATCCAAGTTCTGGTTGCTGTTTTGACAACAATTGAAATTTAACAAATAAGTTTAAATTATGTCCAAGATACCAATACACAATTGACCTTATTGTATTGCCAACATCCAACCAAAGAGCCATCACATGCTTCAAAAGAATACAGAGGCCATCGCCATCTCAACGAGGGGGAAAGAGACAGACACTTATAAGGATAGAGAGAACACTGCGAGGGAAACAGAATGACAGTCAGTAAAACAGAGAAAGGAAACAAAACAAGAAACAAACAGTCACATGGACAGGGAGAAGGGAAGATAGTAAGTTCAGGGAAAGAAATAGAAGACAGAGAAAAGGAAAAATATAGGGAAACAGACAAATAGTGAGATACAAAGCACGCAAGGAGCTGGAGATGGGGACGCAATGAGTAAGGGATGGGGAATGGGAGGAGATGGGGGTGAGGAATGGAGTGAGCTCGGAATGAGTACTGGAGGGAGCTGGGTGGAGGGAGATGATAATTTACTTTGACATGTACCAAGATGTACAGGATAATCATATTAAGCAAGGATATGCAGAACAATGGCTGTAAAACATGTCTGAGAGGCACGCAGGTTACGCTGCACAAGGCATGTGTGAGGCGAGATCAACATGAACAAGATCAGCATTATCTGAGATTAGAGAGTGCATTCATCAGTCTAATAACAATCAGGAAGAAGCTGTTGCTGAACTAGTTGCTCTGTGTTTTCAAGCTTCTGTGTCATTTAGCCTGATCGAAGAGGTTGGAGGAGACCATTACTGGGGTGTGATGGGTCTTTGAGAATGTCAGAACAAAGAGCATTCCAGCACAGAAACAGGCCATTCGGTGGTCCAATCCTGCGCCGATCCAGATCGTCTATCTGAATCTTTCGCCTATTTTCTAAGGGTCTGTATCCCTTTGCTTCCTGCCCATTCATGTATCTTTCCAGAAACATCTTAATTGAAACCGCTGGTCACAGTTCTCCATTTTGAGAAACTCCCTTCCCCTACTATTCTCTGCCTCCTGTTGCCCAGCCAGTTCTTTATCCACGTAGCTAGCATACCATGTGACTTCACTTTCTCCATAACCAGACCATGGGGAAACATATCAAACGCCTTCCTGAAGTCCATGTACATGACATCTACAGCCCCTCCCTCATCAACCAACTTTGTCACTTCCTCAAAGAATTCCATTGAGTTGGTAAGACATGACCTTCCCTGCACAAAACCATGTTGCATATCATTGATAAGACTATTTTAATCCAAATGGGAATAGATCAAATCCCTCAGTGTCTTCTCTCGCAGGCTCCCTACCCCGACATCAGTCTCACCAGTCGAAAATTGACTGGATTGTCCCTACTACGGTTCTTAAACAAGGGGATAAATAATTGCCCAGTCTTCCAGAACCTCAGCCATGTTCAAGGATGCCACAAAGATATCTGTCAATGCTCCAGCTCTTTCCTCTCTCCCCTCCCTCAGTAATCTGGGTAGATGTTAGCAGCTTTTCTGAGGCAACGAGCCATGTAAATGGAATCAATGGCTGGAATGTTAGAGTCCGTTGTTGGTCAGAGCTGTGCACCCAACCCTTCGGTAGATGGTCCTGAGTAGAGCAGTTGCCATACCAGGCTGTTATGCACCGGGACAGTACGCCCTCAATAGTGCACCTGTGGAAGTAGCACATGCTGAATGTCTTGAACCGCCTGAGAAAGGAGAGGCATTGTTGAAACTTCCCGACCGTCGGACCTATGTGAGAAGTTCAGGACAGGTCGTCAGTTATCATCACTCCGAGGGACTTGATGTTCTGCACTCCCTCAAGCGGTTGATGTAGATGGGGTGTGTTCCCCTCCTTTCTTCCTAAAGTCAATGATCAGTCCTTTATGTTTGCCGAATTTGAGAGAGAGGAATTATCAACATACCATGCCACCAAGCTCTCTGTCTCCTTTGTACATTCTGACGCGTTTGAGATGTTTGATATCCGTACTGCTTTAAGGATGTCATCAGCGAACTTGTAGCTGGCATTGTTTGGAAGTTGGAAACTCTGCCGTGGCTGCACAGGGAGTACGAAGAGGACTGAAGACACAGCCGTGGGTGTACAGAGAGTACACTCAGGGGCTAAGGGCACAGCCGTGGTTGTACAAGGAGGACAGTGGGAGGCTGAAGACACAGCCGTGGGTGTACCTGCAGAACAGTAGGGGGCTGAGGGCACAGACCTGGGTATTCATGGACGACAGTGGGGGGCTGTGGACACATCTGTGGGTGTACAGGGAGTACAGTAAGGAGCTGAGGGCACATCCGTTGGTGTACACGGAGGATAGTAGGGTATTGAGGGTACAGCCTTGCGTGTATCGGGAGTATTGTCGGGTGTTGAGAACACATCCTTCAGCAGCTTGAGTATTGAGTGTTATTGTGGAGGAGTTGATTTTACCGATCTTCATGATTGCGGTCCATGTGTCAGAAACCTGAGAATCCAGTTGCAGAGAGTTGAACCGAGACCCAGGTCGCGGAGTTTTGTGATTCGTCTGTTAATGATAATGATTTTGATGCTGGAGCTTTACTCAATGAGCAGGAGTCTGCCTCGGTGCCCTTGTTGTACAGATGTAGCAGGGATGCGAGCAGGGCTCGGATATAGCATCGTTGCAAAGCCGTTACATCAGTCAACAAATTATAAGGCAGTAGGTCAGTCTGGGTGACTGGAGGTGGTGTAGGCCATAATTAGCCTCTCAAAGCACTTCATGATTATTGAGGTCGGAGTCACTGGTTGGTAATCTATAAGGTCCCGTTCCATGTGGTTTCTGACTTACGAGGATGATGATGGCCTTCTTGAATCAGGTTGGAAATTCGGCTTCAAGGGGGAGAGGCTGATGTTGTATGTGAATACCTCTGCTCATTGGCACAAACAGGATCTGAGTGCTCAGCCGGGAACACTGTCCAGACCCATCACTTTATTTGATTTGACTCAGTGAAAGACTGACGATGCCTGCAGTTGTGACAACAGATACAGGTACTTCTGGGGCTTTCACGGCTGGTGTCAGCACTCAGTGACAGTCACACAGTCATTTACGATCGACAGCACCTCCACCCACCTCCCTCTGTCGTCTTAAACACACAATGACATTGGTTGGTGTGAGCACCACACAGTCAGCATTGAGACAGATTGCCATTAATAGACTGAGATCATGCTCCATCAAGTTGTGTATCACCATCATGGGGTAACTTCATAATAAAATAGTGTGCAGGGTGCCAGGGCCAGTGGTGCAAGGAGTGAAAACTTTGCAGATGTAAATCCAGTCAAGCCACTGCTTTAACCTGAGTGGTGTCACTCATCTTGAGCGTTGTGCCTTTTCAATGGTGGACAGTCCTTAGCTACTCAGGAAGTGTCATTTACGCAAACCATCTGACCTGACGGCAGTTTTACTAGGTTTGCAGATGATACAATGATGATTGGATGGGCAGGTGATATTGAGGAAGTGGGGAGGCTGCAGAAAGACTTAGACAGTTTAGGACACTGGGAAAACACATGGCTTATGGAACACAATATGGGAACATGTGAGATTATGCAGTTCAGTAGGCGGAATACAGGCAAACACTATGTTCTAAAAGGCTTCATGAAATCTGAAGTACAAAAGCAGTTTGGAGTCCTCGTCCTCTCTTACAGTTAATGCGCAGGTGCAGTTGGCAGTTAGGAAAGCAAATGCAATGCTGACATTCATTTCAAAAGCGTGAGAATACAAGGGCGGAGACATTCTGCTGAGAATGTAATGGGCTATGGTCAGACGGCACTTGGATTATTGTGAGCTGTTCTGGGGAAGGATCTACGGGTGTCCTGGGAATGATGGCTTGTCATATGAGCGGCAGTTGAGGACTCTATGCCTGTACTCAATGGAATTTAGAAGAATGGCGTGGGGGGCGGGGGTGCATCTGATTGAAATTGACCGACTACTGCAAAGATTGATACAGTTAGAGTATAGAAGATATTTCCACAAGTTTTAGAGACTATGACAAAATGACGCAGTTTCAGAGTGAAGAGATAGCCTGAATGGCCTAAATCTATTGTTATAGAGCATGCTTGTATTGTCATACAGTACATTATTCAGTGCAGAATTAAAAATCTCTGACCTGCTCTTGCAACCATTGTGTCTGTACGTTGATTTGATTTCACCTTCAGGTCAATGGTAACCCATGTAATATGGACGGTGGGAGGATTCAGTGTTAAGCAGTAGCGCAGTAATATGTTGAATATAAGCTGCTTTCTGTGAGTCTCATCTGGCGGGAGTGCATTGTCTCGACTATGATTGTCATTTTCGGTCTGATATTTTTGAAAGATCGATCCAGTTACACTAATATTGTTGTATTTAATAAAACAGGTGTAATTTATCACAGCATTCAGCAACAATATGTCATGGAAGACTGAACACCTTTCTAATAACAGGAAGGTCGAAAATGTTCAGTAGCAGAAACATTGCTTTCCTGTTTATGTTCAAATCAAGGTGTCACATCGAGGTGTTCATCATGAAATTTTTTAAACATTTTTTGGTTATGGGAATCGCTGGATGGGCCCACTATTTCATTTCCGTCACTAGTTACCCTCTTGTGAAGGTGGTGCTGAGTTGCCTTCTTATATCGCTGCAGTCCATCTGCTGTGAGTTGATCCACAATGCTAAGAGGGAGGGAATTCCAGGGTTTTGACCCTGCAACAGTGAAAGAATGGTGATATATTTCCAACTCAGGACACTGACTAGTTTGGAGGGGAGTTTGAGCGTGGTGGTGTTCGCCAAAGCCTGGTGCTGTTGTCATTCAAGAATGAAGTAATCGTAGGATTGGAAGGTGCTGTCCTGTAGATAGTACATACTGCTGCTACTGAGCATTGGTGGTGATTGGAGTGAATGCCTGTGGATGTGGTGCCAATCAATTGGACTGTTTTGTCCTGGATGGTGTCAAGCATCTTCAGTGTCGTTGTGGCTGCACTCATTCAGGCTATTGGAGATTATTCCATCTCACTCTTGACTTGTGTCTTGTAGATGGTGAGCATGTTTTGGGAAAACAAGAGGTGAGTTAAACGCTCAGTATTCCTAGCATTTGATCTGCTCTTATATTTATGTGGCGAGTCCAGCTGAGTTTCTGGTCGTTGGAAAACCGAACTGTATTGACAGGGAGGTGGGGAGGGGAATTTAGTGACAAATATGCTGCTGAATACCAAGTAGTTATATTGTTTCTTACTTGTGATCGTCATTGTCTGGCATTTGTGGTGTGTGAGTGTTACTTGTCACTTATTAGCCCAAACTTGGATATTGTCCAGATCCTGTTGCCTTTAGGCATGGACTGCTTCCATAACTGAGCATATGCGAATGGTGCTGAACATTGTGCAGTCATCATCGAATATTCCCACTTCTGACTTTATGATGGACAGAAGGCCATTGATGAAGCAACAGAAGATATTTAGACCTAGGTTTCATCCGGAGGGCAAATGAAGATATTTCCTAGTATGGTGGTGAAGCATCTGAAAATGACCATTCCAGCTCATGGAGCAAACCTACGTCCACATTATCCTGAGGGACTACTGCAGAGATATTCTGGAAGTGTGGTGACTGCCCTCCAACAACAATAACCGTTTTCCTATCTGTCAGGTATAACTCCAATGATGACGTACTTGCTTGCAATATCCTTTTTGCTTGGTTCTTTGATGCTACATTTGAAAGAATGCAGCCTTGATTTTCAAGTGCTGGAATTCAGTTCCTTTTTCTATGTTTGAACAAAGACTGGTGGTGAGGTCAGGAGCTGAGTGTCCCTGGTGGAACTCAAACTGGACGTCACTGAGCAGGTTCGTGCTGAGCAGGTGCTGCTTGATAGCACTGGTGATGAGCCCTTCCATCACTTTATTGATGATGTAGAGTAGACTGATGCGGCGGTATTTGGTTTGAATTTGCCCTGAGTTTTATGTACAGAATATGCTTGAGCAGTTTTTCCCCATTGTTTCACTCTCTATTGCACTGGGGTTAATCCACTGGTTTGATGGTAATGATTGAGTGGTTTATATGCTGCGAAATGAGATTACAGGTTGTGCTGGTGTATTGTTCCTCTGCTACTGATGGACAACAGCATCTTATGGATAATCGGTCTTGAGTTGCTAGATCTGTTTGAAGTCTGTGCCATTTAGCATGGTGATAGCGCCACACAACACGATCGTGTTTATTCTCAATATGACCGTGAGACTTTGTCTCCTCAACGACAGTGCGGTGGTCAGTTTTATCGATGCTGTCATGGACAGATGCATCTGCAGTTGGTAGATTGGTAAGGATGAGGTGAGGTATGTTGTTTTCCCTCTCGTTCATTCCCTCACTACCTTCTGCTGACCCAATCAAGTAGATATGTCCTTTAGGACCCGACCAGCGTGATCGGTAGTACTGTTGCCAAACCACTCTTGGTGGTTGACTTTGAAATTCCTCAGCCAGAATACACTTTGTGCTCTTTTCACAGTAAGTGCTTCCTCCAAGTGTAGTTCAACATGGAGGAGTACTGATTCAGCTGAGGACTGACGTTACATGTTAATCAGAAAGGCTGCATTGTCCACTTTTAATCTAAAGCCATGGGACTTCATTGGGTTTGGAGTTAATTTTGGTGACTCGCAAAGCAAATACCTCCAGAATGTATCGTACTGAGCTGCCCCCTTTGCTGGATCGGTCCTGACCTTGGGCCAGGACATATCCAGTGATGATGATGGTAGTGTCTGGGGTATTTCTCTCAGTTATAATTTCATGAGCATGACTATGTCAGGCTGTTGCTTGACTAGTCTATCAGGCAGTTGTCCCAACATTGGCAATAGCCCTCAGATATGAGTTCGGAGGACTTTGCAGGTTCGATAGTGATGTTTCCAACTAACTTTTTCGGTGGTCAGATCGATAACTGTTGGTCCACCTGGTTTTATTTCTTTGAGATTTTGTAGCGATTGGTATAACTGAATGACACGCTAGTCCATTTCAAAGGGCGCCTGAGAGTCATCACATTGCTATGAGTCTGGAGTGAGTATGCAAGATTACTTCATTGGAGGATATTATTGAGCCAAATGTTTTTTTCTTTTCTGACAGTCGGCAAAGATTTCATTCTCATCAGGAGATTCTTAATTCCAGCTTTTTAAAAAAACATTGAATTGAATTTCCACCTTCTGCAGTGGCGGGATTCGAACCTGGGTCCACAGAACAAGAGCTGAGTTTCTGGATTGATAATCTAGCGATAATACCACGAGGCCGATTTAGTGCCACATGTCGTCCGAATATGCTATTTCTTGTGTTGCCCTGTCTTTTGTTCATTGCTTAGATTTGTCTGGAATCTCATTCTTCATTAAATCCTAATTGAAATACACACTCATGAACATTTTCTGGACTGCTCGAATTTCATTCAGTCTATTTTGTTTGCACAGATATTTCAAGGTAGCTGTACATCAGAGAAGAACAGGAAGAGATAATGGGTGATTGTGCATTGTACCTGTCACCGCACCAGATTATCTGTCCAGGCATCTGAAGTATTTATTGTGGATCAGAGAACACTGATGGAGGTCAGTCAACCCGTTGTGGGGTCACAAGCTCTTCAACTGCACAACTGGAGATGGAGCGTGTGGAGATAGGTGGCGTGAGAGAGAAATAAACAGGGGAAAATAAAGTGAATGGAGATAACCTGAGAGAGGATAGAAAGGAGAGCGACTGACTGAGTGGGAGATGAAGTGGTGTTAGATGAGGGTGAAGTCAGATAGTTCAGAAGGTAGCATGAGGATAGATAAATACGGACAGACCGAAGTTGGAAGTTTTATTTAGAAATTCCTCTGAACTGCAAGCCATTTATCTGGGTGCCATACCCTGTGACCACTCTTCCGATACTGGCTATCATCCCAGATCATTTCTTTCCAATAAAATCACAGAGCTATGTTACTGACAACTAAACACAACCCAAAAGACAGTAGATTAGTTATATGGCTAGATTGAATCAAGCCACGTGCCAGTGAGGTTAGGAATAGGAAGGTAGTACGGTTAAAAACATGGCCAAAGAGCAGGTAGGGTAGGCAGCACTTCCAATATGTGGGTCATTGGGATTCCCGAGTCGGTAGGATATACACAAGAAGGACTGGATGCATCTGAGCTGGCAGAAATCTCCGATATGTGGGTTATTGGGATTCCTGGGTCAGTATGAAATTCACAAGAAGGACAGGATGGACGTGAACTGAGAGCAATCTCCTGTCAGGCAGGTTTGCTATCGTCACTCAGGAAGATTTAAACTAATGTGGTGGGGTGGGGGGGTGGAGGGAGGGTGAAGCCAGAGCAGTACGTCCACAAGCACAGTGACTGAAGAACAGTTGGAGACGAATCCCAGTACAGGTAACACCAACAACAAACTGGCAGAGGGGAGTGAGCATACTGGGGCTGGGCAGTCTGAAGTGCACTGATTTTAATGCAAGCAGTATGACGGGCACAACAGATGAGCTTGGAGTTTGAATGAGTAGATATGACTATGATATAAATATTACAGAGATTTGGTTGAGAGAGGGATCGGAAAATTGTCCATCCACTTGGTGCAGAAATAGTTAAAGAATGTACAGTGAGAGGCTGGAGACGGTTGTTTGCAGCAAAATAATTATCCAGCAGTTTATTGGAATTGGAGAGTGTGTGATGCAATGTACAGATTGAAGGGACAAGGGAGGAAATAGAATTTGTCTGTTCACAATATTTTCTACTTTACTGGCAGTCCTTAGTACTCTGCTGTTACCAGAGAATAGACGAGAATTTATATCAGGGAAACTCAAATAAAAAATCAGGTCAGGATCCGATGTATTTTTGGCAGAAATGTATTTATTTCAGTGCAAGAATTGTTTTGGGTAAGGCCGATGAACTGGGAGCCAAAATCCATACATGGGACAATGATTTAGTGTATTTACAGAGACTTGGTTGAGAGAGGGAAAGGACTGGTCGTTCAATCTAACCAGGGTTTCATTGGTTTAGGCGAGATAGAGAAGAAGATGAAAGCAGTGAACAGGGAGAATGCTACATCGACACTTGAAGAGGACATACAGGAGGGATCATCCATTGCAGCAATATGGGTAAAGCTCAAAAATAAGATAGATGCAAGCACTGCCTTACAATAATCCCTCCAACGGCCACGGAGGGATTGAGGAACAGATATGTATGTCGATTAAGGAAAGGTGTATTAAAAACAGAGTGGTCATAGTGAGTGACTTAATATCCACAATAATGACTGGAAGTCCCTTGGACCAAGAGGCCTAGACGGGGCAGAATGTGTTAACTGCACCAGTGTGTGGATAGTCCGACGAGAGGAAGAGCCATACTGGACCTCGGATTGACTAATGAGCCTGGCCAGGTGACTGACCTTTCTGTGGGACATAATTTTAGAAACAGTGATGACAGCTCTTTCAGATTTAAGATTGCGATGAACACGGATAATTCAGCACCTTGCGTGAAGCTACTGAATTGGCAGAAGGCAAATTACGTCAGTATCAGACAGAGCTTGGGCGTGTCAAATGGGAACAGCTGCTATCAGGCAAATCCAATTTTGTATGTGGGGACTGCTTGTTAAATACTTACAGCAAAATCATCTTGTGAACGCCCTCCCAACTGCTCGAATATCAATCTATTTTGTTTGAACAGATATTTCAAGGCCGCTGCATAACAGACAACAGAAAGAGACGAAGGATGATTCTGCACTCTGTCCTTCGCAGGACCAGATGTCTCTTCAGGCACTCAATTAATTGTGGGTCAGAGAGGTTCAGATGTAATAGAGCACTAAAGGTGTCTATTTAACCTATTGTACACCGACGAGCTCTCCAACAGCACAATTTGACAACAGAAGAACAAAGTGTGTGTGTCTGTGTTTGTGTGTGTGTGAGATAGAAAACTTAACAGAGAAAAAGGAAGTGAAGAGAGTGAAAAGGAATCAATAGAAAATGGAGCGACAGTGTGAGTGAGAACAAGGGTTGTCAGACGAGTATGAAGTTACATTAGAAGACAGCATGAGGAGAAATACACAGAAATTTTATTCAGAAACTTCCACAGACTGCAAGCCCTTTGTCTGGTGCCATACCTTGTGAGTACTATGCTGTCATCCCAGATCATATATCGCCATTAATATCACAGAACCGGGGTGCTGACGGCTGAACAGGATCTAAAAGAACAATAGATGATTCCAGTGAGAAGGTGAATTAATTTAAATATTCTGGGCCAACAGGAACTTGTAGTCTCTCGAGACACTGTGTAAAAAACAAGGCGAGAGAATCTCAGTGAGGGGGATCACTGACAGTGGGGAAATCAGCATCTCAGCTGTGGGTCAAATAATGACTGATAAAGCTTGAACATCACGTCCGTGGTTTTGTAATTTACATTTCAATTCATCTGGTTCCACATCGTAAGTGTATTTTAACAGACTTGTTTCTTTGTAGTTTTCATGTTTTGGTATGTACAGAAAAGCTTGTTTCTTGTCACCGTATTTCGTGTTGGGACCAGAGTCCGAGTGAATCCTAAACAAGTCTGTTGACAGAGAATTAAACTGATTAGGATTGTGTGTTGGCAGGGTAGGGGTTCCGTTATAGGGTTTAATTAGAAAAGAGGAGGTAAGAGTACAGAGCTCAGGAGAGGTTATTAAAATCTCCAGCACAGATGCACATAGGACAGAGCGAATGGAAAGTGTAAGCAATCAGACTTCAAGCACACTGAACAAACAAATGACAACGAGAAGAGGGACCGTTAATACAAGATTGAAGGGGTTATATTTGAATGCATGCAGTATAAATAATAGAGTAAATGAGCTTATGGCACAGATTGAAATTGGCAGATATGATGTGAAGGGCATCACAGAGAAGCAGCTGCAAGGGGATCAGGATATTCTAGGACATATATCCTATCGAAAAGATAAGTGGCGGAGGGAGTGGGTTTACATTATTAATAACAAATGAAATTAAATCAATAGTAAGAAAGAAAGTAATGTTAGATGGTGTAGAATCTGCGTGGGTAGAATTGAGGAACCACAAAGGTAAGACAACCACAGTTGGAGACTTGCACAGGCCTCCAAAGTGTAGTTAGGAGCTGGGGCACAAGATACACCAGGAGATAGAAAAGATCTGTAGGAAAGACAAAGTTACAGTGATCATGGGGGATTTAGATATGCAAGTGGAATGGGAAACCAGGTTGGGAGTGGATCGCAAGAAAAAGAATTTGAGGAATGTCTACGGGATGGCTTTTTGGAGCATCATGTGGTGGAGCCCACTCGGGAACAGATGACACTGGATTTAATCAGCCAGGCTAAACATGGGAGCATAAAGTAAAGGAAGACTCCGGAAGCAGTGATCAGAACATGGTTGAATTTATTCTGAAATTTGAGAGAGAGAAGATAGAAACAGAGTTAACAGTATTTCAGCTGAATAACGGCAACTCGAGAGACATAAGGGAGAAGCAGGTTAGAATTGACCGGGACAAGGGTCTAGCAGGAAAAACAGGGGACCAGCAATGGCAGGAAATTCTAAGATTAATTCAGAAGACGGTGCAGAGATTTATGCTGAGAAATAGAGGCACGCTACAGGGAGGATGAGGCAACCAGAACTGACAAGGGAAGTCAGGGATTTTCTATAAGTGCAAAGCAGAGTGAAGGACATGGGGAAACTGGAGAAGTGGGGCCAACAGAACGCAAGAACAACTAAATAAGTAGGGAGAAGATTAAATATGGAGGTAAGCTAACCTGCAATATAAAGAAAACTTTAAGAGATTCTTTAGATATACAAAGTGTGAAAGAGAGGTACAAGTGAATATGGACCACTGGAAAATGATGCTGGACAGACAGTAGTGGGAAACAAAAAAATGGCTGAGGATCTTTGCATCAGTCTTCACGGTGGAAGGCACGAGTAATTTCCCAAGATGTGAAGAGAGTGAGAGGGCAGTCCTGAATGTGGTGGTCATCACCAAGAAGAACTGTTAGAAAAGGGGATGGCCTGAATGTGGATAGCTCACCTGGAACAGATGGACTATACCCCAGCCTTGTAAGCGAGGTAGCTGAAGAGTTAGTGCAAGCGTAAGTGGTAATCTTTCAGGAATGACTAAAATCAGGAAAGTGCCAAGTGGATGTCTAATTGCTAACATGACACCATGTTTAATAATGGAGTTAGGTAGAAGATGGAAAACTGCAGACTGAGTAGCCTAACCTTGGTTGTGGGTAACATAATGGAATCCGTTGTTAAGAATGGGATTTCTGAATACTTGGAGGTCTTTGGTAAAATAAGACAGAGTCAGCATGGTTTCATCAAGGGGAGGTCATGCCTGACAAACCGGCTAGATTACTTTGAGGGAGTAATGAGCGGATTAGATCAAGGAGAACCAATAAATGTTATCCATCTGCACCTCAAGAATCCTTTGACCAGGTGTCATGCATGACGCTATTGAGAAAGGTATGGGCCCATGGTGTTCGAGGCAGTGTGCTTGCATGGATAGAAATTTGGCTGTCTGGCAGGAAACAGAGAGTGGGGATAATAGTGTTCTTCTCAGGATGACAGCCAGTGACAAGTGATGTTCCACAAGACTCAGTGTTAGGACACAACTTTTCACTTTGCGCATTCATTATCTATATGAAGGAACTGAGGGCATTCAGGCTAATCGTTCAAATAGTGCAAAGATATATAGAGGGACAGGTAGCAGTGAAGAGGTGGTTCGGCTGCGGGAGGTGCTCTAGCGCATCTCTTCAATTTCCACACCTCCGCCTTTGAACTCCACCTTTCCAAATACAACAAGTTAGAACCTCCCTAGTGTTCGCCTTCCATCCCACCAACCTCAGGATACAACGTATCATCTTCCGCCATTTCTGCCACCAACAGTCAGACCCCAACACTAGAGATATACTTCTCTCCCCACCCCTATCATCGTACTGCTGAGACCATTCCCTCACAACTCCCTCGTTAGGTGCACACGCCAAAACCAAGCCACCTTCCACTCCCGGCACTTTCCCTTGCAACTGCAAGAGATATGAAACCTGTGTCAACACCTCCCTCCTCACCACCTTCCAAGGCCCCAAAGGATTCTTCCACATCAGGCAGATAACTGTGTTTCCAAACACCTCTTCTAGTCTGTCCATTGCTCCTGGTCTCCTCTACATTGGTGAGACAGGACTTTACTTGCAGAGCGGTTCAGGGGACACACACGGACACACAAATCCAACAATCCAACTACCCTGTGGCTGAATACTTCAACTCCCCCTCCCACTCCGCCAAGGTCTTGCAAGCTTTTGGCCTCCTTCACTGCCAAATTCTAGCCACCTGATGTCTGTAGGAAGAACACATCATTTTCTGCCTGGAACCCTCTAAGCACACGATATCAAGGACAATTTCATCAGTTTCCTCATCTCCCCTCCCTCCAACCTATCTCAGATCAAACCCTCCAACTCAGAACCGCCGTCTTGAACTGTCCTATCTGCCCATCTTCCTTCCCATCTACCCACTCCACTTTTCACTCTGACCTATTACTATCACCACCCACCTTCATTAAGATGTCACCTTCCAAGTTACCTTCTTCTCAGCCCCGGCCCCTTCCATTTATCTCTCTGTCCCCTTCCGACCACCCCACATTCCTGATGAAGGCTTAATGTCTGAAACGTCGAATCTCCTGTTCCTCGGATGCTGCAAGACAGGCTGTGCTTTTCTATGACCACACTTTTTGACTCTGATCTGCGGTCCTCACTTTCACTTGATGAAGATTTTCACAGGTTTAGAGAGTGAGCAAGGAAGTGGCAGATCGAGTACAATGTGGGAAAGTGTGGGAAGGCAGTTTGCCAGGATGAGGAAAGGCATGGACTATTTTCTCAATAGTGAGCAAATTCAGAAGCCTGAAGTGCAAAAAGACTAGGGAATTCTAGTCCAGGAGTCTTGATAGATAATCTTGCAGGTTGTCAGTAGTTAGGAAGGTAAATACAATGATGGCATTTATTTCAAGAAGGCTTAAATATTAAAACAGAGATGCACTTCTAAGGCTCTACAAGGCTTTGATCAGGCCACATTTGGATCATTGTGCGCAGTTTTTGGTCCCACATCGCAGGAAGGATGTTCTGGTCATGGGGCATTTTCAGACGAGATTCACGAGAATAGAGCCAGGAATGAAAAGCTTAACATACGAAGGATATTTGAGGGCTCTGGGTCTGTATTTGATACAGTTCAGAAGGATGTTAGCATGTCTAATTGAAACTTAAAGAATACTAAATAATCTCGGACAGAGTAGATTTTGGGAAGATATATCCAATGGTAGGAGAGACCAATACCCGAGGGGACAGAGTAAAGTGAACACATTTTTGATCAGAGATAAGGAGAAACCACTTCAGCCAGAGAGCGGTGAATCTATGGAATTCACTGCCACAGAGGGTTGTCGAGTCCACGTCATTAAGTATATATCAGAGTGAGACAGATAAGTTCTTGACTGTAAAGAGGATCAAGAGTTACAGGTAGAAAGCGGGAGAATGGGGTTGAGAAGCTTAACAGCCATCATGGAATGGCAGAGCAGGCTCCATGGGTCTAATGGCCAAATTTCTGCTCCAAAGTCTTCTCGTTGTATGTTTAATATTTGCTCTCCTCATTCCTCATTGGAAATATACCTTGGAAATTGCTCTTCAAATGATTTATAAAGAGTAACATTTCAATACTGATGACTGGGAAATATCATGTTCCCTCCCTCCATTCTCAGCAGTCATGTCCCCAGTAGCATAATCACACTGCAATTAAAATCCAGTGAATGGTACTTAATCGCAGTTGATTGACATCGATAACATTAACAGCATGACCCTCACCTGTCCTCTCATATCCTCAAATAATAATCTGCCTTGTGCGTCATGTCATATTGTCTGTTAACATGCCATTTGTCTGTTCATCACTCATGCTGATGTAGGTACATTTTCCTGTCAGATTATGGACAAGAAAAGTTCTCTCCATATTTTACCGACATTATAATCACTGGTCAGTATTTCCAGACTGTATGTTTCCATTTAGAAACGGAGAAACGTGTTTATGTTGTGACAATCCTTTGGTATTACCTCCATATCCAAGTCAGATTGAATGATTACACGCAATCATTCTCCCTTCTCCAATATTCCTTCCCTCAGTCACCCCAACATACCCCATGTCAAATATGAAAATTTTAAACGTTCTTTCAATAACATCAATATTGAATTAAAAGGGTAAACTGGAGGTATTTGTTCAGTGACTGTGGTTAATGTCAATCTCCGTGGATCCTAATTATCCCAGTGGAGAGTTTCCATCGTTGAATGATAAATGGGCTCTTTTCAATGCGTTATCCCATAGTATTAGTGGGAGCATCACTGACAGCACTAATGGGCATCAGCAGCTCGAGAGACGGGGGAGGAGAGATCAGAATCTGAGAACATTAGACTGGAATGTTACAACAATGGACAGGAGCTTATCGTCGGATCTTTACTATCTTTCTCGGCCTTGGACGACATTAGCATCACGGATCCAGAATATACTTTGGATTATTCAAGGTGGTTACTATCCCATCCTCGCTATAGTTGGTTTTCCTGGTAAGTCATTATATTTGTCTACTGAACTGTGTTGAACTAAATTTCTGCTCATGATATATAAATTTTGGAAAGTGCAAGACAATGTCTTCAGTTACAATCAAAAACGCATTTCCTTATAAATTATAAGTATCGAACTACTACTTATAAATTGCTCACTGATATGCGAGAAGGAACCAGACTGTTCTCAAACGCCATAATTCATTTTGTCCTTCACAGATTTACATTTCCATCTCTGCCCCACTCACCAATTCTGTGCACTACCACCGTCATGATATCCCTGTCTCGTTCTCAGTCTCAGTGCAACTGCGAATAAACCATGATTTGTGCCTTTGTTTAATCCGGATGAAACAGTTTCAAGTTCCTTCTAATCACATGCACGTCATTAATTAATTGCTCTTGAGGATGTTTAACTTGTTCTCTGCACAAATGCGACGACAATTTATGATTTTCAAGCCATTGAATCATACTGTAGAGCCACAGAATAATAGTCTGTTAATATCTCATGCGGGAACTTGGTGGAATTTAAAAGCAACTATTTTCGTTTGTTATAAAAGCCTATCTGCTCGCCCCAAGTCCTTTAGGGAAGTCAATGTGTCATGCTTCCCTCGTCAGGTTTCTGTATGAATTCTATGATGAACATGTGGGTGTACTGCACCTTTAAAAGAATTAAAAACCAGCAATAACTACCTGACAGCACCAAGTGTTCTGGAAAATAGATTTAATGTAACATTTGGTCGAACAACTCGATTAGCTCACTGTCTCAAGACAAAAACAAATTCAGCCAAACAGTTTGAATTATATCCCAAAAACCCACCTCCAATCAAGATTGATGTTAGTATATTGAGAATCTTCAAAGTCAATGACACAATCCAATGGTTTGGGGGAAGGGGGTACAAGACCATGGGAAATCGAACAATTGAAAGGAGAACTGCCAAGTTACCAGCATGCAAACACTGCTTGAGAAGTAGCTCTCCTCTCGGTATCTTTATTGATTAGAAACCGGTAAAACAGAATCCCAAAGAAGAAAAAAAGAAAACAGGAATATGGCGAAGAACCGAAAGCTGCTGGGTTTTGCGATAAGAAATTTTGCTTTGTAAATTTTAGTTAGGAATCTAATCGGAATAGAATAGTGTGTGTGCGCGGGGTGGGGGGGGGGGGGGAGGGGGTGAAAGATACGTTAGAGAAAAATGTTGTAAATAGTCGTTCATCTATTATTCCCTGTTGTAATTTCAGAAATATCGTTGTTAATTTTTACTTTAAAAAAGTACTGGACTCTAGAATTATCAGAGATTACTGCAGTGGATCAATCTTTTCTCTGTTGTTGGTTTTAAATTAAGCAGGAGAATTTATCCCATGTTGTAAGACTACAACCCCACAGGAATGTGCTTTACCCTTTACTGCCCTGTGGAATGGCTGAACCAAACATTCAGTTCAAGATCAGCATAACATGCTGGCCTGACCACGGCTGCATACCTCGCGTGAGAGAAGAATAGAAGTAAAGATTGCTCCATTCCTCTGTCTGTTTCCCGTATTCCTACAGCTCATTTCTATTCAGGTAATTGATCATCCCCTATTTTAGGTGAATTCAATCTCATTGAAATTTTCACCAAGAGTGATGCACATCTCTACACGCATCTCTGGTTTTGGCTTTATTGATGCTAACGTACAGATGTAATGGAGTTATAAATTCCATGTCAGTCATAGTACATAGAAAAGGAATGTCTTTTTTTGTGGCACAGGAAATAAATGTCTAAGTGAGAGAAAAGGATTATTGCGATCATCCCTGAAAATGTTGTTGAGGCAGTATTTGGTGTACTGTGGATAGACTTGCTCTCAAGTTTCATCAGACTAATCCCTGGGATGGTGGCACCGCGAGCAGTGAATGCAGTTCAATAAGAGTGATTGCATTGAACATTAAGGGGATGGGCAGTCATTCATGATGTTTTAAACAGACACTGTTACGGTGATGAAATCCATTGCTTTTCCTTACTCGGGTTACATGATTATCAATACGTTAAGGGCCTCTGAGGACGTTCCCTTCATTCCACCCCACTCTACATGTTGTTTGAGAGAGACAGAGAGTCAGTCTTTGAATAAACTCTCTCCACATTAATACAGTGCATTTAGTGTGTGATCCCGCACTGAACGTCATATTATTCACAATCCAGACAACAGCCACAATACCTTCATTCTAAAACGGTTAACGATCCCCACCAGCTTCTGATGTCCATGAAGAACATGGGTCTGTCTTCTCAGATGGAAGATGCCTCTCTGAGACTTGACACAAAACATCAGACTTCCTTCCTCACTGCAGCAAACCACGTTAAAGTGTCATGTGTCCCATAAGTAATTGAGTCACAAGGAACATTGATTTATCTGGTTGTAGCGTCGATGACACGCTCCTGCTCCTATGTAAATGTCTCGAGGTGCTGAATGGTCTCTTCCTGGTCCCATTGAACATGTTAATGGGTCTGACTTGGCCCTGCCTGTTCCTGTTTAACAGCTTGATGTGGTATCCAGACCCCTTTTCTTCCTGTGGAACAGGCAGGAGGATTGAATGGGCTGTCCTTCTCTTTGTTCAGTAGTTTTTATGGGCTGAATGGTTTCCACATATCCGTTTCAAACTTGCTTGAGATGCTAAATGAGCTTTTCATTGAACGGTGGGAATGTAGAATGTCTGGCCTTGCTGTTGCATGAATGTTACACTTTAACAGCACAAGCCTGAATGCTGTCCGGGTCTTACTGCACATGGGCAAAGTCTGGTTCAGGAGCTGATGTGTGACACATTGTTCTGAACATCGGGTGATCTTCAGTTACCATCCCCATTTCTGGACTTATGATGATGAAAGACCGTGATAAACCAGCTGAAGATGTTTGTTTTGCGGCAGCTACCCTGACGATCTCCTGCAGAGATGTCCCAGGATTGAGAGGATTGTTGGTCAATGACCACAAACATCTTCGTTTGTGCTGTAAAAGACCCCAACCAATGGGGAGAGTACACCTGACTCACATTAAGCTCAAATAAGTAGGTGGTCCTGATGCCATCCTCAGACAAATACTGCGTTGTTATCAGGTCAATTTACTCATTCCTGAGCCCCTGCGATCACCTCTTGTTCATGTCAATAGATCATGGTGTATGTGTGGAGAGTGTTTGCCTCTCATGGAGGGTAATCAATGCCAGGAATTAGCTGGGCCAGAGAGTGAGGAGAGTTACATCACTGAATGTATTCAAAGAGGTGGGACATGAATTTCTGACCTGTCAGAGAGCTAAGGGGTGTGAAGACTTGGACATTAGAGACGAATTAATGCCAATAGTAGATCTGCAATGGTGGTATACAATGGCTTGATCGTCCGAGTTACCAAATCTTGATCTTTATGTTCTTATATTCTGTAATTACAAAGTTAATGATTGTAATTTTTCTGAATGTCTGTTATTGAATGTTGCAGTCAGAGAGAGTAAAGTATTTTGTGAGATATCTCTGGGTGAGGTATGTGGGCTGTATTCACAGTGAATCTGGGTCTCCAACATGACCAACAAATAAAGCACAAGTTGCAGAGAGGAGACACTCTGCAAAGACCAGAGGTGTCTTTCGAAACCAGCCTGGTTTTCCAAATACCATTTTCCAACCCACACTAAACCGGGTAGACACTCTTGAGGGATTGACTGATATCCTGTGTTACTGTGGAACAGGTGTTTGGAGCAGGTGACCTCCATCTGCTACTTTCAGGAGCTGTAAAGAGCTGAATGGAACATAGCAACATTGGACTGAGCAACAGGAGTGGACCATTAGACACTTTGTCACTGCTCCACCACTCACAAAGTCCATGGGTGATGTGATTGTTGTCTCAACAGTATTTCTCTGTCGGTACACCATTTTCCTCCTTTCATGTGCCTGTCAAATGTTTGAATACAACGCAACTTTTGAATAAATGCAAACATCCAGGCACCACAAACTTCTGGGGAAGGGAATTTCAAATTGAACAGCCCTTGAGAATTTCTCATTTGTGTTCTAACAAGGTTGGAGGATCACAGTTTCCTTTTCCAGTTCCACTCCTCCACTGGTTACAACAATTTTTTAATGCAATCAGTTTAGTGATGTGGACAATGACATAAGTCTCAGAGTAAGACGTTTTCTAGAAAAAATGCGAGACAGAGAAATTTGAACTCTTAACAAATGGTAACATGACAGAGTGCCCCAAGCGTTTCTGCCTTTGAAGTTATTCTGCTCACTCAAGCTGCTGGCCATGGGATTTCTTTCTGGAACAGTTGGATTTGGCTGAATTACCTTTGTTTCAGGCAATGGAGAGATTCCAATGAATCCTCACAAGGAATCCTTCACAAGTGTTAAAGATAACTCAGGGATTTTATGGTCTCACATTTTGCTATCGGGTGGAACAAAGTAAGAGAGAGGGATCAATCAGCTACTGCTTCTCAGGCAGGGAACAGTTTTCTCCCTCTGCGTTGGAACATACAATAATGTCAATTGAACACCAAACTGGACCACGTGCGATGTCTATAACATTCTCTGGATTCTGGACTACATGCAGGTGTGTCATTGTTCCTGTTGTACACAGCGCCTTTCAATCACAAACAAATGTTCCCACTTTATAAATTATTGACATGCTTTCATGTGTTTGCGTAATTTGCACATATTAGTAGGTGTCTTCATAGTACATATGTGAATATCAATACATCATTTTCTTAAAATTTATTCTCTACCTCTATTCTCCCTGACAAGACAAAATTTGCGTCAAGCTAACGCACTTTTCAGAAAGTCATGGATGGTTCAATAATATATCCCAGGTAAGTTCGAAACTGATAACTCCCCCATAATAAAAGGCCCACATTCCAGGAATGAGTAAAAGGAAACATCTTTGAAAATAATTATGTTTTTTTTTGTTTCTGGGATCCAAAATGCACACAGTGTACCAGGTGTGGTCTCAGCAATGCCCCATACAGATGCAGTAAAACATTCCTGCGATTAAACCTAATACCCTTTGTTAATAACAGAATCATTCCACATACCTTCCAAATCATTTGCTGCATGTGCAAAATGACTTCATGTGATTAATGTCCCAGGAACAGCAAAATTGCCTGTAATTCAGAGTTCTGCAATCTCTCTCCATTTAAATTGTTTACCATTGTTTTATCCTTCATGCCAAAATAGACAACTCACCTAATGTTCTTACCGCTGCAGGTTTGCTTACTAACCAGTTACAATTTTGCAACCTGAAAATCAACGTTTATTTCTATTCTCTATTTCCTGTTAGCGAAAACTTCCCTGCTCCTATGTACTAGTTCAGGCAGTTTGAATGGCCTCCTCCTGGGCTGCGTAATGTACTCAACGAGCTGAATTACTTCATTCCATATACCTGTGTAACTCCTTCGCGGGGCAGAATGGCCTCTTCCCGTCTCATTGTAACGATCCTGTTTGACAGAATGGGGTGGTCTACTATCCTGGAGCAGCATCGAGGGTTGGATTGAGAGAATAAGACATGGGGTAGGGGCAGCAGTATATCACTGTAACAGCTTTGAGGGGTGGACTGAGAGCAAAACATGTGGTGGCGGAGTAGTATATCTCTGTAACAGACTCTTGGGGTGGATTGAGGGATCAACATATGGGGCAGGGGAAGCATTATATCTCTGTAACCGCCTCGTGGGGTGCATTGAGGCAGCAACACATGGGTTAGGGGGAGCAGTATATCTCTGTAACAGCCTCTAGGGGTAGATTGCGGGAACAAAACATGGAGTGGGGCAACAGTATATCATTATAACAGCCTCGTGGGATGGATTGAGAGAGTAAAACATGGGTGGGGGAGTAGTATATCTCCGTATCAGCCTCGTGGTGTGGATTGAGGGAACAACACCATGGGTTAGGGGCAGCGGTTTATCTCTGTAACATCCTCGTGGGGTGCACTGAGGCTATAACACATAGTTTCGGAGCAGCAGTATATCTCTGAAACAGTCTCGAGGGGTGATTAGAGGGAGCAAAACATGGGTTGGGGGAGTAGCATTTCTCTGTCACATCCTCGTGGGCTACAACACATTGGCGTAGGGGGCAGCTGTTGGCCTTTTAGCTGCACCATTCAGAATGCTCATGGCTGATCCGGGTCTGCCTGACCATCCGCCTCCTGTCTGTTCCCAATAAACATTCGCTCTCCTGTTCATCAAAATCAGTTGTGCTCAGCGTTGAATATCTTCAATAACCGAGTCTTCACTGCTCCCCGTGGATGAGGACGCCACAGGTAGCAAACACTAAAGGGAAGGGGACGTCCTTATTTCATTGTGGGACCCGTTATTTTAAACCGTGTTATCCTAACATGAAATCACCACCTCTTTTCAGACTTAAGGACACAATAATTAGGAATAAAGTTAAGCATTTCAGACTTCAAATATGTCCCACATTCCCACTGACCCTTTTCAATCAAACCCAGCCTCTGCTGCTGTCTCAGGAAGAAAATACCTAACAGCATAACACAACAAGAACATTGAAGCAAGGAGCAGAATGAGGCCATTCGGCCTATCGAGTCTGAAGTTCCGTTCAATAAATTCTTATATGCACCTCGACTTCATTCTTCTGCCTTCTCCCTGGAATCCTTGATCCCCTTACAAATCCAAACTATATCGATTTGCGTCTTCATGAAACTAGTGTCTGTGCCTCTATGTGTCTGCATGTGTGTGTATGTCTGTATGTGTGTGTGTGTGCGTGTGCGCATGCGTCTGTGCCTCGGTGAGTGTGTATGTGTATGTTTATATGTATATACCTGTGTGTGTGTTTGCGTGTGGGTCCATGAGCGTGTTATCTGTGTGTTTGTGTGTCTACCTGTCTGTCTGTGTATCAGCCTGTGTGTTTCTTATCTATGTTTGTGTCTATTTGTATGTGACTGTAGATGTCTCTGTGTGTTTCTACATGTGTGTATGCCTATCCCCTTGTAAGTATTGTGTGTGTTCGTATATTGGGGTATTTACCAATACTTCTGTGTATTTCTGTGTCTGCGCCTCTGTCCAGTGAGGTATCTGTGGGTTTTTTTGGAAATGAAATGACGGTTGTTGGAACAGCCAGTGGGTTTAACGTGAGAGTTGACCTTCACTGAACATTGCTCCTTACACGGTCTGTGGGACGTGAATGTTTCAGAATCTCCACTCGAGGCATCCCGGTCCTCTCTGGCTCGCAACATGGTGGGGGAGGGGTGTGAGGGAACGGATATCGGCACTCCACCACCCAGCTTGGCCCTTTCTGTCCTATTCCAGACTGTTTCTGCTCTATTGCGAGAAAGGGAGGAAGGGAGGGAAAGTCGGAGTTGGTGACCCTGCTCTTCGTGCCGATGTAGGTGGGGGGAGTTGTGAGGTGTCTGGAAGGAGTCAGTCGACAGTTTGAACCAATATAATATTCATAGTGTGGGCCTATTATGCAGGTGAAAGAGAGGAAGGAAGTCGCTGAATTCAATAGTGAGATTGGTCGTGCCTGAGCCTTATTTGGAGATAGAGCTTAAATATCCGGGGTTAGTGCTATAACAGATGTAAAGTGAGTATGACGGAGCAGACAGAATACGGTGACATTGATCCAGACAGAGCGAGGAGAATATTGTTGCTTGTCCTGAATTTATGGACGTTTCTTCGAATAATCTCAGCGTCGAAGTGAGCCTCCCCGAATGTCGTGTTTAAGTCTATCGATAATAACGCCACTGACCCTGTTCCTCCGATTCCACTTTATCAGTTCAGGTGGAGCTTATAAACAGCAAGGAGAAGCAAATATTGGTGCGGTATATATCGAAACCAAAAGTGTTGCGAAAAATCTGAGTATCGTATGTTCTGTAAATTAGATATGCAAGTATTGTGGATACTACAGTCTTATCGGATGGTCTCAAGATGCATCTAAACTGCCTTAACTAATTGACTGCTCATGTTGTGAAAAACAAGTTCTGTAAGTGTATACGAGGTGGGTTGAAAAGTATGTTGTGAAGCAAACGAGAGAGCAGGTAATTTTGGATTTGGTGCTGTGTGGTCAGGCGGGACAATTAATAATCTTGCTCTGAAGCAGCGTTTAAGGAATTGTGGCATTAATAAGGTGCAATTTACACGGTGTATGTGTACAATATATAAAGATTGTACATTCTGGTTAAACATCATGGAAAATTGGAGGCTAGAGGGTCAAGTTAGCTTCAGTGAAATGGGAAACATAACATTCAGTGGGAGGCAAGCAATGATTGTTAGAGTCATACAGTCCTGCAGCACGGAGATAGGCTCTTCGGGTCAAAACAGTCTATTCTAACCAAAATGTCCATCTGCGCTAACCCCATTTCCCTGCCATTGCTCCATATCCTTCTTATCATTCCTTATCCGTGTTTTGTCCAAATGACTTTTAAATGTTGTTAATGTTGCTGCCTCAACCACTTCCGCTGGCAGCTCATACCATATGTGTAGCAGCCTGTGGGTTAAACAGTTGTTCCTCAGGCTCTCTTTTATTCTTTCCCCTCTGTCCTTAAACTGAGACCTTCTAATCTGTGATTACCCAACCCTGGGGAAGAAAGACCGAGTGCATTCACTCGGCCCATGCCTGTCATGACCTTATACACTTTTGTCAGATCCCCCTTAGCCTCATACACGCAAAGTAACAAGCCCAACTTGTCCAACTCCTCCCTATAACACAAGCCATTCTTCTCTATCCTCCTGCAGTGTTCCTGGACATATCTGGTCAGGACCAGAAGATTTTCAAAATACTGCAAAGTCTGAAAAATGTGTCTATTTATTACAGGAACAAACACCAAATGGTGAGAAAGTGACTCATTGATGGTTAACATAACAAAGTAGAAAATATATTAATCAAAGGAAGTGACTTCAGAAGAATTCCAAATATTTTGCAAACCTGAGAATTCTCAGAAATTACCGATCTGTAAAACTGATAAGGAAATCAAAAAGAGAACCTGAATGCTAACAAACAGGAACACAAAGAGTGCATCAATCTTGATCTATATTTCAAAGGAAACAAAATGAAAGCAAGGTCAAGTGTGGAAATTTGTAATCGGGAGATGAGAAGTTATTGTGAAGAACAGGGAAATGGCCGAGAAATAGCCAGTTACTTTGCATCTGTCTTCATGGAGGAATATCCAGAAAACCTCCGAGTAATACCAAGTGATCATATCGGACTCCTGGAGCTAAAGACATAAAGTCAATTGATATCAGTAACAGGGTAGTACTTGAACATGTAGATGGATTGAACATTGCTAAGACTGACTAAACAGATGCACTTCATATCAAAATGTCAGAACTAAATAACCAATCGAAGTATTAATTGCACTGTTGATGACTGTTTTATTTTCCTGCACATTCTGCAGACACCGGAAGCCATTGTAGATAAATGGAAGTTAGTAAATGTGATCCAAGCTCTATAGATGAATGGAAGGGATTCAAACAGCTACAAAGGGAAAAAGACATAGCGTGGAGAACTGCAGACCAATTGACTTGACATAGGTAAGGAAGCATTTGAAATCTATTACACAGGATGAGATTTTTGAAATTTAGAAATTAGCAGCAACAATAGAGAAATCATACTTGATAAACGTAGGAATTGGATTAAGTTGTTTCTTACAGCATAGATATTGGGGAACCACTAGAAGTGGCATATGTTGGATTTTCGGAAGGGTTTCTATAAGAACTCAAATAATGAGTTCATAAACGCAATGAATATGAAGGGTATTCGGAGGAATATATGTAAGTGGGAAGTTAAAGTTTGGTTCACCTTCATTAATGAGAATCAGAACATTGATATAAAGACATGTTGAAGCAGTTTCACAGCATGTTGGTGTGATTGTACCTGGAGTATTGTGCACAGTTTTGGTGACCGAGTCTCAGAAAAAATATACTGACCACAGAGGATGTGCAATGGGCATTTTCCCGATTAATCCCTCAGATGGTGAGATTTCCTGCTGAGGAAACTCGGCCTATATTCTCTAGTGCTTCAAAGAATGAGAGGTGGGTCAGTGAAATTTAGGAATGTCACGAAACATATGACAAGTTGACAATTTACAGAACGCTTCTCTTGCTGTCTAATCCTCATTCAAGGCAAATAATGTAATGACTTGGGGCAGGAGAGTTAAGACTGCAATACGGAGGGGACTTTACTAACACAGATGCATGGAAACCTGCTGGCAGGGCAAGATTTGGGAGAATCGCCAGATAATCTACAAGTGTGTCAAGCGGAACAGAATATCAAGGGAACAGTTACGACTCATTCGTGAGTTGCCAAGTTGCATCCAAATCAACTTTAGTGGTAGGAGACAGGAGGTTGTGGTAGAAGGCAGTTTGTGTGACTGAAGGCCATCGTCCAATGGTGTACCCCGGGGATCAGTGTTGTGCCCCTTATTATTCGTGATTCGGATTTAATGGTGTTGGACTGGGGTGGACAATGCTAAACATCACATAACACCAGCTAAGAGTCTTACAGGTTTATTCAGAGGCACGAGCATTCGAAGATCTGCTTCTTCATCAAAATGCACAACCGCCTGATGAAGAGGCAGCGCTTCGAATGCTCCTGCCTCTGAATAAACCTGTTAGACTATAAGCTGATGTTGTGTGATTTTTAACCTTATTACTTGCGGTATTCGTAAATGAGGCAGCTGTGAAAATATTCGAGGGGTGGGGCGGGGTGCTAAGTATGTTTGTGTTTGATACAATGATTGTCCGGGTGGTGAGCAGTTAGGAGGAAATTCTTATGTTTCAGGAAGATACAGATGGAATGGTCAGATGGCTGGTTCAATGACAGATAGAACGTAACCCGAATAAATATGAGGTGAAGCACTTTGGAAGAAGGAAGGGAAGTACTCAATGAACGGCAGCACACTAGGAAGGTCAGAGGGTGCTTCTCCACACATGCCTGAATGTGATCGGACAAGTTCAAAGACAATTTGAGAAAGCATAGTGAACTGTTAACAAAGCCTTTATTCATCGAAGCAAAGATGATCAGAGCTATGCGGAACATTGGTTTGCACAAGATGGAATACTGTGTGTCGTTCTGGGAACCACATTACAAAAAGGACGTGCTTGTACTCGAGGGGGTGCAGAAGGGATTCACCGGGATGTACTCTGGAATTGAGAATATCAGCCATGGAGAGAGGCTGGATAAGCTCGGGTTCTTCAGTTTGGAGGAAAGAAGGCTGAGGGGGATGTGATTCAGAAGGATAAGATTACGGGGAACGTTAACAGGGTGGATTTACAGCAGCTGTTCCTTTTAGACAAAGGCCCATAGTTGTAAAGTGAAGGGTTTGAGGTTTCGTGAGGATTTTCGGACTGTTTTTCACACAGAGTGTGTTAGGGCCTGGAATGCACTTCTTGAGACGGGAGTTGTTATGGTAACCTCACAACCATGATAAAATACACGGTTGTGCACTTGAAATGCCATAAGATTCACGGCTACAGGGCTTGTGTCCGAATGTAGGCATAATGTAGATCATGCTATATTTCTGATGGTACAGGGTCTGTGCTTCTGTGATTACATGGTTGTGGAAGGTCAATCATGGAGTAGCTTAAGATAGGAATTGATGGGTTTCTGAAGAATATCTTATCAAAACTTATATGAGTGAACTTCTAACATCTTCTGAAAATATAGCAGTGGCAAACGTAAGAGAAAAAGGTGCAGCTTTCTTCCAGTCTGTTACCGGATAATTGAGGACAGGGAAATAGCAGAAGTATGGAGCAAATACTTCAGTTATGTCTTCACAAAGAAAGCAAAGCGAAAACGAAAACTTCCGACCAATACGAGGAAACTTTAGTCTGGTGAGAAAAAAGGGAATAGAATGAAATTAGGACCTAACAGTTTTAGAGAAAATATTGGTTTGAAAGAAATGTGTGTAGACAAAGTGAACAGAGATTTATGAAATCGGAATCATATTTGAGAATGTGGCTTTTAGTAAAACTATGGATAAGGTATTAATGGAATACGATTGGAATCTCAGAAAGATTTTTTATAAAGCCCCAAGCCTATTGTGCAAATTCGTATCCTGTGATATTGGCGCTCATATATGGTCATGGTTTTAGAATGGGAGATCTGACAGGAAACACTGAGTAGGAATAAAACCATGTTTTTTGAACGGAAGGCTTGAATGATATAACAAGGATCAGAATTTGGGATCCAGCTATTCCAAGTACACATTATATCTTTGGTTGAAGGGCTCAAATGCAATATTTCCAAGTCTGCTGATAGCACTAAACGATATCATCTTGTGAGTGGGTGAGGAGGATGTAAAAAAAAGCTCCAAGATGATTGAGACAGATGGAGAGCAATGGCAGAGATGAGAGGTTGTGTACTTTGATGGGAAAATAGAATGGCAGCCTATCATTTGAAAAGAGATTGGTTGAAAAATGTTGCTCTATAAAGGACTTATGCTGCATTTTTGTTTATTTCTGTGCAACCCTCTGAGTCCATGTAGGGCAGTGAGTTCTGAACAAGGAAGTCAACACTGAGAATGGCATTGGCACGTTGACCAGTGTATAAAGACCCAGCAAATGGAGAGCTGTAACATTGAAAATAATCTTGATCTCCCGTACACCAGTCACAGAAAGCAATGTTATAGGACCAGAAAGCAGTTCGGAAGATAAGTCGTGTATTGACCTTCATTTCAAGGAGATTTGAATACAGGAGTAAGGGTCATTTACTACAGCTGTACAAGGCCTTGGTGAGACTCCATCTCGAAAATTGTGCAGTAGTGTGTGCAGTTTCGGCCTCCTCACCTAATAAAGGACAAAACTGACATTGAGGGAGTACAGTGAAGGATGACCAGACTGATCTCTGGGATGACAAGTTTGTTGTGGGAGCAGATTTTGGAGCAACTGAGCCTATATTCCATGGGCGTTAGGAAAATGATTGGAGATCTGATTGGAATACACAAAACTCTGACAGGGCGAGACAAATTGGAAGCAGGGATGATAATTCCCCGGGCTCGAGTGCCTAATACAAGGGAGCACAGCTATACCATATTTAATAAATACGTTTTGTCGGAGAACTGCCTGTATATTGAATGGAGGAGCAAAATTGATGGACCGAATGGATTACAGCAGTTCCTATTTTATATTTCACAACGTTTAAACATATTCAGAGAAATGAACACTGTATGGGGAAAACTGTTTCGCCATGAATTAGCATGGGGAAAGCTCAATGTGTTGAATGACTTCCTCCTTTCCCTATGTTTCTGTACAATCTGTGGGAAAGCTCCATAAATATTGTCATAACCTCTTAGATGTTAGGAAGGAGGCCTCTGCAGGGTCAACATGACTGTGTTTCCCATTCCCTTTTCCGATACTGAGGCTGGGGCCGTGTGTTCTGTCCGGTTATATCCTTTAAGAACTTGGAGCAGTTTGATGCAATAGAGTGCCTTGCTTGGCCGATTCAGAGACCATTGAAGAGTTTATCACATGTCTGTGCATCTGGAGTCACTTTTAGGACAGACCAGGAAAGCACGGGAGATTCACTTACTGAAAGTATGTTGGTGAAGAAGATCAATATTTCCAATCAACATTGGACAGAAGATCACTATTACTGACACCAGATTTTAGGTCTCGATATTTTATTAATTCCTTTTACCTTCCACCAACTGCCTGACCATCAGTCTAGCCTGGATTAGTAATGTATTGACATTTTCACAACAGCATCATCTCCACAAGGGGACCTACCGGCAACCACACTGGCCTGGTCAGTTTTGTGCTCCTCGGAAGCTCTGTAAAAGAGGGATTCTCACCAATTTGACTGTCGTCATGGGACTGAAGGGGTGGTAAATGGTCAGATTTTAGTTATTCTCCTCTTAGGGGATTGGACATAGTTGAGTAATTTTCCAGATTGCCAAGGAGATGTCACAGTTGGAGCTGAAATGAAACAGCTTCCCCAGGGGCACGGCTTGTTGTGCAGCACAAGCCTTCAGTCCTATTGCAGGAATGGTGTCAGGATCCATTGCCTTTGCCGTTTCTACTGTGTTCAGCTGTTTCTTCATGTCACGTGCAGCGAATCGAATTGATTGAAAACTGGCATTTGTGATTCTGTGGTATCATGACGAGGGTGAGGTGTTTCATCCACTCAACAATATTTCATGCGTAATGCCATCTTCTGTGTTCGAAATGATTATGTTTCCCTGTGTTTTTCTCCCTGACCATGATTAAGAGATATGTAGTGTCAGTGATGCCAGTATTATGAAGTTTCAGAATCAAGGAACTTGTCACCATGCATTATCGTTCAGTCCCTAGTGTACAGCGCTCTAGGTTGGATGGGATGTTTGAGCATCTTTGACATACTTCTTTGGAAATTGTTCAAAAACAGAAACTGCTGAAGAAACTGCAGACGATGTTGCAGCATCTTCTCGAGTGAATGCAGCGTGAAACTTTCAAGTCCAGTGTCCCTCTACAAAGCTCCCAGATTTTCCAGCAACTTTTGTATTTTTATTTACAGTATCCATAGTTATTTGTTTAATTGAAAATCTGTTCTGTGCCTATTCATTTCTGGAGAATCTCAGCAGGTCTGTCTGCAAATGCAGAGACAGAGAAACAGAGTTAGCGTTTCAAGCCCAGTGTGACACTTCTTCTGAACTGAAAAGGTTTGGAAACTAAGATTTTTAATCTCTTGCCAGAGGTGGGGGATGGGTGACAGGGAAAAGAGGGTGTGGCAAAGATAAGCAGGCTTTTAACATTGTTGAACAAGGAGATGATAAAGAACGGGTTTAAATTAAGACGTGGTTGGGGAAATGGATTCTCTACTGAGTGTAAGATAAAGAAGACATAATTACACAAGGTCATAGGGAGGCCAGGAGGGAGAATGTTGACTATGGGACATTATATCAATCTGGCCATAACTACGTTTTCACTGTCAAGAACATCATCCCTTTTAGACAAAATAATTCAGGCGTTTGTCTTCTTATTGGCACTATTCAACGGTTCTTGCTGTCTTAATATTATAATATGGAGAAAAACAAATAACAGTGTGATGTTTGGGCTGAGTATTGTTTGACTTTCATGTTTAATATAGTGTCAAATTTGCAGTGCTTACCTTTAAATGCTTCTTCTTGAATTTAGTATTGGAGTGTAGAAGGTTGAGGGGGGACATTATAGAAGGTTATAAAATCATGAGAGGCATGGATAGGTTGAATAGTATTTTCCACGGGATGGGGTAGTTCAAACATAGAAGGCACAGTTTTAAGGTGAAAGAGGGAGATTTAGTAGGAACGAATGAGCAACAGTTTTACACAATGCGTGGCGTGGGTATCGAATGAGCTGCCAGAGGACGAGTGGTAGATGCATGTACAGCTGCAACATTTAAAAGTCATTTGGACAAACATATGATTGGGAAACATTTCGAGGCATATGGGCCAAATGAAAGCAGATGGATTAGCCTAATGTGGAAATCCTGGACAGCATGAACATTTAGAAAAGCTTCACGCAGGTTCACAATGGTTTGGGAAAGGGAATTATACTTTGCCCTGTAAAATCATGCAAAGTACTTTTGGAGATGCCTGAGAATGTAACAAGCGGACTTGATAAAGGGAATCTCGTATAAACCAGGCTTTGCAGAGCTTTTCCACAAGGTATTACAGAATAAAAGTTTTTACACAAGACAGAATTTCGTAGAATGACGGCTAATGTGATAACATGGGATAACACATGTGATTGGTTAACACATAAAAATCGGATAGTCAGGATTAATGGATCTTCATGATCAAGGTGTATCTGCTGGACTACCACAAATATCAGTCAAATGACATCAGTTATTTACATTCTACACTGATAGCCTGGCGGAGGGAACTAAGTGCAATACACAACCGAGGTTGTGTATGACTCTGAGAATCAAAAGGCAGACTGCTATTTAATGCAGGGAATTTCCAGTAAAGAAGCAGTACAAGGGGATTGGAATGTTCCTGTCTATGAAACATAAAGTCAGCATGCTGATGCAGAAAGTAACTAGGTTGGTTCAGTAGACGGCTTCCTGGGCTGAAAGGGTTGAGTTATTGAGAACCTCTAAGGTACTGAGGCGATTATTCATTGTGGTTTAAATAGATGAGGAGTGATACCGCTGAAAAATACAAGACACCGAAGGGGCTTTAGAAGGTGGATATTGACATGTTGCTTCCACTCCTGGGTGGAGTCTCAAACTCGAGGAAACAGATACCGAACATGTAACATAGATTTCAATCTGAGACACAGAGTGATGTATTCTCTCCGAACATAGCAAATGTACAGAATTCCATAACCCAGAGATGTATGGAGGGATTACACAGTGTCGGCAGGAAAGTGGAGTTGAGCCCTGGTGTAGATCAGCCATGTTCGTCTTAAATGACAGGGCAAACCTGAGGGGCCGAATAGCCTACTCTTGTTCCTATTTATTCATTCACAAGTTATGCTTTTGGAAAGTAACTGGTTGTTTTCCTGGAAGTTGTGTTGTGCAATGTTGCATTCAGAGAGAGCAGAGGATTTGTTTGAGCTCATCCCGGGTGGAGTATGGGGGCTGTCTTCCCAGCGTATCTGGGTCTGTAACATGACGCACATTTGGAAACAGGGATTAGTGATGGGGTCCCTTCCTGACCCAGCCTGCATTTTCCGAATACCTTTACAAAACTACACCTAACACTCGTAGTGACCTCGATCTGCCCTTGTATAGCAGGTCTGAAGGGCTGAATGGAACAGCAGAACATAGGGCTGAGGGACACAAGTGGGCCATTCGGCCCTTTGAACTACTACATCAGTAAATAAAAGAGGAAATGCTGGAAAATCTCCGCAGGTCTGGCAGTATCCGTAAGGAGATAAAACAGCTGACGTTTCGAGCATAACTGACCCTTTATCAAGCTAATAATAAAGGGGAGAAACAGGGAGGTATTTTGCCACGTATAAATACCTTCCTATGTCTCCCCTTTGTTTTAGCTTTGACAAAGGGTCAGTAAGACTCGAAACGTCAGCTCTTTTCTCTCCTTATAGACGTTTCCAGACCTACTCATATTTCCAGCATTTTTTTTGGTTTCAGATTACAGTATCCACAGTAATTTGCTTTTTTGCACCAGTAAATAAGGTTATCTCATTGTGGTCCCAACTACACTTTTATCTCCATGTACTATTATCCCTGATTCACCGTCTATTGACAACCAGACGAATCCAGCCTCAGTATAATATAAAGATTCAGCCATCACAAACTTCTGGGAAAGAGAATTCTCACTTTAACGAATTCCCAAATGGTGAATTTTCCTAATTCCTATTCTGACTGAGGTTAGAGGGTGTCACTGTTTCCTTTTCTAGCCCCACTCCTCCACTGCTCGCAAGAAATTTTACATGTAACCAGGTTGGTGATATGGCCAATGATAAAGGTCTCAGATTGGATCAGGTTCAGTGATAGGAACAAGTCAGGCAGATTTCTTTAGTCAGCAACAAGTAGCTAATAGAACTAACAGAAGCGCATGGTGGATCTGTGGATAGCTGTGCTACCTCCCATCACCAAGGAGCTGGGTTCAGCTCTTACTTCGGGGGACGCTCTGTGTTGAGTTTGATCATTCCTTATGCAGGTATTTGTGTGGGTATCCTCACAATGCTCCAATTTCCTCCCACAGTCCAAAGATATGCAGCTTAGAGTGGATTGGCCATGCTAAATTGTCCACAGTGCCCCGGGATGTGTAGGTCAGGTAGGTTAGTCATGGGAAAAGCAAGCTGACATGGATAGGGTTAGGAGGGCAGGTCCGGGGGCTGCTGTTCGGATGGTCAGTGTGGAAATGCTGGATGGGATATCCTGCTTCCACACTGTAAAGATTCTATAAAAATGACAAGAAATTTGGACTATTCCCAGTGGGTATCTCTCTGATCCTCTTTCCTCTAGGTCTTGTATGTTTCAATAAGATCACCTCTCATTCCACGAGCAACTTGTTAATGCCTCCATAATACAAGGCCCTCGTCCCTGGAATTCGTGAAGTGCAACATCTCCTAACTGTTTCCAATGTAATTATATCCTTTCCCAGATAAGGAGACAAAAGAAAACCAATCTCAAACTCAAGTCTTGAGATTTATTTTTGTTTTTTTCAGCATTGTAAGTCTTTCAAACTCTCGTCCCGGCATAGCATTGGAAGCAGCGAAATTGAATATGTTTGAGGCAAAGATAGAAGTTTAATAAATAGCAACGGAGTCGAAGATTATCGGGGATTGGCAGGAATGTGTGGTGTTTTGGGGGAAATGTAGACAATGGTAGCAAATTACACGTCTCCAGAACATCCATATAATGAAAAACGAAATTATAATGTGGATAAAATTTTAAGGGGGAATTCAAATGGCCACGATCCGGGAGGTCTGATTTGTTGTGCTCTGCATCACAGAACGGGTAAAGTGGTACTCTAGCTCACTCTATCCCAGCCATGTACTTAAAATTCAGCAGTAAAAGAGCTATGGAATCTTTACTAATCCCGTTTAGTCAAGTAGAAATGACAAAACGCAGGACAGAACCGAGAAAGTCCCAACACGCGGTGCACCCCTCAAGAGCATCGAGCATGGCTGAGGCCGCCACTGCAACCAACTGTGCGCGTTCAATAGACCCAGTTACTCCCCAGGCCTTGGTCACTGAGTTCACCAGGTTATGTGAAATGATTGAAGGCATGATTAAAGAAAAGTTCAGCAGTAAGCTCGAGCCGCTTTCAGCAGTGCTCCAAAAACATGACTTGAAAGCCTTGGACACAGAACGGATGAGTTTGAGCGCCGAACTGCCGTGGCAGTCACCACAATTGATTCCTCTAATTGGCGGATGCTCGCCCTTGAACAACAGGTCTGCACCTTAACTGAACAAGATCACGACATTGAGAACAGGGGCAGTATGAAGAATTTTCACATCATCGGTCTGCCAGACCAGACGGCAGGTGGTCAGACAGTGAGTATTTTTGATAACTGGCTGATGTAATTCCATCACTTCGAAGCTGAAGAGGGACAGGTGAAGATTGAGACAGTACATCAGGTTATGGCGCAGAGGTCAGCATCAGACCAGCGCCCTCGCCCTGTCTTTGTGCAGTTATATAGTTTAGGGGAAAAAGACTGATGGAAGCTTCCAGAAACCAGACGAAAGATCTGATGGCTTTAATTCACGAGAGCTCCAGGATTATGATCTTTCAGGACATTTCAGCGGCGGTGATTCAGAAAAGAAAATCTTTTGATGATATCAAGAGAAGAGTAAAGGAACTCGGGATTCAGTATTCCTTACGGTTCCCAGCAGTCCTCCGTATTGTTTTGAATGGATCCGCGAACCAGACTCTCCAGACAAAGTGAAAACTTTGTGGATATTTTAAAGTAAGCTAAAGATGTTAAGATAATCGTGTTTCTCTCTTAAAGAAATTTTGTTGCATTTTCTGGTAGTAACCAGTGTTTAATTATAGTCGGGAATTGGTCGAGTATTTAATTTTAACTTCATTAATATTACTCCTCATTTTCTCTTTATTTGCTTGTGTCTGGGATGTGTCTCAAGCTGGAGGGAGTTACAAATATGGTTATGATGACTAGGTTCCCACCAAAGGGGTGTTCAAGCCGATTTTTGTTGCTCATTGCCCTGGATGCCATTTTGGTAGCAGACAGAAGATAAAGTTTTGTGATATGTAAGCGTCCCCAGTGGGCGGGGTTTGTGTGGGAGTTAATTCACCTCTCAAGTGTGATTGGCAACTTGGAATTTGGTTCGTTCTTTTTTAATGTGTTTAGTTTTGGAACATTTTGAGAACTGATTAGTTGGAGTAGTTTTAGTTTGTACACGTTTTAGGCTCTATGAGTCTTTTTTCATTTATGATCAGCGATGTGTAATTCGGTGTGAAACTCTAGAGTTGAAATGTGCTACCGTGTGTTATAGATAATGGTGTGATTAAATGGTGTACTTGAACAGTAATTGGAGCCACCTGCCAGTCAAGCGGAAAAATATACCCTCTAGTCTTAAAAAGGAGAGGGTGAATGTGGTCCTATTGCAGGAGATGCACCTTGATGACAAGGAACATTTGACGTTACAGCAGGGCTGCTTTGATCGGGTTTATTTCCCGTATTTTAATACCAGAAGTCGGGGAAAAGCCATGCTGGATAGGAAGAATTTTCCATTTAAATTACTAGATTATATGAGACACTCACGGGAGGATCATAATCGCCAAAGCCTTGAATTTTGGGAAATAATACAGTATATATGAATGTTTCTTGCCCCAGTGTACCCTCTTAAAATCCTAGTAATTGCATTTTCCAAATTAAGCTATCTGGCACCGTGGCACATTATTGTAGAAGGAGATTTCAACTGTCTTATGGACCCCACGTTGGGCAGAATGTTCAAAGGTTCCCCAATACCCTCGTTAAGATGTAAGCAATTAGTGGATTTGTGTGCAGAACTAGATGTCTTGAGGCAGATCTACCTCACAAGTATGGATTTTATTTTGTTCTTTAATCCACAGAAATGCCACATGAGGGTTGATCTCTTCCCCATCCCTGCAACAATCTTAGTTTCAGTGGCATCCTGCACAACTGGGAATATTACCACAACATACCTGGCCCAGTGGGATAGATGTCACATACGATTATGTTGGATAAAGTTGAGGGTCTTATGTTGTTGTCAAATCCCACAATTTCGGCAGCTCACGCAATATAATGCATTACTTCGCTTGCCGACTTTTTGGGCTATAAGATTAATTTTACTACAATGGAGGCCATGCCTATGGGCGGCTTCAAGTAAATACCTGATGTTGAGGGCAAATCCTGGTTTCCTTTGAAATGATCGGGGGGTGGCGGGTGTTCTCTATTTTGGTATATTCTTTAATAATTTATTTAACGTGAGCTATGTCCATGTGTTTGACAAAATTAAACAGGACCTTCAAAGATGGGAGGTATTTCCAATATCCTAGCTAGGTCCAATTGCTCTTCTAAAACCAATGTCTTTCATCATTTGCTATACCCTGTGTAAATGCTTCATTTGATGTTTCCCAGACAGGTATTTAGGAGACGTAATGGCTGGTTTAGCTATTTTATCGACAGCATAAGCAACTCTTTCTCAAGTGAACCTAATTGCAACTACCCCACAGAATGTGGGGAGTAGATCTCCCATATTAAAAGCTATAATTAAGCTATTTTTATCCAGCATTAGTGCTTGGGCCGCTGAGGACTCAGCGTCAGTGCGGTTAGATATTGAACCCTCTCAGACAAAGTGAAATCTTGTTGTTCTTAGACAAAATGACAACATTTATGGAGTATTGTCATAACCCAATAATTATCAATACTGTTATAGCATGAATGTCAATGCGTCAGATTAAGAGTCATATAGCCAAAAACATGTTCCTTACTCCTATAATTGATATACCGGGTTGTCGTCCGGGGATAATGGATTCTAGATTTAAACTGTGGGCAGCCAGGGGTGTACCTTGCTTGAGTGATTTAGAATTAGTGGAATTCCTACAACATGGATGCATGCCCTTGTGCCCAACAAGTTCACATGGACCATCTGAAGAGTAACCCACTCCGACCCATTCCCCTACCATCATATTTTTACCATGAATAATGACCCAACCTACTCATCCCTGAACACGATGGGCGATTTATCACTGACCAATTCATCTAACCTGCACATCTTTGGACTGTGGCAAACCACACAGACACGGCGTGAATATGTTAACTCAACACAACCAGTCACCCAAAGCCGGATCCAAATTCGGGACCGTGGTGCTGTGAGGCAGCAATGCTCACCACTGAGCCAGCACATGTTATTTGAGGGAGAAACAATGATACAATTTGATCAAATAACTCGTATATATGGACTGACTAGTAGAGACCTCTTCTGCTTATTTTTCCAAATCAGAGAATTGATTAAAAAAAACTTTTAAAATACTCTAACAGATCCGATAGAGAGAAGAGGGTCCTATTGCTTAGAATACACTCTCTGTCAGTATCCTATATCATTAGTTGGAGAGTGACCCTAGACGAGACTGTGCAGCTTTGTGATGTCTGCTAGAGAGAGTTGTTGGTTCAGACCACTTCGGAGACATGGGAGGATATTTGTGAAAATGTTCCAAGGATTTCATCTGGAATAGGATCCATTCCATGCAATTGCAAATTCTTCATAGGGTCTATCTGACCCCAGATTATCTCCCAAATATCAAAGTGGGATTATCTTCAGCATGTCCGAAATGCAGAACAACTACAGGCTCTCTTACTGACTGCTTATGGTCCTGTTGCAGTCTTCACATATATTGGAACACTGTGTCAGGTGTGATAGAGTGGGTCGAGGGGAGTGAATGGGAGTTGAACCTGGTTTCTCTTTTCCTGGGCCTGCCCAGGGTACTTTGCACAGATGCACTTGTGAAAAAAATATCCATACATACTGTTGTGTTGAATGCCTGAACCCACCCATCCTCCACCCCTCCCCCCCCCCCCCCCCCCCCCCCCCCCCGCCGCCCCACACACACCCTCCCCCAGTCGTAAGCTCTTCATGGAGAATATCTCTTTGGACTTTCTCACTCGCATGGTGCACCAAAATACAGAGATTTAAATAAGACATGGCAGATCTTTTTGGATTACCGTGATATAGGCTTCGCTGCCACTCTCAGAAGGGCTTTTATTCAGCCCTGACGATATTATCTAATGAATCTTATATCAAAAGAGGAAGTATATTGAGCATAAACATTGATATCAGTTAATGCTCTTGAAAAACCAGAGCTATCATTTTGTTCCGCTGAGCTGCACTATTTCTTCAGTATTTATTGTTTATTTATGTTTTTCTTATGTCTGTTTAGTGTTTTTAACTTGCTTTGTATGTACATGCACATTGGTGTAACTTTGATCAGTTATTTGTTTTGTGTTGCTATTGGTTTATTCTAATATTAAACATTTCTTTTTCAATATCTATATTTAAAAAAAAAACATTAAAATGCTAACATTGACAGAATAGAGTCCGCAAGAACTCTCATTAGAGACATCACTCAGGTGGTTTATTCTGAGCGTCATCACACCTCGGGTGATGGGGTGAGGTTGAGAGACTGTCCCCTTCATGGTAACCTCTGTAACTGTGAGGTACTGAACCTGCACTGTTGGCCTTCCCCTCCATCACAATCCTGTTGTCCAGCCAACTGAGTGGAAGACTGTGTAACTGTTACACACAGAAACAGTCACAGACAAAAGGCAAGAGAAACATTCTTAACAAGGAAAGTGGTACAATTCAGATAACGGTCAAGATAACGGCTGAGGGTAAAAACGTTCTCTGCTCGAAATTGAATTTTATAGCAAGACGTGTTTAGAAGCTATTTTTGGTTTAATATCATTAAGGTGAGTCAAGTGAAATAACCACTTGAGTGTGTTTGGATATCTATAACCATAGAAAAATGTGTAGTTTTTTGTTTAGTCTGGATAAAGCATGCTGACCGTTGCATGAAAGTATATAGTTGATGGAATGTACTATCAGGAGAGTGCGTTCCATGGGAAATGCCCTCAAACAGGCGCTTGAAGAAAACTAGGGTAAAAGTGCCTGAGTGCCGACTGGACAGCGACAGGAACGCGGGGGTTGAATAACTAAAAGTTCCTGTTACATAGAGCTGAGAAAACCATGAGATCAGCTGGGATCTTATTAAATGCTAGAACACGTTTGAAGGGCTGAATGGCCTCAACATGGTTTGAAATGTGTGTGATTTGCAAAACGTGCATCTCTACACCTTACTCTTATGTTTTACACACTGGGGCATTTCCGTTTTCCTGAAACTTCGCATTATTTGAAAGATTATCTGGAACATTCCATAATTGGTATCCTCCAGAATATTCTATAACTGTGTGGGGGGTATTGCAAAGGCAAGAGAGATAGATAGAGAGAGAAAGAGAGCGAAGCTGCTGCATGCCGCAGTGAGAGTGATGGAGCATGAGCCTTTTTCCTGCTATAACAGATATACAGTGAGTGTGAGAGAGCAGAGAGAATACGGTGACCCTTACCCTGACAGAGCAGGGAAGAATCTTGATGCTTGTCCTGCATTGCTGGGCATTTCTTCAGGCCGCAGATACCGTACTGAGCTGGGTTGTGAGCACAGACCATGCTCGGTGGGTCTGGTGGTATGGCCACCTCGGGGAAGGGAATGGTCCCCGTCTGTACTAGCCCATCAACTATGCACACCATGCACCGTCAACAAACTGTGGTACAATTGCCCCTTATCTGACATGCTCGGAGGAAACTGTACAGGGCAGCTCCAAACTGAGAAAGCTGAGGCGTGTGCCCCTTGGCCTTTTAAAGATAGCACACTGAATAGCTCGGGACATCCGGACGACTGTGAGTACCTCCAATCATGATGGGGGGGGGTTAGAATCGGGCTGGCATTCAATGAGAGGTAGGTGAGGTAGGTGATATTTAATGAGGTGAGTTCGATAAGATAGCACCAGGGAACTAGCTCTGCTTAGTACAGACAATCCCTGTGTCACACTCAATGAAAATGACACTGAGAGAAATTACTGTTTTATACAGTTCAATGAGTCAAAGACTCTGCTGTCCTCACTCCCAGTTAGAAAGCTGCAGAACAAATGTTCATTCAAAACTCTCCATCGCCTGAACTCACAGCAATATTCCATTCACCCATAATGTTTCATAATAATGGCCCGTGTTGCATGATACTCTCGAAAGTCTTCATTTCAGCATTCTGAAACCTGTGAACATATTTTTCCATGACATTTTTCTCAGTCTGTTCCTCTCTGTATCTATCCCAAAACACACGTATTTACAGCCATACGTTTCCACTGCATGGAAACAGGCCCTTCGGCCCAGCTGGTACATGCTGACCAAAATGTACATCCACACTCACCCCATTTCCCTGCCCTTGCTCCTTTCCTATCCATGTATTTATCCAAATACAGTTTCAATGTTGTTATTTTACCCACCTCAACTACTTCCACTGGCAGCTCAGTCCATATCCAAAACACACTCTGTGTAAAAAAATTGACCCTCTGGTTCCTTTTAATTTTTGTCCTCTCCAAACATTAACAGATGTCCTCTAGTTCTTGCTTCCCCAACCTTGCAAAAAAATTTGAAATATTAACCCCTATGCATGGTTCTCCTGACTTAATGAGAGCTGTACTTCTATGTAAACCCCCTCAGTTTTCTACTCTGTAAAGAAATGTGTTCTAACCTGTCCAACGTCTCCCTATAACTCAGACCCTTTAGCCCAGGAGACATTTTTGTAAATTTCTTCTACATTCTTTCTAGTTCAATAATATCCTTTCCAGAGCAAGGTGAACAAACCTGAACACAATACTCCAACTGCAGCTTTACCAACATCCTGCACAACTTAAACATAACGTCCCAACTTCTATACTCAATGTGCTGATATAGGCCAGCGTGCCAGTAGCCTTTTCACTGTCCTGTCTATCTGTGACTCAAATTCAGACAACCGCGCACCTGAATTACAATATCCTTTTGCTCCACTACACTCCTGAAGGCCCTCTCATTCACCATTAAACTACCACCTGGATTTGACTTTCCAAATTGCAAGACGTCACACTTATCGATATTAAACTCCATTTGCTATTTCTCAGCCCACTTCCCCAGCTGATCAAGGTACTGCTGCAATTTCTGATAATGTTTCTAACTGTTAACGGTGCCTCCTATTTAAGTGTCATCTGCAAACTTGCTAACCTTGCGTTGTGCACTCTCGTACAGATCATTGATATAGATAACAAACAGCAATGGGGACAGTCCTGACCCCTGAGGCAGTCCACAAGTCACAGGCCTCCAGTCCGACAAGCATACCTCCATCATAGCCATTTGCATCGTAATGTCAGACCAATTGTGTCTCCAAATTGACAGTTCACCTTGGAGACCATGTGATCTGACCTTCTAGAGCGGTCTTCCATGTGGAATCTTACCAAAGGCCTTACTGAAATCCATATGGATTATATCCACCGCCCTGCCCTCGTCAACGTTGCTGGTCACTTCCTCAAAAATCTCTAACAAAATTTGTAAGGCATGATCTGCCACGCACAAAGCTATGCTGACTGCTCCAAGTCAAACGCCGTCTTTCCAAATGCATACACATCTTATCTCTCAGAACCTTCTCAAGTGGTTTACTGAAAACAGATGTGAAGCTTACTGGTCTCTCTTTCCCAGGCTTTTATTTGCAGCCCTTCTTGAAGAAGGGCACTGCATTTGCTACCGCCCCGACCTCCGCCACTTTGGCCCCTACAATTTCTTCTCTCGCCTCTTGCAGTGCTCATGGATATATCTAGTCAGGACCAAGAGATTTATCTGACTTTGTGCATTCTAATATGTCCAACAATACCTCTACTGTGATATGGACTGTACCAAGATGTCACAACTAACCTCACAAAGTCACAGGTCCTCATGTCTTTCTTCATGATTAACACAGAGGGGAAATTGAGGGCCTCACACATCTCTTGAGGTTTTACACTTGCGTGCCCATTTTGGATTTTAAGGCGTCCGATACTTTCTCTAGTTGTTCTTTTTCTTTACTATAGTGAATTTGGCCTGGACCTGAGCCACGCCTCAATTTTGCTGGCCAGAGCCTCAATATCTCTTGTCATCCAAGGTTTTCTCGTCCAGCATCACTTTCCCTTCCCCCTCACAGGAACATGTAAACTTTGAACTCGAGCTATTTCACTCCCTCGTGTCCAACATCCGTTTACCTGAAAACAAACTACTCCAATTAACCCCTGCAATCCCCTGTCTAATTCCAGCTTAATATGACTCGGCACAATTTAGAACTTGAATCTGTGGACCAATTTTGTCCCTCCCATAACTATTTTAAAAATTAATACAACGCTAGGTAGTTTTCCCAGAATACTCCCCCACTTTACCACCGTCACCTATCCATCCCTATTTCTCAAAAGTAGGTCAAGCTTGTCCCTTCCCTAGTAGGGCCCTTTATATACTGCTTGGGAACCTTTCCTGAAAAACTTCAGCAATTACGTTTCATCGAAGTTCTTAACCATCTGGATGTCCCAGTCTATGTTAGCAACATTTAAATCACCTATTATGACAATCATATTGCTCCTGCTACTCTTACCCGTTTTCCTGTGTTTTTATTTCTCTAATTCCTTGGAGGCTTATAGTGCAACCATTATAACATCACCATCCCCCTCTTACTTCCTGGTATCATTCACAAAACGTCATCGGATATCATCTCAGTTATTTCATCTTTAAATACTTGTGTGATACTCGCCTTAATTAGAATTATTGGTATTTCGACTGTTTCCATTTACATCTCTCCCTTGCAATGATTTTCACTTCTGCAGCAAAGCTTGTCGAGGCACAGTGGAGATATGGAGCTGTAACTGGATGGGAGCTGCACATCCAGCATTGGCTGCAAGTTTCCCCACACCAAGCAGTGATCTAACACTGTGTTACCGAAAAATGCAACAGCCTGTGTTTTTACATGAATGAATCAGTGCGGTCTGCACAGCTCCCCACGCTGGACATTTATCCCAGGATTATAGATCAAACATTAGTGTGGGCTGCACAGAGTTCCATTCTGGATATTGCTGGGTTGCATTCAGCTGTATGCTAGCCACATGTACACCGTGCTTCAACCTGAATGTATTATGGATGGGCTGGTTATATGAGTTCTATTGCTAATTTGAGAGAACGAAACATCTGGCAATACCTTTATTTTGTGTTTTCATTCTTGTGATTGGACCATTAAAATCCTGACTCATCTGGTTAGACCCATTCCTCTGGGAAAGTCATGGTGACTGTTGTTACAGCATCTGGGTCTGCAACATGACCAACAAATGGAGCACAGGCTGCAGAGAGGGGAGATTCTGTATCATGGAATGAGAGAATCACAATCAGATCAGCCGTGGTCTTAGGGAATGGTGGGGCAGGATTGAATGGACTACGATTGCAACTTATTCATTTATTTCTGTTTGTTCTAAGCAAACTCCCCTTCTCTTCCAGTGTCCCATACTGGTGGGGAGCGAGGCACCTCCTCCTCTTCCTGCGTAACAGGACCCTGGGGCCTCACTAGCCTCCAATTTTCCCTGTGTCCCAGTTTTGAGCAGTTGAATGACTGCATCCTGCTCCTGTGCCCCAGTCTCAAGTAGTTGAATGACTGCTTCCTGATCCCACGTCTGTGGAAATATATGTCCTCCCCCTGTTCCTGTGTAACAGACTCCAGTAGCGCTGTCCTCACCTCCTGCTACTGTGGAATGGAATTGTGGGACTGAATGGCCTCTTCACATTCCTTACATCTTCTCTTGAGTAAAAGCCATTCTCCTGCTTCTGTAAATCACCATCAAAATCTGAATGATGTGTTTTTGTATTTTACTCTGAGTAATTGAGCAAACAACCTGGCAGAATTCAGAAGCTGATTAGCCTCCTCCTATTCATGTGTTATACACTCAAGAGGCAAAAGAGTCTCAGAGATGTACAGCACAGAAAAAAGATCCTTCAGTCCGGTCATCCATGCCGACCAAATATGCTAAATAAGCCTCGTCCCCCTTGCCAGCAGTTGTCCCATCTCCCTTTAAATACCCCCATGCATGTATCAATCCAAATGCCTTTTAAATGGTGTAACTGTACCTGCCTCCACCAGTTCTTTTGGCCATTCAATCCATACAGCCAGCAGTCTCTGTGTGAAAGCGTTGTCCCTCATGTTCCCGTTTATACCTTTCCACTACCACCATAAACCTTTGTCTTCTAATTGTACACTCGCCTATCTTGGGGAAAGACGTTGACTGTTTAGCTTACGTATTCGCCTTATGATTTTATAAACCTCTTTATGGTCACCCTTCTGCCTTAACACTTGAAAATACTCCCAGCCTATACAAACTCTCCCTGTAACTCTAACACTCCAACACCTGCAACATTATTTTAAATCTCTTCTGTATCCTTTCAAGTTTGAAAACATCTTTCCGACAGCAAGGAGATCAGTATTAAAGGCAATATTACAGAAGTGACAAAAGGCAGTGGACCCAATGTTGATCTTTGCGGCATGCCACTGGTCACAGGTCTCCGTGTTTAATGCATAAATGTCCACTGTGAAACCTGTCTCCAATATTCAAGCAAAGTTGGATCAAAATGGCGAGCTCTCCCTGGATCCCAGGCAGTCTGACCTTGCTAACCAGTCTAACATGTAGAACCTCTTGGTTTTCTTACTGAATTCCATAGTGACAACATCCAGTGTCCTGCCTTCATCAATCATCTTCATCACCTCCTCAAAAAAATCCACCGAGTCAGTGAGACGTGATCTCCAATGTACAAAGCCTTCTTCCATCCTTGTCTTTCCAAATGCATATCGATCCTTTTCCTCGAAGTCCCCTCAAACTATTTAGTCACAATTGACGTCAGACTCACCAGTCTTTAGTTACCTGTTTTTCCCTTACTTTCTCAAATAATGACACTATGTTAGCAGTCCTACAGTCTTGTGTCGCATCACCTGTGGAAATAAATATGCAAATATATCAGCAAAATGCCGAGCAATCTATTTCCTAGTTCCCACAAACTTCTGGGATACAACCGATAAGTTCCCAGGGATTTGTTCACCTTTATATGTTTTAAAATGTCCAACACCTCCTTGTCATATCATTACTTTTCAAGGTATCACTATATTTCTTCACTCTCTCATTCCTGTAACCTCATCCACATCAAATACTGAGGAGAAATACTTGTTTAGTATCCCTCACATTTAATTTAAGGGGCCTTATTCTGTGTTAATCTTTTGCCATTAAAGGATTTGTAAAATGTCTTCAATGCTTCATTAACCCTATTTCTAGAGCCATCTCAAGTCCACATTTTTTCTGGCCCGATTTCTCCGTTGTCTATACACTTACTGCCCTTGTACGCCTCTCGGGATTCACTTGATCTCAGCTCTGTTTACCTGACATATGCCTCCGTCCTTACCTTGACCAGAGCATCAATATATCTAGCCATCCAGCACTCCCTGCACCCACCAGCCTTGCCCATCTCATGAATAGGAACACGTTGGCTCTGGTTTCTCTGAAACCACGCCTTGATGGCCTCGCATTTTCCAACCATCCCTTTACCTGTGAATAGGGTATCCCAATCAGCTTTCCACTGGATCGCCTAACATTTTCAATATTGGCCTCCTGAAGAAGGGCTCATGCTCGAAGCATCGGTTCTCCTGTTCTTTGAATGCCACCTGACCAGCTGAGCTTTTCCAGCAACATATTTTTCAGCTCGGATCTCCAGCATCTGCAGTCCTCACTTTCTCATTCGAAGTTAGAACTTTAATGTTGACATCAAGTATTTCCTATTCCATAACTAATTTAAACTGATATCTATGTGTAACAGACTTGAAAGTTAAATAAACACTTCCTGCCCCTCTATAATGGGCTCAGAAGTCTGAATAGGTGCCTCCTGTCCCTCTGTAATAGAAGCAAGAGGCATTTGCCCTCCTCCAGTTCTTCTATAACACACTTGAGAGGCTGCATGGCCTCCTCCTGTCCCTGTGTAACAGATCCGAGACACAGCAACCCATGGATTATGAACAGCCGGTAAACTGTGTCTGATGGAGGTCCATCTCTTCTCAGTTACAGAAACACAAACAACACAATGTACTCCAGGTGTCCTCTCAGTATCACCTCATACAGCTGCAACGACACATCCATTTGTTTTGAATGATTCTGTTGACAAAATGTGACAATACTCCAACTTTCCACCTTTTCAAGTAGCAGCAGGCTAATATGGGCTGAATGGCCTTCTCTTATCCCTCTGTAAGCGGTCCAGAGGGACAGAATTGCTTCGGCCTGTTCCTGAGCAGCAGCCTCAATGCTCTGTCTCAAGGTTTTGAAAGGATTTGATAACAGGACATTAAAACCAGGAGTAGCCTCACACTGGTCCATAAGTACCGTACTTTGTGTTCAGGTGTCTAGAAACTTGCCAACCCGACTTTTTTTTATGCAGCCAATCTGTTACTTTATAACTACCTCCTTTCATAAACAGAGTGGAACACATATAGACACCTGCAGTGTTCTGGTAATACTCTTCATATACAAGGAAAAGAATAACAATATTGAAAGATTTATGGTCCATCCCTCAGCAACCCTCATCCATTCCATCCAAAACCAGTAAATGAAAAGTGATGTATTGAACTGGTTAACTGAGCATATTTCTTCAGTCATTGCAATTAATGCCCATCTCCATGGATTCTAATTATCCCAGTGAAGGGTTTCCATCATTTAATGATAAATGGGCTCCATTCTATGTGTCAACATAACATGAGCGGAACATCACCGAAAGCACTGACAGGGATCAGCAGATCCAGAGGGAGTGGGAAGAGAGATCAGGATCTGAGAACATGAGACTGGAATATTTCAACAATAGACAGGAGCTTATGCAATTACCTTTGGTATCTTTCTGCATTTGATTGGTTGTCATTATCAGTGCAGATCTATTACGCTCTTCTCATGATTCAGTACTTTTATTATCCCTTCCTGACTATCGTTGGTGTTTCTGGTGAGTGTCACTATCCAGATTTTGTTTTCTATAAACCAGTTATGACTGTATTATTGTTATTTTATATCGTCTACACTTCCTGCAACTATCATTGTTCCAATCCAATCCAATCTGTCAATCCAGATATTCACTCTACAACTACTAACTGCATCCACGAAGGTGTTCAATTACTCTCTCTCTCTTTCTCTCTCTCTCTCTCTCTCTCTCTCTCTCTCTCTCTCTCTCTCTGCTATGGCAGTGTTACTCACGGGACTCTGTGTTGAACTATTCAGTTTCAGGGGAGAATCACAATGCATTGAATCATTGCCTTTGTTGTTAAGAGCATGGAGGTCACTGTTTACTGTTCTGGTTACGAACTCCACTTACTTCCACTGTTTCCATCCCATCCCTGGCCAATATCTGCAGCAGAAGCAGACAAGTCACAACTGTGGGATATCCCTTTGACAATGAACTCATTCTTGACACAATTCCCGGACCATTTCTAACTTGAAATTGTCACCACTCCAGAATATATCTCACTGGTTTATTCCATCTGCTGTTTGAATCTTGAGTTATGAAGTACAGTCTTAATGAAGCCAATAATCTGCTGCTGAAGCTCCCGGCTTCAAACCCGCCCAAGCAAATCTGATTCGAACTCACACCAAACTCCCATCCATCAGTCATTCATGTGCACGCGACGTATATTGCTATTTTGTCTGGCAATGCCTTTGTTTTAACATTCTCAAACACTTTATCTCATCTGTCCATGAGACTTCCCTCGTTCTGTCTATTGATTAACAAAAAGTTTTTTAGTTGTTCGTATTTAAAATAGTTTCCTCCATGTGTATTCCTTCTCAAACAAAGAGTTTTGCATTCAACTACGCCAATCGCGCGCACACGCACGCTTGCTCAGTCTCTGATGCGCGCGCACACACACACACACACACACACACACACGGAGAGAGCAAACCTTCCCATTGTCGGCAGCAATCTGAAGCGAGTATAGTTAGCATAAGATATTAAGTTTGTAATACTCTCATGCTGGGCAGATATTGCAGTTTACTGAGCAACACACTCGCATGGTCCGCACACCTCTCTATGCTGGGCCGTCATATTGTCCCAGCTAATGTTCTTTGTGGTGTTCTGTGAAGCAGATTCAGAATTTGATGGAACAAACCATTTCAGCTGATCTGACAATGCCTTTATTTAATGTTCTCATTCTTGTAATTTTACTCACGAAGATCTCACTTCTCCAGTTAGTTCCACAGCCCTGACATTTTCCACATAATTACACAACATCTTTTCAGTTATTTAACTGTCTGTTTCTGTCTTTAATGTGAATCTCTCTGTCCCTTTGTATCTTTCCCTGGCCTTGGGTTTTGGCTCTCTCGTGTATCGAGTGCTGGCATTGTGTAGCTCAGAAATAATGAAATGGGGTGTGCCAAGCTATTGTTCACTTCCCGGTATGTCCCATGCGATGCTCCATGGACAGGCGTGTTTCAGAAGTTATGATAAACATCCTTGTAACGTGATCTGTACCTATGGCTGTCCCGCTCAGGTGACCTCGCGATCAGTAACACGAGGAAGACCACTGAGTAAAGGACCAGGCATCTAAATTGACCGACAATGCTGTCACTTTTTAAATAAAAGGTTATTTGCTCCTTTTTTTTAGTAAGATGTCTTAAAAGCCAAACAGCCTACCGAAAACGCCTCAAGTAAATAACTTATGATGCTTTTAGGGTTTTTAGTAAATAGTAGTGACAATGGCCAACTCGAACACACGAGGCTTTCTAATTTTTTTATATATTGTAGCTATAACAATCATCAGGTGCCTGGGGTCCCAGAAGGGCTGTAAGTTTGAATAAACTATCCCTAGCTGTTATTCTCTCTGGAACCTCACTTGATTCTGTTTCCTTCCGGATTGGAGAACAGTATGCAAGAATGCATGTCGGAATGTTGCTTTTTGCCAAAGGGTGTGTTTATGGGATGTTGGAACAGCTCATTTGTAGAAGGTACTGTATCCATTATTCGGTTAAGATTTCCAATAGTTGAGTTATTCTAAATTTCTCTTCATTTTGTATGGATTTTCATTAGAGTGCTTAAATATATTGTGTTTTGGTTAATGGTGAGTGGTTTGACTAATAGCATCACATCTGGAATTCCCAACTCACATCTACCTTTAAATTAAAGAAAGGTTGGCATTCAAGCTACCTTCTTAAAATAGTTTGAGACAGTCTGGTTCATCTATAGCAAACTGGGGACTCTTGTCCGGTTCTAAATCGATAGTACAAAACTGGGTTTACAATTTGAAAACACGCCATTCGACCCAACAAGTCGACACCACCCCTCCGAGGAGTAACCCAACTAGACCCATTCCTCTACCCTATTACTACACATTTACCCCGTCGAAGGCAACTAACCCACACATCCCTGAAAACTGTGAACAATTTATCATGGCCAATACACCTGACATGTATATCTTTGGATTGTCGGAGGCAATCAAAGCATCCAGAATAAGCACACGCCGACATTGGAGAATATGCACCACGAGACTATTGGGTTCAAAGGTCAAGTATGGTAGTTGCTCGTGTCTTTTGTTCCGGATGTTGAATACGTTCAGTTTAAACCGTGTTTTGTGTACTCAGTCTCTGGATGTGGAAAAGTGAAGTTCAGGGTTTTACAAAAGGTAATGAAGGCAAAGCTGTAGGAATTGACAGACAAGCTGGTGTTGGGGTTGCGATTGTCTGTGAGAAAATGAGAGATAATTGCAGCTATAGCTCGGCATTTACATTTCGTGGAACCGCCATCGGACTCTTTAGAAATGGCTAGAATTCAATTTCAAATGAGGCTCTTTGAGCATGAGAAGAAATTGAAACAGTTTGAATTATGATGAAAAGCAGAAATAAAAGAAAGGGAAATGTGGAAGAAAGAGAGAAAAGGACAGAAGAAAAGCAGAGAGTTTCAACTTAAAAAGTTAGCAATAAGAGAGGGAAGTTGACGTAGAGGGTGGAGATGAAGCGAGACAGTCGGCGGGATTAGGAGGATAGTGAGGTTGAGCAACCCTAATGTAACCAATGGTCCAATGGGGTTCTGTTTAAATGTATCTAAGCATTCTCTAAATTTGATGAGAAAGATGGGGAAGCCTTTTGAATTTCATTTGAGACAGTGGTTAAAAAATGCAGACACCAGTGACCATGTGGATTTAGTTGATCTAAACAAAGCTGATAGGTATTTGAATCCCAATCGGAGGAGGTATCTGGCCAATATGAGGAGGTGACGAAATCCATCTGAAGTGCATATGAACTTGCCAGAAGCTAAAAGACAGCGTTACATGAATCTAAAAAAGGGCCCTGGATAAACGCACATAGAGTTTGAAAGAATCAAACAAAGGAATTATGAAAGGTGTATATGGGTATTAAAAACTCAGCAAACCTATGACATTCTTAGAGAGATTCTTATTTTGGAGAAGTTCAACAATTCATTTCCTGCAGTCGTGAGAACTCTTGTGGAAGAGTAGAGAGTTACAATGGCAAGATTAGAAACTGAAATGGCTGATGTTGATGATTGAGTTCAGAAATCAAAGTTTGGTTTCTGTGAGAGATGGAGAAGAATGTGCGACGCCTTCTTAAGGTTTACTGGCATAGGCCAGGAGTAGCAGGTAAAGAGGTTCGAGTATTAAGAGGTACGGAAGCATGTGATTCTTTTATGCTGAGACATGAGGAACTATGTAATTCAGAAGGACTATTGGAAAGATGAGAAGTGCTTCATTATGTAACCTGTGGTTGGAGTGTCCAATGGAAACAGCAACAGATTTATTCCACAATGAGGAAGGAGGCATTGAGCTTGGTGTTCGTGTTACAACATTTCAGATTTACATTGCCAAAAACATACATGAGACAAACCTTTTTCACTGATCGTGAACCCTTAAAGTTTTTGGAGAAGTTTAAGGAGAAAAATACCAGTCTGTTTCGATTAAGTTTATTATTGCTGCCATTCAATTTCAAACTACACAGGTGACAGGGCGGGAAAACCTAAGTTTTGACACGTGACGGAGACTTGGATGAAGAAAGACAAAGGCATTCTGTGGCAAGATTAAAATGACTGAAAACGAAATAGTTGTGAACATTTGTATGCTCAGAGTCAATGTAATATATACGCATTTCAGTCTACAAATAGAGGAAGATTAGGATGTCTAAAATGAATCCACCTTTGTGTATTGATGGATTATTGTATTAAAGATAGAGATTAGAAAATACTATCACTGTAAAAAAGGTTATTTTCTCTTGTTGTTTTAAAGAGAGGTTTTAAAGGCAGAGGTGCAGAACAGCTGTCAGAAAACAGTTTAAGTAAATAGCTGAGATTTTAGGTTTCATTAAAACGGTGATAACAATGGAAGGGCAGTGGCCAACTCTCCCAGACCAGGTTTCCTCATTTTGTTTTTAGCTGTTGCATTCAGAAGCAGCTGGGGATCCCAGAAGATTGGGAAGTTTCAATACATGATCCCCAGCTGTGTTTCTCTCTGAGATCTCTGTTGATGTTGTTTCCTACTGGATAGGAAAACTGCTGTAAGGATCTGTATTTGAATATATCTTTGTGCCAAGTGGTGTAAACCAAGAAGGTACAGTATCTTTTGTTTGTGTAACTGTTCCAACATATAAGCTATCCCAACATGTTCTTTTCTTTGATTGTATTTTAATTAAAGCATTTGATTAGATTATATTTTGCTTAATGTCGAGTGGTTTGACTAGTTGCAACATATCTGGAACGCGCACTTCCCATCTATATTCAAAATAAGGAAAGGTTTAGGTCTAAGCGGCCTTCTTAAAATATTTTGGGGTGATCTAGACTGGTCCACAACACTTGTAGCCGAGGGATTTTGACTGACTCCTGCAATTGAAAATTTAGTGGAGGGGCTGGGGATGGGTTGCTGGAGGATGTGCTGTAAGCTGCCTCAGACATTCAAGGAGACCTGAGGATTTGGTGACCCAAGTCTGGATGGAGCATGCGAACTGTAGTTACAGCATCTGTGTCTGTAACACGAACAACAAATGGAGCAGAGGCTGCAGAGAGGGATCTGCTGTATCCACCTTGTGTTTTCCCGGAACAGCTTCCCAAACTTCACTTAACCCAGGAGCAGAGTGTGAAGGGAAACTGATTGAACAAGAAGCGGGTCATAGAATGGTATGGCCTCCAACTCCTTCAACACGACCTGCAGCTTCACGCCAGGTGGAGGATGGTGCTGGCAGTGGTTGTTAGGGTCACTGTTTCATTCAGCTTCTATTACCTAGAACATTCCAGGCAAGACGAGCTGACATATGCATCATTTCCCAATATCTCAATCTCAATGTCACCATTCGTTGATGGAGGATATATATGTTGGAGGAAGTAAATAAATTGCTTCTCCCACAGTAAGGAGCTGCCGGGTGTATCCAGCATAGTGGGATATCAATGGCGTACATTTCATCTGCAGAGTACCCTTGTCAATGGGGAGAGGTAGAGGAACTGAAGGAACTCTCTCTCTATTAATGTTATAGTATACCCATGCACAATACATCATATTGTTGAATACCCACTATCCTGGCAGCAGACACAGCCTCTTCATTCGAAGCCGTCAGCCATTCTCCTCGTCATCGGTGCTCCACATCGAAAGAAATGAATATATCTTGGATAAAGGGCGTCCTCTTGATGCACGTTTCAAAGCACCATCCCCACCAGCAATCAACCAAATCAAAGTATTCCATGTGTCCGGAGAGCAATGGGGTCACTTGGAGTGTCTGGAGCTGACGATCAGGGATGGAGCAAAACCTCCCATTTCCGAACGGATCTGAGTGAACCCTCCAGTACACAGTATCATTAAGTCCTGTAATCCCTCTCCATTTCAGTCACACACTTCCTTCCATTATTCCTGTAAATGAAATGCCAGATTATATCATGTTAAATTCCACCTGCCAAACTCTATTGACTTTTGCTCTCTGAATCTATTTGCAGACTCTCCGTCCTCTCTTGATAATTTAATCTCTTGCTTATCACAGCGACATCACCACACTCAGCATCTGTATACCTGTTCGATCCCCCTGATCATTAATATTGTCTGTAAATAGTTGAGAACCCAGCGCTGGTCACTGTGTGGCCCTACTGGTTACGTTCTCTCTCACTGACCTATCCAGAATGCCTGCTTCCTCTATGATACCCAGTACTCCCTCATTCCTGTGCAACACAGTCGAAAAGTTGAATAAGAACAAGGAGCATCTGTGAGCAACCCAACCCCTCGATGAGGCTGATGTCAACTCGGCCTCTATTCCACTTTCCTGCCATCTCTCCACCCTGAAACTCTAATCTCTTGTTGTAGATAGCGCCACATGAAAAAAGATCCACCCCACATCTACACTTTCAATTAATTTTCGAATTTTACAGAACTCAAAGAGATTGCCTTTCATTCTTATAAACTCGAGCGTATAGGCCTAAAATGCTCAATTTCTCTTCATAAGACAAGCACTTCAAACATGGAATCAATCTAATGAAATTCTTCTGAATTGCCTCCAATGGAAATAAATCATTCTGCAGGACACCCAAACTGTACTCCAGTTGCAGCATCACTAATGCCTTGCATAGCTACACCAACACTCCCTCCCTTTCTACTCTATTCTTTTATAAGTAAACACTGAAATTATGCTTGCATTTCTCATTACTTGCAGTACCCACATGCAGGTTTTCTGTGATATGCAAGCAGACACCCAGATCCCTCCGCACCTAAGCACTTTAAACTTTCTCGCCATTTAGATAATACTTTGTCTTTCCATTATACTGGCCAACTTGAGTAGAACCATGTGTTTTTTTTCAAGGTTTGTGAAGGTTTGTAACTCAGTTTGAGATTTAGGGTGTAGGTTTGCTCGCTGAGCTGTAAGTTTGATATCCAGATGTTTCGTTACCTGGCTAGGTAACATCATTAGTGTCGAGCTCCAAGTGAAGTGAAACCGTTGTCTCCTGCTTTCTATTGATATCTTCCTCCTGAATGGGGTTCCTGGGGTTCGTGGTGATGTCATTTCCTGTTCGTTTTCTGAGGGGTTGGTAGATGGCATCTAGATTTATGTGTTTGTTTATGACGTTGTGGTTGGAGTGCTAGGAATTCTCTGGCATGTCTTTGCTTCGCCTGTTCCATGAGAGATGTGTTGTCCCAGTCGAAATGGTAGCTTTTTTCATCCGTGCGTAGGGCTACGAGGGAGAGAGGGTCGTGTCTTTTTGTGGCTAGCTGGTGTTCGTGTATCCTAGTGGTTAACTTTATTCCTGTTTGTCCTATGTAGTGTTTGTGGCAGTCCTTGCATGGAATTTTGTAGATGACGTTTGTTTTGTCCATGGTCGTAGTGCGTCTTTTAGGTTTGTAAGTTTTTGTTTGAGAGTGTTGGTGGATTTGTATGCTACTAGGATTCAGTGGGGTCTTAGTAGTCTGGCTGTCATTTCTGAAACTTCTTTGATGTATGGTAAGGTGGTTAGGGTTTCTGGCTGTGTTTGGACTTATTGTCGCTGTTTGTTCTTGAGGAATCTGCGGACTGTATTTTTTGAGTATCCGTTTTTCTTGAATACATTGTACAGGTGGTTCTCCGTTGTTTTGCATAGCTCTTCTGTGCTACAATGTGTGGGGGCTCGTTGTAATAGTGTCCTGATACAGCTTCGCTTGTGTGTGTTGGGAAGATTGCTTGTGTAGTTAAGCATTTGGTCAGTGTTTGCCGTTTTTCTGTATACGCAGGTTTGTAGTTCTCCATTGTCCTTTCTTTCGATTGTGACGTCCAGGAATGCGAGTTTGTTGTCGGTTTCTTCCTCCTTGGTGAACTTCATGCCTGTAAGGGTGTTGCTGATGATGTTAAATATCTCTTCTATCCTGTTTCGTTTTGTGATGACAAATATGTTGGTTATTGATGGGGCTGTTTGTTCTAGTCTATGCATTACCGCTTCTGCTATGAATCCTGATAGCGGAGATTCCATGGGTGTGCCGTTGGTTTGTTTGTAGACTATGTTGTTGAAGGTTAAATGGGTGGTGAGGCACAGGTCCATTAGCTTCATGATGTTTTCGTTGGTAATGTGATTGATGGTGGTTGGCGTGCGTGTGATGGTCTCTTCTAAAAGTGTGGTAAGTATTTCCTTTGGAAGGTCGATGTTGATAGAGGTGAACAGTGCTGTTACATCGAATGAGATCATTGCTTCGTCTTCCTCTATGTTGGCGTTTTTGATGATTTTTCGGAATTCCTGGGTGGAGTGGATGGAGTGCTGTGACTCTTCTACTAGGTATTTTAGCCTTGCGTGTCATTCTTTGGCCAGTCTGTAAATTGGTGTTCGGGGTAGTGTGACTATAGGTCTGAGGGGGGCTCCTGGTTTATGGATTTTTGGTAGTCCGTAGAATCGTGGGGTTTTGGTCCCGTCGGGTTTCAGTTTCTGGAATTCTGTCTTGTTAAATTATCCAGAATTGTGTAACTTTCTGAGGAGGTATGTAATTTTGTTTCCTAGTTGCGGGGTCGGGTCTAGCGCCACCTGTTGGTAAGTGTTGGTATCTGCGAGTAGTGCATTGGCTTTCTCGATGTAGTCCCTTCTGTTCAGGATGACTGCGAGCCGACCTTTGTCTGCAGGTCATATAACGATGTCTTTTTGAGGTTTTCTGGGGCTTTCTTTTCTTGTGTGTTCAGTTTGTTTCCTTCCCTCGTTCGGCTCAGAGTAGTTGCAACTGCCTGTCTGATCGTTTGTTGTGTTTCTTCCGTGGGATTCTTGTCCGTCAATGTGGTTTCTCATGCCGCTAGGAAATCCTTCTTGTCAGTGTCTCGGCAATTGAAGATTAATCCTTTGACTAGTACCGCTTTTTCTGTGTCTGATAGGGTCTGGTCTGATATGTTCTATATACATGCCCCTGTGTTTGCGTTTTTTTCCTTTTTTTTGCTAGTTGTCCAGTTTTTTCTATAGGTCCCGATTTTTCTTTATCTGTGTTTGTCGTTGTTTGGTGTTTATGGCTTGTTCTATCGCGTCTGACTTTACTTGATTTGAATAACTGCTTTTGCGCGTCTGTGTGTGTGGCGGGGGGGGAAAGGGATTTTCGGAGTCTGTGGTGGGCGTCATTGATTAATTCTCGGAGCATTCTGCGGCCGTTTTCTTCTGTTAAACTCTGGCTTGAGGTGTTTTTATCGGCAGATTATGTTGGAGACAGTTTGGCATTACCTGTTTTCTTAAACATTCATGCAGGAAGTACAGTTGTTTGCGGGTGGAACTCTGTCGGATGGCATTCCTTTCCCATCTTCTGGCAAGTTGTAGCGTGTTGCCCCCATGGCTTTGGCAAGGTTTGTGCAGGTTTGTAGTTCAGGATGAGATTTAATGTCCATGGCTAGGTATCGTCATCAGTGGCGACCTCAAAGTGAAGCAAAGCTGTTGTCTCCTGTTTACTCTTTATAGCTTTCTCCTGGATGGAGTTACTGGGGTTTTTGGTGATGTCATTTCCGGTTCATTTTATGAGTGGTTGACAGATGGCATCTAGACCTATGAGTTTGTTTATGTCGTTGTGGTTGTAGTGCCAGGCTTCGAGGAATTCCCTGGCATGCCTTTGCTTAGCCTGTCCCAGGATAGATGTGTTGTCCCAGTCTAAATGATGGCTTTTTTTTGTGGTGGCACTCCAACCACAACGCCAGAAACAAACATATAGATTTAGATGCCATCTATCCGCCCCTCAGAAAACGAACAGGAAATGACATCACCACAAACCACAGGAACCCCATCCAGGAGAAAGATATAAATAGAAAGCAGGAGACAACACCTTCGCTTCACTTGGAGTTCGCCACTGTTGATATTACCTAGACAGGTAATGAAATATCCGGATATCAAACCGACAGCTCAGCGAGCAAAGCTACAATCTAAATGCCCCAAATTTATTCACTTTAATTCTCCTTGCCAAATGTTGGCCCATTCACCCAACCTATCCATATAGTTTTAATGTCTATTGCATCATCATTCTGAAGTAATTTTTCATCGAGGTTAGTGTCATCTGAAAATGTGGTATCGTATTTTCTCTCCCGTCAACCGAGTCCAGTACTACCCTCGATCGCAAATGGTTGAGGCATGAGTACTGAATAAGGGCTTATGCTCGAAACGTCGATTCTCCTGCTCCTCTGATGCTGCCTGACTTGCTGCGCTTTTCCAGCAACACTTTTTTTAAGCTCTGACCTCCAGCATCTGCAGGCCTCACTTTCTGCTGGACAGATTAATGGACGAGTTAAAAATTGGACATTGGTGTAGCGTTTCCAAATCAAGAGCTATACAGGGATTTCGTTCTGCCAAAATGGAGTACTGTATGTAGCTCTGGGAGCCACATTCCAGGAAGGATGTTATTGGACTGGAGGGGGTGCAGAAATGATTCACCAAGCTCTTCCCTGGGATGGAGCACATCAGCTATGGAGAGAGACTGGATAAGCTCGGGTTCTTTACTTTGGAGCAGAGAAAGCTAAGAAGGATGAGATTATAAGCGACAAGGACAGGGTGAACATAGAACATAGAAAAATACAGCGCAGTACAGGCCCTTTGGCCATCGATGTTGTCCTGATCCAAGCCCACCTAACCTACACTAGCCCACTATCCTCCATATGCCTATCCAATGCCTGTTTAAATGCCCATAAAGAAGGAGAGTCACTGCTACTGCTACTGCCAGGGCATTCCATGAACGCACGGCTCGCTGAGTAAAGTATCAACCCCTAACATCTGTCGTATACCTACCTCCCCTTAATTTAAAGCTATGCCCCCTCGTAATTGCTGACTCCATACGTGGAAAAAGGTTCTCATGGTCAACCCTATCTAAACCCCTAATCATCTTGTACACCTCTATCAAGTCACCCCTAAACATTCTTTTCTCCAATGAAAACTGCCCCAAGTTCCTCAGCTTTTCCTCATACGATCTTCCTACCATACCAGGCAACATCCTGGTAAACCTCCTCTGCATCTGTTCCAGTGCCTCCACATCCTTATAGTATGGCGACCAAAACTGCACAGAATTCTCCAGATGCGGCTGTACTAGAGTCTTATACAACTGCAACATGACCTCAGGACTGCTGAACTCAATTCCTCTACCAATGAAAGCCAGTATGCCATATGCCTTCTTCAAAGCACTACTTACCTGGGTGGCAACTTTCAGAGATCTGTGTACATGGACACCAAGATCCCTCTGCTCCTCCAAACTACCAAGTATCCGACCATTATCCCAGTACCCCATTTCCTGTTGCTCTTACCAAACCGAATCACTCCACAATTAGCTACATTGAACTCCATTTGCGACCTTTCTGCCAAGCTCTGTAGTTTATCTATATCCCGCTGTAACCTGCCACATCCTTCCTCACTGTAAACACCTCCACCGACTTTCGTATCATCCGCAAACTTGCTCATCCAACCTTCTAGCCCCTCCTCCAGGTCATTTATAAAAATGACAAGCAGCAATGGTCCCAAAACAGATCCTTGCCCAACACCGCTGGTAACTGCACTGTAAGATGAACCTTTACCATCAACTACTACCCTCTGTCTTCTTCCAGCCAGCCAATTCTTAATCCAAACCTCCAACTCACCCTCAATGCCATACCTCCATATTCTTTGCAGTAGCCTACCATGGCGAACCTTATCAATCCCCTTAGTAAAATCCCTATACACCACATCTACCGCTTTAACCTCGTCCACCTCCTTAGTCACCTTCTCAAATAATTCAATAAGGTTTGTGAGGCACGACCTGCCCTTCACAAAACCATGCTGACTATCCTTGATCATATTATTCCTATCCAGATGTTCAAAAATCCTATACCTTACAATTCTGTCTAAGACTTTGCCCACAACAGAAGTGAGACTCACCGGCCTATAGTTACTACGGTTATCCCTACTCCCCTTCTTGAGCAAGGGAACCACATTTGCGATCCTCCAGTCTTCTGGAACTATTCCTGTAGACAACGAGGACATAAAAATCAAGACCAATGGCTCTGCAATCTCCTCCCTTGCTTCCCAGAGAATCCTAGGATGCATGCCATCAGGACCACGAGAAGTTATCTATTTTCACCCTTTCCAGATTTTTCAACACCTCTTCCTTACATACCTCAAAGCCATCCATTCTAATTAATTGTGACTCAATATTCACATCGGCAACAATGTCCTGTTCCTGAAAGAATACTGACGAAAAGTATTCATTCAGTGTCTCCCCAGTCTCTTCAGCCTCCACACGCAACTACCCACTACTATCCTTGACTGGACCTATTCCTACCCTTGTCATTCTTTTATTCCTGACATAGCTATAGGAAGCCTTTGGGTTTTCCCTAATCCTACCAACCAAGGTCCACTCCTTGCTGCTCTTAGCTCTCTCTTTAGACCCTTCCTGGCTACCTTCTAACTCTCAATCGGCCCAATTGAACCTTCACACCTCATCTTTACATAGGCCACCCTCTTCCCTTTAACAAGGGATTCCAATTCCAGATTAAACCACGGCTCCCTGACACGACCCTTTCCTCCCTGCCTGACAGGTACATACGTATCAAGGACACTCAATAGTTGCTCCTTGAACAAGCTCCACATATCGATTGCGCCCTTCCCTTGAAGCCTACTTTTCCAAGCCACGCATACTAAGTCATGCCTCACCACATCATAATTTCCCTGCCCCCAGCTATAAATCTTGCCCTGCAGTGCACACTTATCCCTCTCCATCACTAGAGTAACAGTCACCGAACTGTGGTCACTGTCCCCAAAGTGCTCACTTCCCTCCAATTCTAACACCTGGACTGGTTTGGTACCCAGAACCAAATCCAGTATGGCCTCACCTCTTGTTGGCTTGTCTACATATTGTGTCAGGAAACCCTCCTGCGCACAATGGACAAACACCGATCCATCTAACGTACTCGAGCTATCGCTTTCCCAGTCAATATCTGGAAAGTTAAAGTCCCCCATAACAACCACCCCATTACTTACACTCTTCTCCTGAATCATCCTTGAAATCATTTCTTCCACGTCTCTGGGACTATTATGAGGCCTGTAGAAAACTCCTAACAGGGTGACCTCACCTTTCCTATTTCTAACCTCAGCTCAAACTAAACCGCTGTAATACTATCTTTGACAAGCAATGCCACACCTCCCACTCATTTACCCCCACCTCTGTCACTACTAAAACATTTAAACCCTGGAACCTTCAACAGCCAATCCTGTCCCTGTTCTACCCATGTCTCCGTAATAGCCACAACATCGAAATCCCAGGCACCAACCCACGCTGCAAGTTCACCTACCTTATTTCGTATACTTCTCGCATTGAAGTAGGCACACTTCAAGCCATCTTCCTGTTTACAGGCACCCATCTTCGTGATTGATGCCATGTTCCTAACCTCTCTACACTCCAGGTGCTGCACCCCAATGCTACAGCCTAGGTTCCAATGCCCCTGCAGAGTTCGTTTAAATCCTCCCAAAGAGCACGCTCAAACCCCCTCCCAAGGATACTGGTGCCCCTCAGGTTCAGGTGTAGACCATCCTGTTTATAGAGGTCCTACCTTTCCAGAAAGAACCTCAGTTATCCAGATACCGGAATCCTTCCGTCCTGCCCTCCTTTATAGGAAAAAAGCCTACCCAGGTAAGCTTGTGCTACACCAGCTTCTGGCTCCTCTCTGGGCTTTTTTAAAAAAAAACTTTCAAATTTAAACCGTTAAACAAACGTCACCGCGCCTTCAAGCAGCCACTGCCAAACAGACCTTACCTGCTCCGCTGAGAGGTTGGCTAGACAGCAGCTGTTCCTTTTAGCCAGACGGTCAAGAACAAAGGAGTACACTTTTAAAGTGAAGCGTTTGAGGTTCAGAGATGATTTAAACATTTCTTCACCTCGAGGTGGTTCTGGGATTACTTCCTGAGAGGGGAATTATCACAAGTAACCTCACAGTCGTCAAAAAGTACTTGGACGAGCACTTAGAAGTGTCATAACATTCCAGGCTATGGACCTGGTGTAGGAAAGTGGGACTAGTATAGATTGTTCTGTATTTCTGTTGGCACAGAATCTATGCTCCTGTGAGTGTGTAGTGTGGAATGTCAATTATTGAGCAGTTTAAGGTAGGAAGTGCTGGGTTTCTGAAGAGTTATATTCATAAGGGTTATAAGATGGAACTGTAATAGCTTGTTAAAATGTCAATGTGAGAAATATGAGAAGACAAGTGCAGTTTCCTTACAGTTTGAAACCAGAGAATGGAGAATGGGGAACAGAGAAGCGGCAGAACTGTGAAGCCACTACTTCAGTTCTGTCTTCACAAAACTTTCTATCAATGCAAGGAAAACCAAGTCTGATGTGGGAAAATGATAGAGTACGTGGAACATAGCACATATTAAGTAACTGGTTTAGAAGAAATTATTGTGGCTGAAAGTAATGGTCATAGACAGCACTAACATAGGTTTACGAAATGGGAATTATGTTTTAGAAGCAGACTGGCAGTTAAATGAAAGAGAAGCAATGGATGTAAAACATTCTGATTTTTAGAAAAACGTTGGTAAAGCTCCAAGCTCAATTTGCAAAATCAAATCTGAGTGGATTGGGGCTAATATATGGACATGTTTCCAGAATGGAATAGTTGGCAGGAAACAGTGAATAAAAATAAACCGACTCGTCAAGCAACAGCCTGATATTGGATGGAAGGTATGATTCTTTGAATATATCTATGTCCCAGACTCCCCATTACCTTTCCCGGATAGCTCCTGTCTCATCTGTAGGACGGATATAGCAGAAGTGGCGGCACAGTGGGATACAGTCGGAAGGAAAGTGCTGTTGGAGTCGTCAACAGTGACTCCGTATCCCATGAAGTCTCATGGCATTAGTTTGTACATGGGAAAGGAAACCTCCTGCTGATTACCATGTACCAGCCTCTCTCAGCTGATGAATCAGTACTCCTCCATGCTGACCAACACTTGGAGGAAGCACTGAGGATAGCACGGACGCAAGATGTACTCTGAGTGGGTGATTTCAATGTTCAGCACCAACAGTATCTCAGGTACAGCATTACTGATCGAGCTGGCCGGGTCCTAAAGGATATAACTGCTAGATTGGTTCTGCAGCAGATGGTGAAGGAACCAATAAGAGGAAAATATATACTTGAACACAGCCTTACTAACCTGCCAGTTACAGAAGTATCTGTCCATGATAGTGTCGGTAAAAGTGACCACCGCACAGTCACTGAAGAGGCAAAGTCACACCTACATATTGAGAATAACCTCCACAATTTTGGGTGGTTCTATCCTGGTGCTTAATATGGCAGACTTCGAACAGATCTAGCAGCTCAAATCTGGATGTCCATAAAGTGTTGTGGGTCATCAATAGCAGCGGAATTGTACGCCCACATAACGTCATGGCCTGGCATATCCCCCTCGCAACAATTGTCATCAATCCAGAGGATCAACATTGTTTCAATGATGTGCGTAGGACGGCAGGAGCAGCACCAGGCATACCTGACAATGAGGTGTCAGCCTGGTGAAGCCACCAAACAGGACTACTTGTGCATCACACAGCATAAGCAGTAAGTGATATGCAGAGCTAAGTGATCCCACAAGCAAAAGATCAGATCTAAGCTCTGCATTCCTTCCAAATCCAGTCGAGAAACGTTGGGGATAATTAAACAATTCACTGGAGGAAGAGTTTCCACAAATAACCCCTTCCTCCATGATGGAAGCGTACAGCACTTTATTGTATAAGATAAGGCTGATGCATTCGCAATAATCTTCAGTCAGAAATGCTTAGTGGATGATCCATTTCAGCCTCCTCCAGTGGTCCTCAGCAATTCAGTTACCAGTCATCAACCAATTCATTTCAGTCCACGCGATATCCAGAAACAATTGGAGATACGGGATACTCCATAGGGTCCATAATCTGACAACATACTGTCAATAGTACTGAATACTTGTGCTCCACAACTTGCCACTCCCGCAGCCAAACTGTTTCACTGCAGTTATAAGATGGCTCTTCCTGATTATGTGGAAAAGTACCCCAAGTATCTTCAGGAATAAGCGCAATGAGACAGATTGAAAGCAGGGATGACAATTCCCCTGGCTGGGGCGTCTAAAACAAAGGGCCACAGTATTAGGTACAGGCAGGTCACTCTGCATTGAGATGAGAATAAATGTCTGCACTCATTGATTGGTGAACCTGGGGGATTCGCTCGCACCTGGAAACCAATACACTGATTATAAATAAGGATTTAGAGACAGTAAAGACATGGTTGGAGAGCAGGAGTACAGTGTGGACATGAAGGGCCAACCGTCATTACATTGAATTGGTTAGAAAGCTCGATGGACCAAAGAGCTACTGCACCGCCTATTTTATAGCGTCCCAAGGTTACTCACATTAACGGATATGTATATCGTGTGGGGTAAGTGCATTGAGGAGATTTTTCCATGAACTAGAATGGGGAGGCTCAATGTGTTGTATGGCCTACTTCTTTCCCGCTGTTTCTGTTCAGTCTGTGGGAAAGCTCGGTAAATGTTGTCACAAGCTCTCAAATGTTAAGAAGGAGGTCTCTGCAGGGTCGACAGGAGCGTGTTTCCATTCCCTTTTCCGACATTGATGCTGAAGCCGGGCGTTCTGTCCGGTTTCATCATTTCAGACCTCGGAGTAGTTTGATACAAATGAGTGCCCTTGGTTGGCCGTTTCAGAGACCATTGAAATGTTTATCACATGTCAGGGTCTTTGGAGTCTCTTTTAGGCTAGCCCAGGAAACCACGGGAGATTCACTTCCTAAAAGTACATTGAAGAAAGAAATTCTGTTTACAATCGATATTGGCTTCAAGGTCACTGTTACTGACCCCAGGTTTTAGATCTCGATATTTTATTAATTGTCTTTAACTTCCACACGCTGCCAGAGCATTAGCCTGGTCTGGATTAGTAATCCAGTGACATTTCCACAACAGGACCATCTCCACATGGGGACCTGTCAAAAACTACACTGAGCAGTGTAGTTTTCTGTGCTGCTTGACAGCTCTGTCAAAAAAAAAACTCCCACCAATTTGACTGTCGTGATGGGTGGTAAGTGATCAGATTGTAATCATTCCCGTTTTAGGGACGGGGCTTAGCTGAGTAATTTTCCACATTACCAGGGAGATGTCCGAATTGGAGTTGGAATGCCCCAGGAACACGGCTTGCTGTGCAACGCAGGTCTTCAGTCCTATTGCAGGAACGGTGTCAGGACCCATTGCCTGTGTCATATCTGTGTTCAGCTGCGTCTTCATGCCACGTGCAGCGAATCAAACTGGTTGAAGACTGGCATCTGTGATTTTGTGCGCATCATGGCGAGGGTGATTTATATCATTGACTCAACACTTCTGGCAGAGGATGGTCCAGATAAAACATCATTCTCTTTTACACTGATGTGCAGGTCTGTTCCATTATTTAGAATGGGGATGTTTGTGGAGCCCTCTCCTCCAGACATTTGTTTAATCGCCCATCACCATTTATAACTGAAAGTGGCAGGACTGCAGGGCTTCGTTCAGATCTGTTGGTCACATCCGGTAGCTTTAATGAGTTAGCATTAATGTCATTCTAACTCTGACATGTTCACCCATACTCGTCACTGAGCCATAGATGGTATTGTTGGTAATGGCAGACTGAAGTGTTATCCTGGGCAAACAAGTTACAGGTTGTGGTTGAATGCATGCCTGCTTCACCTGCTTCTGTGGTCTACAGCACTACATGAACACGCAGTTTCGAGCTGCAATATCTGCAATTCAATTCTGCTGTCTGTTCCCCAGTTGTCACTGAGACCCATTCACCCATCAGCCCTGCACTCAGTGACCTAACCTGGTTTCTGATGTGGAAATACTTCAATTTTCAAACTCTCATTCTGCTGACGGTCTGTCTCCCCGGGTATTGCTTCCAAACAGACACATTCCACAAAAGCATTTAACTGATTTTAAATTCAAATGTTTAATTCACCTGAATCTTTTTCCTTGAGAAATACCATTTTCTGTGTTTAAAGTGAATGTTTTTCCTCTGTTTCTTACCCTGACCATGGTTAAGAGCTCTGTAGTGTCAGCGATGCCGGCGATTATGTCATTTCAGAGCCAATGAATTCTTTGGATTCTCAATCATCTTCACCACATTGGATATTTTCTCTTTTGCTTTATGCCTCATCACTCATGGCTGCCTTGTTCTCCCATGAGTATGTTTCAATTTCTTGGGATTGCATTTCTGGTATTATTTTCCGAATTATCCCCAGAACCTCCTCCCATTGCTGATCCACGGTCTTTCCTGATCAGCTCCCCTTCCAATTAACTCTGGCCAGCTACGCCCACATGTCTTTGCCGTTACATTGCTTAATTATAACCCCATTACATCTTGAAGAGAGCGTTAGGTAAAAACTGAAAGAAGGAGTTTTGGGAGATGGGACAAGAAGATTAATTGGTGGAATTCTTAACTAGATACAAAGGGAGAACGAGAGAGGATATAGGTATGGATATGTGGAAAATGAGAAAACTGCATTATCTAAAGAAGTAGACGAACATCCCCCAAAGTTTTAGCAATGCCTGTGTGCTGTGGTCCTTTGTACAGTGCATGGACAATAGAGTAACATGTTCAAATGCTGATTCTGATGCCAGAATTTTTATCTCCAATAACATGACAGACACTAGCTTTGGAAAGAACCCAGCAGGCCAACATATTGAAGTCCCACTAGAAAGGGAATTAACTGAAATAAGTTGGGACACTAGAATCAAGAATTTGGAGCACACACCCTGGTAAGAATGAGAGATTAGAGTTGGAAATCCCAGAAATGCAGGCAACATTGAGAGGATCAAATCATGTTTTAATGCTTTATCAATTTTATACATCATACGCATCATTTTTTGTAAACTGTGTCTCTGTTGTTCATGTACAACATGTTGTGCACATGTGAAAAATGCGACTTATGTGCAAAAACACATTGATTAAACAATGTATATGAAATCATTTTTCCAGTATTCAAAACTTTGTCGTGTTATGAGAATACATGAACACCAACTAGGCACCAAAAGACATGACGCACTATCACTATGTTCCATACACCAGAACTGCGAAAAGAGGAAGAGGAACACCTATACAAGGTATTCGCCAAAAACGGATACCCACGCAACTTTATCACCAGATGCCTAAGAGATAGACCACGGAGCGAGGACATGCCACAACCAAAAGGACTAGCCACACTACCATACATCAGGAGCGTATCAGAACTGACAGCCAGACTACTGCGACCCTTAGGACTCATAACAGCACACAAGCCAACTTCCACACTCAGACAACAACTCATTAGAACAAAGGACCCAATAGCCAGCACGAGCCAAACTAACGTAGTTTACAAAATACCATGCAAGGACTGCACAAAACACTATATAGGACAAACAGGAAGACAGCTAACAATCCGCATCCATGAACATCAGCTAGCCACAAAACGACACGACCAGCTATCCCTAGTAGCCATACACTCAGACAACCAGCAACATGAATTTGACTTGGAAAACACTACCATCATAGGACAAGCCAGACAGAGAACAGCCAGGGAATTCCTAGAGGCATGGCATTCATCCACAAACTCCATTAACAGACACATGGACCTGGACCCCATATACAAGCCACTACAGCTGAAACTGACACCCTGAAGCGGCAAGAACATCCATCAACAGACACATCGACCTGGACCCCACATACAAACTACTACAGCTGAAACTGACATCCGGAAACGGCAAGAACAAATCACTATAAATACCGGAAGAAACGTCAAAGCAGCGCTTCACAAGAGGCTCCAATAGCACTGATGATGTTCCCTAGCCAGGGAACGAAACGTTTGCAGCAAAAACTTCCAGCTCGGCGAACAGAACCACAACAACGGACACCCGAGCTACAAATCTTCAACCAGACTTTAAACATGCTGACAAAGAAGGGCACGACTTTGACTGGGACAAAGCACACACACATACTAAGACCCGCAAGGACCTTCTTACAGGAATGGTATTCTGATCAGAAGTCCATCAATAAACGCATCAATTTAGATCCGATCTACATTCTCTTGTTAAAATAGCCGGAAATGGCATCACCCACTTGAAAAAGGCAATATCTATAAATAGAGAGGTCGGACATACCACCAACCCTTCAGCAGATACTCTCACTGATGATGTCACCTAGTCATGATGACGAAACTTCTGAAACCATAATTTCAAGCTCAGCGTGCTAACTTACATACATATAAATTGTTATTTGTGTTTATTACTGGAATTTGGGAGTTCTCTATCGCTCACGGTTTGACAGATTATGGTGTGAGGTGAGCTTTTCTGGGTGTGTGGTTTTAATTAACAGAGGGGTTCGACATTAATGTCGTAACAGTTTGGGGCCTTGCCGTATGGCATTTGGACAGACTTGAATAGATCTGAGACACAAAAGGTCCCAGCTAATTCCAAGTCATTGCAATTAGTGACTATGATCATCAAATAAAACCACTGGGAAAATTCATTTAATTTTGTTACTTGTGTTTGGTTAAATGAAACGTGAGGGAAATGCTTTTAACATTACTAAAGAGGTTCCCAAATTTTCCAAGGAGGTTTAGAAAGACAGAAGGAGGACATTTTAAAAACTTTTTTAGAAAATAGATTGGAATTGGGTTTAGCCAGGGAAAAAAGAGAAGCTGAAATTGTAATGGAGTTGATCAAGCACTTTGATGTATCAGAGAAATAGGCAACTGCAGGAGAGTTAAAAGAACTTAAATTGCAAATGTGGCAACTGGAGTTAAAAGATAAATAAAGGGACGGAAACAGAGAGAAAAGAAAGAGAAAGAGAAGAGAAAGAAAGAGAGAGGGGATTTGAAATTCAGAATTTGGGAATTAGACAAGAAATTTAAATTAACAGGATGGAGATGAAGGGAGAATGTAGGGATGTATACAACTAGGTGAGTAACTTGCCATATTTCGGTGAGAAAAATGTCAAAACCGTCTTTATTTAATTGAAAAAATGGCTCAGCAGAAGACGTGTCCAGTGAACTTGTGGGTAATGCTAGTTCTGACTCAGCTGGTGGGCACAGCTGGTGAGGTATTGGCAGCGCTGCCAGATAAGGGATCAAGATGTCAAATTGGCTATTTTAATTGGTTATGAATTGGTACTAGAAGAATATAGACAGAAGTTCAGAAAATTAGAGACGGAACCAGTTCAGACTTATATTGAGTTTGAAAGAATTAACCACAGTCATTTTGATAGGTGGGTGCTCGCCTTAAGAATGGATAAGACCTGTGAGGTTTGAAGGGAGATTAATCTGCTGGAGACGTTAAAAGACTCACTTCCACAGACAGTAAGAATTCATGTGAATGAATAGGAAGTTCAAGGAGTGAGAAGCGCGGCAGAAATGGCAGGTAAATATGCATTATGGCATGTGATGAAATTTAGCTTCTGACAGGAGGTTCATCCTGCGAGGGATAGAAATTGGTAGAAGGGAAGATCACACATTACAAAGCGAACAGTAGCGCACAATAGTTTACTACAAGTGAAGAAAGAAGCCCAAGGGGGTTGAAAGGTGGTGAAAGGCCTCAGGTGCTCTCACTATAAGGGAGTGGAACAGATAATATTACAGTGCTGGTAGTTTCAGAACGGCACCGGGAAATGGTTGTTTTCACTGCAGTAAGCTGGCAAACATCGTGCTGGGCGTTAAAGGAAGACACCTTGGTGAAAGATGCGGTAGAAGAGGCTAAGCCCAGTGGCATTAGTGAAACTGATAAAGGAGACCCCAAGTGGAGCCGAGGAGCTTCAGGAAATTGCACAGCCTCGGCATGGGCTTGGTATGGCGGCAGTGCCTGATCTCTCTAAAGAATTCACCTCTGTAGATAAAGTTTATTCAGAAAGAACAGGGGGAGAAAGACAAGAAGTTATAATTGTGTGAGATACGGGATACGCTCAGTCTCTAACAGTTGAGAAGTGAGGCGCCGGAAAAACACAACAACTCAGGCAGCATCCAAACAGCAGGACAATCGAATATCAGGCAGAAACCCATCGTCAGGAATGTGGTGCGGGACAAGGGGGCTGAAAGATAAATACGAGTATAGCAGCTAGGCTGGTGGTAGGGTCACTCGGAAGGCAATAAGAAGATGTAGGTGAGAGTGATAGTGATATGTCGGAGCGGAGGGCGGAGTCGAGAGTTGGAAAGGAAGATGGCCAGTTAGGGCAGTTCAAGAGGGCAATGCTAGGTTCAATGGTTGGATCTGGGAGAGGTTGGTGGAGGGGAGATTTGGAATTTGGTGAAGTCAACGTTGATGCTGTACGGCTTGAAGCTTCCAGCTGTCCTTCTACCGATAGGTGTCCTATCACCCTACTCTCCAACCTATCACCATCACACCCCACCTGCATCTACCATCGCCTTTCAAGCTCCCTTTTACCCAGCTCCACCCCACCCTCCCATTTATTTCTCAAACTCCTTCCCCCTCCCTTTGCCCCACTTTCCTGATGAAGGATTTATGCCTGAAACATCAAGACTCCTGCCCCACAGATGCAGCCGACGGGCTGTGCTTTTCCAGCCCCACACTTTTCAACTTTCATCTCCAGCATCTGCAGACCTCAGTTTCTCTCAGCTTCTCATAGTAAGAGATGAAAGTTTATTCACTCTCTCTGGAATGTTCTGGCTTGTTAATCAATAGCGTGATAATTTGTCGAATGTGGACAGAAATTAAGCTTTCCCTTGTGTAACATCAGGATGGAGTGCCAAACCAAGATTGGGGAAGTAACAGTGACAGTGAATAACAGAGTGTCAGTTCCAGACATACGGTTTGTTCTTGGGAACGATTTAGCAGGAGGCGAGGTGGTAGAGGCACCCTTTGTGGTGGAGCGGCTAAAGGAAGACGAGGGAATTGGTGAGTTAAAAGAAAATTACCCAGGAAGTTTTCCAGATTGTGTAGTAACAAGATCCCACTGTCATAAGTTACAGCAGGAAGGAAAAACGAACGAAAAAGATAAATGAGTTGATGCTCAGTGAACTGATACCCTGTTTGATGTAACGGTGCAGAAGAAACCCTGAACAAGCAGAGGATCAGGCAGAGGTGTTTAGTTCAAAAAGCTAATGGACTTACAATAGATACATAAACACACACACACGCACACATACACATGCACACACACAGTAAAGGAATCAGAATATATTGTTGAACGTTATTAACTTAAAGATAGAATCATAAAATTAAAATGGAGACCCAGATAGTTTACTGCAGAAGGGAAATCGGCCGAAGTGCACCAGATTGTGTTAGCAGTACGTACAGTTTTAGGTGTAGCTCATGCACTAACGGCAGGCGGTCACCTCGGTATACAGAAGACTCAGGCTAAGGTACAGAAGCATTTCTAGTGGCCTGGAATGCACACGGACATGGTCAATTTTTGTTGTACGTGAATACATACCAAATGGTAGGAAGTCACAGGCAGTAATACAACCAGCACCTTTGTTGCCAATTCCTGCATTCGAAGAAACTTTCACGTGGGTTATGATTAATTGTGGAGCTCCCCTTTCTAAAGTAAAAGTGGAAACCAATATTTACTGACCATAGTGGATGTGTCTACCAGATTGCCAGAGGCAATTCAATTATTGGACTGTTAAGGCAAAAAGGGAGGTGGAGGGGTTGGTAACTTTCTTTACTCGCTGTGGACTGCCCGAGAGATTCAGTCAGACCAGGGGTCTCATTTTACTGCTCAGCAGTTTTAGGAAGTAATGGATAGCTTAGCCATACAGCACTTCAAATCAAGTGCGTCCCATCCTGAATCCCAGGGAGCCTTGGAAAGTTAGCACCAGACACGGAGGACTATGTTAACAGCGTACTGTCAGGATTACCCGAATGGTTGGGATAAAGGTCCCCATTAAATTGTTTGCCACTAGAGATGCCCCAAATAAATCTATTTACTTTAGTTCCTTTGATTTAATATTCGCACATGAAGTGAGAGCTCCTTTGAAATTAATTAAATATAAATTTACAGGACCAAGGTCGGAGATCTCACACTTGGATTATGTATCTGAGGTGAGGGAGAGATTGGATGGAGTAGGTGAGTTAGCTAAACAGCATCTGAAGAGGGTACAAAATAGAGTGATGCAGGTGGAAGATGAAAATTCTGAAACGTTTACGATCTCCCGTGGGGATGAAGTATTAGTATTGCCACCAGTGGTAAGAAATCCTTTGAAAGCCAGGTTTAGTGGCCGCTTTCAAATTAAAAAAATATGTGGAGTCAGTTAAACTATCTGGTCAAGATACCGGAGATGACAAAAAAAACTTTATCAAGTATTTCATATGGATGAATAATGCACCAGCCACATTTAAGACTCAAGACCAAAGGTGTGGCCATATGAATAAATTGTGCAACTTACCTGTATGATGTAGTGATCTTTAGCAAGTGATTGAAAGCTCACATGTTACAGTGCCAGAGCATGTTGAACGATTACAAGAAGCAAACTTGGTAATAAATTTAAAGAAAACAAATTTCGCGAAGGCAGTGGTGTCGTTCTTGGGTCATTACATTGGCCATGAAAAGTTGACCCCATGGAACACAAAACGAAGGGCTTTGAGGAATTTCCACCACCAACTTCGAAGAAAGAGGTGCATCGATTTTTGGAACTGAGTGGATTCTATTGAAAGTTTCTTCTAAACTTCAGCGGCGTCTTGGCACTACCTCTGAATGTACTGAAGAAGAACACAGAATTGTGGTGGACAGAACAATGCCAGGAAGCATTTGAGAATTATAAAGCAGGATTAATCACCACACCAGTTTTAGTTACACCAAATATTTTGAAACTAATGAAAATTGTGTTTGATGCTCGGGATATAGGTGTCGGAGATGTATTGAGACAGTAAGAGGATGATGGAATTGAATGCCGAATTGGCTACTTGTCGAAAAAAACTCAATATCCACCAGAAGAAAAATACAAAATCTCCATTATTGAACAAGAATTATTAAGTTTCACACTGGCCTGACAATATTTTAATGTGTATATGACAAACAAATTGTCGGAGATGGTTGTGGACAACGACAAATCTCTCGCCTTTTTTGGAATATTTAAAGACCAGAATATGAGAATATTTCATTGGGATCTTACCTTACCAATTTTAAACTGACAAAATGTACATGCTGTGGCTCCTACAATGTGATAGCAGATGTGTTTTCGCGGATTTAAAGGAAAAAGTGTAGATAAAATTTCACTTATTCCAGTGTTGTATTGGTGTGCAGAATTAATATGAATAATATAACTGAGATTAACACTTTTGTATTTCATAAAATTGGGATTAAGAATTAGAGGAAAAGAAATGTAGCCATCTTTTCATTCTGCTGGTTTATTTTATTTTCTGAAGCGGGGAGATGTTATGAGGACAAAATCACGTATGGACACTTTAAGACAGATCGGGTTTTGCTAGATAGAAACTAAAGCCGCAGATGCCAGCTGAAGGACACACTGTTCCACATGTCACCATTAGCTGAGAAATGGATTCCTGAGTTTTGATTGCTGGTTTGAGAGCCATTCAAATGCAACCAAGAGTCTAAATAACGCTCAGGATACTAGAAGACAACGAAATTTGAATATTATTGTTTGGAAACCTGGAAAGCAATCACATTATGAGAATTATTATATCATGGGGAGTAAATAAACCCAGCATTCTGAACACTGGAGGGAGAGCAACTGCCATCCAACAGCAGAGCAACTGCTGTAGAGCAGGAGTGCTAAATGGCCATCTCAAATACTCTCTATCAAAGACTCATGTTTATGTAAACCAACTTGCAATAAAAAAAATGACCCAGGGAGATCAGCAGCTGAAAGAGTGAACAGTGCGGGGAAAATAGAGACTGTGTGGTCTTGAGATTGTTATGTTTAATATGTGGGTTGTTGGAACAACATATTTTTACAGAGTTGGAGTCAGACAGTAAGTAGCTAAGAAAAGAGTGGATTGTATTTGTGAATAGTTGTTGTTTAGTGTTCACTATTAAAGTTAAGAAACCAACTTGTTAATTTTTGTTAAAATAGTGGAATGTAGGAGATCTGTGTGGCTCATATTTTAACAGAGTACGAGGTAAGGCGAGCTTTTCTGGGTGTTTGGTTTTGGTTAACAGAGGGGTTTTACTCCACCTACTAAATGTCCATCCAAGCTAACCCCATTTCCCTGCAGTTGGCCCATATCCTTCCAGTCCTTTCCTATGCACATATTTATCCAAATGCTTTTGAAATGTTGTTAATGTACCCGCCCCCCCCCAACCACATCTGCTGGCAGCTCATCTACGTATCACTTCTTTGTGTAAAGAAGTGACCTCTCATGTTCCCTTTTATTCCGTCTCCTTTAACCTTAAACTGATCCCCTCTAATCCTCCATTCTCTACACCTTGGAAAAAGACTTACAGTATTAACCCTATCCATACCCCTTGTGATCTTTTACAGCTCTATAAGGAATCCTTCAGTTTCCTACACGTGAAAGAAGATGTCCTAGCTTGTCCAACCTCTCCCTATAACTCAGACCATTGGGTCCTCACAACGTCTTTGTAAATTTCTTCTGCACTTTTTCTAATTTAATAACATCGTCCCCATAATAAGGTGACAAAACTGAACACAATACTCCAAGTACGGCCTTCCCAAAGTCCTGTGTATCTGCTGCATAACTTCCTAATTTCTATACTCAATATCCTGCCTGATGAAGACCAATGTGCCGAAAGCCTTCTTCACTGCCCTGTCAATCTGTGACTCCACTCTTAGAGAACCGTGCACCTGAACACCAAGGTCTCTGTGCCCACTCCACTCCTTAAGACCCTCCTATTCACCATGAAACTCCTGCCTTGATTTGAGTTTCCAAAATGCAAGACCTCACGCTTCTATATTAAATTCCATTTGCCATTTCTCGGCCAATTTCCCATCTGATTAAGGTCATGCTGCAATTTCTGATAATCTTCCTCACTGATCATGCTCCCACTTACTTTAGTGTCTTCTGCAAACTTACTAATCATACCTTGTACTTTCTCAACCAAATCATAGATAACAAACAGTAATGGACCAAGCCTCCAGCCTGACAAGCATCTTTCCAGTAAATCCTCTGCTTCCTACCATCAAGCCAATTGTGCATCCAATTGGCCAGATCCCACACATTCTACGTGATGTAACCTTCCTGAGCAGCCTGCCACGTGGAACCTTATCAAACCTCATCAAACGTCCTGATAATTTCATCAAAGGATTCTAAGAAATTTGGGAAGCATGATCTCCCACTCACAAGTCGATTCTGACTGCTTCGAATCAAACCCTGTGTACGTAAAGTGTGCAGTCAATGGTATGCTGTCCTTCATTGTAGGATGATTCGAGTACATAAGTAAAGCCATCTTCCGGATGTTGTAGAACCTTGCTGAGAGAGCATTTGGGACAGACTGTACAGATTTGATGTCCTTTGTATGGAATTATACCCTTACCACAGACACCGGTGATGGTAACATGAGGATAGAGTGAATACGATGAGTGTTTAATCTGTAGACATGTGAGAGATGAAGAAATGGTGATGCTGAAACACGAGGAGTGGCAGCGATCACTCTTTTTCCAAAATAGACATTGACAGGGAGAAAAATTCCACACTTTACCCAGGATTGTTTTGTTTGATTTATTGTCACGTGTACCTCAGTACAGGGAAACACTTTATTAATGAGCAGTGCAGACAGATCATAGTAAGCATGGGCAGACAGTTCATAGGGTGGAAATAGACTTGGACAGCGTAAGGTATACAGGATACACTGAACAGGACGTGCACGAGACAAGATCAACATGAACAAGATCACCATTAATTGAACTTACAGAGTCCATTCATCAGTCTAACGTGGCTTTTCTAATAGGTTATATGCCTAAATTAACTCTCCCCACGTCATTGTGCAGTCGGCGTGTGAACCCGTACTGAACGTCAGGTTGCTCACAATCCACAACAACAGCCACATTAACTTCCATCTGAAACAGGCAGCCATTCCCACCTGCTTCTGTCCTACATAGACAACACCAGGCTGGCTTCTCGGAGATAGAAGGTGCCGTCTTGAGATTTCACACAAGATATTTGGCTTCCCTGCTCACCACTAGAAAACCACGTTAAAGTCCCACGTGTGTACATTAACCAACGGAGCAGGAGGAAGAACGTGGAGCAGTCTGTCTGTGCAGCCTCTGCTCCACTTGTTCATCATGTTAGAGCATCAATTAGGAGACACTTAAGACTGCTGATGCTGGAGATCAGAGTAGAGCGTCAATTGCTGAAAAAACACAGCAGGTCAGGCAGCATTCTTGAAGCAGGAGTATCGACGTTTTGAGCATAAGATATTCATCAGGAATCAACATAAATGACGTCATTCTGCCCCTGCGTAAGTGCGTTGAGGTGGGAATGGCCTCCTTCAGTTCCTGTATAAGTGACTCAAGGGAGTGACTGGCTTCAACCTCGTCCAGTTGGACAGTGCCAAGGGCCTGACTGGTACCCCTGGTTCCTGTTTGACCTCATTGTACTGACTAGTGGAATAATGCTGCAGCTTTAAGAGGTTATTTGTCCTGGTTTCTTTTAAGAGAGAGATTGAATGATCATTACCAAGCTGGCTAGTTAAGACCACTTGAGTAACAGCTAGCGAGGGCTTGTGTTTATTTTAATGCAGCCTGAATGGGTGTGGCCAGCTCTCACAGATTAGGATCTCTGGGTTTTGGTTTCTCGGCAACATCAGAAACTATTGGGGTCTTCACAGAGTTGGAAGCTTCAGTGAATGTTTCTTGGCTGCTACCCTCTCTGAAATGTCTCTTGATGCTGTTTTTCAATTGCTGGATTGGAGAATTTGTTTTGACAATCTGTGTCTGAATATTCCTTTTTGCCAGGGGCTATGTTTATGGGATTTTCCTATATCGGAACAGTTCGTTAGTAATAGTTCCTAGATCTAGTATTATGTTAACTTGTCCAATAGAAATACGTCATTCTAAATTCCTCTTTCTTTGGTTTCATTTTCTCTTTTGTGCTTAAATAAATGGTGTTTTGCTTCACACAGAGTAGTTTGACCAATCACATTGCATCTGGAATAGACACTTTACATTTGCTTTAAAATTTGAAAGAAACGTTAGAGTCTAGTTTACCGCCTGGAGGCATTGAATGGGCTGTCCCTGTTCTTCTGCAATAGTACCAATGGGCTGAACGACTTCCTCATATTCCTGTGAAACCAGCGTGAGGTGCTGAATGAACTCTTGTTTTACTTTGACAATGTGCAGTGTCCGGCAGTGCTGTTACATGAATGTTGTGGACACTTTAACAGCACAAGTCTCAATGGAGTCTGGATCCTGGGACAAACGAACACAGACCAGTTCAGGAGCAGACGAGGGACAAAATGTTCTGAACATTGAGGAATCTTCACTGACCATCCTCACTTCTGACCTTACGGTGGGGAGACATTGATGAAGCAGCTGAAGATGTTTGTGAAGGCGAAGCTACCCTGAGGATCTCGCACAGAGGTGACCCAGGGCGGAGATGATGAACATCTTCCGTCGTGCCATGTTTGACTCCAATCACTGGAGACCTTACTCTGATTCCCATTAAGTCCTGTTTTGTTAAGCTCCTTTATGTCACAGAAGTCAACCACTGCCTTGATATCGGGACCAGTCATTTTTACCTGCAACCGTGTGACAACCTATTTTGTTCATATCAATAGGCCAATGAAATTGGAGCAGCAAGTTTTTTCTTCAAACAAGAGGTATTTGAATGTTAAGATTTCTCTTCTCAAGAGTGTTAGGGAGCAAGATGACTGAAAGTATTTGAAGAGGAGGAGATGGATATTGACCTGTCAGAGACGTGAGGGCTATGAAGAATTGGGTATGAAAGAGAATTTGAGACAAAGAGGAGATCAGTCATGATCTTAGTAAAGGGCAAGGCAGGCTTGGTGGGTGAACAACAAGCACCTGTTTCTGATGTTCTCACATTCTGTTATTGGAAAGTTAGTGGGTGTTATTTTCATGAATATTCTGTTATTGAATGTTGCAGACAGGGACCCCAGAGGATTTTGTGAGCAATCCTTGAGTGACGTATGGAGGCTGTATTCACAATGAATATGGGTCTACAACATGACCAACAAATGAAGCACAAGTTGCAGAGAGGAGAAGCTCTGTGAAGAGAGATGAGGGGTCTCTTTCATATCCAGCCTGGGTTTTCCTATTACATTTCCCAAATCACCTCAAACCGTGTGAGACAGTACTGAGGGGCTGAATGGTCTCCTGTGTTTCTGTGGCATAGATTATAGGAGTAAGTAGCCTCCAACTGCTCCTGTCTAGCAGGTTTGAGGGGCTGAATGGAACACAGGAGCATGGGACTCAGGAGCAGGAGCGGGTCATTCGATACTTTGAGCCTTCTCCACCAGACACTGAAATGGTAGCTGATCAGGTTGTGGTCTTAGCCCCACTTTCCTGTCTGCGTCACCTTGTGCATGACTCACTTCTTTTTCAAATATTTAAGTAACGCAGCTTTCAATCAATGTGAACATGGAGACACGATAACCTTCCAGTGAAGAGAATTCCGACTCGAAAGGTCCTTTCAGAATTATTCCTCATCCCTCTTATAGAATCAGAGAGTCATGCAGAACGGAAACAGGCCTATTCGTCCAATCTGTTCACTCCGATCAGATATCAAATCTGATTTAGTCCCATCTGCCAACATTTGGCCAATATTCCTCTTGTGACTGTACCCGCTTTGACCACTTCCTCTGACTGCACTTTCTGTACACACACCACTATCTGTGTGAAATATTTCCCTTCAGGTCCCTTTTAAATCGTTCGCCCTCTCCCCTTCAACCGATGCCGTCTTGTTCTGGACGCCCCTATCCTGGGGAGCAGAACGTAGCTGTTCAGAATATCCATGCCCCGATGATTTTATAAACCTCCACAATGTTACCTCTCAACCTCTGAGACTCCGGGGGAAACACCTCCACGTAATCAGCCTCTCCCTATAGCTCAAGTCTCCAGTCCTAGAACATCCGGGTAAGTCATTTCTGCAGAAAACCGAGTTGTACGCAGTATTCTTAAAGTGGCCTCACGAACATCCTGTACAGACGCAACATGCCACCACAACTCCTATACTCAATACTCTGACTGATGAAGGCAAATGTGCCAAATGTGTTCAGCACCACTCTGTCTACCTGCAACTCCATGCTACAGCTAATCACGTACGTAAACATCAGCAAGTTAATATGATGGTAGTGCCAGCAAATAGGAGGACCAATGATACATTGATCATTATTGATATTAGATTGTGTTGGGAACATGAGCTAAACATGTCAGGAAGTGAAATCAAATCAATGGGCTCAGGGTGGATAATATACAAAATAACAGAGAGCCCGACGTGACTTACAGACTGGAATCTAATTGAAGAGTTCGGGTCGTAAATATGCAGAATACGAGATACCCCGGAGTGAGTTACAACCTGGAATCTAATCAAGGGGTTCAGGGGGGTTTATATACGAATAACAGATTCCCCGGAGTGAGTTACAGCCTGCAATCTAATCGAGGGTTTCAGGGTGGTTTACGTACAGAATAACAGATAGCCCAGAGTGAGTTCCAGCCTGGAAACTAATCGAGGAGTTCAGGGTGGTTTATTTACAGAATAACAGATAGCCTGGAGTGTGTTACAGGTTGGAACCTAATCGAGGGGTTCAGGGACTTGTAGATAGAGAATAACAGATAGCTTGGAGTGCGTTACAGCCTGGAATGTAATCGAGGAGTTCAGGGTCTTTATATACGGAATAACATAGCCCGGAGTGAGTTACTGCCTGCAATCTACTCGAGGCTTTCAGGGTGGCTTAGGTACAGAATGACAGTAGCCCCAGAGTGAGTTACAGCCTGGAATCTTATCCAGGGATATGTTAACATTTTTATATGTAATAACTTGTAACTGGGAGTGAGTCACAAAGTGTACTATTGGCCAAGTGGTTTCAAATCTTGAATCACATAAACATAATGCAATCACAAACTACACAACTTTACTGACTTCCAACTTTCCTAATTTGAGGATTATCCTCCTCTGTTTCCCCACTTTTACTGAAGATGTTAATATACCTTTTATAATGCACTGCCATTCTGGTTACAGTGCTGCCTATCTCTCACTGTCTCATTTATCTTCAACGCTGTTGAAAGATACTTAAACCACCAGACACGCAAAGTTCCAGAAAGAGTATTGTTTAATTGCAGGTGCATTATTTTCTTTTATTTGTAGACAACACACAATTTGAACCCACAGAAGGCCAGTGTGGGATTTGAGAAGCCCTTCAATTTGGGATGAGGCCTAGCCAGGCAAGAATCTGATCCAACGCTGCAAATCTACAGTTCAGTGGCTGAGCTCTATCAGGTTTTGGATATTATGTTTCTCTCATATATTAGGATTTGGAAAGTAAGGCAGACGTTACTGGAATGTCACATCATTTCTCCGCATTCACTGTAAATACGTTCTGGGATTTGTATTTTAATTACCTTCAAAGAACTGTCTCCATTTTCTATCTCTGCTTGCATCAAGCAATGGAAATGTCTTTTCACAGAATGCCCCCTCTCCCTTGCTGAAAATATTCCTGACACAAATCAGTCAGGCAGACATTTTAGATTTGTCCATAGCCACCACTTTATATCAGCAAAACGATGACATTGAGTTTATAAATAAGGAAAAGTAAGAGAGGCTGGAAACATCAATGCAGTTTGAAAATATATGAAACATTGAACACGCACACAGAATCACACACAATCAGACATACACAGACACACTGAATCACACACTCAGAGATACAGACACCTTCCAGGAGCTGTCTCCATTTCCTATCTTGCAAGGGAATTCATGTTATGATGATGCATTCATGCAGGACAGTAAACAGCTTTTGAGACTTTCCCCATTGTGACAGAAATTCAGCCCCAATCTGAAACTTGGAGATATGTAACAGAACAGAAATGAATTATCCGCATTCTGTGTTCCTGCTCCCAATGAAACATTTGACCATTTAGTTTATCTTGTCTTCAGTCTAACATTCAACAAGGATCACTTCACAGATCCAATAACAGATCCCCAGGAGTGAGTTCCAGACTGGAATCTAATTGAGGAGTTCAGCGTTTACATACAGCATACGAGATATCCAGGAGTGAGGGACAGAGTGGAATGTAATCGAGAGGTTTGAGGTGGTTTGCATACAGAATAACAGATAACAAGTAGCGAGTCACAAAATCGCGGAGTCATACTGTTATAGAGATGTACAGCATGGAAACAAACACTTTGGTCGAACACGTCCATGCCAACCAGGTATCCTAGAGTAAAAAATGAGGTCTGCAGATGCTGGAGATCACAGCTGAAAATGTGTTGCTGGTTCGTCATTCCTGATGAAGGGCTTATGCTCGCAACGTCGAATTTCCTATTCCTGAGATGCTGCCTAACCTGCTGTGCTTTAACCAGCATCACATGTTCAACCAGTTACCTACTCTAGTCTCTTTTTCAAGCACCTGTCCAATCTCCCTCCAAACTTTCCCATTCACATCCTCATCGTGCTGCATTTTAAATGTTGCAATTGTGCCAGCCTCCAACACTTTCTCTGACAGTTCATTCCATTCATGTACCACGATCTGGGCGAACAGGTTACACCTTAGGTATCTTTCATATGTTTCCCCTCTCACACTAAACCTATGATATCTAGTTCTGGACTCCCCACCCCAAGGAAAGACTTTGTCTATTTCTCCTATTCATGCCCATCATGACTTTATAAACCTTGATAATGTCACCCTCAGCCTCTGATGCTCCAGGGAAAACAACCCCAGCCTATTCAGCCTCTCGTGATAGCTCAAATCTTTTCTGAACCCTTCCAAGCTTCACAACATCCTTCCGATAGGAAGGAGAGTAAAATTGCACGCCATATTCCAACAGTCGCCTAACCCATATCCAGTCCAGCCGCAACATAACTTCTCAATTCCTATCCTCAAAATTCCTACCAATAAAGGAAATCATACCAAACGCTGCCTTCTTTATCTTATCCACCTGCCACTCTACTTTCAAGGAGCTACGAACCTGCACTTCAAAGTCTCTTTGTTCAGCAACTTTCCCTCGTACCTGACCATTAAGTGTATTATTCCTGCTCAAATTTGTTTTCACAAAATGCAGTACCTCGTGTTTATCTAAATTAAACTCCATCAAGTGGAATAGAATTGAAGGTTTTGATGTGTTTTTGAAACATGCGAGTCACACATACATGGAAGTGAGTTACGCGTTGGAATCAAATCCAGAGGGTTCCGGGTGATTTATACAATCCCTACAGTGAGGAAACAAGCCCTTCATCCCAACAAGACCACACTGACCCTCAAAAGAATAACCCATCCAGACCCATTTCTCCACGTTTATCCCTGACTAATGCACCTCACCTGCACATTCCTGAACACCGTGTACAATTTTAGCAGGGTTTGTATTGGACAGTTAAGAGACAAAATAATAGATACCCAGGGGTGTGATACAGATTGGAATCTACTCAAAGGACTGAGGTGGCGAATGTACAGAGCCCCATAAAAATGGAAGTCAGTTACAGATTGGAATTTTATCAAGGGGTTTCGAGATGATTATGTGTAGAATAGCAGGTAGTCTGGAGTGAGTTATAGAGTCATAGAATCATAGAGACATACAGCATGGAAACAGAGCTTTCAGTCCAAACTGTCCATGCCGACCAGCTATCCCAACCCAATCTAGTCCCACCTGCCAGCAAATGGCACACATACCTCCAAACCCTTCCTATTCATATACCCATCCAAATGCCTCTTACATGTTGCAATTGTACTAGGCTCCACCACTTCCTCTGGCAGCTCACTCCATTCAGTTACCACCTTCTACGTGAACAATTTACCCCTTTCGTCTCTCTCATAGCTTTCCCCTCTCAAACATTCCTATGCCCTCTAGTTCTGGACTCCCTGAACCCAAGGAAAACACTTTGTCTTCTTATCCTATCCTATCCTAACCTTGCCCCTCATAATTTTTTAAACCTCTATAAGGTCACCCTTCAGTCTCCGTCACTCCAAGGAAAACAGCTGCAGCCAGTTCAGGCTCTCCCTGTAGCTCAAATCCTCCAACCCTGGCAACATCCTTGTAAATCTTTTCTGAACCCTTTCAAGATTCACAACATCTTTCCAACAGGAAGGAGACCAGAATTGCACGCAATATTCCAGGAGTGACCTAACCAATGTCCTGTACAGCCTAACATGACCCCCCAACTCCTGTACTCGGTGCTCTGATCAATAAAGGAAATCATACAAAACGCCTTCTTCACTATCCTACCTACCTGTGACTCCACTTTCAAGGAGCTATGAATCTGCATTCCAAGATCTGTTTGTTCAGCAACACACCCTAGGACTTTACCGTTAAATGTAGAAGTACTGCTAAGATTTGCTTTCCCAAAATGCAGCGCCGCGCATTTATCCGAATTAAACTCCATCTGCCACTTCTCAGCCCATTGGTCCATCTAGTCCAGTTCATGTTGTAATCTGAGGAAACCCTCTTCGCTGCCCACTATAACTGTAATTTGGTGTCATCTGCAAACTTATTAACTGTACCTCTTATGCTCGCATCCAAATGTAAATGAAAAAAAGTTAAGACCCTAGGACCGATACTTGTGGCATTCCACTGGTCACAGGCTTCCAGTCTGAAAAACAACTCTTCACCACCACCCTCTGTCTTCTACCTTTGAGCCAGTTCTGTATCCAATTGGCTACTTCTCCCTGTATTCCATGAGATCTAACCTTGCTAATCAGTCTCCCATGGGGAACCTTGTCGAACGCCTTATTAAAGTCCATATGGATCACATCTCCTGCTCTGCCCTCATCAGTCGTTTTTGTTACTTCTTCAAAAAACTCAGTCAAGTTTGTGAGACATGATTTCCCATGCTCAAAGTCATGTTGACTGTCCCGAATCAGTCCTTGCCTTTCCAAATACATGTATATCCTGTTCGTCAGGATTTTCTCCAACACATTGCCCACCGCCGAGGTCAGGATCACCAGTCTATAGTTCTCTGGCTTGCCTTTACCACCCTTTTTAACCAGTAGCACCACGTTTGCCAACTTCCAGTCTTCCGCCACCTCATCTGTGACTATCGATAACACAAATATCTCAGCAAGAGGCCCAGAAATGACTTTTCTAGCTTCCCACATAGTTCTTGTATACACCTGATCAGATCCTGGGGATTTATCAATCTTCAACCGTTTCAAGGCATCCAACACTTCCTCGTCTGTATATCTGGACATATTGCAAGATGTCACTATCGATTTCCCTCCAGTCTATATCTTCCATATCCCTTACCACTGTAAATACTGATGCAAAATATTCATTTAATATTTCCCCCATTTTCTGTGGCTCTACACAAAGACCGCCTTGCTGATCTTTGAGGGGCCCTATTCTCTCCCTAGTTATCCTTTGTGCTTAATATATTTGTAAAAACACTTTGGATTCTCCTTAAATCTATTTGCAAAAGCTATCTCATGTCCGGGTTTTGCCCGCCTGATTTCCCTCTTATGTATACTACAACTTCCCTTATATTCTTAGAAGGATTCACTCGATCTATCCAGTCTATACCTGACATATGCTTCCTTCCTTTACTGAAACAAACCCTCAATTTCTTTAGTCAGCCAGCATTCCCTATAACTACCAGCCTTTCCTTTTAACCCAGCCAGGAAGTTACAGCCTGGAATCTAATCACGGGGTTCAGGGTGGTTTATATACAGAATAACAGGTAGCCCGGAGTGATTCACAGTCTGGAATCGAATCGAGGTGTTCAAGGTGGGTTATATACAGAATAACACATACCCCGGAGTGAGGTACAGCCTGGAATCTAATCGAATGGTTCTAGGAGGTTAATGTAGAGAATGACAGATAGCCCGGGGTGTTTTACTGCCTGGAATGTAATCAATGGGTTCAGGGCGGTTTATATACAGATTAGCAGATACCTCGGGCTACGTTACAGCCTGGAATCTAATTGAGGAGTTCAGGGTGGGTTATATACAGAATAACAGATACCTCGAACTAAGTTATCGCCTGGAATCTAATCGAGATGTTCAGGGTGCATTATACACAGAATAATAGATACCTGTGTTAAAATGAATGCATTTTTAAAGCAATGCAGAAATTGCTGTAATACCTCGACAGTTCTGTCAGCATCCCGATGACTTTTACATGTTGTATTTGTAGCAGCCTCCACCATTTCCTCTGGCAGCTCATTCCATATGAACACCACCCTCTGTGTGAAAAGGTGCTCTTTAGGCCTCATCAAATCCTTTCCCCTCTCACTTTCCACCAATGCCCTCTAGTTTTGGACGCCCCTAACCTGAGGGAAAACCCTGACTACTCACCCTATCCATCATCATTCTGATTTTATAAACCGCTATTGCTGCAAAATGTGACTGCACTCAACATGGATGGCTGTACTTTCAGTAATCCTGGGCCTACATTCTGAAATGCAATACTGACACCTGTTCCTCCTCCATTAAGTCACTATTCTAAATCCATTTTAATCAGTTTGTTCAGATGCATCATGAGACATCTCTGTGGGCTTTACACCTAGACCTTTGTGTCCGGAGGTAGGGACACTAGCATCACTCAGCAATACCCATAAAGCTGTAACAGCATTCTCCTGTGTCTTTGTTCATCAGCCTGTTCTGACATGCTGTGACATACCTCTGCTACAGACAGGACTTGAATCCAGGCCTTCTAGTTCAGCGCTAGGAACACTACCACACAAGTTCAGGAATTGGAATCCATCGAGAGCTCTGGCTCAGAGGCAGGGAAACTACCGACCACACTACCATACCCAGATTTTGAGTCATATTTTAGTGCCCACATTCAGCTCAGTGTGGAATTATAATCAAGTTACCATTACTGGATTACAAAAAGCACTTTGCATTTTTAAACAAATGTAAGAAATTTGTCTCAACTGTAGGATAGTGAGTGCACGTTTTGTGCTGTCGAAATTGACTATGAACATCTTTAATTGCTATTATCTGTTGTCTGCAATATTAGTGAAAGAAATCCTGCAGACACACTCTGTCCAATGAAGGGTCTCAAATAGATATTTATTACTGAACACCAGAGACGAAGGAAGAGCTTGATTTCTGGTCCCAAAACACCCATCAGTATTATCCAATTCTAACGTGCCACTGCCCTCTTCCTAAAACCGTGAAATGATACCAAGCCGCTGATTACTGTCCAGCCTCTCCTCCCCACTGACTGTATGTGCAATCTGTCCCTCCTCCCCCTAACCACACAAAGCAAACCAAGGTCCGGATCTTTGTGGAATCAAGGCCGGAGTGTGCAGGTCTCCTGGAGAGGGGGATTGGCATTTTATAATTGAAGGGGAGGGTGAGGTGGCAGTAATATCACACACTGGGCTGAGGGGTGGCAAATGGAGTTTCGTTTGGATTAATGCGAGGCATTGGATTTAGTAAATAAAACAAGAGTAGGATCTATACAATTAAAAGTAGGGTCTTTGGCAGTGTTGGAGAACAGAGACCTACGCCGTCAGGTACAATTCTTTAAAATTTGCATCTCATATAGATAGCGTGGTTAAGAAGGTGTTTAGCAGACATGTCTTCATTGGTCAGACATTTGAGTATTGGAACTGGGATGTCAATGTTGAGATTGTACAGGGTATTGGTGATACCTCTTCTGGAATACTGTGTCCAGTCTGGTCATCCTGCCTGCTCATTCCATAGGCACACCACCCTCTTGGTGAAGAAGCTGCACATTAGGTCACTTTTAAATGTTTTTCCTTTCACCTTAAGCCTATGTCCTCTAGATTTGGACTCCCCGTACACTTAGAAAACACCTTGACTATTCACTTTGATATTATTGACCTTGATATTATTAAGCTGGAGAGGGTTCAGAAGAGATTATCCTGGATGTTGCTGGGAATGGAGGGAGTGGGCTATAAGGAGAGGCTGGGTAGGCAGGGACTTTTTTCACTGCAGAGTGTGAGATTAAGGGATAACTTTACAGAGGTTGATAAAATAATGAGGGGTACAGATAAGCTGAAGGGCTGATGTCTTTTTCCCTCGAGGTGTGGATTCAAAACTGAGGAATATTTTAAGGTGCGAGGAAAAAGATTTACTGTCTAAAATTATTTTAGACAGAAGCTGGCTTCTGTGTGGAATGAACTTCCAGAGGAAGTGGTGAAAGCAAGGAGAGCTACTACGCTTAAAGGCCATTTAGATCAGTACATGGATCAGACATCAGTTTGGATGGTGCTGTGAGCAGCTGACCTCTCCCTCCCCCGCTCTGAATGTATCCCTGTTTGTTTTCACCCTCTGCCAATGCCTGTGCAGTGGCATGTGGAGGCCAGCAGAGGATGGCATTGCATCACTTTAAACACCACAGAGACTTCCAGACCTGCCCACACAGAGACACAAAGATACGTGAAACTTATCTAGTAACTTAAATGAAACATAAAGAAATGCTCAACTCGCTCCATAAACTGTTAAAATATGGATGACAGATCTGCCAAATTCCACAGTTTAAATAAAAACATCAATTTATGTTTTCATTCTGAAAGTGAACATTTTACATTAACTATTCACAACTCTGAGACCACCTTTCTCTTAACTGCTTCTTACCTGACTCCAGCTCCATAACAATATATTGTTTCTGTGTCTGCCATCCTCTCTCACCACAGGAGCTTGAAAGCGCTCAGTTCAGAACAACATTTCCACTCTCTTAAAGGTACAGTACACGCTTTCAACTTCATCACATTATACCCCGATGATTATAGATAAGTGGAGTCTATCCGGATTTCTCTTGCTCTGTGGTTTGTCAATATTTCATCTACTCTGTCTCTTATGTGTAAGGATTTTTGTTGCTCCATTGACAGCATGTCACTATTCGACTCTGTCCGTGGGAATATATCAGTATTTCACTTGCTAATTCTAGTGAGTACGGCAGGATTTCAGTTGTTTTGGAGACTGTGATGCCATGACAACCTCAATGTTTGTAGATGGCACCAAAGCTGGAAGAATTCTGAAGTCTATGGAGGACAGTGTGGAACTGTAACATGATAGTGATACGTTGGTGTCGTGTTCAGGAGTAAGGCAGATGGGGATCAGTGCTGAGTAGTGTGAGGTGATGCACTTTGGTAGGGAAGACAATGAAAGACAATTTAAAACAGGCTGTGTCATTATAAAGGGGCTGCAGGAGCTTAGGGCGTTGTGTATATATGAGCACACATTATTTAAAAGATCAAGATAAGTGAGGAGAGCAGTAACTATAACAGATAGGTTTCAGTATCTGAGCTGTTTACAAGAGATGGTGTTGGAGGGAGTCTCGGTGCTCCCTTCCTGGGAGGTGGTAGTGACGATGTATTGTGAGCCCACGCTCCTGCGCACTGAAACCGTGGGGATTCCATTTGTACCCGTTCGACACAAAAGGGAGATGGCATCAGGGCCACGGCTTCTAAGATGTGCCAGGGGGAAACGGAGCTGCCAGTGGGTTTAAAGTGAGAATTGCCCTTCAGTGAACATTGGTCCTTACTCTGTCGGTTTGGACGTGGATGTTTCAGGATCTCTACACGAGGTGTCCCGGTCCTCTCCGGCTGCAACAAGGGTCCTCCCCACATGGCGAGGAGAGGGGGTGAGGGACAGATATCGGGCACTCCACCACCCCGCTTGGCCCTTTCTGTCCTATTCCAGGCTGTTTCTCCTGGAATGGGAGAAGGGCGGGAGGGATGTATGGTGGGGGTGGATGGTCCTGCTGTTAGTGATGGTGTAGGTGGGAGACATGGTCATGGTGAGGGTTCCGGGGAAAGTCAGTACACAGTGTTGCATCCAGGCAGTGTTATTCGTGTGATGGGGTAAAGTGAAGGGAGGGAGAGAGAGACAGAGAAAGAGAGAGAGAGAGAGAGAGAGAGAGAGAAACGGTGTTGCATGCAGCAGTGAGAGTGGCGGAGCATGAGCCTTGTTCGGAGGTTGGTGCTATAACAGATATACAGTGAGTGTGAGGGAGCAGAGAGAATACTGTGACCCTTATCCTGACAGAGTGGGGAAAGTTGTTGCTGCTTGTACTGTATCGCTGGACATTTTCTCAGACCGAAGATGCTGCACTGGGCTGGGTGGGGAGCTCAGACGATGCTCGGTGGATCTGTTGGTGTAACCTCCTCTGGGAAGAGAATGGTCCCACTCTGTAATAACCCAATAACCAGGACCTCCGTCCCCCTGTTGATAAACCGTGGTGTAATTGCCCCTTATCTGTCATGCTCGGGTAAACTATTCAGGGTTGCTCCAAACTGAGAAATCTCAGCAGTGTGCCCATTGGCTTGTTAAAGACGGCGCCAGTGCCAGGGATCACGGATTATCCAGGGGCACCCGGGCGATGGTGAGACCCTCCAGCCATGATGGGCGGGAGAATTGGGCTGGCATTCAATGAGAGGGACACCATGGGGTGAGGTGGGTAGTTAATGAGGTGAGTTCGATAAGATAGCACCAGTAAACTAGTTCAGCCTCGTGCGGACACACTCAAGGAAAATCAAATAAAGATAAATTATTGTTAGAATCTGCCCAATGAGTCATAGATTCTGTTGAAACCAATTCCAGTGACGAAGATACAGAACAAATGCTCATTTGACCTCATACCAATACCCCTCTTTCCCATCTTTCCTGGGAAGACATGCTCATGTTACAGGATGTTATCGAAGTGTCGACATTTCAGCATTCTGAAACCTGGGAACACATCCTTCATGACACTGTCTCACAGTCTCCCCCTCTCTGTCTATTGCCCAAACCCAGCCCATATAGTGATATTTAAACTGATTCCCCCGCCATCTCTCTCTGGCAGTGAGGGTCACATCCACAACACCCCCTTATCATGGCACAATATAGATATGAAGCTGTAAATGGGTGGGAGCTGCATATCCTGCCACTTCCATGATGAGCTGCTGGTTTCCCCACGCTGGGCAGTGATTTAACAGTGTTACTGAGAAATGCCGTGGGGTCATGTACACTGTCCTACACGCTGGGAGTGTAACTGCTCTGGTTTAAAGATCAATGCACTGTGGTGGGATACACAACTCTAAATGCTGGGAGGGTAACTGCTCCTGGTTTACAGATCAATGCTCTGGGGTGGCATACACAGTCCTACATGCTGGGAGGGTAACTGCTTCTGGGTTACAGATCAATGCACTGGGGTGGTGTACGCAGTCCTACATGTTGGAGGGTAACTGCTCGGGTTTACAGAGTTATTCATGGGTGATCACTCTACAGGTCGCTGTGCTGGTTGAGGTTTCTAGATAATGCAATGATGTGGTTTTTGCAGGTCCTTTTGCTGTATGGAAATTTGTTTCAGGTTCACACATTAGTGCCCTGCTGTAGTCTGCACTTCTCATGGACCTGGACAGATATCCAGTCCGGCTTCATAGATCAATGCACTGCTGTGGTCAGCGCAGTGTTCCACTCTGCACATCTTGCTGGATTGTATTGACCAGTGCAATCGATGAATTTGGACAGATTTCTGTGTTCTACTGAGCAGTACACTGGCCTGGTCTGCACACTGTTCCACGATGAACAGATATCTCCTCTGGCTTTATGATGTCTGGGATGGTTCCGTGAGATGTATTGAGTATGTCATATATCTAACTATTTCAGCTGATCTGGCAATGCCCTTAGTTCCCATTCCTCTGATTGGATCCTCCGACTCTCATCCCATTAATGTTGCAATGTGCCCATGTTGGTGGGGTGGGGAGTGGTGAAAGGTGATGGACAGGTCAAGGAGTTCACCGGAAAGTTCTATCCCCAACATTCTGTAACTGACAATCCCAGGAACGTTCTGTCCCTGACATTCTATAGCTGACTTTGCCAGGAAAATTCTGTCACCAACATTCTATAGCTGCCATTCCCCAGAAGGTTCTGTCCCTGACATTCGAGAACTGCCATTCCCTGGAACGTTCTGTCCCCAACATTGTATAATGACACTCCCTGGAACGTTCTGTCCCCGACATTCTGTAACTAACATTTCCCGGAACGTTCTGTTTGGACAATCTATAACTGCCATTCCTCAGAACGTTCTGTTCCCAACATTCTATAACTGTCATTCCCCCGAACGTTCTGTCCCCGACATTCTACAACTGACATTTCCCGGAAAGTTCTGTCCCCAACATTCTATAACTGACATTCTCCGGAACGTTCTGTCGCCGACATTCTTTCACTGCCATTCCCCGGAACATTCTGTCCCTGACATTGCTTGCGAACGGCCGGATGTCAGTGAATTGAACAAATGATGAGATCCCGAGGGAAGAGATCCCGTTCCAGGGAGAAGGAGACACTGTTCCGAAGGCCCGTCAGGCAGTTAAATGGGTGAATACGTTTTCCCTGCGTTTACATTTCTTCACGACACAGGATCGACCACAATTTAGACCAAAATACAGAAATTCCCAAACTCCAATTGTCTTCAGGAAACAGGGAGAAAAGTCTTCAGGACAGCAACGTTTCCATCCTCCGTATTAGGAACAGGGAAGGTGTGACCTGTGTCTGCTCTCGAGTGATCGAGTGTGTGGGAATGTTCCAGAAACCATCTGTGCTTATAGATGCGTCTCTGTGTGTTTAGGGAAGGAGGGTTTCTTGTGGCTTATGTCACATTTTTGTCAGTAATTCAGAACTACCAATTTGTTATTCCAGCTCCAATTATTTTAATAAATCACTGAATACAGGGGCACATTTGAAAATCTCACTGGGTCCCCGATCAAACGGGTCCCTTTGCCTCCAGGCTGATGGATAATGGGTATGTTTTCCTTCCTCACAGTTAACGTAGTGACCATCTATGTCCTGCTTTACAAAGATTGTGGATTGTCTCCTTGTGTCAGACGTTACCTGGGGGCCATGGCAGCGGCGGATCTCCTGGTCATTATCCTCGACCTGATACTGAGACACATTCCCATTGTTTATCCGAAACAATTTTATTTCCTGAGGGACTCGGTCCCGGTGTGTAATATCCACGCCGTCCTGCTTTATGCAGCCACTGACTGCTCTGTCTGGTTCACCGTCACCTTCACCTTTGATCGGTTTGTGGCCATTTGTTGCCAGAAGCTGAAAAGTAAATATTGCAGTGAGAAAACGGCGGCTGTGGTTCTGGGAACAGTTACTGTACTGAGCTGTTTAAAAAACATTTCCTGGTATTTTATGCTCACGGCTCGGTATCGGCTGGTGAACCTCCCCTGGTTTTGTGATATAACAGTCGCTGTTCAATTCTCCAGTGTCTGGGGCACAATCGAGTTCCTCCACCACATTCTAACCCCGTGTGTCCCATTTGTCCTGATTCTGCTGCTCAATGTTCTCACCGTCAGACACATTTTAGTGACCAGCAGAGCCCGCAGGAGACTCCGAGCTCATACCAATGGGGACGCTCAGTCTGACACAGAAATGAGAAACCGAAAAAAATCCATCATTTTACTGTTTGTGATCTCGGCCAATTTCATCCTGTTATGGTCAACATTAATGCTGTTTTCTATATGGGGCCGGATGTGGTTCATTGGATATGAGTCTGTGTATCTACATGACTTTGTGCAGGAATTGGGCTTCATGATGCAGCTCCTCAGTTGCTGCACAAACACCGCGATTTATGCTGTGACCCAGACTAAGTTCAGGCAGCAGCTGAAGAATGTGCTGAAATATCCCTTCACCCAAATCCATCCATCCATCAAATTCCCTCATTAAACACACCATCCGGGATTTTCTCATTTCAGTTCAGTGTTTCAGCGATGGAGCAGCCTGTCACTATGGTAACAGGCTGAGGGTAGCGCTGGGTTGTCCATCCTTATCCCACAGGTGGGTTACAGGGAAACATTTCAATTCTTCTCAAAGCTCAGGGGCCAGTGAGAAAAGACACCATCCCACTGACTGAATACATCACTTCCATTTGTAAACAATAATAATGTTGATGAAAGCGTGCTGCGCAGCAGAGCGACAACTGTTGTTGTGAGTCTTTGTGTTGGAGAATCTGAGCTGGAGAGGGACAGACTCAGCCCCAAGTCCTGGGCATCAGGGAAGAGGAGGACACTGGGCCCTGAGCTTAAGAGCTGGGTTTAACTCCCTCTGCTCCCCGCCCACTACAACCTGGCCTCGACATTTCCTCTCCCCTACTCTTTCTCCTCATTTCCCTCCCTCTCTCTCTCTCTCTGCACACTCACTTTTTCTAACCACCTCGGAGAGAAACGGAAGAACCAGGGAGACAGAGTTTAACAGGCAGAGAGGGAGGGATGGAGAGGGGAGAGAGATTCAACCAAGGAGAAACGGAGGGAGGTGCGGCCGGAGAGAGAAACAGAGGGAGGGGGATCGAAAGTGAGAGAAGGTGCAGAGAGAGATGAGCAAGGGAGAGATCGGGTGAGGGAGAGAGAGTGAGAGAGAGAGAAAGACCTAGTGAGAGAGGGGCCAGCAGAGAAAGAAAGCGGTCGAGAGAGATAGAGGAGGAGAGAGAGAGGGCAGCGAGAGAGACATTGAGGTGGTGAGAGAGAGATACACTCGGTGAGAGATGGGGAAGAGAGAGAGAGGGTCAAAGAGTGGAATGCGACAGAAAGGGTTGAAAGAGGGAGAGAGGGGGGAATCGAGAGAGAGAGGGTGGAGACAGAAAGGGTCGAGAAAGAGAGGGTGTGCTAGAGAGAGAGGGATGAGAGAGAGGGGGTGCAGAGAGAGATGGAGAAAGAGAAAGAGAAATGAAGGGCGAGAGAGAGAAGGAGCAAGAGAGAGGGAGGTGAGACAGGGAATCTTTTCAAGAGAGATGGAGGTGAGAGAGTGAGAGGAGTGTCTGAGAGAGATGGGGGCAAGAGAGAGAAGGAGTGAGAGAAAGGAGGTCAAAGACATAGAGGGGCAAGAGACAGAGCGTGAGGGCAAGAGAGCGCGTGAGAGCAAGAGAGAGAAGGAGGGGCAAGGAGGGGGTGAGATAGAATGTGCGAGAGATAGAGGGGGATAAGAGGGAGAGAGCAGGGGCGAGAGAGAGACACGAGGGGCGAGAAAGAAAGAGAGAGAGAGCAAAAGAGAGAGAAATAGAGAGAGAGAGCAGGTGAGAGATGGAGAGAGGGAGCGAGAGAGGTATGCTGAGAGAAAAAGAGGGGGCGAAAGAGTTGAGAGAAGAGATAAAGTGCGGGAGAGAGAGACAGACAGAGAGGAGGAGAGGTGACGAGAGAGAAAAGAGAAGGAATGGAGGTGAGCAAGAGAGTGGAGAAGGAAGAGAGAGGGAGGGACGAGTGAGAGCATGAGAAAGAGAGAGGAAGGAGAGACAGAGGGGGCGAGAGAGATAGAGGGGTGAGACAGAATAGAGAGAAAGAGACAGATGAAGAGAGGGAGAGGCCGGGAGAGAGGTGGGACAAGACGCGAGGGGGTGGGGGGAGAGCGCGAGGGAGAGAGGGGGTGCGAGAGAAAGAGAGAGGTGGTGAGAGAGAAAGGGGCGAAAGAAAGAGAGAGGGGGAGAGAGAGAGAGGGGCGAGAGAGCGAGGGGTCCGAGAGAGAAAGGGGCGAGAGAGAGAGTGAACGAGAGTGAGAGAGAGGGGGGGAAGAGAGAGCCGGGGGCGAGAGGAAGAGAAGGAGGCGAGAGCGAGAGAGGGGGACGAGAAAGAGAGAGGGCGGGTGAGAGAGAGGGGGCGAGAGAGAGTGGGCGAGAGCGAGAGAGGGGGAGAGTGAGACAGGGGGCTAGAGAGAGGTGGCGAAAAAGAGAGAGAGGGGTGTGAGAGAGAGGAGCCGAGAGAGAGAGAGGGTGACAGAGAGAGAGGGACGAGAGAGAGGGGGGCGATAGAGAGACAGGTCGAGATAGAGAGAGGGAGAGAGAGTGAGGACGAGAGAGAGAAAGGGAGGCAAGAGAGAGAGAGGGGACGAGAGAGAGGACGAGAGAGAGAAAGGGAGGCAAGAGAGAGAGCGGACGAGAGAGAGAGGGCGAGAGAGAGCCGTGGGGCGAGAGAGAGAGGGTGGAAGTGAGAGAGGCGAGAGTGAGAGAGAGGGAAAAGGTAGGGACTGGGGGTGAGGGGGGGAGAGAGAGGAGAGATGAGAGAGAGGGGCGAGAGAGAGGAGTCAAGAAAGTGGAGGGGAGAGAAAGTGGGGGCGAGAAAGAGAGAGGGCGAGTGAGAGGTGGGACAAGATGCGGGGGAGGGGAGAGAGAGAGAGATCGAGGGAGAGAGGGGTGTGTGAGACAAAGAGAGAGGTGGTGAGAGAGAGGGGGCGAGAGAAAGAGAGAGGGGGCGAGAGAGCGAGGGGCGAGTGAGCGAGGGGGGCCGAGAGAGAGACGGGAAAGAGAGAGAGGGTGAACGAGAGAGAGATTGAGAGAGAGGGAGAGAGAGAGAGAGAGAAGGGCAAGAGAGAGCAAGGGAGCGAGAGGAAGAGGAGGGAGCGAGAGCGAGATAGGGGGATGAGAACGAGAGAGGGCGGGCTAGAGAGAGAGGGGGCGAGAGCGCGAGAGAGAGGGGGTGAAAGTGTGGGGCCGAGAGAGAGATAAAGGGGGCGAGCGAGAGAAAGGGGGTGACAGAGAGATAGGGACGAGAGAGAGGGGCGGTAGAGAGAGAGAGGACGCGAGAGAGAGGGCGAGAGAGAGAGGGAGGCAAGTGAGAGAGGGGTGGCGAGAGAGAGAGGAGACAAGAGAGGGGGCGAGAGAGACGGGCAGGTGAAAATAGGTGACGAGAGAGGGCGAAAGAGAGAGAGAGGGGGGCGAGAGAGAGGGGGCGAGAGAGAGAGCGAGAGAGAGAGAGGGGGAGAGAGAGAGGGGGAGAGAGAGGGGTATAGAGAGAGATGGTGGGTGTGAGAGAGAGGCGAGAGTGAGAGAGAGGGGAGAGAGAGAGATCAGAGACGAGAGAGTGGGGCGAGAGAGCGGGGTGAGGAGGAGCGAGAGAGAGAAAGAGAGGGGCGAGAGAGAGGAGGCGAGAAAGTGGGGGCGAGAGAAAGAGGGGGCGAGTGAGAGAGAGGAGGTGAGACAGAATAGAGAGAAAGAGATAGAGCGAGAGAGGGAGAGGCCGGGAGAGAGGTGGGATAAGACGAGGGGGGTGGTGGTGTGGGCGAGAGCGCGAGGGATAGAGGGAGGTGTGAGAGAAAGAGATAAGTGGCGAGAGAAAAAGGGGTGAGAAAATGAGAGTGGGGGTGAGAGTGAGAGGGGCGAGTGAGCGAGAGGGGCTGAGAGAGAGAGGCGCGAGAGAGACAGTGAATGAGAGAGAGAGCGAGAGAGGGGGACGAGAGAGAGAGAGAGGGCGCGTGAGAGAGACAGGAGGCGAGAGAGAGAGGGGGAGAGTGAGACAGGGGGCTAGAGAGAGGGGGCGAGAAAGAGAGAGAGGGGAGTGTGAGAGACATGGGCCGAGAGAGAGAGAGAGAAAGGGGGCAGAGCGAGAGAGAGGGGGTGCCAGAGAGAGAGGGACGAGAGAGAGGGGGGAGATAGACAGGGCGAGAGAGAGGAGGAGAGAGAGAGAACGAGAGAGAGAGGGCGAGAGAGGGAGAGGGGGAGGCAAGAGAGAGAGAGAGGGAAGCGAGAGAGGGGGGACGAGAAAGAGAGGGGGAGAGAGGGGGCGAGTGAAAATATGGGATGAGAGGGAGGGAGAGAGAGAGGTGGCGCGAGAGAGAGAGAGGGGGCGAGAGAGAGGGGTTGAGATAGAGACGGTACGAGAGAGTGCGAGAGAGAGCGACTGGGGGTGAGAGAGAGAGGGCGAGAGAGAGGGGGCGAGAGAGAAGGGGTGAGGGGGCGAGAGAGAGTGGCGAGAGAGAGGAGTCAAGAAAGTGGGGGCGAAAGAAAGAGAGGGCAAGAGAGAGAGGGTGAGAGAGAGGTGGGACAAGATGCGGGGGAGGGGAGAGAGAGAGAGCGAGGGAGAGAGGGATGTGTGAGAGAAATAGAGGTGGTGAGAGAGAGGGGCTAGAGAAACAGAGAGGGGGCGAGAGCGAGAGAGTGGGATGAGAAGGAGAGAGGGCGGGTGCGGGAGATGGGGCGAGAGAGAGGGGGCAAGAGAGAGGGGGGCGAGAGAGTGAGGGGGGTGAAAGTGAATGGCCGAGGGAGAGAGAAAGGGGGCGAGCGAGAGAAAGGGGGTGACAGAGAGAGAGGGACTAGAGAGAGGGCGGTGAGAGAGAGAAAGAGGGGGGCAAGAGAGAGAGGGGAGGTGAGAGAGAGAGAGGTGACGAGAGAGAGAGGTGGACAGAGAGGGCCGGGTGAAAATAGGGGACGAAAGAGGGGGTGTGTGTGTGTGTGTGTGTGTGTGTGTGTGTGTGAGAGAGAGAGAGAGAGAGAGAGAGAGAGGCGAGAGACAGAGAGAGGGGGCGAGAGACAGGGCGACAGAGACAGGATAGAGAGAGAGGGTGAGAGAGAGGGGGTGAGAGAGAGTGGGTGGGAGTGAGAGAGAAGCGAGAGCAAGAGAGCGGGGAGGGAGAGAGACGGGACGAGAGAGGGGAGAGAGAGCGACTGGGGTGAAAGAGAGAGAGGGGAGAGAGAGAGGAGAGAGGAGAGAGTGGGGCGAGAGAGCCGGGTGAGGAGGAGCGAGCGAGAGAGAGAGGGGCGATAGAGTGGAGGCGCGAAAGTTGGGGGGAGAGAGAGAGGGTGAGAGAGAGAAGGGGACGAGACAGAGAGCGAAAGAAGGGGGTGTGAGAGAGAGGGGGGAGAAAGAGAGGAGTGAGGTGGGGTGAGAGAGAGGGGGTAAGTGAGACAGGGGGAGAGAGGTGTGTGATAGAGACGGGGAGAGAGAGAGGGGACGAGACAGGGAGGCGGTGAAAGAGGGTGTGACAGATAGTGATAGGGGGTGAGAGAGAGAGGGCAAGAGAGGGGGGATGCGAGAGAGGGAGGGGGGCGAGAGATGTCGATTGAGGGTGCGTGAGAGAGAGGGGCGAGAGAGGTCGATTGAGAGATGGGGGCGAGAGAGAGAGGGATCAAGAGAGAGGGGTGAAAGAGGAAGGGACGAGAGAGAGACGGGGGAGTGAGGGGGCGAGAGAGAAACAGAGTGGGAGAGAGAGTGACACGGGTTGAGAGAGAGGGAGTGAGAGAGAGGGCAGATAGAGAGTCAGGAGAGCAAGAGGGGGTGACAGAGAGCGGAGTGTGAGAGAGTGGGGTGAGAGGGGGAGGGAGAGGATGTGTGAGAGCGTGGGGTGAGAGAGAGGGGAGAGAGAGAGGGGGATGAGACAGTTAGGGGGCGAGAGAAATGGGGATTGACAGAGAGAGTGGGCGAGAGAGAGAGGAAGGTTGAGAGAGACGGGGTGAGAGACAGAAGCGAGGCCAGGTTTGGTGAGAAAGGGATTGTTGGGGAAGGAAGGAGAGGGTGGTGTTGAACTGGGTTGGGGGAACTGGGGTGAGGTGTTGGACTGGGTTGGGGGCGGCTCTGAGGGTCAGTTTGGGAGCGGTGTTGGACGGTGGTGAGAGTCAGGCTTGGGGCGGTGTGTGATAGGCGTTGACAATCAGGCTGGGGGCGATGCGTGGACGGCGGTGAGGGTCAGGCTGGGGGCAGTGTGTGGATGGCAGTGAGTGTCAGGCTGGGGGGTGGTGTGTGGACCGTGGTGTAGAACGTCGGCGAGGTTCAGGCTAGGGGGTGGTGTTGAACGTGGTGAGGGTCATGCTGGGGGCGGGTTGAAGCGGAGTGAGGGTCAGGCTGGGGGCGGTGTGTGGGCAGCAGTGAGGGTCAGGCTGGGGGCGGTATGTTGACACCGGTGAGGTTCAAGATGGAGAAGGTGTTGAATGGCCGTGAGGGTCAGGCAGGGGGCTGGTTGAAGGGGAGTGAGGGTCAGGCTGGGGGCGGTGTGTGGGTGGCAGTGAGTGTCTGGCTGGGGGCAGTATGTGAACATCGGTGAGGTTCAGGATGGAGACGGTGTTGAATGTCGGTGAGGGTCAGGCTGGGGGCATGGTGTGGGCGGCAGTGAGGGTCAGGCTTGGGGCAGCGTGAGGGCTGCATTGAGGCTAAGCATGGGAGCTGTGTGTGGGCGAAAGGCAAAATCAGGCTGGGGTCCGTGTGTGGGTGGCAATGAGTGTCAGGCTGCGGGAACTGTTGGATGTCGGTGAGGGTCAGGCAGGGGGCGGTGTTGCCCGCGATGAGGGTCAGGCTGGGAGCTGTATGTGAGCTGCGTTGAGGGTTAGGCAGGAAGCGTTATGTTGGCGGTGTTGAGGGTCAGGTTGGTCGCGGTGTGTCAGCGGCAGTGAGAGTCAGGCTGTGGGCAATGTTGGACGGCAGTGAGAGTCATGCTTAGGGCCGTGTGTGGACGGCAATGAGGGTTAGTCTGGAGGCGGTGTTCCCTGCAATGAGGGTCAGGCTGTGAGCTGTATGTGGGCTGCGTTGAGGGTTAGGCAGGAAGCGTTATGTGGGAGGTGTTGAGGGTCAGGTTGATCCCTGTGTGTCGGCAGCAGTGAGAGTAGGGCTGTGGACAACGTTGGATGGCGGTGAGGGTCAGGCTGGATGTTTAATTGGACCATGGTGAGGGTTAGGCTGGGAGTGATGTTGCATTGCCTTGAGGGTTAGGCTGGCGTCAGTGTTGGACGACGCTGAGGGTCAGACTGGGGGCGGTGTTGAAAGGTGGTGAGCATCAAGTTGGGGGCGGTGATGAACAGCTGTGAGGGTCATGCTGTCGGCAGTGTTGAACAGGGTGAGGGTCAGGCTGGAGCGGTGTTGAACGGGGGTGAGGGTCAAGCTGGGGCGGTGTGTGGGCAGCGGTGAGGGTCAGGCTGGAGGCGGTGTGGAGACAGCAGGGAGGGTCAGGTTGGAGATGTGTGGACGGCAGTGAGGGTCATGCCGGGGGCGGTGGGTGGACTGCGCTGAGGGTCAGGTTGGGGGTGGTGTGTGGATGGCAGTGAAGGTCATGCTGTGGCCTGTGTGTGGACAGCGGTGAGGGTCAGGTTGGGGGCAGTGTGTGGACGGCAGTGAGAGCCGGGCTGTGGGCAATGTTGGACAGCGGTAAGGGTCGGGATTGGGGGTGTTGGCAGCGATGAGGATAAGGAAGGGACAGGTGTTTGTGGGGATGGGGATCAGGCTGGTGCTGTTTTTGGATGACGGTGAGGGTTAGGCTGGGGTCGGGTTTGGACCCTGGTGAGGTTTAGGCTGGGGGCAGTGTTCGGCCGTGGTGAGGGTCAGGCTTGGAGCGGTGTGTGGATGGAATTGCGGGTCAGGCTGGGGCTGGTGTGGGCAGCAGTGAGGGCCAGTCTAGGGGCTGTGAGAGAACGGCAGTAAAGGTCAGACTGCGGCAGTGTGTGGACGGCAGTGAGGGTCAGGCTGCGGCAGTGTGTGGACGGCAGTGAGGGTCAGGCTGGGGACAGTGTCCGGATGGCAGTGTGGTGGCGTGAGAACGGCAGTGAGAGTCAGTCTGGGGATGGTGTGTGGATGGCAGTGAGGGTAAGATTTGGGGCTGGGCGTGCATGGCAGTGAGGGTCAGGCTGGAGGCAGTGTGTACACGGCAGAGAGGGTAAGGCTGGGACCTGTCCGTGGAAAGCGGTGAGGGTCACTTTGGGGGGCGGGTGCGCATGGCAGTGAGGGTCAGGTTGGGGGCTATGTGTGCGTAGCAGCGAGGGTCAGGTGGGGGCAGTGTTTGTGGCGATGAGGGTCATGTTGGGGGTAGTACGTGGGCAGCTGTGATAGTCAGGCTGTGGGCAATGTAGAACAGCGGTGAGGGTCAGGCAGGGGGGTTGTTGGCAACGATTAAGGTCAAGACAGCAGCGGTGTTAGATAGCGGTGAGCGTCAGGCTGGTGTTGTTATTGGATGACGGGAAGGGTTCGGCTGGAGACGGGGTGGGATATCATTGAGGGTGAGGCTGGGGCGGTGTTGGTCAGCAGTGAGGTTTAGGCTGGGGGCAGTTTTGGACGACGGTGAGGGTCAGTCTGGGGACAGTGCATTGATGGCAGACAGGGTCAGTCTGGGTTCGTTGTGTGCACGGTGGTGAGGGTCAGGCTCGGGGCGATGTGGCGAATGTGGTGAGGGTCAGACTGGGAGAGGCGGCGAAGGTCTGGCTTGGGGCGATTTTGAATGGCGGTGTGGGTCAGGCTGTGGGCGGTGTGTGGGTGGCAATGAGGGATATGCTGGGCGCGGTATGTGGATGCATGTGAGGGTCAGACTGGGGGTGATGCGTGAACGGTGGTGAGGATCAGGCTGGGAGTGCTGTGTTGACAGAGGTGTGGTTCAGGCTGGGGGCGGCGTGTGGACAGCAATGAGAGTCAGACCGGGTGCTGTGTGTGGACAGCTGTGAGGGTCAGACCGGGGGGTGGTGTGTGGAAGGCAGTGACGATCAGGCTGGGGGTGCTGTGTTGACAGAAGTGCGGGTCAGTCTGGGGGCTGTGTGTGGGAGTCATTGAGGGTCAGGTTGGGGTCGAGGTGTGGACAGCAAATTCACCTGCACCTCCGCACACATCATTGACTATATCCGTTGCGCCCAATGTGGTCTCCTCTCCATTGGGGAGACAGGCTGCCTACTTGTGGAACGTTTCAGGGAACACCTCTGGGACACCACACCAACCAACCCAACCGTACCGAGGCTGAACACTTTAACTCCCCTTACACTCCTCCAAGGCCATGCAGGGCCTTGGTCTCCTCCACCGCCAAACCCTGACCACACGATGCCTGGAGGAAGAGCGCCTCATCTTCCGGCTAGGAAGCCTCCAACCACACCTTCCTTATTTCCCCTCCCCCCAGCTTATCTCAGTCACAAAGCCCGGATTCAGCACCGCACTCTCGACCTGCAGTCTTCTTCCCGACCTCTCTGCCCCAAAACCCTCTCTGGCCTATCAACCTCACCCTCACCTCCTTCACCTATCGTATTCGCAGGGACCCTCCCAAAAATCCCCTCCCCCCTAGCTATTATCTCAGCCCACTTGGCACATCGCCTCATTCCTGATGAAGGGCCTATGCCCGGAAAGTCGATTCTCCTCCCCTTCGGCTGCTGCCTGGCCTGCTGGGTTTATCCAACCTCACATTTTTCAACTCAGCAGTGAGTGTACGGCTGACCGTGGTGTGTAGACGGCGGTGAGATTCAGGCTGGGGGGTGGCATGTCGGCAACTGCGTTGGTCAGGCTGTGGCCATTGTGTGGACGGCGGTGAGGGTCAGGCTAGGTGCAGTGTGGATCAGTTTGGGGGCGGTGTTGGACGATGTTGGGAGTCATTCTGGGTGTGATTCGGGTCAGCTTGGGGGCAGCGTTGGATGGTGTGGCGATACAGGCTCTGAGCGATGTGGGACCGTTTGGGAGCGGTTTTGGGGTGTGTTGGGAGTCTGGCTGGATTGGTGTGTGGACGTCGGTGAGGGTCAAACTAGGGGCGGTTTGTGTATGGCGGTGAGGGTCAGGCTGGAGCCGTTGTTCGATGGTGAGGGTTAGGTTCGGGGCAGTGTGAAACGGGGGTTCATGGTCAGGCTGCGGACAGTGCATGGACATCGATGAGAGTCAGGCCGGTGGCGGTGTGTGGACGGTGGTGAGGGTCAGGCTGGGGGTGGTGTGTTGACAGTGGTGAGTGTCAGGCTGGGGGCGGTGTGTGGACAGAGGTGGGTGTCAAGCTGGGAGCGACGTGTGGATAGTAGTGAGGGTCACGCCGGTGATGGTGAGAGGATGGAGGTGAGGGTCACGCTGGGGGCGGTGTGTGGACAGAGGTGATGGCCAGGCCAGGGGCAGAGTGTGAACGGTGGTGAGGGTCAGCCTGGGGGAGGCGTGTGGAAGTCGATGAGGGTCACGCTGGCGGGATGTAGAAAGGCTGTGAAGATCAGGCTGGGGTCAGTGTGGAATGACAGTGAGGGTCCTGTAAGGTGTGGTGTCTGAACAGCTGTGGGCATCAAGCTGCAGCCGGCATGGGGGCGGTGGTGAGGGTCAGGCTGGGGACGGTGTGAAGATGTCAGTGAGCGTCAGGCTGGGGGCGGTGTGAGGATGGCAGTGAGCGTCAGGCTGGGGGCGGTGTGAGGATGGCGGTGTTAGGATATTATAGAGATGTAGTTACTTTTTAGGACATCGGGGGGCGCTGTGAACATATAGTTTAAAATTGATGACCAAAGTGATTTATATTTCTTGGCTTATTGCCATAATTGCTAACGAGGGTAGTTTTCAAATGAGACTATCTACAAGGTCAATTCTGCCTGGTAAACTATGCGATAAGATTTAAAGGCGAGGAAATGCTGCAAACATATAGTAATTCCTTGTATGCAAGATATTGAATGTTTCTAATATATGTAAAGCCTTTGTGAAATCTACTAAAATGTTTCCAGAATACATAGAACCTTTGTTTGCAAGTTAGATCATTTTAAAGAAGGCCCTGGTCTGTGAAAGATCACGCGTGAGTAATTACGTAAATTAAGATTAGAAAAAAAATATAACTAACAGGGGCTTCTCGATAGATTTTCAGAACTTGTACATTTTCTCCAGCGAACCATTCGAACTCTCGTGCTTCGCTGTAACAGCTAAGTTTCTGCAGCTAAATAAATGTACCTGCTTTATATCAAATATTTGGGTAAGTGTGGTCTCTCCTTAAAAGAACACAAAAGGACGATTTTCGTCCAAACAGATGGTGACCCCGTCAAGTGGAGAAGAGACCACGGGTTGGCAGATTGAGAGGCAGACAAACTTTTCGGCCGAAACTTTAAGGTGAGGAAGCGCCTGTTACATCAAAAGCTTCCAGTAGTTAACTTTTGAATTAGACATTTGTCTGCTTTTTAATACTCAACAACTTTAAATTGAATTGACTTGGACACAATGGTGCAGAATCTTAGCTGGTAAGTCATTTTAAATCTTCTAATGTTAATTTCTCTCCGATGTAAAAATTCTTCTAGGTGAGGGGAACTGCGGACCCCATCGTGCACACTTAAAATTCCTAGAAGTGAGGAGTCTCCGCCGTTAAAATTCTTCTAAGTGAGGGGTTTGGTTAACCCCGACGCGCTAGTGTACACTGAAAATTCTTAGAAGTGAGGAATCTCCGCCGTTAAAATTCTTCTAGGTGAGGGGATTTGCGAGCCCCGCCATGCAAATGTAAAAGTCTTAGAAGTGAGGAGGGAAAGTGTCGTAGAATCTGTCTCCGCCGGTTTAAAATTCTTCCAAGTGAGGGGTTTAGCTAACCCCGACGCACTAGTGTACACTAAAAATTCTTGGGAGTGAGGAGACTTGCAGTAGGAATTAGTCTGAACCGTTTCCTTGAAGGGATTTTTTCCGCTCAGACGTCCACCTTAGACTGGTTGTTAAGAGCAGAGGTCTGCCACGCGAAGGTCAGGTCTTGAAAGACGTACTGTTTTGAAAGCGGATCCGAATGGGGAAAAGAGTCAGCTGATTGAAGTGGACATCTGAATTTGTATGTTTATGTGAGTATGTGATAAAAGGGCCGGCCCGAATAGGAAGAACGAACGGAATCTGCTAATATAAATGACTATGTGTATGTATGAGTAAAAAATCTATTCGTTGTAAGAGAGAGAGAGTCTCTGGGTGTGTAAAATCTGTGTGTTTAAGTATTTTTATGTTTGTAAAAATCTGTGTGAGTAAGAGAGTTTCTGTGTTTGTGAAGATCTAAGAGTGTATAAGAATCTCTGTGTGTGTGTAAAACTGATTGCGAGAGAAAGGTAGTCTCTCTGTGTGTGTGTAAGAATCTTTTTGTGTAAAAATCTCTGCAAGAAAGAATCTTTGTATGTGTGAAAATTTGTGTGGGTCTGTAGAATTAAGAAACTATGTGTCATATCTCAAACAGAGAGAGGAAACGAATGCTGCGTGCGTCAGCAGTGTGTCTGTGTAAAATAGAGAGACTGACTGAAAGCTTCTCAGCTAACAAACAGTTTAACACTTTGTGGTCTGGCATGAATTCATCTGTTTGATAGTGATTGAATGTTTGAGTCCTGTCACCTAGAGTGTAAGTCCCGGAACTGTTTTTGAATGTAATTGTTATGGTTACTTAACATGATTTTTTTTCAGGTTGGAGATTTTAAAATGTTTAATAATCATTAAATCCTCTATTGCTAACTCTATAGATTATTGAATCATTAGCCATCTGCCGAACCATAGGCTTTTGTCTATGTTTTATACAGGGTATATGATCATTAATATTGAAATACAGTTTGAGACAATATTTTAGTTCTGTAAGCTTTAAAGACAGTCTTACTAATTAAAATGTATATAAATTAAACCTGTCGGCATCCCTTTATGAAATCTTTAAAAAAAATTTTTAAGTTTTAAAGATCTTACTTTTAAGCACTTTGAATAAACTTTCTTGTAAATACGGATATAGGTAATGTACATATTTAAAATATATTATGCAACCAACAAATGATGTAATTAGCAAGTAATACTTATTACTGTTTATATTGGCAATTTTGTGAATTTGAATATGTTGTTGTGGTTCTGTTTGCCGAGCTGGAAGTTTTTGCTGCAAACGTTTCGTCCCCTGGCTAGGAGACATCATCAATGCGGTTGGAGCCTCCTGTGAAGCGCTGCTTTGATGTTTCTTCCGGTATTTATAGTGGTTTGTTCTTGCCGCTTCCGGGTGTCAGTTTCAGCTGTCCGTTGTAGTGGTTTGTATATGGGGTCCAGGTCGATGTGTCTGTTGATGGAGTTTGTGGATGAATGCCATGCTTCTAGGAATTCCCTGGCTGTTCTCTGTCTGGCTTGCCCTATGATAGTAGTGTTTTCCCAGTCGAATTCATGTTGCTGGTTGTCTGAGTGTATGGCTACTAGGGATAACTGGTCGTGTCGTTTTGTGGCTAGCTGATGTTCATGGATGCGAATTGTTAGCTGTCTTCCTGTTTGTCCTATATAGTGTTTTGTGCAGTCCTTGCATGGTATTTTGTAAACCACGTTAGTTTGGCTCGTGCTGAGTATTGGGTCCTTTGTTCTAGTAAGTTGTTGTCTGAGCGTGGATGTTGGCTTGTGTGCCGTTATGAGTCCTCAGGATCGCAGTAGTCTGGCTGTCAGTTCTGAGACGCTCCTGACGTATGGTAGTGTGGCTAGTCCTTTTGGTTGTGGCATGTCCTCGTTCCGTGGTCGTTCTCTTAGGCATCTGGTGATAAAGTTGCGTGGGTATTCGTTTTTGGCGAATACCTTGTATAGGTGTTCCTCTTCCTCTTTTCGCAGTTCTGGTGTACTGCAGTGTGTTGTGGCTCCAACCGCACTGATGATGTCTCCTAGCCAGGGGACGAAACGTTTGCGGCAAAAACCTCCAGCTCGGCGAACAGAACCACAACAACGGACACCCGAGCTACAAATCTTCACTCAGACTTTAAATTTGAATATGTTCTAGTATAAAAAGAGTTTTCCATCCGACTCTTTCAATGTTCTTATAAATATAGAAGAGACAGTAGGTAATCGTGCTGAAAATTTATCACACCAGGTAACACGTCGGAAAACAAATTAATATTCCAAAAAATATCTTATTTAGAGTGCATCTTATTGGATAAGGTCCAAAAAGCTTGAAATATCTATACTGTAGGAATCAAGACAATAATGCAACTAAATAAATATGGATTTAGTAATCTATGATGAAATACAAACTGATTTTAATAATTAATGTTCTAAATTACTAATTGTTGATCCAATTTCAATATAAAATATTAAAGCTGCAGATAAGGATTATAAGCGAGGCAATTTCTAGTCCAGAGATTACAGTATTTGTGTTGTGGGATTTGGCTATAGTTCAGACGTTCTATTTTGCGTGAGAAAAGTTTTTAAAATATTACAAGAAAAAAAAACCTTTGAATTTTGGTATAATTACTGAACCTATAAAGTTCCCTTTTTATGTCCTCCCTGTGTCAGTTCATAACAAGTACAAATTCAAAATAAATTGTAAGTATGTTTTAATGTATATATACTGCATGGTCTGGCAGTCATTGACTTCCAATTCTTTTTCCTCTCTGGTTTCCATTGCCACCAGGGTGTGAATTTCTGTGGTTTATAATGATTCTTTCCCCCCATAGACTGGGGCAGCCAGGTGTGTGTGTGTGTGTGTGTTTCTATTGGACGAGGAACTCCCATTCAACAATGGAGGGCTCTGATTGGCTAGGGGACTCCCATTGCGTTTAATGCACAGTTGTATAAGTGACACTGGGATATTTTTAAGATTAAAACAATAAAGAGCCAAAATATGTAGCGCCCTAGACCCAGTATTATGTTGACAGTGACAGAGTTAATTTTTCTTTTAACCAAAATAACAAACCCAAGTTTCAGAACAAACAGAGATAGATAAAGAGAAATTGAAAGTGAAAGAGACAAAGGGAAGAGGAAGCAAGAGAGGAGGATGGATAGAAGGATTGCGAGAAATAAGGGTTAGGGGTAAGGAGATTCACAGAGGACTTTGGAAAGAAAGGGAGAGTGTGTGTACAGCTAGCAAAACAATTAACACCTTGTGATTTGGTTTGAGTGCACATTTGTTGATGATTGAATGAGTAAGTTTTATTCACTGGAGCTTGAGTTCAGGATTGTTTTAAATGTGATTTTTATGAAAACTTAACATGTTTTTTTTAAAGGTTAATAACTTCTGTTCTTTTACAAATCATGACTCTCTAAGTGTCCCTTTCTTTTATCTTTTTACATACAAAATATGTGAAGGTCAGTTGAAGTTTAAGTTCAACAGTGGGTAGTTGTAAAAACCAAAACTTCCATGGTTATTATCTGTGACCTTGGATTCGACCATTGTGCATACGTTAGACGTTTTTAACTGGAATTGACAAATTGTTTTAAGACATCTCTGAATATTTTAAGACCTAAAGTATTTTAATTGAGTAATGATTGACCAGAGTTACTTAAGAAAACTAATTTTGGATGTAAAATGGGGAACTAAAACTGGGTGATCACAGTGGTCTTCAAAATTGGTATGCATTTTACATTTTGAAAATTGAATACTGGATAAATTGACGTAAATATATAAATATGATTACAAGTTAGTTACAGGCATTAAAGCAAGACAAGCATGAATTGGTAAATTGGTGTGTAAGGATATGGGAATCTAAGGACATTGCAATATTTCTTAGAAGAAAGGAAAAGGGAAGAACGTAATGATTTGTCCCCTTTGGAAAGTACCGATAGGAGGCGAGGAGATTAGGTGAGTGTGCGTTCCCCTCACTAGTGGGGAGGTTGGACCATATAAGAGGAAATAACGGTCTTGGTTGAGAATTTGATACGATTTTCAGAACAGATTAATCTATGATTAAAACCCAGTATGTATATGTGAGCTGGTTTAATGTCTAATTTAAATATACTATTTACTAGGGGAGAAAGGAGACTTATATGGGGATACTGGAGCGCTCGTCTGTTGAAAGCATTGTGTTACGGGAAGTGAAACCTTCTGCTGTTCTTTCCTCCCTCCCTCTCCAGATGGTCTTCTACTTCAATGCGTTTTGTTATTTTTTTCTATTTTCTCGCCACATTGCTAATAATTATCAGGCTCTACACATAAAGTGACTGGAAAGATGTATCTTTTGTTTGTGTTCACAAGACATTCGCATCATCTGGAGTTGTTCACAGTTTATCGAAAGAATCAAACAGCACTTTTTTTTCTCTCTCAATTTAACATTTAGTTTTGTGGGGGAAGTTCGGTAGGTTTCTATGTCTATCTTTTCTAAGACCTGCAGGCAAGCATTTTTACATGATCCATCGTGCTACTGCTTTAGCCTCTGTAATCAATGATTTTGAGATGCCAATATTCTGCCATCGGTTTTGCTTAGATTCTGAGCTGAGCTTATTGCGTGGAATGGGTGTTGAACCTCTATTTATTCAAGCTTCGCACTCTACAATGAATGACATCATTATGGTATCAATTTTGCTAAATGCTTTATTTGCACAAGGTTGATTCGAAATTTAGTTCTAGAGGGAAATGGGATTTTCTGAAGAGGAATAAATTTTAAGTCTTAAGGATGCTTGGATGATAGAGTAATATTATTATTTTGTATTACAAAGTCGGGATTTCAATTTCTGGTTGTTTTATAGTACTTTTCACAGCTATTCACTAACAGGAGGGATTCAGTCCTGATCACACAGATTTTGTGCCAATTCCTAATACAACTGTGGTCAAACAGCTAATTTTAATTCCACAATTCCAAACCTGGTTATGACGGTTCTAGGAAAGATGAGATGAGAAATCAGATAGATTTTTCCATATTGGTAATATAACACTGTGTACTAAAATGTTGCATTTATATTCCTACAGACTTCAAGTCAAGCACTTTCTCTTCATTTTTCAATTATGCAGATCTGATGGTGGCTAAAACCTTTTAACACTTTGAACAGGTCTTCGTTATTAAGCATCTGGACACATACCTAGTAGGCTGTACAAAGACAGCTATGCTTAACTTTAGCCTTTTCATTCACTAAATTTTAGTTGTGGTTAGGAGTAAGGGACTTATTCCCCTTGTTCTCTATTAAGTACTGGATATGAATTTAGTACAAGGTTTCAAAAAACTGGAAGATGACCCTACCCCTGTTGAAGGAGGAGCTTATGGGTCTGTAATTAATTTGTGATTGGATAGTGAGTATGGGTTACAGTAAAAATACCAGACGCTAATCTCTTCTGAGATTCAAGAACAGATCACAGGTGGATCTTGCCTAGTTTAGTAAATTAGGACTATCTTTCAGAAAGTAGGTGTATTTGCAGTTTTTGAGAAGACATATAGCTCAGGTTCTAAGTTTACTCACTGAGCTGAAAGGTTTGTTCTTGAACATTTTGTCATCACGCATTGTTAGGAGGGGCACGGAAAGTGTTTGTAAAGAGAGGGAGCGCCCCCTTGACCACGACCCCACCTCCCACCACCAAACCATCATCTCCCAGACCATCCAGGACCTCATCACCTCAGGGGATCTCCCATCCACCGCCTCCAACCTCATAGTCCCACAACCCCGCACCGCCCGTTTCTACCTCCTGCCCAAAATCCACAAACCTGCCTGCCCCGGCCGACCCATTGTCTCAGCCTGCTCCTGCCCCACCGACCTCATCTCCCAATACCTCGACACGGTCCTGTCCCCTTTAGTCCAAGAACTCCCCACTTACGTTCGGGACACCACCCACGCCCTCCACCTCTTCCAGGATTTTCGCTTCCCCGGTCCCCAACGCCTTATTTTCACTATGGACATCCAGTCCCTGTACACCTCCATCCCCCATCACGAAGGACTCAAAGCCCTCCGCTTCTTCCTTTCCCGCCGCACCAACCAGTACCCTTCCACTGACACCCTCCTTCGACTGACTGAACTGGTCCTCACCCTGAATAACTTCTCTTTTTAATCCTCCCACTTCATCCAAACTAAAGGAGATGCCATGGGCACCCGCATGGGCCCCAGCTATGCCTGCCTCTTCGTAGGATATGTGGAACAGTCCATCTTCCGCAACTACACTGGCACCACCCCCCACCTTTTCCTCCGCTACATCGATGACTGTATCGGCGCTGCCTCGTGCTCCTACGAGGAGGTTGAACAGTTCATCAACTTTACTAACACCTTCCATCCCGACCTGAAATTCACCTGGACTGTCTCAGACTCCTCCCTCCCCTTCCTAGACCTTTCCATTTCTATCTCGGGCGACCGACTCAACACAGACATCTATTATAAACCGACTGACTCCCACAGCTACCTGGACTACACCTCCTCCCACCCTGCCCCCTATAAAAACGCCATCCCATATTCCCAATTCCTTCGTCTCCGCCGCATCTGCTCCCAGGAGGACCAATTCCAACACCGCACAGCCCAGATGGCCTCCTTCTTCAAGGACCGCAGATTCCCCCCAGACGTGATCGACGATGCCCTCCACCGCATCTCCTCCACTTCCCGCTCCTCCGCCCTTGAGCCCCGCTCCTCCAACCGCCACCAAGACAGAACCCCACTGGTTCTCACCTACCACCCCACCAACCTCCGCATACAACGTATCATCCGCCGCCATTTCCGCCATCTCCAAACGGACCCCACCACCAAGGATATATTTCCCTCCCCTCCCCTATCAGCGTTCCGCAAGGACCACTCCCTTCGTGACTCCCTCGTCAGATCCACACACCCCACCAACCCAACCTCCACCCCCGGCACCTTCCCCTGCAACCGCAGGAAATGTAAAACTTGCGCCCACACCTCCACACTCACTTCCCTCCAAGGCCCCAAGGGATCCTTCCATATCCGCCACAAGTTCACCTGTACCTCCACACACATCATCTATTGCATCCGCTGCACCCGATGTGGCCTCCTCTATATTGGTGAGACAGGCCGCTTACTTGCGGAATGCTTCAGAGAACACCTCCGGGCCGCCCGAACCAACCAACCCAATCACCCCGTGGCTCAACACTTTAACTCTCCCTCCCACTCCACCGAGGACATGCAGGTCCTTGGACTCCTCCACCGGCAGAACACAACAACACGACGGCTGGAGGAGGAGGGCCTCATCTTCCGCCTGGGAACCCTCCAACCACAAGGTATGAATTCAGATTTCTCCAGTTTCCTCATTTCCCCTTCCCCCACCTTGTCTCAGTCGGTTCCCTCAACTCAGCACCGCCCTCCTAACCTGCAATTGTCTTCCTGACCTCTCCGCCCCCACCCCACTCCGGCCTATCACCCTCACCTTGACCTCCTTCCACCTATCCCACCTCCATCGCCCCTCCCCCTAGTCCCTCCTCCCTACCTTTTATCTTAGCCTGCTTGGCTCTCTCTCTTATTCCTGATGAAGGGCTTCTGCTCGAAACGTCGAATTCTCTATTCCTGAGATGCTGCCTGGCCTGCTGTGCTTTGACCAGCAACACATTTTCAGCTGTAAAGAGAGAGAGGACGAGTGACAGAAGCAGAAGGCGAAATTGGCGATAGCTGCAGTTGATGAGGTAATTAGGAGAAAAATTGAAAGCCAATTGTAAATAGAATTAGAGTGTAAATCAATCTGCAAATTATATAGTCCAACCTAACTAGCTATCATGGTCACTAGCAGGATCACTAACTAAATTAGATTAAAAAGTTACTTGTTAAAATGAGATGGGGTATCAATATATTACATAAATTTCCAAAAACGAGATTTCTGTATTTATCATTATATGATTGAGATTGCTTGCAGTTGATGTTTTGAATTATTGCTCTGTCAATAGATCAGTACCACTTAGTTGCCAGTATGTGTAAAATCACCAGAAGATTGAATCAGTTACATATTTTGCCTGGTACAGAGCAGACCAATACATCTAGCTTTGTTAATCCATCCTTACAGAATTCAATGCTGTAACAATCTCAATTTAGGCTGAAGAGGTTTCTACAGTTTATGCCAATAAAACTCTGTCACTGTCCAGCAAGAAGCATGTTTCAAGGTTAGCACAACTAGTTAAATATCCCTATTGGAGATGGAATGACACGGTATGCTTCTGTGCAGTGTTCCATCACTATTGGCAAAGCTCATACACTAGAAAAGCAAACAAGCCGGAAAGAATTGGTGACTTTCTGGCTGCATGTCAATAGCTTCTGTTGTTAGAGGGGGACACCCTTGGTTTACGCATCCCTGCTGCTATTTTTATTACCTGTAGTTATTGTTATGTGTGTGCCATGTATCAGGACACTGGTGACACGAACGATTGACCATGACCTGACGGGAAAGGATGACTCAACACCTGCATACTGGTGCTCCGCAGCAGTGCTGAAGGAGCCTGTGATGGGGGCGGCTCAGGGAAGGATTACGGAATCAGAACCAGAGCGGATGGAGGAGACATGTCTAAGAGAAGCGCGGGACAACTAATGATTTTACTTTATGACTGTATTTCTTTTTTTTAATCCTACACATTCCAAAGCTCTAATTGTGAGGGCTGTAGTCCAGAGACACCCTAGTTGTGTTTTGTTTCTTCCTCTCCCGTTACAGATTGGAAACAGTTAAATTTGTGCCTTAATGCTGTAGTCAGGAATTTTGAAGTGTAGTGTGTCTCAAGGTTTGAGAGACTATTGATCACGCAAGAGATTCTTAAACATCGTCTGGTATCGAGAGCCAATGATCACTATGGTAAGCCAGGTGCCACTGCCCTGTACGTTGAAATGGAAGTGGATTGCATTGGTCATTGAGGAACGACTGGTTAGCCAATGACGGGTAAGATTCCTCGAGCTGAGGGACAACCTAAGACAGGCATAGTCGCGCATTGACTTTCAGAATGGTGGCCTGTGGTCATGTGGTATTAACGGCTGCTTAGCCTTGGCATCTGAAATAGGAATCTGGTCTAGTCTTTGGTCTGCTGAGTGGAAAAAGGGGACACAGCACATTATATCAACATTGTTTTTGAAAGATTAAAATGCCAGTTATGCGGCTGATTCCAAAAGCCGATTTAAATCTATTACAAGAAAAATTGGCATTGTGCCCGTAATATGCAAAGCTATTTCGGGATTTCATGATATAGTATAGTGTGACTGATTTAATTGGTGGGAGTACAATCTGGAGTTCTTTGGACAACTGACCTTCACTCTACAAGCATCCAAGTTCGTTCTTTTTTTTCTCTCTCTCTGGTTCTCTACTATTTGTCATCATGCTCATTTATACTTTATGTTTTGTTAATTTTAATAAAGTTTTTGTAGTTCATTTGTTAAAATAAGAATAATTTAGAATCAAATACTAATTGTTGATTTTTTTGTAGTAAGACGCTGCTTAGGGACCCCTACACTCTTAACTGATGTCTTCTTAGAACCGGACGGCCAGGTCAAGATGATATGTTCAGAAAAGCAAAAGGGACACGAATAATGCGTCCGGAGACACACCTGGCCCCGGTTGCCGCGCGATATTGCGATTGTAACGATTAAAGTTGTTATGGCCTCTCAAGAGGCCAAGGAGGGGGTGGGGGGGGAAGTTAGGATATTATAGAAGCCCATGAGAGGACAGAGATGTACTTACTTCGTAGGACATCGGGGGGCGCTGTGAACCTATAGTTTAAAATTGATGACCAAAGTGATTTATAATTCTTGGCTCTTTGCCATGATAGCTAACAATGGTAGTTTTCAAATGAGACTATCTACAAGGTCAATTCGGCCTGGTAAACTATGCGATAAGATTTAAAGGTGAGGAAATGTTGCAAACATATAGTAATTCCTTGTATGCAAGATATTGAATGTTTCTAATATATGTAAAGCCTTTGTGAAATCTACTAATATGTTTCCAGAATACATAGAACCTTTGTTTGCAAGTTAGACCATGTTAAAAAAGGCCTCTGTCTGTGAAAGATCACGCGATGAGTAATTACGTAAATTAAGATTAGAAAAGAATATAACTAACGAGGGCTTATCGATAAATTTTCAGAACTTGTACATTTTCTCCAGCGAACCATTCGAACTCTCGTGCTTCGCTGTAACAGCTAAGTTTCTGCAGCTAATAAACGTACCTGTTTTATATCAAATAATTGGGTAAGTGTGGTCTCTCCTTAAAAGAACACGCAAGGACGATTTCGTCCTAACATTAGGGAGTCAGAGAGACGCTGATGGAGTGAGTGTGACGGGGTAAGGGCGACAGGTAATGGTGTGCGAGTGAGGGGGTCAGGGTGACGGTGATGCAGTTAGTGTGAGAGGGTCAGTGTGACGGAGATGGCGTGAGTGTAAGCAGTTTACAGTGCCACTGATGGACTGAGTCTGAGAGGGTCAGGATGACATTGATGGAGTGAGCTTGAGGAGGTCTGCGTGACGTGAAGGAGTGGGTGTAAGGGGGTCTGGGTAACGGTGATCGAGTGAGTGTGAAAGGATCAGTATGATGGTGATGAAGTGAGTGTGCGGGAGTCAGGGTAACTCGGATGGAGTCATTGTGAAGGAGTCAGCGAAACGCTGATGGACTGAGTGCAAGGGCGTCAGGGTGACGGGTGATGAAGTGAGTGTGAGGGGGTCAGGTTGACGGTGATGCAGTGAGTGTGAGAGGGTCAGTGTGATGGAGATGGCGTGAGTGTAAGCAGACCACAGTGACAGTGATGCACTGAGTCTGAGAGGGTCAGGGTGACGATGATGGAGTGAGCGTGAGGATGACAGGGTGATGGTGAAGGAGTGGGTGTGAGGGGATCAGGGTGATGGTGGTGAAGTGAGTGTGGGCTGGTCCGGGTGACTGGGCTGAAGGGAGTGTGAGGAGGTCAGGGTGACGGTGATGGAGTGAGTGTGTGAGGGTCAGTGTGAAGGTGATGCAATGAGTGTGAGGCGGTCAGGGTGACGGTGATGGAGTGAGTGTGTGGGGGACAGGGTGACGGTAATGCAGTGAGTGTAAGGGGGTCTGTGTGATGGAGATGGCGTGAGTGTGAGCGGACCATGTTGACTATGATGGACTGAGTGTGACGGTGATGGAGTGAGTGTGAGGTTGTGTGGGTGATGATAATGGAGTGATTGTGATGGAGTGAGGGTGAGGGGCTCTGAGCTACAGTGATGGAGTGAGTATGACCTGATCAGTGTGATGGTGATAGAGTGAGTGAGAGTGGTTCAGGCTGATGGTGACGGAGTGGGTGTAGCAGACAGTGAGACGGATATGGCGTGTGTGCGTGGGCTTCAGAGTGATGGAGATGGAGTTAGTGTGGGGTTCAGTGTGACGCTGATGCAGTAAGTGTGAGTAGGTCAAGGTGACGGTGATGGAGTTGGTGTGAGGGAAACAGTACGACCGTGATGGAGTGAATTTGAGGGAGTCAGGGCGACGCTGATGGATTAATTGCGAGGGGATCAGTGCGACGGTGTTGGAGTGAGTGCGAGTGCTTCAGGGTGACGGTGATGGAGTGAGTGTGAATGGTTCAGGGTGAGGGTGATGGAGTGAGTGTGAGGCAGTCAGTGTGACGTTGATGGCGAGAGTATGTGGGCGTCAGGGTGACGAAGATGAAGTGAGTGTTAGGTGTTCAGCGGGACGGTGAAGGAGTGAGTGTGAGGGGATCAATATGACGGTGATACAGTGAGTGTATGAGGGTCAGTATGAGGGCGTTGGAGTGAGTGTGAGGGGATGGGTATTACCGTGATGGACTGAGTGTGCAGGGGTCAGGGTTACTTGCATGGTGTAAGTGTGAGGGATTCAGGACGATGGTGAAGGAGTGAGTGTGAGGGGATCAGTGTGATGATGATGAAGTGAGTGTGAGATAGTCAGGGAGACAGTACCGGAGGGAGTTTGAGAGGATCAGTGTGACGGTGATGGCGTGAATGTGTGGGCTCCAGGGTGACGGAGATGGAATGAGTGTAAGGGGGTCGGGGAGACAGTGATGGAGAGAGTTTGAGGGGATCAGTTTTTTGGTGATGGAGTGAGTGTGAGGGGGTCAGGGTGACGGTGATGCAGTGAGGGAGAGAGGATCAGTGTGTAGGTGATGCAGTAAGTATGACGGGGTTAGGGTGTTGGTGATGGAGTCAGTGTGAGGGGGTCAGGGTGATGGTGAAGGACTGAGTATGAGAGGATCTGGAATACACTGATGGAGAGACGGTGGGGGAGTAAGGCTGAAGGTGATGAAGTGATTGTGAGCGGTCAGGGCGATGCTAATGGAGAGAGTGTCATGGGGTCAGGGTGACGGTGATGGAGTGAGCGTGAGAGGGTCAGGGTGACTTTGAAGGAGTGAGGGGGTCAGAGTGACGGAGATGGAGTGAGTGTGAGGGGATCAGTGTGACGGTGATGGATTGAGTGTGAGGTGATCAGGGTGACAGTGATGGAATGAGTATGAGCTGTTCAGGGTGCCAGTGGCACAGGGAGTTTGAGCGTATCAGTGTGACGGTGATGGATTGGGTGTGAGGGGATCATTGTGAAGGTAATGATTTGAGGAGATCTGGGTGACTATGATGGAGTGAGTATCAGGGGTCAGGGCGACGGTAATGGAGTGAGTGTGAGTGGGTCAGGGTGACAGTGACGGCGTCAGTGTGTCGGTGATGGGGTGCGTTTGGGGTGGTCTGGGTTACGCTGATGGAGTGGGTGTGAGGGTTTCAGTGTGACGATGTTGGAGTGAGTGTGAATGGTTCAGAGTGACGGTGATGGAGGGAGCGTGAGGGGTTCAGTGTCACGGTAATGGAGTGAGTGTGAGGGCTTCAGGGTGATGGAGATGGAGTGAGTGTGTGGGGTTCATGGTGACGGTAATGGAGTGATTGTGAGGGAGTCAGGGAGACGCTGATGGAGTGAGTGTGACGTGGTCAGGGTGACAGGTAATGGAGTGAGAGTGAGGGGGTCAGGGTGACGGTGATGCAGTAATTGTGAGAAGATCAGTGTGACGGAGATGGCGTGAGTGCAAGCAGACCACAGTGACAGTGATGCACTGAGTCTGAGAGGGTCAGGATGACATTGGTGGAGTGAGCTTGAGGAGGTCTGTGTGACTGTGAAGGAGTGAGTGTGAGGGTGTCAGTGAGACGATGAAGGGGTGAGGGTCAGGGGGTCAGGGTAACGGTGAATGAGTGAGTGTGAGGGGTTCAGTATGAGCGTGATGGAGTAGTATGCGGGAGTCAGGGTGACTCGGATGGAGTGAGTGTGAGACAGTCAGAGTGACGCTGATGGAGTGCAGGTGAGGAGGACAGGGTGATTGTGATGGAGTGAGTGTGAGGGGTCAAGTTGACGCTGATGGGCTAATTGCGAGGGGGCAGTGCGACGGTGATAGAGAGAGTGTGAGTGGTTCTGGGTGACGGTGACAGAGTGAGTGTGAGGCAGTCAGTGTGACGGTGATGGCGTGAGTGTGTGGGCGTCAGGGTGACAGTGATGGAGTGACTGTGAGAGGATCAGGGTGACTCGGATGGAGTGAATGCGTGGGAGTCAGAGTGACGCTGATGGAGTGAGTGTGAGGAGGTCAGGGTGACAATGATGGAATGAGTGTGAGTTGATCAGTGTGACAGTGATGGAGTGAGTATGAGGGCTTCAGTGTGAAGGAGTTGGATTGAGTATGAGGGATTCATGGTGACAGTGATGGAGTGAGTGTGCGGGGGTCAGGGTGACTAGGATGGAGTGAGTATGAGAGAGTCAGAGTGATGCTGATGCAGTGAGTGTGCTTAGGTCAAGGTGACAGTGATGGAGTGAGTGTGAAGGAATCAGTAGGACCGTGATGGAGTGAGTGTGCGGAAGTCAGGGTAACTCTGATAGGGTGAGTGTGAGGGAGTCAGAGTGACGCTAATGGAGTCAGTGTGAGGAGGTCAGGGTGATGGTGATGGTGTGAGTGTGAGGGGGTCAGGCTGATGCTGATGGATTAATTGCGAGGGGGGTCAGTGGTTAGAGGGGTGATGATGGAGTGAGTGTGAGGCAGTCAGTGTGACGGTGCTTGCGTGAGGGTGAGGGCTTCAGGGATACAGAAATGGAGTGAGTGTGAGTGGTTCAGGGTGATGGTGATGGAGTGAGTGTAAGGCGGTCAGTGTGGCAGTGATTGCGAGAGTGTGTGGGCGTCAAGGTGACGAAGATGGAGTGAGTGTCAGGTGTTCAGGGTGACGGTGATGGAGTCAGTGTGAGGGATCAGTATGACACTGATGGAGTGAGTGTAAAGGGGTCAGGGTCACGGTGATGGAGTGAGTGTGAGAGGGTCAGTGTGACGGAGTTGGCGGATGTGTGAGCGGATCACTGTGACAGTGATGGACTGTGTGTGAGTGGGTCCAGGTTGACGTTGAAGGAGTGAGTGTGAGAGGGTCAGGGTGACAGTGGCGGAGTGAGTTTGAATGGATAAATGAGACGGTGATGGAGTGATTGTGAGGAGCTTAGGGTGATAGTGACCAGTAATTGTGAGGGGACAGGATGATACTGCTGCAGTAACTGCAGGGCTTTTAGGGTGATAGTAACGCAGTCAATGTGGGTGTGTTAGGGTGACAGTGACGTAGTAATTGTGAGGGGGTAGTATTGTATTGATGCAGTAAGTGTGAGGGGGCCAGGGTGATAGTGGCACAGTAAGTGGGAGAGGGTCAGGGTGATAGTGATACAGTAAGCGTTTGGGTGTCAGGATGATAGTGACGCAGTGTGATTGGGTCAGGTTGATAGCGACGCAGTCAGTGTGGGTGTGTAAGGGTGACAGTGACGTAGTAATTGTGAGGAGGCAGGATGATATTGATACAGTAAGTATGAGGGGGTCAGGGTGATAGTGATGCAGTAAGTCTGATGGATCAGGCTGACACTGAAGCAATAAGTATGAGGGGTTCAGGGTGATATTGACACAGTTAGTGTGAGGGGGGTCCTATTAATTGTGAAGCAGTAACTCTGAGGTTCCTCTCTGACTGAATCTCTCTCCCTCCTGTACCTCTCTCCCTCTCTCTGACACACTCTGTCTCCCTGGTCCTTCCCTCTCCCTCTGACCTAGAGACTTGGGGTGGGGGGTTGTTGGTGGTAAGGCTGCATGTAGGGTGGGGGGCTGGGGTGAGATATGAGAGGAAGAGAAAATGGGATAGAGACGGATTTATGGGAGGGAGACAGCGACGGCAGGATAGTGAGAGTGAAAGTGAGTGGGATGGGGAGAGGAAAGAGTGGAGGCACATGGAGAAACCAAGGTTGGGGGTGTGTGTGAGAGAGAGAGAAGGGGGGACAAGGACAAGTGAGAGGGAGACGTGGCGACAAAGCGTGAGTGTGAAGAGAGAGAGAGAGAGGGGATAAATGTGGAGTAAGAGTAGGGGAGAGGAAAGGGGAGGCCAGGCTACAGTGAGGGGAGGGGGGGCAGACGGAACTAAATGCAGCTCCTGTGCTCAGGGCGCGGTGCCCTCCCCTTCCCTGAGCACCAGGACTTGGGGCTGAGTCTGCCTCTCTCGAACTCAGCTTCTCCAACACAAAGACACACAACAATATCGGTCACTCTGCTGCTCGGCACGCTTTAATTAACATTTTTATTGTTTATAAATGGAAGTGATGGATACAGTCAGTGGGATGGTGCCTTTTCTCACAGGCCCCTGAGTTGTGAGAAACATTGAAATGTTTCCCTGTAACCCCACTGTGGGATAAGGATGGACAAACTAGCGCTACCCTCAGCCTGTTACCATAGCGACAGGCTGCTCCATCGCTGAAACATTGAACTGAAATGAGAAAATCTCGGATGGATTGATTAATGACGGAATTTGATTGATGGATGGATTTGGGTGAAGGGATATTTAAGCACATTCTTCAGCTGCTGCCTGAACTTAGTCTGGGTCACAGCATAAATCGAGGTGTTTGTGCAGCAACCGAGGAGCTGTAGCATGAAGCCTAATTCCTGCACAAAAAAATGGAGAAACACAGACCGATACCAAATCCAATCCATCCGTCTCCATATAGAATACAGCATTAACATTGTCCATAACAGGGTGAAATTAGCCGAGATCACAAACAGTAAAATGATGGATTTTTTTCGGTTTCTCATTTCTGTGTCAGACTGAGCGTCCCCATTGGTGTGAGCGCGGAGTCTCCTGCGGGTTCCACTGGTCAATAAAATATGTCTGATGGTGAGAACATTGAGCAGCAGAATCAGGAGAAATGGGACACACGGGGTTAGAATGTGGTGGAGGAACTCGATTGCGACCCAGACAGGTGAATATGCAACACCATCTGATGTATAACAAAACCAGGGCGTGTTCCCCGACCTATACCGAGCCGTGAACATAAAATACCAGAAAATATTCTTTAAACAGCTCAGCACAGTCACTGCTCCCAGAACCACAGCCGCCGTTTTCTCATTGCAATATTTACATTTCAGCTTCTGGCTGCAAATGGCAACAAACCGATCAAAGGTGAAAGTGACGGTGAACCAGACAGAGCAGTCAGTGGCTGCATAAAGCAGGACGGCGTGGATATTACACACAGGGACGGAGTTCTTCAGGAAATAAAATTTTCCCCGATAACAATGGGAATGTGTCTCAGGATCAGGTCGAGGATAATGATCAGGAGATCCGCCGCTGTCATGGCCCCCAGGTAACGACTGATACATGGAGACAATCCACAATCTTTATAAAACAGGATGTAGTTGGACACTACGTTAACTGTGAGGAAGGAAAACAAACCCATTATCCATCAGCATGGAGTCAAAGGGACCCGCTTGATTGTGGACCCAGTGAGATTTTCAAATGTGTCCCTGTATTCTGGGAATTATTACAATAATTGGAGCTGGAATAACAAATGGGAAGGTCGGAATTACTGACAAAAATGTGACATAAACTACAAGACACTCTCCCTCCCCAAACACAGAGAGACACATCCATAAGGACAGATTGTTTCTAGAATTTTCCCACACATTCGATCATTCGAGGGCAGGCACAAGTCACTCCTCCCCAGTTCGTAATACGGAGGGTGGAAACGTTGCTGCCCTGAAGGATTCTCTCCCAGTTTCCTGAAGACAAACGGAGTTTGGGAATTTCTGTATTTTGGTCTAAATTCTGGTCGATCCTGTGTCGTGGAGAAATGTAAACGCAGGGAAAACGTGTTCACCCATTTAACTGCCTGAGGGGCCTTCGGAACAGTATCTCCTTTTCCCTGGAACGGGATGTCTTCCCTCAGGATCTTCTCGTTTGTTCAATTCACTGATGTCCTCCGTTCACAAACAATGTCAGGGACAGAACGTTCCGGCGAATGTCAGTTACAGAATGTTGGGGACAGAACCTTCCAGGGAATGTCAGTAATAGAATGTTGTGGACAGAACATTCCGGCGAATGTCAGTTACAGAATGTCGGGGACAGAACGTTCCGGGGAAAGTCAGTTATCCAATATCGGGGACAGAATGTTCCAGGGAATGGCAATTATACAATGTCCGGGCCAGAACGTTCCTGCGAATGTCAGTTACAGAATGTTGGGGACAGAACGTTCCGGGGAATGCCAGTTACAGTATGTCGGGGACAGAACGTTCCAGGGAATTCAGTTATAGAATGCCGAGGACAGAACGTTCTGGGGAACTCCTTGAACTGTCCATCACCTTTCCGCCTTATTCACCCCACCAACATGATGTACTGTGCCTGGACACACTGTAACATCAATACGGTGAGAGACGGAGGGTCCAATCACAGGAATGGGAATAAAGGCATTACCAGTTCAGCTGAAATGGTTAGATATACCACATTCTCAACCCATCTCATAGAACCAGCCCAGACACCGTAAACCCAGAGGAGATATCTGTTCACCGTGGAACCTGTCCAGACCAGGACAGTGTACTGCTCATTACAACCCAGAAATCTGTCCAAAGTGTAACAATTTGCAGATCAGATCGAACATTGATCTATAAACCAGGAATAGATATCCGTCCAGCGCAGGGAGCAGTGCAGACCACAGCTGTGCATTGAACTATAAAACATAACCAGATAGTCTGACCAGCACAGTGACCTGTGCAGTGATCACACGTGAATTAATCTGTAACCCCAGATCCGTTACACTACCAGAATATAGGACTGTGTACACTACCCGAGTGCATTGATCTGTAACCCCGAAGCAGTTACCCTCTCAGCATGGAGGACTTTGTACACCATCCCAGCGAATTGATGTGTAACCCAGGAGCAGTTACCCTCCCAGCATGTAGGACTTTGTACACCACCCCAGTGCATTGATGTGTAAACCAGGAAGAGTTACCCTCCCAGCACGTAGGACTGTGTACCATACCCGAGTGCATTGATCTGTAAATCAGGAGCAGTTACCCTCCCAGCATGTAGGACTGTGTACCCGACCCCAGTGCATTATCTGTAATCCAGGAGCAGTTACCCTCCCAGCCTGTAGAATTGTGTACACCACTCCAGTGCATGTATCTGTAACTCGGTGTTAGATCCTTGCCCAGTGTGGGCAAACTTGCAGCCAATGCTGGAAGTGACAGGATATGCAGCTCCCATCCATTTACAATTCCATATCGTCATTGTGCCATGACAAGGGGGTGCTGTGGGTGTGAACCTCACTGCCAGAGAGAGATGGCGGGGGAATGTTTAAATATCACCACATGGGAGGGTTTTGGGAAGTAGACAGAGTGGGGAGACTGAGAGGCAGTGTCATGGAAGGATGTGTTCCCTGGTTTCAAAATGCTGAAATGTAGACACTTCGAAAACATCCTGTAACATGAGCCGTATTCATTGACTGTGACAGAGGGCTCATCCACACGAGGCTGAGCGAGTTTGCTGGTGCTGTCTTACCGAAATCACCTCATTAATTACACACCTCCCCCCATGCCGTCCCTCTCATTCAATGCCATGTTGCTCACTATACATGATCTCTCTCTCTCTCTCTTTTTTCGTTCCTCCCAGTAAAGATAGGAAAAAGGGAGGTTGGTGTGGAATCAGATGAGTATTTGTTCTGCAGCTTTGCAATTGGAAATAGTTTCAACAGAATCTATGACTCATTGGGCAGATTTGAACAATAATTTACCTTTGTTTGATTTTCCTTGAGTGTGACAGAGAGATTATCTGCCCGAGGCTGAGGTAGTTTCCTGGTGCTACCTTATCGAGCTCACCTCATTAACTATCCACCCTACCCCATGGTGTCCCTCTCATTCAGTGCCAGCCCGCTTCTCCCACCCATCATGGCTGGAGGGACTCACCTTCACCCAGGTGCCCTGGATATTCCGTGATCCCTGGCACTGGTGCCATTTTAAAAGATCATTGGGCACACGGTTGAGCTTTCTCAGATTGAAGCTGCCCTGCACAGTTTACCCCGAGCAAGGCAGATAAGCGGCAATTGCACCACGGTTTGTCGACAGGGGCACGGGGGGTTTGGTGGATGGGCTTGTACAAAGGGGGACCATTCGTTTGCCAGAAGGCCACACGACCAGACCCACCGAGCACGGTCTGAGCTCAACACCCAGCTCAGTGTAGTCTCCGCGGTCTGAAGAAATGCCCAGCAACACAGGACAAGCATCAGTAACGTTCCCCACTCTGTCAGGATAAGGGTCACTGTATATTCTCTGCTCCCTCACACTCACTGTATATCTGTCATAGCACCGACCCCGAACATGGCTCATGGTCCACCATGCAGCACCTTCCCTCCCTCTCTATCTCTCTCTCTCTGTCACGCCTTCCACTACACCTCCCATACTATTAAGACTGCATGGATACAACACTGTGGAATGACTCTCACCTGAGCCCTCACCATGTCCCCTCACCTGCATCAGCACTAACTGCATGGTAACCCACTCCCACCCTCCCTCCCTCCCTACATTCCTCCCATTCCAGGAGAAACAGCCTGGAACAGGACAGAAAGGGACAAGCCGGGTGGTGAAGTGCCCGATATCCGTTCCCCCACTCTCCCTGCCGCCATGTGGGGAGCACCCTGGTAGCGCCGGAAAGGTCCAGGATGCCTCGTGTGGCGATTCTGAAACATCCACGTCCCAACAACCGAGAAAGGAGCAATGTTCAGTGAAGTGTAATTCTCACTTTAAATCCACTGGCAGTTCTGTTTCCCCCGGCACAACTAAGAAGCTGTGGCCCTGATGTAATCTCCCTTTTGTGTCGAGCTGGTACAAATGGAATCCCCACGATCTCGGTGGGCAGGTGGGTGGGCTCACAACACATCGTCGCCACAACCTCCCGGGAAGGGAGCTCAAGAGGCTCCCTCCTACACCTCCTCTTGTAAATAATTCAGAAACTGAAACTAATCTTTACTGGTCTCCCCACTAGCCCTGACATCTTCAATAATCTGTGCTCATACACACGCAGGATCCTCTGCTCCTGCACTCCTTTTATAACGGTATGGCCTGTGTCAAAATGCCTTTCATTGTCCTTCCTACCACAGTTCATCACCTCACTGCTCTGCATTGATCCCCATCTGCCTCACACCTGAACACTACACCAACATATCACTGTCCTGTTAGATCCATACTGTCCTCAATAGACTTTACAATTCTTTCAGATTTGGTGCCATCTACAAACATTCAGATTGTCGTCGTGCCACAGTCCCCAAGAAATAGCTGAAATCCTGCCACACTCACTGGTATGAGCAAGTGAAATACTGCTACATTCCCGTGAAGAGTCGAATAATGATATGCGGTCAATGGAGCAACAAAAATTCTCACACACATAAAATGGTGCGAATGCCATATTGACGAACCACAGAACAAGAAAAATCTGGATAGGCTCCACCTATCTTCATTGACATCAGGGTATTAATGTTATGAAGTTGAAAATGTGTACTGTACCGTTAAGAAAGAGGGAATGCTGTTGTGAACTGAAAGCTTACAAGCACCTGTGATATGAGAGGATGGCCCACCCGGACTATCAAGGACAAATGAAAATGTGTAACATTTGGCTGTGAAATTGATCCCTGAGTTGGTTGCTCTTTGGACAACAATTCGAATTTTAACAGCCGTTTTCATTTATGCCCCAGGAAACTGAAACCAAATCAAGTATTGGTTTTCGAAAATTGAACCAATGAGATAATCCGATGTTGTGGATATTAATAATGCAGGCATTTGAAAATTGCAGACAGAGCAAATACCATCAACACAGATCCAAGGGATTAGGAAACACTCTATCAAAGGTACCTTTTCATATGAAACATATCCGCAGTAAAAAGAGCGAAGATGGCCAAGGAAATCTTCTCACAGAAGAAGAGACAAAAACAACAGCTGCTGTGTGGTTTTGAAATTAAGTTGATGTAATTTTAATAAGCATCTTATTGAAAGAGTATATCATTATAGAGTTGGAATGGGGTAATAAGCAATTAAGAGAAAGGGGGTCTCAGAGATGTGAATTGTTGATGTAAAATGTTCGCTTTCAGAGTCAAAAAATAAATTGATGAGTTTATTTAAATATTGTAATTTGGGAGTTTTCTGTCACTCAAATTTTAACAGTTTCTGAGGCGAATTGAGAATTTCTTCAAGCTTAGTTTAAATTACCAGATGAGCTCAATACTGTGTCATAATAATTGCTGTGCTTGTTTATCTGTGAGTCTCTGTGTGGGGCAGGTCTGGCAGTCTCTGTGGTGTTTAAAGGGATGCCTATGCAATGAACGGGCAGGGTGACCAGGCAGGACACAGTATTCCAGAAGAGGCCTCAGCAATGTTCTGTACAACCTCAACGTGACATCCCAATTCCGATATTCAAAGTTCTGACCAATGAAGACAAGTGTGCTAAACACCTTCTTAACCGCATTATTTACAAGAGATGCAAACTTTAAAGAATTGTACCTGACGGCCTATGTCTTTGTCCTACAATGCTGCCAAAGACGCTACTTTTAATTGCATGCGTCCTGCTCTTGTTTGCTTTACTAAACCCATTACCACGCATTAAACCAAACTAAACTCCATTTCTTTCCCGAATATTGTAGAGTACAGATAATAGCAATTAAAGATGTTCATTGTTAATTTTGATGGCACAGCACGTGCACTTAAAATCCTACAGTTGAGACGAACGTCTTGCACTCGTTTAACTAAATAAAGTGTTTTGTGTAGTTCAGTCATAGTAACCTGATTATAATAATTCCACACTGAGCTGAAAGTTGGCACTTAACATATTACCCAAAATCTGGGTATGGTCGTGTAGTGGGTAGTGTCACTGCCTCTGAGCCAGAGCACCCGATTTGATTACAATTCCTGAACTTGTGTGGTAGTTTTCCTAGCTCTGGACTAGAAGGCCTGGATTCAAGTCCTGCCTGTTGCAGAGGTATGTCAAAGCGTGTCAGAACAGGTTGATGAGCAAACACACAGGTGAATAATGTTACAGCTTTATGGGTATTGCCTAGTGGTGCTCATGTCCTTACCTCCAGGCACAGCAGTATAGGTGTAAAGCCCACTGAAGTGTCTCATGATACATCTGAACAAAATGATTACAATTATTTTAGAATTGTGATCTGATGGAGAAAGAAGAGCTGTAAGTATTACATTTGAGAATTTAGGCCCAGCATGACTGAAAACACAGCCATTCGTGTTGATTAGCGTCACATTTCATAGCAGTAGAGGTTTATAAAATCAGAACGGTCATGGATAGGGTGAGTAGTCAAGGCTTCCCCCCACGTTAGGAGCGTCCAAAACCAGAGTGCATTGGTTCAAAGTGAGAGGAGAAAAATTTTGCAGAGGCCTAAGGGGCATGTTTTCACGCAGAGGGTGGTGTGCGTATGGAATGAACTGCCAGAAGAATATGGAGGCTGAAACAACTACAGCATGTAAAAGGCATCTGGATGCTGACAGATCTGCCGAGCTTTTCCAGCAATTTCTGTATTTGTTACAAAATTCATTCATTTTAACACACGTATTCTGAATACATTAAATATTTTATTTTTTAATGATGCAGAGATATCTAAATATATCTTCGAACTGGTCGAGACCATTTTCGCTGAGGGTATGGCTCTGTGTATGACAACAGCAATGATGCACCTACATGGAGCAGGAAACGTGATAAGGGCATAGTTTGGACAACGTACAATGAGACCTCACATGGTCCACTTTGGGAGAGAATGATATTACTGTGTGATTCAGCTCAGAGAGGGAGAAAATGTAATCTGCCCGAGAAGGAACGGACTATTGCACTCTCTCTCCTTCATTGTTCCTCATCACAGCAATGTGTGCAAGCTATAAAAGAGCTCTACAGTCATCGTTCCCATTCTTATTTTTGTAGAATTACTGAAGTGTTAAAACATACCCTTCATCCCAACAAGTCCATACCAACCTTCCAAAGAGTAACTTTCCCCGACCCCGTTCCCTTACATTTACCCCTGACTAATGCACCTAACCTAGAAATCCCTGAACACTATGGACAATTTAGTATGAACACTTCACCTAACCTGCACAGCTTTGGACTGTGGGAGGAAACGAAATCACCATTAGAGGCTCACACAGACAAGGGGAGAATATGCAAACCCCACACAGAGAGTCACTTGAGGCTGCAATCGAACCAAAGTCCCTGGTGCTGTGAGGCATCAGTGCTAACCACTGAGCCACTATGCTACCGTTTGGGCAATCCCTGAACAGAATTCATTGGAATATCCTCACTGTCTAATGCGAAGGGAATTCAGACAACTCCAACTGTTCCAGGATGAAATAACATGATTCGCAGTTTGTGTGAGTAGAATATCGTCAGAAGCAGAATAACATTTGGGACAATCTCTCAATTTTTCCTTTCGTCATGAGTTAGACTAATATGTGGACAAAGTTCTCTCAACTTGAAATTGCAGAGATTTTGTTTATCGTTTGTGTGTGTGTGTGTGTGTGTGTGTGTGTGTGTGTGTGTGTGTGTGTGTGTGTGTGTGTGTGTGTGTGTGTGTGTGTGTGTGTGTTTAGAAAGGGAAGTATCGATTATATATTTGCAATATCCAAACAGTTTGCCATTCATCTTTCCCTCGTAGTTTGAGTAACATTGCTCTGGATCATACACGTGCTATTTTAGCAGATTAAAGAAACTAGCCCGACGTGTTCCTAAAACTGACACTGACCTAGTCTGAGACTGATATCACCAACCTGGTTACCTTTAACATTTGTTGTGAGCAGTGGAGGAGTGGGACTAGAAAGTTAGGGTTGAGCCACGGGGTGGTTGGGTTGGTTGGTCCGGGCTTACTTGCGGAACGTTTCAGAGAACACCTCTGGAGCACCCGGACCAACCAACCCAACCAACCCGGGGCTCAGCACTTTATCTCCCCCTCCTACTCCACCAATGACATGCAGGTCCTTGGACTCCTCCATCGCCAGACCATAACAACACGATGGTTGGAGGAAGAGCGCCTCATCTTCCGCCTGGGAACCCTCCAACCACACGGGATGAATTCAGAGTTTTCCAGTTTCCTCATTTCCCCTCCCCCCACCTTGTCTCAGTCGAATCCCTCGAACCCAGCACAACCTTCCTAACCTGCACTCTTCTTCCTGATCTCTCCGCCCCACCCCACTCCGGCCTATCACCCTCTCCTTGTCCTCCTTCCACCTATCATATCTCCATCGCCTCTCCCCCAAGTTCGTCCTCCCTACCATTTATCTTCGCCTGCTGGACACACTTTCCTCATTCCTGATGAAGGGCTTATGCCCGAAACAAAGAATTTCCTGTTCCTTGGATGGTGCCTGACCTGCTGCGCTTTTCCAGCAACACCTTTTCAGCAATGATCGTTCAATCTCTCTCTTAAAATAAAACAAAACAAAATAACCTCTTAAAGCTCAAGCATCATCACACTTGTCAGCACATCGAGCTGTCAAACAGGATCCAGGGATAACTCAATCATGCCTTTGGCCCTTTCCAATCAGACGAGGAAGAAACCAGTATGGGTTCACACGCCGTCTGCACAATAACGTGGGGAGAGTGAATTTAGGCATATAAACTATTAGGAAAGCCACGTTAGACTGATGAATGGACAGTCTAAGTTCAAATAATGCTGGTCTTGTTCATGTTGATCTTGTCGAGTCCACGTCCTGTGCAATGTAACCTGTTTGCCTTACTCTGTCCAAGTCTATTTCCACCTTATGTTCTGCCTGTCCATGCTGACTATGATCTGCCTCCACTGCTCATAAATAAAGTGTTTCCCTGTACTGAGGTACACGTGACAATAAACCAAAACGATCAATCCTGGGTAAAGTATGGAATTTCTCACCCTGTCAATGTCTCTTTTGAAAGTAAATGATTGCTGCCACTCCTCGCGTTTGGCGTCACCAGTTCTTCTTCTCTCACAGCTCTTCTGATTAAACACTCAGCTTCTTCACTCTATCCTCGTGATACCATCACGCGTGTCTGTCGTAAGGAGATCATTCCTTCCAATGAGATCAAATCTGTAGAGAGTGTCCCGACCATTCTCTCAGTAAGGATCGACAAGAGCAGGAAGATGGCATTACTTACGAACTTGAATCATCTTTGAAAGAAGGACACCATACCATTGACTGAACCCATTACTTACACACATTTTGATTCAGAGCGGTCAGCATAGACTTGTGAATTGGAGATCATTGCTCCCCAATTTGTTAGAAATCGTTGATGAAGTGACCAAGTAGGTTGCTGAGGGCCGAAGGGTAAACTAGTCTCTATGGGTTTCAGTAAGGCCTTTGATAAGTTTCCACGTGCTCTGGAAGGTTCCATCACGTGGAATGTTGGAGGAACTGGCCAATTGGATGCACAGTTGGCTTGATGGTAGGAAGCAGAGGGTTTAGTGTTAGGATGCTTGTCAGACCAGAGGCACGGTCTATTGTTGTTTATTATCTATGAATTGGTTGAGAATGTAGAAGGCATGATTAGTCAGTTTTCAGACGACACTGATATCATTGGCACCGTGATCAGTGGGGATGTTTATCAGAAATTGCAGCAGGACATCAAGTGGGGAAGTGGGCCGAGAAATGGCGAAAGTAATTTAATATAGATGCATGATGTCTTGCATTTTGGAAACTCAACTCAAGGTAGGGGTTTCATGGTGAGTGGGAGGGCCTAAAGGGATGTAGTGGACAGAGAGACCTTGACGTTCAGGTGTACGATTCTCTGAGAGTGGAGTCACAGCTAGACAGGGCAGTGAAGAAGGCATTTGACACACTGACCTTCATCAGGCCGGACATTGAGAATGCAAGTTGGGAATTTATGTTGCAGTTTTACGGAACCTGGGTAAGGTAGCACTTGGAGTATTCTGTTCAGTTTTTATCACTTTGTTATCGGAAGCATTTTATGAAATTAGAAAGAATGCAGAAGAAATTCCTATGGATGTTGCCAGGACCCAATGGTGAGAGTTATAGGGAGAGGTTGGCCAAGCTAGGACCTTTTCTATATAGTGTAGGAGACTGAGGGGGGACCTTATAGACATGTATAAGATCATGAGGGATATGGATATGGCGAATGCTCTCAGTGTTTTTCTAAGGTGTAGAAAATCGAGGACTAGAGGGGATTAGTTTAAGTTCAGAGGAGAAGGAATAAAAGGGAATCTGAGGGACCACTTCTCTACACAGAGGGCTGATACGTGGATGAGCTGCCAGCAGATGAGGTTGAGTGAGGTACATTAAGTACATTTCAAAAACATTTGGATAAATATGTGATGGGAAAGAGCGAGAAGGATATGAGCCAACTGCAAGGAAATGCGGATGGCATGGATGGACATTTACAAGGTGGAGTCAAACATCTCTGTTAATTCAAACCAAACACCCAGAAAGGCTCACCTCACCTCGTATTCTGTTCAAATATGAGTAATACAGATCTCCTACATTCCACTATTTAAACAAAAAAAATCACCAATTAGTTTGTTAACTTTAATAATGAATACTTAAAAAAGCTGTTCACAAGTACAAGGCCCTGCTTTACCTAGCGACTTATTATCTGTTTCCAACTCTGTAAAAATATGCTATTCTACCAACCAACACATTAAACCTTACAATCTCAAGACCACACAGTCTCCATCTTCCCCGCTGTGTTCACTCTTACAGCTGCTGATCTCCCTGGGTCACTTTTTGTTTTTCTGCAATTAGGTTTGACATGAACATATATCTTTGATAGAAAGTGTTTGAGATGGCCAGCTAGCACTCCTGCTCTACAGCAGTTATTCCGCTGTTGGATGGCAGTGGCTCTCCCTCTAGTGTTCAAAATACTGGGTTTATATACTCCCCATGGTACAATAATTCTCAGAATTTGATTGCTTCCCAGGTGTCCAAACAATAGTATTCAAATTCAGTTGGCTTCAAATATCCTGAGCATTATTTAAACTACTAATACGTCATCCCCAACTGCTTCACTCGATGCTGTGCCCTCTTCAGGTGCTGTTTAGTTCAATTATGTATTCCATCTAATCTCTCCCTCACCTCACATGCATAATCCAAGTGTGAAATCTCAGACTTCGGTCCTGTCAATTTAGATTTAATTCAATTCAAAGGACTTCGCTTCTTGTACGAACATTAACTCAAAGGAAGTAAACTGAGTAGATTTATTTGGGGCATCTTCGATGATAAGCAATTTAATGGGATACCTTTATCCCAATCATTTGGCCAACCCTGACATTAGGTTGTTAACAAAGTCTTCAGCGTCTGATGCTAACTTTTCAATGCTCCCTGGGATTCAGGATGGGGCTCACTTGATTTGTAGTGCTGTATGCATAAACTATCCATGACTTCCGAAAACAGCTGAGTGGTAAAATGAGACCCTTGGTCTGACTGAATCTCTCTGCAGAGCCCACAGCTACCAAGTCCTGCACCCCACTTTTTACCTTAACATTCCATAATTTAATTGCCTCTGGAAATCTGGGAGACACATACATTATGATCAGCAAATATTGGTTTCCACTTTTATTTTAGAAAGGGGAAGTACACAATTAATCATAAACAACGTGAAAGGTACATCGAATGCAGGAATTTGCAACAAAAGAGCTGGTTATATTACTCTCTGTGACTTATCTACCATTTGGCATGTGTTACATGTACAACAAAAATTAACCACGTCCGTGTGCATTCGAGGCCACTTCAAATGTTTATGTTCCTTATCCTGAGTCTTCCGTACACTTAGATGACCACCTGCAGTTAGTTCATGAGCTATCCGGAACACTGTATGCTGCCAGTAACACAATCTAGTGCAATTCGGCCCTTTTCCCTTGTGCACTAACCAACCATTATTCTCCACGTTCAGGTTTTCCCTGCATCAAATAGGGTGTCAGTTAGATGAACATCAACTCCTTTGTCTTTTTCTTTCGTTTATCCTTTCTGTTGTAACTTATGACAGTGGGATGTTGATACTACATGGTCTGGAAAATTCCTGGGTATACTTCCTTTAACTCCTCAATTCCCTAGTTTTCATGTGACTTCTCCATCACAAGGGGTGACTTTCCCACCTTGGATCCCATTAAATCGTTCACAAGAACAAACTGCATTCCGGGGTCTGACACTCTGTCACTCACTCTTACTGTTACTTCCCCAATCCTGATTTGGCACTCCAATGAGATGTTTCTGTCCGCAACCTTAATTCTGTCCCAATTCCACAAATTATCACGCTCTTGAATAACATGTCAGAAAGAGTGAAAATACAAATTGTTCGAGTGCCAGGCCTCTAGGAATTCTCTGGCATGTCTTTACTTAGTCTGTCCCAGGATAGATCCAACCACAAAGCCATAAAAAAGCACATAGATCTAGATACCATTTATCAACCTCTCAGAGAATGAATAGGAAATGACATCACCACGAACTCCAGGAACCCCATGCAGGACACACATATAAATGGAAAGCAGGAGACCTATAAATAGAACGCTTCGCTTCACTTGGAGGTCACCACTGACGATGTTACCTGGACAGGTAATGAAACACCTGGATATCAAACCTACAGCTCAGCGATCACACCTCGGCCCTAAATCTCAACCTGAGCTACAAACGTTCACAAACCTTGCATTTGCAATTTAAGTTTTTTTATTTCTAACTCTACTGCAGTTGCCTGTTTCTCTGACACAACAAAGTGCTTTACCATCTCCATTATAATTTCAGCTTTCCTTTTGTCCCTGGTTAAACACAATTATAACCTATTTGTTAATTCTAAAAATATTCCATCTTCTGCCTTTCTAAACTTCCTTGGTAAATTTGGGAAACTCTTTAGTAATGTTAAAATCCATTTCTTTCAGTTATAGTTGAACCGACCACAAGTTAACAGAATTAAATGAATTTTCCCACCGGTTTTGTTTGAGGATCTCGGTCACTAATTGCTAGGCATTGGAATCCGCTGGGACCTTTTCTACCCTAAATCTGTTCAAATCTGTCCCAATCCCATATGGCAAGGCCTCAAATTGTTCTGACATCAATGTTGAACCCGTCTGTTAATTGAAACCACACACCCAGAAACGCTAATCTCACATTATAATCTTTTGAAATGTGGGTGACAGAGAACTCCTAAATTCCACTAATTCATGAAAAATAACAATTTATATGTATGCAAGTTAGCTCGCTGAACTTGAACGTTGGTTTTCAGCCGTTTCATCACCATGACGAGGTGACATCATCAGTGAGCGTCTCCGATGAAGTGCTGCTGGTATGTCCCATCTCCCTATTTATAGGTCTTGGTTTCTTAAGGTGGGTGATGTCATTCCCGATTTTTTTTATTCCAAAAGAAGTCAGATAGGATCCAAATTGATGTGATTATTGATAGACGTCTGGTTAGAATGCCATTCCTCTAAGAACGTCCTTGTGTGTCTTGGTATATGCGTATGTTGTCCCAGTCAAACTGGTTTCCTTCTTTGTCTGTATGTATGGAACATAGTCATAGTGGGTTATGTCTTTTGATGGTCAGTTGGTGTTCATATATCCTGGTAACACGACGAAAGGACGATTTCAATGACGGAAAATGATTTTGTGTACATATTTGATGCTCATCTAAAGTGTTATCATCCCCTTCTCTCAATGTTCCCTCCTTTTCTAGAATTCTCTAATCTCTGATTCTTATCAGGATGTGTGTTATAAATTCTTGTATCTGGTATCCCAACTTATTTCAGTTAATCCCCTTTCTACCGGGATTTCAATGTTCAAAGTTTGTGAGAAGATTGTAGCTCGGGTGCTCGTTGTTGTGGTTCTATTCGCCTAGCTGGGAATTTGTGTTGCAGACGTTTCATCCCCTGTCTAGGGGAGATATTCAGTGCGTGGGAGCCTCCTGTGAAGCGCTTCTGTGATCTTTCCTCCGGCATTTGTAATGGTTTGAATCTGTCACTTCCGGTAGTCAGTTCTAGCTGTCCGCTGCAGTGGTCGGTATATTGGGTCCAGGTCGATGTGCTTATTGACTTCAATATATTGACCTGCTGGGTTTTTTTCCAAAGCTAGTATCTGTCATATTATTGGAGAGAAAACTTCTGGCATCAGACCCAACACTTGAACATATTACTCTGCTGTACATGCACTGTACAAAGGGCCACAGCACACCGGAATTGACAAAACATTGAGTGATGTGCACCTTCTTCTTTCAAAAATCTAGTTTACTCACTTTTCACATTTCCTCATATATATCCTCTCTCCCGTTCTGTCTTTGTATCTAGTTAAGAAATCTGCCAATTATTCTTTGTGTCCCATCTCTTAAAACTCCTTCTTTCGGTTTATATGTAGTGCTGTATTGTTGATGTGATGTGATTATAATTGAGCAATGTAACTACAAAGAAATGCGGGTGGAGCTGGCCAGAGTTAATTGGAAGCGGACCCGAGCAGGGAAGACGATGGATCAGCAAAGGCAGGAATTTATGTTGGATAATTCGGAGGATATCAGAAGATTTCCCCCCAAAAATGAAACATACTCATGGGAGGACAAGACGGCCATGAGTAATAAGGCATCAAACCAGAAGAGGGAACATACAAAGTGGTGAAGATGGTTGGGAATCCAGAGAAATAATTGGCTCTGAAACTACATAAGGCTGACATCAGTGACACTAGAGAGCTCTTGATCATGATCAGGGAGAGAAACAGAGGGAAACACATTCACTTTAAACACAGAGGATGGTATTATTCAAGGAAAAAGATTCAGATGAATTAAACAATTGAATTAAAATCAGTTAAATGTCTTTATGGAATGTGTCAGATTGGAAGCATGACCTCAACAGAATGAGAATATGAAAATGCAAACGCTACCACATCAGAAACCAGAGCAGGTCATTGAGTACAGGGTTAATGGGCGAAAGGGTTTCGATGTGAACTAGGTGACAGGCAACAGAATTGCATTGCAGATATTGCAGCTCAAAACTGCATATTCATGTAGTGCTACAGATCACAGCAGTAGGAGAAGTAGAACACCATTCAACTACCACCTGGAACATGTTGCCCAGGGATATTCTCCTTAGTTTGCCATTACCATCAAAAAGGTCTATGTTTCAGTAATGACTGTGGGTGAATATGTCAGGGTCAGAAGCATGTGATCCTAAACCTGGTACTAACCCATTAATGTTACCGCACTTGACCAACAGATGTGATCGAAGCTCTGCAGTCCTGCCACATTCAGTCATAAATGGCGATAGATGATTAAACAAATAACCAGAGGAAAAGGATCCACAAACATCCCCATCCTAAATAGTCAAACAGGCCTACATATCAGAGGAAAAGACAAGGATGTAGTATCTGCACCATCTTCAGCCAGAGGTGTTGAATGGATGATCCACCTCACCCTTTCATGATGCCCACAGAATCACAGATGGCTGTCTTCAACCAATTTGATTCACTCCACGTGACATGAAGAGACAGCTGAACACAGTAGATACGACAAAGGCAATGGATCCTGACCCCATTCCTGCAATAGGATTGAAGACTTGTGCTGCACAATAAGCCGTGTCCCTGGGGAAGCTGTATCATTCCAGCTCCAACTCTGACATCTCCCTGGTAATGTGGAAAATTACTCAGATATGTCCAGTCCCCTAAGAGGAGAATAATTGCAACCTGAATATTTTTCATTCCCTCAGTACAATCACGACAGTCAAATTGTTGGGAGTTATCTTTGACAGAGCTGTCAAGCAGCACAGGAATAACCTGCTCAGTGTGGGTTTCTGATAGGTTTCCATATGGAGATGGTGCTGTTGTAGAGATGAAACTGGATTATTAATCCAGACCAGGCTAATGCTCTGGAAGCTGGTGGAAGTTAAAAATAATTAATAAAATATTAAGGTGCATACTCTGGTGTCAGTAACAGTGACCTTGAAGCCAATGTCGATTGTAGACACCAATTTGCTTCCCCAATGGACTTTCAGGAAGTGAGTCACTGTGTTTTCCTGGTCTGGCCTAAAAGTGACTCCAGACACACAGACATGTGATAAACTCTTCAATGGTCTCTGAAAGAGCGAAGCAAGATACTCAATTGTATCAAACTGTTCCGAGGTCTTAAATGATAAAACAGGCAGAACACGCGGCACCAGCCTCGGTATCGGAAAAGGGAATGGGAAACACAGTCCTGCCGACGCTGCAGAGATCGCCTTCCTGACATCTGAGAGTTTGTGACAATTTTCCCACAGACTACACAGAAACACTTGGAAAGGAGGAGGTCATACAACATAATTAGCCTCCCCTATTCTATATTATATGAAAACATCTCCTCAATGCACTTATCCCACACAATGAATATACCTGTTAATGTGATTAACCTTGAGAAGCTATAAATTGGGAAGTTCAGTAATCCCTTTGGTACATCGAGTTTGCTACCCTATTCAGCTTAATAATGGCTGGCCTTTTATTTCCACACCGTACTCTTACTCTCCCCTCAACACTTCAGTGCCTCTAAATTCTAATTGATATTCAGTGCCTTGGCTTTCAGGTGTGAGCGAATTCCCCAGGTTCACCAGTGTCGGAGTGCAGACATTTATTTTCATCTCAATGCATAGTGCCATACCTGTACATAATACTGTGGGCCCTTGTTTAGACACCACAGCCTGGGGAATTGTCATCCCTGCTTGCAATTTGTCCCACCCTGTCAGAGTTTTATATATCTCACTGAGATCACCACTCATTTTCCTAAAGCCCATGGAACACAGTCCCAGTCGCAACAAACTCGGCTCCCACAACAAGCCTGTCATCCTAGAGATCAGTCTGCCATCCTTCACTGCTCTTCCTCAATGCCAGGTTTGTCCTTTATAAGGTAAGGTGACCAAACCTTTACACAATGCTGTGCAATGTTCGAGATTGGGTCTCTCCAAGGGCCTGTGCAACTGCAGTAAGACACCCTTACTCCTGGACTCAAATCTTCCTGAAATAAAGGTTAACACACCATTTATCTCCTTAACTGCTTTTTGTTCCTATAAAATTGCTTTCAGTGACTTTTGTACAAGGAAATCCAGATCTTTCTCAATATTACAGCTCCCCACCCCTTGGGGGTCTATATCCACTGGGCAGCGTGACAATGCCATTCCCAGTATTGACCTCTTGGTTTAGAACTCACTGCGCTGTAGGGTACTCGTAGTGCTGCTCAGAAGGAAACAACAAAAAAGAGCATACATCGCTTTGTAGATCAATATGGTTCAAACATAGGCTGCTAATCTCTTGTTCCCATCAAATGGACACACCGGCACCTCTCGCTCCGTGCTCTCCATCTGCCACGTATTTGCCCATTAACTCTACTTGTACAACCTCCTCACCCACTCACATTCCCACAGCCTTTAGTGCTGTTAGCAGGCTGGGATATATTGTATTTGATTCTCACAACCAATTGTTTAATGGGTATTGTGAATAGCTGCGGACCAAGCACCGATCCCTGCGATACCTCAGCAACCTTCCTCTGTTTTTTTTTCCCAGTTTCTTAATTTCGTGAATCTGTGTGTCTCTGGCTGGGCCAGCATTTGTTGCCTGTTCCTTGTTGCTCTTGAGAATGTTTTGGTGAGCTACCTTGTTGTACCGCTGTAGTCCACCTGCTGTGGTTGACCCACAATGCCATTAGGGAGGGAATCCCAGAACTCTGACACAGTGACTGTTAAGGAACGGTGATATATTTCCAAATCAGGATGGTGAATGGCTTGGAGGGGAACTTTAAGATAATGGTGTTCCCATACATCTGAAGCCCTTGTCCTTCTGGATAGACGTGGTCATGTGCTGGGAAGATGGTGTCTGAGGATCTTTGGTGAACCATTTCAGTGCAAATTGTAGGTAGTAAAAAAATACTGCTGCTGCTAAGCGTTGATGGTGGAGCATTGTGGATGATATGACACTCAAACCCAATGCTTTGTCCTGTATGGTATCAATCGTCTTGAGTGTGGCGAGGGCTGCAATCATCCAGGAAAATGGAGGGTAATAGATTACACCTCTGACTAATGCATTGTAGATAATGGATGGGCTTTTGGAAGTCAGGAGGTGAATTACTCGCCGCAGTATTCCTTGCTTCTGACCTGCTCTTGTAGTTACTGCGTTTATACGGCGAGTCCAGTTAGTTTCTAAGCAATGATTACGCCCCAGAACTGTGATACTGGGGGAATTCAGTGATGGTAACATCATTGAATGCCATGGGGCAGTTATTAGCTTGTATTTTAATGGAGATGGTCACGGTCTGGTATTTGTGTGGCATCAATATTACTTGCCACGCGTCAGCCTGGATACTGTCCAGAAATTTTTCCATTTGGATATGGACTGTTTCAGTATCCGAGGAGCCACAAATGTTGCTGAACATTTTGCAATTATTGACGAACATCCCCACTTCTGAATATATAATAGAGGGAATGTCATTGATGAAGCAGCCCTGAAGATGTTTGGGCCGAGGCCACTGCCGGGGGACTCCTACAGACTTGTCCTGGAGCTGAGTTGACTGACCTTTATCAATCATAATAATCTTCCTACGTGTCAGGTATGCTTCTAACCAGCGGGTTGTTTGTCCCAATACCCATTGATTCCAGTATTGTTAAGGCCCTTTGAGGCCACACTTTGTCGAAGGCAGTCTTGTGTAAAGGGCTGTCACTCTCACCCCACCTCTGGAATTCAACTCTTTTGTCCATGTTTGAACCAAGGTAATGATGTCAGGAGCTCAGTGACGCTGGTAGAGCCCAAACTGAGCGTCATGGAACAGGATATTGCTGAGCAGGTGCTGCTTGAAAGCACTGACACCTTCCATCACTTTACTGCTGATCGAGAGTAGACTGATGGGTTGGTAATTGGCCGGATTGGATTTGTTCTACTTTTTTTTGTATAGGAGATACTTGGGTAATTTTCCACATAATTCCATAAATGTCGTTGTCGTAATGGTATTGGAACAGCTTTGCTAGGGCAATGACAAGTTCTAATGCACGAGTTTTCTGTACTATTGCCAGAATATTGTCAGCATGTGTACCCTTTGGAGTATCCAGTGTCTCCAAATGAATCTGCATATCACGTGGAGTGAATCAAATTGGCTGATGACTGGTAACTGAATTGCGAAGGACCACTGGAGGAGGCTGAGATTGATCATCCAATCAGCATTTCTGACTGAAGATTGTTGCGAATACATCAGCCTTATCTTATACACTGAAGTGCTGATCTCTTCCATCATGGAGGAAGGGGTTATTTGTGGAATCTCTTCCCCCAGTGAATTGTTTAATTGTCCCCAGCGTTTCACGACGAGAAGTGGAAGGACTGCAGAGCTCATATCTGATCCGTTACTTTCGGGGTCACTTAGCTTTGTCCATCAATTAATGCTTCTGCTGTTTGGCACACATGTCGTCCTGTTTGGTGGCTTCATCAGGCTGACATCTCAGTGTCAAGTGGGCCTGGTGCTGTTCCTGCCCTCCTTCACAATCCATTGAACCAAGTTTGATCCTCTGCCTTGATGGTAATTGTTGCGAGGGGGATATGCCAGGCCGTGAGGTTGCGATGGAATACAATTCTGTTGCTATTGCTCACCCACGACACCTTATGGAAATCCAGACTTGAGCTGCCAGATCTTTTCAAAGTCTGTCTTACTTAGCACGTGGATAGGGCCACTCATAATGATGGAAGATATTCTCAATGTGAAGGTGTGACTTGTATTCACAATGAGTGTGCGTTAGTCACTCTTACCAATATTTTCATGGGCAGATACTTCTGCAATTGGCAGAATAGTAACGCTGTTGTCAAGTTTGTATTTTCCACTAGTTGCTTCCTTCACTGCCTGCCACAGACCCAGTCGAGCTGTTATATCCTTTAGGAACCGGCCAGCTCGATCAGTAATACTGCTGCAGAGCCACTCTTGGTGGTGGACATTGAAATCTCCCACCCAGAGTTCATTTTGCGACCTTACCACCGTCAATGTTTCCTACAAGTGTTGTTCAGCATGGAGGAGTACTGATTCATCAGTTGAGAGAGGCTGGTGCATGGTTTTCATCAGGAGGTTTCCTTTCCCATGTCTAAACTAACGCCATGAGACTGAATGGGATACAGAGTCACTGTTGAGCACTCCCAGAGCAATTCCCTTCCAACTGTATCCCGCTGTGCCGTCACATCTGCTGTGCATGTCCTGCTGGTGAGACAGGAGATATCTGGGGAAGGTGATGGGGTGTCTGGGACATAGTCATACTCACAGAATCATACCTTATAGACAATGTCAGGCTTTTGCATAACGAGTCTGTTTATTTCTATTCACTGTTTCCTGCCAGCTTTCCCATTCCCACAAAATGACCATGTATTAGCCTCAATCCACTAAGATTTTATTTTGCAAACTAGATTTGGCGCTTTACCGAAGGTTTTTACTGAAAATCTAAATGTATTACATCCATTGTTTCTCTTTCATTTTTCTCCCAGTCTCTTTCTCAATCATAAGTCTATGTTTCGTAAGTCTATGTTAATGTTGTCTATGACCATTATTTTCAGCCCCAATAATTTCTCGTCAACCATTTACTTACAAAGTTCTATGTTCCACGTAATATATCATTTTCCCATACCGGACTTGGTTTTCCTAGTATTGTTGGAAAGTTCTGTGAAGACAGAACTCAAGTCGTGACTTCATCGTCCTGCCATTTCTCTGTTTCTCATTGCCCATTATCTGTTTTCAGATTGTAAGGCAGCTGCACTTACTTTCTCGTACTTCACACATTGACATTATATAACAAGCTATTACAGTTCACTTTTATAACCCTTGTGAATATACCCTTCAGACTCCGATCAATTTGTGCATTCAGCTGCTCAATAATTGACCTTCCACACCATACACTCACACGAGTATAGACTATGTGCCAACAGAAATACAGTACGATCTAAATTACTCCAACTTTTCAACACCAGGCCCATAGCCTGGAATGCTATGATACTTCCAAGTGTTCGTCCAAGCAGTTTTAAATGGTTCTGAGGTTACCCATGATAACTCCTTTCTCAGCAATTGCGTTCCAGACCCCAACACCCAATTGGTGAAAAAAAATTAATCCTCACTGTACCTCAACCCCTTCAATGATAAAGTGTGCTCCCTTGTTCTTGACGCTCTGACTAAAAGGAACAGCTGTTGTCTATCCACCCTGCCCATGTCCCTCATAATCTTATCCTTCTGAATCACATCCCCCTCGGCCTTCTCTGCTCCAAAGTAAACAAGTAAAAAATGAGGTCTGCAGATGCTGGAGATCACAGCTGCAAACGTGTTGCTGGTCAAAGCACAGCAGGCCAGGCAGCATCTCAGGAATAGAGAATTCGACGTTTCGAGCATAAGCCCTTCCTGATGAAGGACTTATGCTCGAAACGTCGAATCCTCTATTCCTGAGATGCTGCCTGGCCTGCTGTGCTTTGACGAGCAACACATTAGCAGCTCCAAAGTAAACAACCCTACCTTATCCAGCCTCTCTCCATAGCTGATAAGCTCCATCCTACGGGACATCCTGGTGAATCACCTCTGCACACTCTCCAGTATAGTTACATCCTTCCTGTAATGTGGCTCCCAGAACTCCATGCAGTATTCCATCTTGGCATAAACAAAGCCCTGCATAACTCTTCTCATCTATGCATTGATTAATAAACGCAGCACTCAAGGTCCAATTCTTAACTAGCCCATTACCCTGTCCAGTTACATTCAGGGATGTGTGGAGTAGCACACTCTGAGCTACCTCGCGTGCAGCCAATCATTGAGTACTATCCTGTCTGGTTCCTTCCTCCAAAGTGCATCACCTCATATTTATCAGGTTTACATTCCGTCTGCCATTGATCTACCCGTCTGTCTTTTCCTTCTGTATCTTCCTGCAACATAAGGCCTTCCTCCTCACTGCCAACCACCCGGCCAATCATTGTATCAACGCAAACTTACTTATCCCAACTCCCACCTCCTCTACCCACCTCCCTGCAGATTCACATCTACACCATTTATGAATAAACACAAACAATAAGGGAGACAGCACTGATCCCTGAGATACACCAGGGATCTCTAGTCTCCAGTCACACATACAGCCTTCTCCCACCATCCTCTGTATCCTGACACTAAGATAACCTTTGTTATAACTTGTCAAGTTATTCTTGATACAGTGAGAATATTTTATTTTTCAGTTCCTGTGTGAAACTTTGTCAAAGGCCTTGCTGCAAAACTGAATAAGTGACCTCCTCAAACTAATTCAATCAAATTCATTAAATGCGATTTTCCTCTGATAAAGTCATGATGATTATCTGTGATCAAACCTTGCCACTCTGATCGGAGTTCAATTTTCTCCTTCCCTATTTTCTTCTGTACTTTCCCTAACAATGATCTAACACTTGCTTGTCTATAGTTCCCTGAACTATCTCTTCCACTCTTACTGAGAAGTGGAATCGTATTAGCTGTTCTCCAGCCCTCTGGCACCTCCCCGATGGTCAGATTCTAATTAAAATTTTCAGTCACGGTCTTTCCTCCTTTGACCCCGACAGCAGCCTATGATACAACTCATCCAGACCGAAGCAAAGCCAGATCTACAGCATCATCACTAGCCATTGGAGATGGTTGGAAATGCTGAGGAGGCAATGGCCGAGGCTGTATTTTCTCCGGACATTAACCCAGGGACGCAAGCAATGACCCAGACCCCGCATTTGAATTACACCTCAGCAAATGTTGGAATTTGAATTCAATAAAACGTGAGGAATTAAGAATCAAATAAAACGATGAAGACATTGTTGATTGTAAGGCCTGGCACCTTTATGACCTTCAGGGAAACCTACCATCTTCACCTGGTCGGGCTGACGTGTGACTCCAGACCTACAGCAATGCGGTTAACTCTCAGTTGAAGTTTGCATTGGCCAAGCCAGGCACTCAGTTATATCACTCACTACAAAGTCTCAAAGAAATGAAACTGGATGAACCTCAGTACTGACCACTTACAGCCCACGGACTGCATTGGGTCAGAAAGGCAGCTCACCAACACCTTCTCAAGGACAATGAAAAAGGGGAATTTAGTACTGACTCAACATCCAATTATTGAATAAAAGTAGATGGTCACACTTTACCAAAGAGAGACAAAGGGACATAACTTTAAGCAGGGACTTTGATGTATACCCTAAATGGGTATGATTTTCAGTAAAATTGGAACAGGATAAAATAGATAAAGTTAATTTCGTATTTATTTCCATTCCAGCTGATCATCAACAATTCCTTTGTTTGCTTCATTCTGTCTATCTCTTTCTTTCTACATCTATTCAACTCACTCCTTCTCCCTTTCAGAACAGACGTCCCTGTCAACAACATCAATTACACTATTTCCCAGTGACGTTCAGTTCTGATGTCTGTTCAGTGGACTCGAAGTGCCAATTCTGTTTGTCTCTCGATCCGAAGCTGCTAATGCTGCTCAGTGTCTCTGACAATTTCTTGTTGTTTTTGTTTCTGATCTCTAGCATCATGCTTTGTTTTATTTAATGTTGTTATTACATGGGATGCCTGCATCACTGACAAGGGCAACATTAGTTGACCATCACCAAATGTCCTTTATTGTGATGGAATTCTTTCAGGCAATATAGAGCCAAGCATATTTCTGTGGCACTGAGTCAGAACAGATAATAATGCTATATTTTTTTCCCAAAGGATACCAGTGAAATAGATAAAATTATAGATAAAATGTTGGTGATGTTATGTTTGTTATTAGTGAAACTCTCTTTTATTTTCAATTCCTATTGAATATATGTTCTGACATAATCTGTGGTCGCATGTGAAAGAGTGTCTTTATGTGTCATAACCTCTGCCTCTGAATTACATTTCTTGCGACATTACTACTCTGACACAGTGTCCCTGTCATGAAGTTACGTTAGAGATAAGAACAAGGCTGTAAACGAAATATTTGCAACTGAAAGAGTGCTCACAGGAGAGTTGGAACCATAAAGTCAGAATTTTACCAAGGCATAGATAATGGTTTATGAAATATCATCATTTACGCTAAGGTGGAGACTGGGAGTATAATCGAACTGGTTGTGGATAGGTTTAGTGATGGACATAATACTGAGACATAAATGAATTCAGGACAAAACGGTACATCGGGATTGTGAGCAGTCTTGTCCGGCGATGTTTGTGAGGCCGGAGGTGTGGGTGGGTCTGAAATTTGTGGGAAATGAATAGAATTTACATTTGAAACTGAAGACAATAGTTTTCGTCTTTGCCAGATATAGATAACAAAATAGAAATGAGTTTCACCATAACTTATGGACTTAATAAATGGATAGAAATGCGGGCACTTACCAGGAACACCAACAATAGCGAGGAAGGGATAGTAAACAAACTGGATAATCAACAGTACAAAGAGTATCCGATGTGATAATGCCAACCAAGACCAGGAAAGATATACAAGAACATCGGATAAACCCCTGTCCATTGTTACAGCATTCCAGTCTACTGTTCTCAGATTCGGATCCATTAATGGAACATTCCAGACTATTCGCAGATGTTTATCTCTCCTCTTCCTTTCTCTGTAGCTGTTGATCCCTGTTAATGTGGAGGTGATGCATCTGCGACTACAATGGGAAAAAAAAACATTGCAAGAAGCCCCTTACTAATAGAAGAAGAAAACCATCCAGTGACACAATTAGGATCCATGGAGACTGACATCAATTCCAGTCACAAACAGATCCAGTTAACTCCTTTTAGTGTGGTTCCTCCATATCACAATAACAACTGGACTGGCTTGAATATTGGTATGGCTTGGATATTGGTCGCATCTCCCATCACCAATTGCTCTCGTGAATTTCGTTGTGAAGGAGAATGATGGATGTTTTCTTACTGCAGACAAGATGATTCTGCTGTGTTTGTCTGTTTGCAATGTTGTAACCGCCTGAACCTCCCACCACCACCATCCCCATAAAACACAATCTCGATGTAGTTAACACACTGACCCTTCCTCGACTAGAACAGGTGCCAACCAATAGATTTACAGTGGACATGTTTGCCCTGACCAGAGCCAGGACGTGTGGATCTGTCTGGACATTCCTCTCATTGATCTTATAAGGCAATTTTGTTTCTTGAACACGCAATGTGCGTCAGCACTGTTTTATAAAAAATCACAAACCCTTTAAAACACTTTATTGGCTTCAAAGGAGTAAGACTGACATTTTTTGCATTCAGTGCAAAAATAAATACGGCATGTTGTCACAAAGCTGGTCCATTTACAAGGTGATGTTGTCCATGATCTTTGTTTTTGTCAGAGGGGGTTTGAACGATACAATATTCAATATGTATGAATTTTGAAATGTTCGTTGCACTTTTATTTATACCTAGCAGGTAATGCCTCAGGCAGTAGGCATTCATTTATTTAAAAAAGTCTTGTATAATCAAGAGAATGTGGCCACCTCTCCAGCTCAGCAGATTCGTTCAGTTTGGGTTTTAGTTGAGACAGGGTTACTGTTGAAACTGGTTGCCCTTTACCTTCTTCTGCCCTTCTGATCGCATAAGCTGTAAGTTTTTTGCATCAGATTTACTCCTTGTGCTAAGAGGCTTGTTTATTGGGATTGGGCAAGTATTTGGAACAGCATCCTTAAGTCGGGATATCCTGTCGAGTTTGGACAGGACAAGTTATTCAGGAATTCCATTTTCATTCCTTGTGTTTCAAATGGTAATTTGGTAAATCCATTCTGTTTGTTTAAAACTCAGCATTCTCTCCAGTTAACTCACTCCAGGAATATTTTTGATACACTAAACGTTAACAAATAGCAAACTTACTGTCTGGGAAACCTGATTAAAATTGTTTTGAGGGGCTGGGCCTGGTCCATAACAGATGGGGGGGGGGTCATTTGTGGGATTTAGTCGGCGAATGGCAGGTGTTAGTGTCTCTTACTTCTGTGTTGATTTGGGCAACTAAACAGAGCTTCGGCTAGCAATGGCTCTTGCAGTCATCAAGTATGTTTTGTAGGTGGAAGAATTAATTTTGGGGTTTTTGCAAAATGGACATGAAGTCCAAGCTGCGGGAATTAGTGGACGAGTTGAAGTTGAAGCTACAACTAACGTGAGGACAGATGAGATGCTTGCAGCAGTGGTTCCCCATTCCAATTTGCTGGACCTCCAGCAGGATCTGTAGAGATGACTTAACTTCAATCGCAAATGAAGCAGTTTATGTAATGACTCATATCAGAAGAGAAAGAAAGAGAATGAATAGGTTTAGCAGAGGAAAGAGAAAAAAATTACAAAAATCTTCAGCAGGAGAAAAAGGATAAGAGGGAGCATTTGAGCTTCAGAGATGGACCCTTAGAATGCAAAGTCAGCTTAAAAGGACGGAGATGATGGCTGAACGTAAGCTCAGTTGAGGAACACCGTGAGGATGAGCAAACCCATGGTGGTCGAAAGCCTGGTCGGAAATGTTTTAGGTATATTCACGGAAAAGCACCGCTGGAGACAGAGCAGGGTATACAAAATATAGGATACACATGGTACATTCATGGAAACCTTTTTCATTGCACTTGGAAAACGTAGCTGAACAATTGCAGTGGCCATTGAGCATGTGCGTGGTGTTGATCCAAAACAGAACTTGTGGATAGAGCTCGTGAGGTATTCGCAATACTATTCGAGGAGACATCCGGGGATTATGAGGAGGGGGAAAAGTGCATGTGAGCTTGTGCCAGAAGCCGACAGACAACGTTTCAGGAATCTAAGGCCGAATCTTGTCCAGCCCATATTGAGGTTGAAAGGATCAAAAAAGTAATTTTGATAGATGGATAAGAGCTTTAAAAAGAGAGCAAAGTTATGATGCTCTTCGAGAGACATTAATTTGGAGGAGTTCATAACTTCATTGCCTGACATAATGTAAACTATTTTGGAAGAGCTGCGAGTTAAAACGGCAAGGCATGTATATGAAGTTGGTTATGAATCTGAGAATTTCTAGTGATTACTCATTACAAAACTTAGTTTAGCTTCCAGAATCAGTTTCAGTCCTTGAGGGATAGAAACTGGGGCAAAGAGAAATGTTCACTTAGGAAGGGAAAGGGAGATCTCCGTGAAGGTTATAACTTACCACAGTGTAAAAAGGACATACTTGAAGGAGATGAAGAAGTTAAAAAGCTCTGGTGTTTTCACTGCAACAAATTAGGCCATATGAAATCACTGCGTTGGTAGGTTCAGGAAAAAAAATACAGATGCAGGAAAAGAGGATAAGCTTAGGAGTTTTGTTGGAGCGGTAACAAAAGTCACAGTGGAAGCTAAAAAGCTGCATCATAGTGTACAACCTGAATGTTAAGTTGGAAATGCCGGATCTGCGTTGGCAATATGCCTACAAAGGGAAGGTTTATTCACATAGGGCAGGTAAAGAGGATGCAATATTAAGAGACATGGTATCCTCTCAGACTGTCATGATGAAGGATAAGGAGATATGTACTCCTGAAGGACTACTTCCAGAAAAATGTACTGCTAAAGGGAATTCACTGAGACAAAAAGTGCAAAATTATGTAAAGCAAACATAAAGTTTCCAGAAAGGCGTGGAGAAATTGTGGGAGGAAAAGTGGACAAACTCTCAGCTCCAGGAATACAATTTGTCCTTGCGAAACATATAGCTGATTCACCGGTACGAGTGCTGCCTACTCGGGTTCAAAAACCAGTGGAGTCAGAGGCAACTGAAGCAATGCAGGAGTTTTAGAATGGAAGCTTTCCTGATTGTGGGGTAACAAAGTCCCAATGTCACCAGTTCAAACAGGAGAGATCAACAATGTATAGATAAGGAAGCTTAAGTGGCATTAACAGAAACGTGTTCCACCAGATAGTCGAGAAAAAACCAGGAACAAATAGGTGATCATGCAAATGTTTTTTTAGCTCAGCTAAGCCAATTGATTACCAGAGAAAGATAAAATGTTAAAGCAGTTGTATCAAAAAGTACACGCGTTAGGAATTTTGAATGTATCCTCGAGTGTTATTACCTTAAACATGGTGTACGAATCAGGAAATGGAGACGATCATATATTCAAGGAAATGATGCTTTGGCAGAGGTTCATCAAATCGTATTGCCCATGGGGTACAGAAAGGAGATGATGCGGATGGGACATGAGCTACTACCGAGAAGTCACTCAGGAGTGAGGAAAACACAGGCTGAAGTAAGAGACATTTTTACTGGCCTGGACTGCAACAGAATATAGTAGAATTTTGCCAGTCTTGTCATACGTGTCAGGTAATTAGAAAAACACAAGCGATAATAAAACATGCACCTTTCTTAACTATTCCAGCATTTGAGGAACCTTTTACATGAGTCTTAATTGACTGACTAGGTCTCCAACCTCAAACAAAGAAATGTGGGAATCAGTATTTGTTAACGTTAATGGATGCACCAACTCGATTTCCAGAGGCCATCCCGAGATGCAATATCATACCTAAAAGAATTGCAGAAGAATTAATCTTTTTAAAGAGATACAAATTGCCAATAGAGATACAATGAGATCAAGGTTCAAACTTCACATTCAAATTACTCACTATAATGTCATAAGAATAAAGCAATTCAATTCGACTGCGTACCACACAAAATTGCAGGGTCCGCTAGAAAGGAGACATTAATCATTAAAGACCATGTTGAGGGTTTATGGTCAGGGTTATCTTGATGATTAGGGGAAGGAATACCATTTATACTTTAATTAACCCAGAGCAAATTTAATCCATTTCGTATTTGTTTCTTGGCATTAAGTGAGAGGAGAATTATAATTGTTTAAGGGGAAAATATTAAATCAGAATTCAAAGACCACTCATTTGGACTAAGTCGAAAATTTTAGAGAACAATTAATAGCACCGAGGATTTGGCTAGACAACATTTAAAAGTAACGCAGCATGCAATAAAACACGAAGCAGACAGGAAATCAACATTTTGCAATTTTACTATCGGGGATAAGGTATTACTGTTACTTCCAGGGATAGGTGAACCCTGAAGGGTAAGATTTAGGGAACCTTACCAAAGAAAAAGGATATTGAATGAGAACAACTACTTGATAAGGACTCCAGGCAGAAAGAAATCTCACAGTGCATGTCATATGAATAGACTCAAAATGTACTTTGATGGAGAAGGATTGCAATAGGACAAGGTGTTAATGATTATGCCACAGAAGGAAGAACCAGGTTCAGAGGATTATGAATCGGATATTCCTCAAATTAAAGAGGACAATGAGGTTCTTGTCTGAAATTGGGATAAATTATTGAATTGCCTTCCTGAGAAAAAATGAAATGACCAGAAAGAGTTATTACTATCACATGAGGATATATGCACACATTAACTTGGAAGTACTAACCTAATTGTGCCCAATGTAGCTGTAGGAGATGCAGTTATGTTTCAACAACATCCTTACAGGGATAATTCTCTAAAGTTGGCACCGATTCAGCAGGCGTTTCTTAGCAACGTATTTGAGATTGTTTTGGAGAAATTGAAGGACAAAAATGCTGAACTGTTAAGCTGGAGCCTATTGTAACAGCCATTCAATTGGAAAATTGTGCACGGGGCAGGTCTTGAAAACATGATTGCCAATGCATTGTTAAGACTTGAGTGGCAAATGGAGGCACCCAATGATGGAAGTACCACACTGAATCTGGATGTAGTTGTGCGTATTTGCGTGTTCATAGTAAACGATTGTACATGCGCATTTTAAAGTACGAACCACTATTTTGGGGAGTTTTGAAAACCGAAGCCATCCTTGGATATTGATGATTCAATTATATATCTCGGGAGCTGTCACCCAGGCGGTCTCTTTACAAGTTTATGTTGTCCTTGAATTGTTTTCAGAGAGGTTCTAAACGACCCAAGGTTCCAACATGTCTCAATTTTGAATGCTTCATTGGGGTCCTTTTTTAACCAACAGATAATGCCTTAGAAAGAAGGCTTTCAAGTCATTTTCTTTTGAAAAACACTGGTGTTATCAAGAGGATATGGCCAGCTCTCCAGCTACACGTGTCAGTTCAGTTCGAAGGTTAGTGGAGTCAGGGTCCCTGTTGAAACTGAACGCTATCCCCCTATTTCAGCCCTCTGACTTCATAACCTATATCCTTTTTAGAGTAATTTTTACTCTTTCTGGTCAGGGGTTTATTTATTGGGATTGTTGTAATTTGGATCAGCATCATTAGTTGGAGATTGTCTGTCAGTTTTGGATCAGATAAATTATTCTGGTACAGTATTTTCAGTTCGTTGTGTTCCATTCCTTATTTTTGTAAATAGTTCTATTTATTTAAAAATCGGCAGTCGGACCAGATAACTTAATCTGGGAATATCCACTATACACTTAACTTCAACAAATGGCGACATTATGGTCTGGGCAACGTTCTTAAGAGTGTTTTGAAGGGTTGGGCCTGGTGCTTACAATGGACAATAACCTTGATAATTAACAAACATAAATTAATGAGTCACTGACAGAATGAATATGATACTGGCTATGAGACAGAAAGGGCAGCGGCCAGTGACCAGGAGACCTGAGGGGAGTACAGAAATATCTCCTAATCACGAGTATTCAGTCATCACTGTTTCTGACAAATGGAATGAAATGCAATGCCGAGCATGATAACAGATGAACTTTGTTACATGGAATGCTGAACAACAGTGTGAATAGAACAGGATAATTTTAAATCACGGGTGATATAGGTTGTTAAGATTGTTTAGATCTGGACGTGATATTCAGAAATAAAACAGACCCTGATCACTCAATGTGTTAGGTTACAGTGAGTTACAACAGAGTAACAATTAGGATAGAGCTCATACCGAGCTGGTACAGAGATGACGGGCTGCAAGGCAACCATCTTTGCTGACATTATTCAGAGAAATGTTGTAAATATGTTCAGAGACTGAGGAGACACGTTTTCTGAGACATTTTAGACATAACACGCACAGACAATGTCATAATTAATAAACTATTCCTATTGTTATATCAAGTGTAGCTGTCTCTAAAAGGCCCTTTACATCAAAATCACTTTGGAGGGATCTGCGCATTTAGTTTCAGAATTTAAAGAAGAAACATACTCCAGTCTAATACATGTGTCACTGGCACAAGTGATGGGAACAGGAATGGAGCATATTGTCCAAATATAACTGGGGTAACATCTAGACCAATCAAGAAAAAGCAAAATATTAGATAAAGTGGAAATCATAAATACAAATGCAAAATGATGGAGAAATGCAACAGATGACGCAGATCTGGGCAGAGATACTGAGTTAACGTATCAAGTCTGAGATGAACAAGTTATGCGGAATTCAAAAAGGGTTAATTCCATTTTTCTCTGCTGCGATACTACCTGAACTGCTGGATTTCTCTCCAGCACATTCAATTGTTGCAATGGCAGAGATAGAGAGTAATGGTGGGCAGTTGCTTTTTGGGCTGGATGCTTGCGCCAAGCAGTGTTCCACAGAGGTTAGTTCTAGGTTTTCATTGACATTTATTTAAATGATTTGTGGGAGAATATCGAAGGCATAGTTCTTAAGTTTGCGGATGACACCAAATCTGTTGGCATAGTGGACAATGAAGAAGGGTTTCTAATAATACAAAAGGATCCTGATGAAATGGGTCAATAGACTGACAGATTGCAGATAGAGTTAAAGCTGGATGAATGTGAGGGGCAGACAATAGTGTGTTTGCTATTGTTGGATGCTATAGGAATGAGATGATGTTAATCCTCATCTTCCGGTTTCAAAACATTGATATCCTTCATGATCTTTGAGAGGACTTACTCTTTTGCTTTTAATGTAGTTGCAGAATGTCTTTGGATTATCCTTAACCTTATCTGCCCATACTATCTCATATCTCCTTCTTGCTTTCCTGATTTCTCTCGAAATAATGCCATACACTCTTTATATTGACTAAGAGATTAGATTGAATTAAGTTGCCCATATCTAAAGTAAGATTTTCTTTGATTCTGAATAAAAGCTCAATAACTGTACTTGACCATTGCTCCTTATGTTACAAGCATTACCCTTCACTCTAACTGGAACATAGTGCCTCACAACTCCCGTCATCAGACTGTTGAACGCCTCCCACTTGTCAGACATCATTTTACCTGCTAACAGTCTACTCCAATCAAACTTGATAAGTCCTTGTCCCATGGTATTAACATTTATGGTACTCCAATTAATTAAAAAAATAATGAAAACCTTATTCTTTTCCATAACCATTATGAAAAGAATAGAGTTATGATTGCATACCCAAAGTATTCTCTCGTTTACTTCAGTCACCTGTCCTGCCTCTTGCACAAAAGAAGGTATGGTTTTGCTCCTTCTCTGTTAGAATCATCCGCATATTGATGAAGTATGTTTTCGTGAACATATTTGAAAATTTCTTCACCATCCAACCCTTCCTAACATTAAAATAAATGCAATTTTGTGCTTCAGAATTACAATATATTCTTGCCTCTCTCGTTTTTATTTTATAATTGACGTGCTCTTCTCATATTCATAAACGCCTCCAACTATCCTACCATTTGTACAGCTCCTTGGAATATCCCCCTTGCCGTCTCTATCAATATAATGTCTCACTACACAGAATGAACAAATCTCCGTGCTAAGATGTTCGTTACTTTACAGTTTAGGTTAGGCCAATCCATTCTGAACAGGTCAGTTGTATTCTAAAATAGATTCCAATTTCGCAAAAAATCTAAATTCCTCGACAACACAGGAGCTCTTCAGCCGTTGATTTTTCTCCTTTAACCCTTTGTTCCTTCCCAGCTGAGTTTGGCATTGGGAGTAAATCAGGAAATATTGCTTTAAAAGTTTTTAAAAAATATTCTACCTCACTTCATAAATTCACTCTGTACTGCCTAAATCTTTCCCTAAAAACTCTCATTCCTGCCAATATCTACAATAATGTTGGCTACTCAATCTCTCCTTTGACAATGTGCTTGATATGTTTCAAGACATTCCTAATCCTCGCACAGGGAAAGCAACAAACCGTCCAAAATTATCAGTGACTGCCACAGAATCTCTTGTTGAAGCACCTGATAGAAATGTCCATTGATGCAACAATTCTACTGAATCTTCTGAAACGCTGCTAAACATAAGAATAATTCCAAGTGTCCAATAATTGGCTGATCTCCCAATTTCCTCAGAGACACAATCCCCTTCTGCTGTTCTAAAAGCTGAAAAAAATTTTGATAGAGGACTAGCTACTGGAGAATTTTCAACTACTTTCTTATCTTTCCTGACAGCCACACATCTATATGACTGATTTGCTGGATAACATTTTTTTTCTAAATCTTCCAGCCATCTTCTCTGTCCCTTATCTGTGACCTTAATAATATTATGCCGAAAGCAGGACTTTTTTAATGACACCTTATGTTAACTTTCATTACCTACAGACAGTAACGTTAAAATTGAAAAATATATGTACATGCATATCAAACATAGAAACATTATCAAATATCAATCATTTAGAAAATTAAATGACTAAAAAATAGTCTTCTTCAATAAACTCCAAGAGGAAAAGAGTCTTCTCCGGAGCTGAAAATGTGTAGGACTTTTCGGAAGGAAGGCATAACTCCTTATTTTTTTAAAAAAGAAGGTGATTAATTTTACAAAACAAAGAAAGCGTTCACATTGTAATAAAAGAAACCATTTAAAACATACACTGACCATTTCATTTTTTTGTAAAACAGCCCTAAAAAGGTATTTAAAATAATATTCATTTGAAAGAAAATCGTGAGTTTGTTTTGCTTTATTGATTGGTTTTGAATGTAAATAAAACAAAATAGAAAATATAATGTTAAATTAATAAACTATAATATCAACTGCAAAAAGGACGACAGTAAATATTTAATTGCCTGCAATCCCAGGAGCATCTGAAAGATCCATGCTGCTCCAAGAACATTTTTTGAAACTATTTTTACAATATGAAGAAAACTGGGTGCATGTTTTAATAAAGTGTTTCCAACTCAAGGTGGATTTGCCGATATGATTTGAACCCCTGCCGTGAGTCTATATGTAGAATTTGTTTGAATCGCATTACTCCAGCTCTTACATACAAAATTATGAATTCGTGCCTGTCGTAGATGGAACGTTTCTTCAACTCTGCCTATTACTAATACAATGAAAATTATCCAGGACCACGTAAAACACAAATGTTGCAGTGAAACCCACCAAAACCTAATGCAATACTAATTGTGTACAAGCTTAATTAATGAAACATACAGAGGCAGATAGTATAAAAGGAGAATTCAGCTCCATATCCAAAATAAAAATTGTGGCTCCCTTCTAAAATAAAACCCAACTGCATCATGCTGCAAATTTACCAAAATAGCAAACGCAAGAGAATGGAATTCTCAAAGCTTTCCCTGTGAATAACATCTGAAGAACTGGATAAAATTAAGGCTTAGTTGTGAACTTCTTAAACGATGACGATGAGAATGGGAGGGATGGAGTTTGGGGGAAATGATAAATAATGTTATGGATGACACAAAGATGAGCTGGTGGGTTCACAGTAAGCAGGAACCTATGATGGTACAGGAGGGAAGAAACCGATTGTTCAGGTGGACAGACAAATCGCTGATGAAATTTAACCCCGATAAATGTGATACCTTTCTGAAGTAACGAACAAGAGTATACTCAAACTGAAGAAAGGCCAGATTTACTTGATTTCACTTTTAAGCAAAGAAGGTTGAGAGGTGCTCCTGACGGAGGTGTTTAACAGCATGAGGGGTTTTGACAGGGTGAACAAAGAACAGATCTTCCCCTTACTCAAAGATTCCATAATAAGGAGACACACTTTTAAAGTGAAAGTGGCCTCAACATTAATCTGTAAAATGTCGAAAAACTTTCCTATTTCTAAATATATTTGGTTTTAAAATATTTCAAGATTAATATTGCTTCCTGAAAAATGTCATGTTGAAGCAGAAGTTTTGTTTTGTGATCCAGGTCCCCTGTTCCTTGTGCCTCAGTTTTCCAATCGATTCATTGAAATAATACACTGTTTTTACATTCAACTCGCCAATGTGATCAAACACAGACACATTTTCCCAACTACGATCCACAAATCAATATTTGCCCGTTTCCTTGACATGCCCAGACCTTTTTAAAGATTTATATCCGTTTCACATTTTCCTCTTCTGAACTTTTCAATGTTTGTATTCTCCTACAATACATTCAAAACACTTTCCATAACATATAGATTGTGGACACTTTCGAACAGAATTGATAATGTAATATTTTTACTCAATATTGAAATTGCAAAGTTGCAACAATGCTGATGTGTTTGGTTGTCCCATCACCCAGTTCCAGCCTGCAGTTGCACCAAATAGTCATTACATCTCAAACGAATTGCCAAGTCTTTACTTCTGAGCTAAATGGTCATGTGTGCCTTTAGTACGAAATGGGCATATTAATTACGGACTGTCTGTCTGACTGCAACATTTTGATGCGGTTTACTCCAAGCAATTAAACATCAGGAGGGAAGAACAGGGATAGGCCATCTGGTTGCCAGACCTGCTGTCTTAATCAACAAGGCCTGACTGCGTTATTTTGTCCACACTGATATCATGTTCCCTACACACAAACCAACCTGCAACTCCCTCAACCAAACCCCTCGACCCCTGTTACCCCAGCCACCAGTGGTGACTAAAATCCAATGAATTGTAGATGAACCCAACAAGAAAATAAAGATAAAGAGTGGCGGTAGGAAATTCAAATGTGCAATTATCCACATTAAACACCGTCTACCAGGTACACAATCTGCCCCATTTTCTAAGCCTATCAGTATTCACCAGTAAACTTTTTAACTCCTCATTACAGCCTGTTTGATAACCTAGTTGAATACCATCTGTGAATTTAGTTACTACACTTGGTCTCTCCTTCCAGGTCATTTGCGCAGATTGCAAACAGTTGAGGTTTGAGAACTGAATCTGCACCAGTTTCTGTTCGCCAGAGAAAGACCATTTATCCTAATTCTCTGCTTTCTGTTCGTCAGCAAATCCTCCATCCAATTCAATACTCTACCTTTATCCCCTCCGATCTAACCTGCTAGATCAGTCCTTTACGCAGCATCGTATCAAATGCCTTCTGAAGTTCAGATGTACAGCATTTGCTGCATCCCCATTATCAAGGTTTTTGTTTGCATTTTCAAAGAACTCCAGCAGGTATGTTAGGCACAACTTGCGCACCATGAAACCGTGCTGACATGGTGAATTCATCTTTGTTTTTCCAAGTGTTCAGTTATTTCCTACTTTATTGTTGACTGAATAAACTTCCCCACGACAGAGGTTAAACTCAAAGGTCTATGGTTTGTGAAAGGTTGCCTATCTGCACGTTATTACTTTTCCAATACTTCATACCGTTCCAGAATCCAAGGATTTTTTGAATATCCTAACTAACACATTCACTATCTCTGCTGTTGCCTCCTTTAATATGATAGACTGCAAGCCGAGGGTCTGACCTGCCTATATTACTATTACTGTATTTACTATCTTCTTCCTCGTCATCGTACTTCCATCATGATCCTTTGCTGTTTTCAATTTTGGGAATAAATTATCTTGAACTGTGAAAACAGGAAGTGTTGGTTTTACTTCTGTCATTTCTGAGTTTCCCATTATTACCTCGTCACTTTCATCCTCTCAAAGTTCAACATTTACTTTCAGCATTCTGTTACTTTTTTTTTCAACTCGGAGAAGTGTTCTTTATTATTTCTTAAGTTTTCTACTATTTTTCCTATGAAGCCATTTTGATTTTGTTTTTAGTAGCCTTTTGCTGACCAGTAAAGTATTTTTTATTTAATTCATTAAAAGATGAGCTTGTCGCTGGTTAAACAGCACTCATTGTCTGTCCCTAATTGCCCAGAGGGCAGTTAAGCGTCAACCAAATTTGTATGGGTTGGAAGTCACATTTAGGTCGGACCAGGTAAGGATGGTTGTTTCCAGTCCTAAAGGACATTCGTGAAACATATGTGTGTTTCTAACAAAGAGCAATGTATTCATTACCACCAATAGACTCTTAATTCCAGGTTCATATTGGATTTAAATTCCACCATCTGCTGTGGCTGCGTTTGAACCCATGTCCCCAGAACATTATCTGGATTAGCAGTCAGCGATAGTACCACCAGACAAGACCTTCATGTTATTTCTGACTTCCTTGTTAAGACATGGATTGCTTTTCACCTTTTTACAATTTCTCTTCCACTCAGGATTACATTTTATTTGAGGGGATTTGACTATCTTTCTAAGTAGTTGCCACTGTTCTTCAAATGTCTTGCACTTTAATCTTTTTGACATGTCCATTCAGGCCAAACCCTTCGTCAGGCCAGTAAAATTATCATTGTCCAACACTAAACGTCTTCTATGTGACTCTATCTTCTCTGTTACAGTCTGAATATGAAACTCAAACATGTTGTGATCCCTTTTTCTGAGTTATCCTGTACTACAATATGATTTATCACTCCTTCCTCATTTCGTAATACCAAAGCCCTTCTCAGGTTGGTTCCATTACATGTCAATCAAAGAAATAATCCATCATATAATAGACGAATCGCTCTTTGAGGCTCCCGTTGCCAAATTGATTAATCCAGTAAATTTGTGTAGTCATATTCCCATAATCACTCCTGTGCTCTTGTCTCAAGCCATCGTTATTTCCTGGTTCATGCTATTCCCTACTTTGAAAGTAATTTGTCTTGGGGGGGGAGTACTTTGTGGGCTGGAAATGCTCCCACCAATAGGTTTCTTTCAATGAGTTTTATTTCAAACCTGACTGATTCATCGGTTTTGTCCCACGTGCTAATATCATTTCTTAATACAGCCTTGACATTATCCTTAACGAACACAGGCACTCCACCTGCTGCTCCTTCTTGTCTGAATACTAAGTAGCCTTGGACATTTAACACCCCAGTCCGGACCTTCATGTATCCACATTTTAGTCATGCCCACCATGCCGTACATATTTATACCTATTTGCGCTATCAGCTCATTCATTTTATTCCAAATACTGCACACATTTAGTTAGAAAACGTTTTAACATATGTTCTATCGATTTATCTTACTCTTTTAATACTTGTGTGCACAGGCGCTCCATCCTTATTTATTGATCCTTGATAATAGTGAGCCTATCACTTACTCCAACTTTCAACTTACATTTTTAAAATTGTTGCAATTAAAATGGCTCTGCATGTTTATTAGACAAACTTTTACTTTCTGCTCAGTTTCTGACCTGCTGCTTTGGTTCCCAGCCTCCTGTACAATTAGCTTAAATCTGCACGATCACACCTCCCTTCCAGGATGTTGAGGCCCCTCCATTTAAAGTGCACACTTTCCTTTTTGCACAGTTCCGACCTGACCTGGGCGCGATCTGAATCATCCAAAAATCAGAAACCCTCCTCCCAAAAGAGCTTTATACCACATATTCAATTCGACTATCTTCCTCTTCCCTGTCTCACTTCCAGTTGCTCGGGTAGTAATCCCAAGAATACAACCCTGGAGATCCTGATTTTTACACACTCTTAACTCCCTGAACTTTCTTTGCAGGACGTTTCAAGCTTTCTCTCTTCTTACCTATGTTATTGATATCAATGTGAACCATGACCGCTGTCTGTTCATCCTCCCACCTCTGTATGTCCTGAGTATGCTCGGAGACATTCTTGATCCAGGTACCAACCACCCTTTTTATGAAGAAATCAAAGAATCATAGAATCCCTACGGTGGGGAAGTAGGCCATTTCACACAGCATGTCGACGCTGACACTTTGAAGAGTAACCCATTCCGACCAATTCCCCTACTCTATTATTCTACATTTACCCCTGACTAATGCACCTGACCGGCACTTCGCTGAACACTACTGGCAAAATATAAACAATCCAGACCCATTCCTCTACATTACGTTCAGTTTGCTTTCTCACATAAGATACTGACAGAACTATTGAGCATTTACAGCAACTTCTGGTTGTGTCACCGATGATGATTGTATATTCATAAAAGCCTATGCAACACAGAATTGCAAATGAAGCTGAATTTAAACTCTCAAAAGAAAACGAAATATTTGATCGTTCAATGATCCCAGTAAAGGTTCATGACATGACTAGTGTTCAGTCCATGTACGTCAGTTTTCATTTTCCCAATCTATGAATAAAGGAGGTTCGCTAACTTGCAATTATCTCAATGATCCAACTCCCTAAACTCTCTTGGATAGAGAAGTCCCGATGGTCACTCCCCTCTGTGAGAATGAAACACACCGCACACATACACTGCGACCTTTTGACATCAATAATATATATGAAGACCAGGTAAGAGTGACTGGCAATGATAACAACACAGTATTTGACTGACGATGGTACCAAGTAACCTGAAGTAAATGGAACATAATGGAGATTAGGAGGAATCTCCTCACTTTTTTTTTGAGTGGGAGCAGCAGCAAAGATAAGGCGAACCACGAAGGTTACAGCTAAGGAGCGGGAGATTTGCAAAATTGCCTACCGATGGTGACCAGCGGTGTTTTTCCTCCAGGATATGAGTGGGAGCAGCGGCGGAAGTGACGCGGACCAGAGGACTTGACGGGAAGGAAAGTAAGTCACCATATATATTAGCAAGGCCCTGTGGCCCAGAAGGAAAGGGGGCAGGATGGAAAAGCGCTTGTGATAGGAGACTCGATTGTTAGTAGAATTGACAGGAGATTTTGTGGTCAGGACAGGTCAACGAGGGGAGAGGCCATTTTGATTTGGTGCTCGGCAATGAGCCGGGACAGGTGTCAGATCTTGCGTGGGAGAGCATTTTGTTGATAGTGACCACAACTGCCTCACATTCTACATAGCTATGGAGAAGGAGAGAAGCAAGCACAATGGGAGGATATTTTATTGGGGAAAAGGAAACTATGAGGCTATCAGACGTGAGTTGGGAAGCATAAACCGGGAACAATTGTTCCATGGAAAGGGCACGATAGACATGTGGAGACTATTGAAGGAACAGATGTTGCAAGTGATGCATAAACATGTTCCTCTGAGGCAGGCAAGATGGTGTAAGATAAAGGAACCTTGGATGATGAGAGCGGAAGAGCTTCTCGTCAAATGAAAGAAAGCAGCTTACGTAAGGTGAAGGAAGCAAGGGTTTTGCTCAGCTCTATAGAATTGCAGGCAGGCGAGGAAGGAGCTCAATGAAGGTCTGAGGAGAACCAGGTAAGGGCACAAAAAGGTTTGGCAGGAGGAATTAGGGAGAATCCAAAGGCATTTTATACGTATGTGAGGAATAAGAGAATGATCAAAGAAAGAGTAGGGCCGATCGGGAATAGCATAGGGAACTTGTGTGTCGAGTCCGATGAGATAGAGGAAGCCCGAAATGAGTTTATTGCTTCCGTCTTTACTAAAGGAAAGGACCTTGTAGTGAATGAAACCATTGAGGAGCAGTTTAGCATGCTGGAACGGATAGAGATTGAGGAAGCTGATGTTCTGAAAATTTTGTCAAACGTAAAGATTGACAAGTCGCCAGGGCCAGACCAGATTTGTCCTCGGCTGCTTTGGGGAGCCAGAAACGTGATTGCTTCCCCGCTTGCGAAGACCTTTGCATTCTCGCTCTCCATCGGAGTCGTACCTAAGGACTGGAGGGAGGCAAATATAATTCCTCTCTTCAAGAAAGGAAATCCCCAGCAATTAAAGACCAGTCAGTCTTACGCCTGTCGTCTGCAAGTTGAAAGAAAGGATTCTGAGGGATAGGATTTATGACCATCTGGAGGAGCATGGCTTCATTAAATGCAGTCAGCGCGGTTTTTTGAGGGGCAGTTCATGCCTCACAAATCTTATTGAGATCTTTGAGGACGTTACTAGACAAGTTGATGAGGGTCGAGTGGTGAATGCGTATACGTGGACTTCAGCAAGGCATTTGATAAGGTTCCCCATGGTAGGCTCGTTCAGAAGGTCAGGAGGATAGGGATACAGGGAAATTTCGCTGCCTGGATACAGAATTGGCTGGTCGACTGAAGACAGCGAGTGTTAGTGGAAGGAAAGTATTCTGTCTGGAAGTCAGTGGTGAGTGGTGTTCCACAGGGCTCTGTTCTTGAGACTGTACTGTTTTTAATTTTTATTAATGACTTGGATGAGGAGATTGAAGAATGGGTCAGCACGTTTGCAGACGACACAAGGGTTAGAAGTTTCGTTGACCGTGTAGAGGACTGTTGTAGGCTGCAGCGTGACATTGACAGAATACAGTGATGGGCTGAGAGGTGGTAGATGGAGTTCAACCTGGATAAATGCGAGGTGATGCATTTTGAAAGTCGTACTTGGAAATTGAGTACAGGATTAAAGACAGGATTCTTGGCAGTGTGGAGGAACAGAGGGATCTTGGTGTGCAGGTACATAGATCCCTTAAAATGTCCACCCAAGTGACAGGGTTGTTAAGAAAGCGTATGGTGCTTTGGCTTTTATTAACTGAGGGATTGAGTTTAAGAGCCGTGAGATCTTGTTGCAGCTCTATAAAACTTTGGTTAGACCGCACTTGGAATCCTGCATCCAGTTCTGATCGCCCTATTATAGGAAATATGTATTGGAGACGGTTCAGAGGAGATTTTCCAGGATACTGCCTAGAATGGAGGGCTTATCTTACGAAGAAAGGTTGACTGAGCTAGGACTTTTTTCATTGGAAAAAAGGAAGAGAGAGGACCTAATTGAGGTGTAGAAGATAATGAGAGGCATAGATAGAGTTTATAGCCAGAGACTATTTCCCAGGGCAGAAATGGCTAACACGAGGGGTCATAGTTTTAAGCTGGTTGGCGAAAAGTATAGAGGGGATGTCAGAGGCGGGTTCTTTACACAGAGAGATGTGAGAGCATTGAACGCCTTGCCAACAGCAGTTGTGGAACAGGGGTCATTGGGGATAGTTAAGAGACTGCTGGGCATGCGTATGGTCACAGACTTTTGACGGTTCGTCCATTAGGTTTACCTTACATGAGGATCAATGGTCAGCACAACATCGTGGGCTGAAGGGCCTGATCCATGCTGTACTGTTCTATGTTCTATGTTCTATGGTTGGAGTGATTCAACACAAAGAAGATGGCTGTGGTTCTAGGACATCCACCACCTCAGTCCCGGAACATCTCTGCGAAGATCCACAGCATAAGCATCCTCAGTTGCTCCTCAATGTCTTTCCTCCCATCATAAGGTCAGAAGATCACACAATGTTCAGAATAATGTGTCCTCCCTCAGCTCCTGTAGCAGTGCGTGTCCATGTGCAACAAGACCCGGGCAGCATTCAGGCTTATGCTGTTATAATGTCGGTAACATTCATGCAACAGTATTGTTGGGCACAGAGCATTACCACAGTAAAGTGAGGAGTTCATTCAGCACTTCAACCTCACCTCACAGGAAGTTGAGGAGGTCATTCAGCGCAACAACACTATTCGATATGACTAGGGATAACCCATTCAATCCCTCCTGCCTATTACACTGCAACAGAGGGAGCCCAGTCAAATACATTGAGCTGTTAAACAGGAACCAGGGATTGCCCAATCAGGCCCTTACACTTCCTCCCTGACACCAGCCATTGAGCCCCTCAAGCCACTTGTACTGAAATAGGAGGATGTTATTGACGCCCCAACATGACAAACCAATGAAGCAGAGACTGCACGGATACACTCCTCCATGTTGTTCCTTCTGGCTCCATTGCTAATTGTACACAAATGCTACGTCAATGTGGCTTGCTGATGATAAAGAGGGAAGACAAATGTTTCATGTGAAGTCTCAAAGAAGCATCTTCCATCTCTGAGAAGGTAGACTTGTGTTCTCTATGGAGGACTGCGAATGGCTAACTCTTTCTGAAGTAAGGCATTGTAGCTGCTGACAGATTTGTGAACAATGTGACGCTCAGTGCAGGGTCATACACCAACTGCACATCGAGGTTGTGAGAGTTCTGTCAGAGACTGAAGCTCGCTTTCAATCAACATGGGAGCCTCACAGAGCTTCATGAACTACCAAGAATCATGTATCATGGGGAAAATGCAATTTCTCATGCCACCAATGTCTTTCAATGGAAAGAATGTGTGTTCGTCCATGACCTTCAGGTTTCAATGCAGTCAACTCTTATTCTCTCACCATGCTACACATTAAATATCCATTTCCTTCACACTGTCTTCATGTTACCATCATCCCAGAGATTATTGTAATAAAATAGGGTTGCACCGCCACTGTGACGAGGAGATCATTGATTTATAAAGGAGAGAACATCTGTCCACAATAGCCCAAATACTGCCTCAACAGCACTCCACAACTCTTACACATGATTCATTTTGTAATGAAGACTGGCATTTAATTTGATGTCCTGATTAATGGATGCCCTGCATGAATTCTCTTCATGACTTATGACCATGGACATCCAGGTCCTTTTTGCCAAAAGCCGTTCCCAACCTCTCACCTTCTAATAAATTTAACATGAAAAGGACTGTAGGTGTTGCTCACAATTAAATCATTTCTTTGCGTTCCAAATAGCGGTGTTCCAAGCACTGATGCATGTGATACCAAATTAGTCGTGGCCTTCTGTCCAAAGGAGGACCCTAGTCTCTGTGTTCACTCCATCATACAATTCTCAATCCATGTAGGATATCTCCCCCTTACCCAAGGACTGCAACTTTTTCACTTACCTGTGCGCAACCAATGATGTATTTATGATTTTTTAAAAATGCTCATAGTTTCTGAACTGAAGACATCAACTTATCCCTTAGTTGGTTTTCTGTTTTCACCCTCCGTAATATCTGCTTTCCAGTTAGCAGGATGCTTAACTGAATCTAAAGAGCTTTGACCAACCTCATGTAATTAAAGTAAAGGCAGAAGAGAAGGATGCTGTTGACCCATCGTGTCTGCACCAGCTCCAAAAAGAGTTATCCAGCAAGCTCAATTCCCAAACCCTATGTTGTATCCCTCTAAATCCATCACTCCTCTGTTCCAGCACCTCACCAACCTTCAACACAATGAGTTTTTCCAGTACTTCAACTTTACTAATTCTAAATTTCCTTAAGTTCCTCGCTTTCGCAGTCACCCTGTTCTCTAATATTTTCAAAAACAGATTTTCTGTTGTTTCTTCTGTTTGGACAGAACAAATGTATTCATCTCAACCGACAGAGAAGGCATCTGTCACCTCGTGAATACGTGAGAGGATGGGAATTTGGCAAAATGTATATTTGCCCCATTCCTGTCTGGTAAGTTCCAGGATAAAAGTGGTTAATGGGCATTTTGAGTGCAGTCCTCTCCGTGGTGTGAGACTGCACAGTTCTGTGACCTCCTCATTGTTGAAATAAGCTGGTTTCGCTCTTTGCACCTGGGAAAGGTATTCCATTGGGAAATATTTGTACAAATCTCAGAAAGGATAGTGCAGTGCCCTGCTCCTCCCTACGCAGTCTCCGCAGACACAGATACGCTGTAAAATATATCCCCATACCTTGCACAGAGTAGGCACACCTGGTTCTCTGGTCTCCCTGAATGAATGCAGCAGCTGCCAAAATAAATCCAAGAAAACCATCCAGAGAACCTACACTGACTTTCCAATGTCAGGAGGAAGTCAATGCTTGTATATATGGCAGACCCACTCAGTGCTGAAAATGCCTACCTGCTCTGTTTCTATTCCTGGCTGACAAACTATTACATTTCTGTGCCGTCCCTGAAATAGGAATAGTTCTGCTCTCCGTGGAAATAGTTGACAATATAACTGCACAATTTTCTATACCTCAGTCATGATAACAGCAACACCGCTACTGATGGTAGAAATGCTGGGGAGGTGATGGTCAAGCGGTATTTTATCTAGACTATAAATTCTGTGATCTCCACAAATATTTCCCAATGGTACACCTTTCCCAGGTGTTGACCCAAATCCAGACTTCAATCCTGCCACAGCAAATGGTTGAAATGGAATTCAATAAAATATTTGGAATTAGCAATCAAATGAAATATTGATGGTTTGTCAAAAAGAAGAACATCTGGCCCACTAGTGTCCTTCAGGGAAGGGAATTTCACTGCTCTGGCCTGGATGTGATTCCAGACCGTCAGCAGTGGTAGACTCTTGCCATGGCCAAGTCTGATATTCAGTTATACACTACAATGTCTCAAAGAAGTGAAACCAAACAGACCTGAGCACGGCCAGTCTACAGCACGTCGATGTGCAATGGTTCAGAGGTGCCGTTCCCAGCACTTTCTGAAATGAACTCGGAAAGAGAAGTAAATGCTGACTCAGCCAACAACACACATGACCCATTAATAAAGAAAAGAAGATGACCACACCCAGGATGGAGAGATAGAGGGGGCAGCATTCACTTGAAACAGGGACTTGGATATATATCAGCATGGGCATGATACTCAGGAATATGGGAAAAGGTGAAAAATAGATGAAAATGATCTCCCAAATTATTTCCATACCAGCTGAATATCCACAGTCCCTTTGTTTGTATGTTTTCTATGTCTCTATTTCTCCACATATTCAACACAATCCACCAAAGCATATTACACTATTTCCCAGCTGCTTTCATTTCTGATACATGGTGAGTGGATGCAAAATGCTAACTTTGTTTTTCTCTCAACAAAGGCTGCCAAACCTACTACGTTTCCCCAGCACTCTGTTTCCTTTTGGTTCAGAACCCCAGTATCATTCTTTGTTTGATATAACCTTTATTTTTGTTATTGTATGGGACATTGTCCCATCGAGTCCACACTGACTTTCTGCAGAGCATTGCGCCCAGATCAACCTCATACCCCATTCCTGCATTTTCCATGGCTTACCTATCTCCTACCCTGTCCCTGTGTCTCCCGGAGCCTAGTTGCATATGATGGGTAATTTAGCATGGTCTATCTACTGAACCAGTGTGCACTGTGCGACGAAACTGAACCTGACAGAGTTGTATAACAGCATGAAAGGTATGAGCAGAGTGAACAGACAGCAGCTGTTCCCTTTAGCCAAAGGGTCGAAAACAAGGGGGAGCACGTTTAAAATGAAAGGCAAGACATTAAGAAAGGATTTGTGGAATCTGTTTTGAACCCAGACGATGGTTTGTGTCGAGAATGCACTGCCCGAGAGGGTAGATAAGAAAGGAAACCTCACAAAATTTATAAAGCACTTAGATCAGCATTGGATGGTGCAGACTCGATGGGCCTTGTCTTTATTACATGATTTCATGTGATAGCAGCCATGAAAGCTCTGATGTATTTTGAAGCAGTAACCAATGTGACTTGTTGGTTTGTTCCAATCGAACTGTGCTCAGTAAGTGGCGAGATTACAAATCAGCATCATCCCATGGAGTACCAGTACTTACTCAACCTAGGGCAGCCCAGCCATCTCTGAAAACATCCAGGATAATTCTCATGTTCTGTGCAAGAATCGTCCAACGACAGCATCAGCATTATTTCAGCTGTTTGACACCATTACTTTAAGGACACCAATAATATAGAAACAGACTTTGCTTCCTGATTTTATAGACTTCTCGTGTAAGGTTGTTATTTCTCTGAAGAATAGTAAATTCCTTCTCAGATATTCGCATTGACAAAGAGTTTGTTTTCCTGCGAGCTGTTCATCACAACATGACAGCTTGTGTAACACTCCATCTACCAACTGTAATATTTACTCCCAGCTAACCCAGCACATAAGATGCACAGCTGACACTCCCTCCCAACAAACACTTGGATGGACCAACACCAACTGGACTAGAACTTCTCAAGAGCAATTAATGCTGGTCTAGCTCCATTAAAATCCTAAATGAACTAAAACGACAATTGGATTTTCTAATAATTATTGAACAATGAGGACATTTTATTGATCTCATGAGTTTGTCGCTGTCTTTGAAGTTGCGTGATATATTTCTGTGAAACCATTTCGTGCATGTATTGAAAGAGCAAAAGCTCAGGTCACAGACACAAGATAATGTAGCATTTAAACGCAAAATGCCAGGGAATAGTCGGCTATAGATCTTCAGGAAACTGGAGATAATGTAGTTTGGTGTTTTCTGGCTGGCATAGATGTATTGGGCTGAAATGCCTGTTTGTATGCAATATGTTTCTATTACTTCAATTGTTGGAAACAGAGAATGAAGTCTCACTATTTCAATAGCTTGTGACCATCAAATAGTGAGGATTATGATCTCCAAGGGCACACAGGATTTGAAGCAATATCATTCTCCCTTCACTATAAAATTGTTAAGAACCCCGTTTCCCTCTTTGTAACATACCTGTTAATGTTCCTGCACAACAAGAACCCCTAGCATCTATCACCACATTCTGAATAGGAATGAAACACAGGCAACAGAATGCTGGCCTTGGTAGTGAAACGCGCGTCACAAGAACAACTGAAAGGAATCTGATGTATTGAAGTTATCTGTTCGACCCAATCTGATTTCTAAAGCCGTTTAAAGCTTTCCCTTTGACCTACACTCCTGACCACTCTGCAACATCATGAATCTTTCCTAAGTGCTTTTGAGTGCCGTTTAAAAGTCACATATGGAAAGCTGTGCACAATAATCTGAAAGGAAAAGTCTTCATGTTCCAGGCAATCGTGTCATAATTTTTGCAGTATCTAAAGACGACAAAAATGTAGAAACCAGCATCAGGAGTAAGGAATCAAAACAACTCCATCATGCGATAATCTGATTGTGACCTCAATCACACATTCCTCTTTTGCCCTGACAACGTTAGTTCGTCACTCTTAGTCAAGAATCTGCCTGCCTCTGCATTAGGAATATTCAATGACTTATTCTCCATCGCTATCTGGGAAGAGAATTGTACAAAGACATAACAATTTGGGAGAATGACACCAAATCACCATCTTCTTAACAGAGACATTTTTCAGTTTTATCACCCATCCATTCATGGTAATCTCTCACACAAGCTGAAACATTGTTTCAGAATTCAACTTGAAAGACTATTGGAATATTCTGGGGTTATTCAAGATCACATGTTGTTCGCCTAAATCCCAGCAGATCCAGGTCCAGTCAATTAAAGATGTCCTCCATAAATAAGCGCTCCCCCAGGAGTCAGCTGAGTGAATCTTCTCTGGATTGCATTTCATATCAGTGTGGCCATCGATCTCTCGATGTGGTTACACTATTACCTTGTAGATCTGTAGAAAATCGCCCCTACGATTAAATGTATTCTGATTCAGAAAGTTTCAACATTTATCTTACCTTCATAACAATTTGATGGACGCGGAAAGTTTTTATTTTGTAACCCAGATGCCTGGTTTCTCTCAAAAAGCCAATGTCTCCACGGAAATAATACACTCCGTTTCCATTCAACCCGCCAATATATTTTCCTACTATGTTCCATACATCAATATTTGACTGGTCACTCGGCCCAACCTATACCTCTTTATAGACTCATGTCCTCTTCATACTTTCCTTCTGTTAAAGTTTCAACAGTTTGTATTCTTCCCTAACACAGACAGAATATTTTGACAAAGAAACGCACTGTCGCGACATTTCAAATTAGTTTAAAATGAAATAGTTTTACTCCATGTCTCCATATAAATTTGAGACAAAGCTAAAGTGTTTTTCAGTCCCATCACTCAATTCCTTTTTTTCAATGTAGGGTCAGATGGTGTGGAATGTGTGTGGGTAGAATTGAGGAACCGCAAAGGTGAAAAACCATAGTTGGAGTTATGTAAAGGCATTTGAATCGTAGTCAGGAGCTGGGGCGCACGATAGACCAGGAGGTAGAAAAGATATGTAGAAAAGGCAAAGTTACAGTCAGTGGGGGGATTTCAAAATGCAGGTGGATTGGGAAAATCAGACTGGCAGTGGTTTGCGAGGAAAGGAATTTGTGGATTGTCTACAAGATGGCTTTTTGGAGCAGCTTAAGGTGCAGGCAACAAGGGAACGGGCCGGACTGGATTTATTTTTGTGCACTGAGGCAGACTTGGGAAGGAAGCTTAAGGTGAAGGAACCCTTCAGAGGCAGTGATCCTAATATGATTCAACCTAAACTTCAATTTGAGAGGGAGAAAGTAGAATCGGAGTTAATATTACAGCTGAATAAAGGCACCTACAAAGACATGAGGAAGGAGCTGGGTAGAATTGACTTGGAGAGGAGACTAGCAGGAAAGACAGTGGAACAGTAAACGCAGGAGTTTCTCGGAGCAATTTAGGAGTCACAGCGGAGATTCATCCAGAGGTAATACATGGAGGATGAGGCATCCATGGATGACTGGGGAATGCATGGCTAGGGTAAAAACAAAAGAGAAAACAGATAACATGGCAAATGGCAGTGGGAAACCAGAGGAGTGGGAAGCTTTCAAACAGGAATAGAGGGCAACAAAATAAGAAATAAGGATGGAGAGGATTAAGGAAAAGGGTACGCTATCCAGTGATATAAAGGATGACTGAAAGAGTCTCTTTGGATAGATGAAGGGCAAGAAAAAGAAGCAGAAGTGGATATTGGGGCTCTGGACAATGACACTGGAGAGATAGTAGTGTGGAACAAATAATAGATGAGAAACTCAATAATTATTTTATGTCAGATTTCACGGCAGAAGGCATGAATAATATCCCAAAAATTCAAGAGAGTGAGGAGGCAGTGTTGATTCGGAGATGTTGCTCGAAAAACTAAATGGGTAAATAAGCTGGATGGAGACATTTACGGTGATATTCCAGAAATCTTTTAATCAGGGAGGGTCCCAGAAGACGAGAAAATTGCGAACGCATTACACTGTTGTTTTTTTAAAATAGATATTTTTATTGAAAAAAGACTTTTGAAAGTTTTTTGCAAAGTTACAAAATGGTGCAAACGAGTGTATTCTGCTTTACAATATAATAACAATCCCAACATAGAATTTTTAAACAAAGTACTATCTATTCTCCAAACTAACAAACCGTAAATTTGGATATCCTACATTACTAAAATAAACAGAAGGAGAAAAGAAAATAGATAAGTAAATAAGTAACTGGATACATTTTATTAAAACATATTAAGTCATAACAGAACCCGTATTGAACCAGCCAGCACCATCCCCATGACTAAGCAAAGGCCCTGAACAATGTGGCTGATATATCTGTGTCAATGTAGTTCAAAAAGGGCCGCTATGTTCTATGAAATAATTCCGCTTTTTGGTTGACCATATTCGCGAGGAAGCCAAGGGGCAGACATTCCATGACTATCCTGTGCAAATTTGAAAGTCCTGGGGGACCTTCAGATATCCAATTCACTATTCTTTTCCCTCGGACAAAGGAAAGGATAATGAATAATTTCCTCCCATATACATCGAAAGAATGGAAATTTGGTGAGCCCAAAAGTAGAGGCACTGGGTCCAACCTCATCTCTGTACCGAAAATCTTTGCCAAGGCATTCGCTACGCTGTTGTAATACATGCGGATCTTATGGCATGTCCACAGACAATGCGAGAGAGTACTAACTTCTATTTTGCATACAGGACACATTGGAGATGCTCCTGCCTTGAAATTTGCAAGTCACTCAGGTGCTATGTGAGTCGAATGCAGTATCTTGAATTGGATAGCCTGAGTTCTGTTACAAATAGACATCTTCCTGGCATTTTCCCAGACGTTCTCCCACATCTCTAAGGAGATTTCGGTCCCCAATGCTTGACTCTATGTTTTATATAGTGTTCCATGTCCTTCGATACCTTCTTAAATAGTAAATGGTAGAGTACTGACCGCGGGCGTTCACATCGGCCGAAATACTCTCCTTTCCCAATCTGATTGATATGGATATCAATGTGGTCTTCTTTTGTATAAAGTCTTGTATTTGAAAATATTGAAAACGATCTTTCCGAGACAGCCCAAATTCCTGATGCAGCTGTTTGAAGGACATTATGACCTCCCCATCGAACAGGCCTCTCAAACAGGACATACTTCTGGACTCCCAGGTTCTGGATACAGCAATAGTCAGCCCTGGCAGGAATCCCAACATTCCCACTATAGGAGTATAGGGGGATGATTTTTGTAGGTTACCCTCATCCTGTCGAATTATCCTCCAGGCTTTGATTATATTTAATAAAGTAGGATTTTTACAATGATCATAATAACTGTCAACATAAATAGTAGATTGATGAAGGGATGTTTTGCTTGGGAGGCCTCAGTATCTAACTCAGTATTCCTGATGAAGGGCTTATGCTCGAAACGTCGAATTCTCTATTCCTGAGATGCTGCCTAACCTGCTGTGCTTTGACCAGCAACACATTTGCAGGCCTCAGTATCTAACCAGATTAATTGTGGGTCACAAGAGGCCGAGTCAGCTATGTAGGATAACAGAGAGCTCAATTGGTACCTCCTGAAATCCGGAAAATCCAGCTCACCCCTTACTTGTGGAAGCTGCAGCTCTTCTAATTTAATAAGGGGCCGTCTATGCCTCCAAATAAAAGAGACGAGCCAATCATAATGCTTACATAGCGCCTGTCTCGGTACATCAAGGGGAGCATTTTCATAGGGTATAAAAGGCCTGGTAGGATATTCATGTTGACCAATGCTATTCTACCTAATCAGGATATTGGGAGAACTTCCCATCGTTGATGGTCCTATATTATTTTCTCCAATAATTGTGCATTATTGACTTAATTTAGCTGTCCAAGTGCCGGAGTATTAAAAATACCTAAGTAAAGAATACCTCCCAGTGACCACGGAAAGGGAAAACGGGATTCATCCGGAAAATTGGATATACTGGCAAGACTTCCCAGCGGCATGTTTCTGATTTCATAAAATTGTGTTTATAACCTAACAACATGCCAAATAAGTTAACCACATGTATTAAGCAGGTCACAGAAATCATGGATCATTTAAGAAAAGGAGGACATCAACTGCAGAGAGAGTAATTGTGCGCTTACCTGATCCAACGTCCGGTGCCATTATATTAGAGTCAGTTTGTATAGCTTCCACCAGCCTCTCAATCACTAGCACAAATAATAATGGTGAGAGAGGGCATCCCTGACGACAACCTCTGCCAATTGCGAAAGCTTTCTGAACTACAACTGTTGGTGGTCGTCGCTGCTTTTGGATCACCATATAACACTGTAACCCATTTAGTAAAGACCTCTCCAACACCAAAACGTCCCAGCGTCTCAAAGAGATATGGTCATTCTCCCCGATCCCTCGAGGGAGACAACAAATCCCAGTATCGCTACCTAACAGCAGGCTTGTACACTATTTAAGACTCTTCTAATGTTATTAGTTGATTTGCGACCCTTTATAAACCCCATCTAGTCTTCGTTAATAATGAATGGCAAAACACTCTCCAGTCTTAATGCCAACATTTTTGAGAGAATTTTAACATCCACATTCAATAAGGATATAGGACTATACGAAGAGCAGTCATCTGTGTCCTTTGCCTTCTTAAGAATGAGAGAAACTAGTCTTAACCTTCACATATATAGCAGCTTGGTCGGAAATAGTTATATTACTTATTTTACAAAACAATATTGAGTTCAATAGTGTCGAGGGGACAGATGCATATCGATTTTGGTGAGGCACTTGTGTAGATTAGAATAAAAAGCAAAGTCTCTACCCTCCGGGTGAAGACACCTCCACACATCTACCAGCCCCAACTCCCTCCTCAGATCCACCAACTGTCTGGATCTCATAGAAGGCGGGAGGCATCCCTGACTATGCGAATAATTAAACATATTTATAAGTGGCCCCATCAATTCCCCAATGACTTCTTTATGGAACTCAGCTTGGAATCGATCTGGTTCGGGCGCTTAGCCACTCTGGAGTTGCCTCACCTCCTTCTGTACATCCTGGGTTGCCAGGGGGGCATTCAGGAACAACACCTGCTCCGAGGTTAGACCCGGGAGGGCCAGATTCTTTAAAAAGACTCTATATTCCTCTTTCTATCCTCACAGCCCTATGACCTATACACTTTCAAGTATAACTTTCTAAAGGCTGCATTGTTGTTTTTACGATCACAAGTCAGGTACCAGCACTCTTTCAAAAGACATAATGGCTTGGGAAGCCTTTTTCGTTCTGGCAAGGTATGCTAGATACCTGCCAGGCTTGTCACCGTATTCAACTAATATCTGTTTCGCAAGTATTAGCCCCCTCTTTGCTTTTTGATTAAGTGTGGTATTCAAAGTTAAACCGAAGGGGTGTGATCCGCTGTAGTTTAGTAATGGAGCTTCTATCAACATATGTTGTCGCAACCGCCTTCAGGGGAGCCTCGAGCAGACCCTGTTGTTCTCCCTTTTGTCTTTTCTGTGTCGCAGAATATGAGATAACAAAGCCTCACGCGTATGACTGAGCAGTCCCCCACATCACCGAAGGGTTACTGGCCGTGCCTGAGTTGATATCCTAGAAGGTTTTAAATTCCTGTGAGAAATATTTTATGAACTTATGATCCTTCAATAGGAAAGGGTCCATATGCCAATGTCGGGAACCTATCTCATCATCACTAGTCTGAACCTTCACATATATAGCGGCTTGGTCGGAAATAGTTATATTACTTATTTTACAAAACAATATTGAGTTCAATAGTGTCGAGGGGACAGACGCATATCGATTTTGGTGTGGCACTTGTGTAGATTAGAATAAAAAGCATAGTCTCTACCCTCCGGTTGAAGATACCTCCACACATCTACCAGCCCCAACTCCCTCCTCAGATCTGCCAACTGCCTAGATCTCATGGATATGCCCACAGAGGTCTTCAGTATTCTGCCCAGCCCTGGGTTGATGGTACAATTACAATCTCCCCCTATAATTGTGTGCTGCACTCTGAGAGCAATCAACTTGGGTAACGCTTCCATCACAAATTTAAAAGGGTGCGCCGGGGGGCAATAGAGATTCAAAATCCCATATTTCTCTCCATATATTAGTTTTAATTAATATATACCATTCAGACTTATCTTTAATTGGCTTAGCATTTGGAAGGGTTGATTCGTCTGAATAAGAGTGGCTACTCCCCTAGTTTTGGAGCTGAAAGATGAAAAGAACACCTGGCCAAATCCACCCTATTTCAGCCTCGAATTCTCCTTATCAAGTAAATGTGTCTCCTGAAGAAAGGCTGCATCCACCCTTTCTTTTTGAAGACTTGACAATATCTTTTTCATTTTGATTGGTGAGTGGCTCTCCTTGACATGCCCGGTGCACTACCTAAAAGAATGGCTAGCCCTAATCGTCCAAGAAAGCCCGAGACCCCTGAGGAGGAAGAACCCCACCCATAAGACATTGAATTAAAAAAAAATGATTTGCAGATAAAAACACTCTTTAAACAGCTAAATCAAAACAACTGAGAACTACTCCTAAAAACAAATAACATAAAACATATTTAAAAGGAGACTTCCGCCCTTGTTCACAAGGGGCATTACTAGCATCCAATAATCCCGCCATAACATCTCCCAGCCAGAACCATGCCCTCGGCCCAGGCATTACAAAGTAGAGTAAATAAATTCCAATATCTTATAAGACAGACATTAAAAGTGTGAGCTGAACATTCCCCCCCACATACACACACCATCACCTAGATACACTTAGCAAAACAACACAAGATGAATATATATAAAATTACAAAATTACAAACAAAGCAAGTACTAAACAACCAAATTTAAAACAAAACACTCAGAAACGTCCTCTAACAATGAAATAAACTGCACGAGCTATAGCTAAGAGTCTTTGGAAAGGATAGTGAATGGGACCCACACGCCACAACCCCTCACCAAAGAAAGATGGAGAAGGGAAAGAAGAAGAAAGGAGGAGGAAAAAAATAGAAGTTTGGCGCAAAATAAATTCATTATCCAGACAGTTCAAGTCCCGCAGTCTATTTGAGAGCATCGTGGATGTATTTTATTTTTTGTGGTGATCCAAAGTTATATATAGATTGTCCATGACTGCAGCACATAGAATACTGAATATTTAAATGGCTCAGATGCTTCTTCGCGTCATCCAATGCCTTGCTCTTGCCAAGCACAGCTGTAGAGAAGTCCGGGAAGAACATTATCCAGGAGCCCTCGCATATCCTGGCATGAGAATCCTTCCCCAAGACTCTCGAGGCCTCGAACAGCATCTGTTTTTCCCTGTAATGTTGAAGTTGAACTAGGACTGGGCTGGGGCGCTGGTCCGACCCAGGCCAGCGCACAGCAACCCGATAGGCCCGCTCAGCCCCCACCTGGCCCAGTCGGAATCGAATTTCAGCAGAGGTGTGAGCCATTGCTCCAGGAAATCAACACGCTGGCCTTCCTCCTCCCATTCGGGAAGGCCCAGAAACCGAATAATTCTCCGATGAGCTTGATTTTCGTGGTCGTCAATATATTCCTCTAAGTTCGGGACTCGATCTTGCAAAGCCCAGACCTGACCCATGGATGACTCAGCAGTGGTCTCGGAGGCCGCGGTCCATTGTTCTGCTCCTCCGACACTCTGCCTGAGTTTCTCGATCTCTCTGTCACGTTTCTGCAGCCTGACCGAGATCGACTCCCAGCTGGACTGGCCCTCTTCAATGGAAGCATCAATCTTCTCTCGGAGTTTAACAAGCTCCGTCATCAGGCTCGCCTCTGCAGGTGAGTGCCCCGGGGTGGCTGCAGATGTCTGTCTTGCTGCAGACGTGGGGGGGGGGGGGTGTGGCGGGGTCCCGAACTGTTGTGAACTACGAGAGCATTTGCCTTTGGTCAGATTAAAAAGGTTACCCCAACATATATCCCACGATACAGTAGCCATCACGGCCAGTCATACCTCCTGCAATAAAGTAACCGTCATGAACCAGCATACCTCCCACTGTACAATAACCATCACGTCCCGACATAGCTCCCACTGTACACTCGCCACCACGTCCCGACATAGCTCCCACTGTACAGTAGCCATCGCGGCCAGTCATACATGCCGCAATAAAATAACCATCATGAACCAGCATGCCACCCACTGTACAATAACCATCACGGCCCGACATAGCTCCCACTGTACACTCGCCACCACGTCCCGACATAGCTCCCACTGTACAGTAGCCATCGCGGCCAGTCATACATGCCGCAATAAAATAACCATCATGAACCAGCATGCCACCCACTGTACAATAACCATCACGGCCCGACATAGCTCCCACTGTACAGTCGCCATCACGTCCCGACATAGCTCCCACTCTTCAGTAACCATCACGGCCGGACATACTCGCCACTGTACCATAGCCAACACCCCTCCCCCCCAAAATGTACCTCCTACTGTACAGTCACCATCACACCCCGAAATACCTCCCACTGTACAGTAACCATCACGGCCCGACATGCATCCCACCGTTGAGTAACCATCACGAACCCACATATCTCCTACTGTCCAGTCTCCGTCACCGTCTGATATACCTCCCACTGTACAGTAACCATTGCGATACAAAATTCCTCGAAATGTACAGTATCCATCACGGCCTGACATACCTCCCACTGTACATTATCCAGCATGGCCCGACATACCTCCCACTATACAGTAACCAGAACGGCACGACATACCTCCCACTGTGCAGTAACTGTCACTGCCAGACATACCTCCCACTGTACAGTAACCGTCACGGAACGACATTCCTCCCACTGAACAGAAAACATCACGGCCCGACATCACTCCCACTGTACAGAAACCATCACGGCCCGACATTCCTCCCATTGAGTAATAACCGTCACTGCCCGACATACGCCTCACTGTACAGTAATCGTCATGGCAAGACATACATTCATCTGTACAGTAGACGTCATGACATAACTCCCACTCTACAGTGACCCTCACGGCCCAACATTCCTCCCACTGTACAGTAACCATCACGTCCCGGAATTGATCCCACTGTACAGTAACCATCACATCCAGACATACCTCCCACTGTACAGTAACCATGACGTCCCGACATAGCTCCCACTGTACACTCGCCACCACGTCCCGACATAGCTCCCACTGTACAGTAGCCATCGCGGCCAGTCATACATGCCGCAATAAAATAACTATCATGAACCAGCATGCCACCCACTGTACAATAACCATCACGGCCCGACATAGCTCCCACTGTACACTCGCCACCACGTCCCGACATAGCTCCCACTGTACGGTAGCCATCGCGGCCAGTCATACATGCCGCAATAAAATAACCATCATGAACCAGCATGCCACCCACTGTACAATAACCATCACGGCCCGACATAGCTCCCACTGTACAGTCGCCATCACGTCCCGACATAGCTCCCACTCTTCAGTAACCATCACGGCCGGACATACTCGCCACTGTACCATAGCCAACACCCCTCCCCCCCAAAATGTACCTCCTACTGTACAGTCACCATCACACCCCGAAATACCTCCCACTGTACAGTAACCATCATGGCCTGACATGCATCCCACCGTTGAGTAACCATCACGAACCCACATATCTCCTACTGTCCCGTCTCCGTCACCGTCTGATATACCTCCCACTGTACAGTAACCATTGCGATACAAAATTCCTCGAAATGTACAGTATCCATCACGGCCTGACATACCTCCCACTGTACATTATCCAGCATGGCCCGACATACCTCCCACTATACAGTAACCAGAACGGCACGACATACCTCCCACTGTGCAGTAACTGTCACTGCCAGACATACCTCCCACTGTACAGTAACCGTCACGGAACGACATTCCTCCCACTGAACAGAAAACATCACGGCCCAACATCACTCCCACTGTACAGAAACCATCACGGCCCGACATTCCTCCCATTGAGTAATAACCGTCACTGCCCGACATACGCCTCACTGTACAGTAACCGTCATGGCAAGACATACATTCATCTGTACAGTAGACGTCATGACATAACTCCCACTCTACAGTGACCCTCACGGCCCAACATTCCTCCCACTGTACAGTAACCATCACGTCCCGGAATTGATCCCACTGTACAGTAACCATCACATCCAGACATACCTCCCACTGTACAGTAACCATGACGGGCCGACATACCTCACACCGTAGAGGAACTATCACGGCCCAACACACCTCCCACTGTACAGTAACCATCACGGCCCGACACACCTCCCAATGTACAGTAACCATCACGGCCCAACATACCACTCATTGGACAGTAAGCGTCACGGCAAGACATACATTCCTCTGTACAGTAAACGTCACGGTATGATATACCTCCCACTGTACAGCAAATGTCACGGGCTGACATACCTCCCAATGTACAGAAACCATCACGGTCCGACATACCTCCCACTGTACAGTAACCATCACGGCCCGACATACCTCCCACTGTGCAAAAACCATCACGGTCCGACATACCTCCCACTGTACATTAACCATTATGGCCCAACATACCTCCCACTGTACAGAAACCATCACGGCCCGACATTCCTCCCATTGAATAGTAACCGTCACTGCCCGACATACGCCTCACTGTACAGTAACTGTCACGGCAAGACATACATTCATCTGTTCAGGAAACGTCATGGCATGATATTCCTCCCACTGTACAGTGGCCTTCACGGCCCAATATACGTCCCACTGTACAGCAACTGTCACGCCCTGACATACCTCCCACTGTACAGTACCCATCACCACCTGACATGTCTCCCACTGTACAGTAGCCTTCATGGTGCGACATACCTCCCATTGTACAGAAACCATCACGGCCCGACATGACTCCCTCTGTACAGTAACCATCACGGCCTGACGTACCTCCGACTGTACTGTAAACATCATGGCCAGACATACCTCCCTCTGTACAGTAACCATCACGGCCACGACATCCCTCCCACTGTACAGTGACCATCACAGCCCGACATACCTCCCTCTGTACATTAACCACCACAGACCGACATAATGCCCTCTGTACAGTAACCATCACGGCCTGACATACTTCGGACTATACTTTAAACTTCACGGACCGACATACCTCCCATGGTACAGTAACCATCACTGCCCAACATCCCTCCCACTGTACAGGAACCATCACGGCCAGACATACCTTCCTCTGTGCAGTAACCATCACGGTCCCACATGCCTCCCACTGTACAGTAAACATCATGGCCAGACATACCTCCCTCTGTACAGTAACCATCACGGCCCAACTGACCTCCCACTGTACAGTAACCATCACAGACCGACATAACTCCCTCTGTAGAGTAACCATCACGGCCTGACATACCTCCGACCGTACTGTAAACTTCACGGCCCGACATACCTCCCACCGTAGAATAACCATCATGGACCGACATACCTCCCATGGTACAGTACCCATCACTGCTCGACATACCTCCCACTGTACAGGAACCGTCACGGCCAGACATACCTTCCTCTGTGCAGTAACCATCACGGTCCCACATACCTCCCACTGTACAGTAAACATCATGACCAGACATACCTCCCTCTGTACAGTAACCATCACGGCCAGGCCATCCCTCCCACTGTACAGTAACCATCACGTCCCGGCATTTATCAAACTGTAGAGTAACCATCACATCCAGACATACCTCCCACGGTACAGTAACCATGACGGGCCGACATACCTCCCACCGTAGAGGAACCATCACGGCCTGGCACACCTCCCTCTGTACAGTAACCATGACGGCCAGACAAACCTCCGAATGTACACTAACCATCATGGTCTGACATACCTCCCACTGTAGAGTAACGATCACGACCCGGCATATCTCCCTATGAATAGTAACCATCATTGCCCGACATACCTCCCACTGTCCAGTAAACATCACGGCCTGTCATACCTCCCACTGTACAGTAACCATCACAGTCCGACATACCTCCCATTGTACAGTAGCCATCACGGCCCAACATATCTCCCACTGTACAGTTACCATCATAGCCCGAAACAACTCCCTCTGTACCATCACGGAATGGTGTACCTCCCACTGTACAGTAAACATCACATCCCAACATATATCCCAATGGACTGTAACCGTCAGAGCTCGACTGACCTCCCATTGTACATGAACCATCACGGAACGATGTACCTCCTACTGTACAGTAACCATCATGGCCCAAAACACTTCCATCTGTACAGTAGCCATCACGGCCAGACATACTTGCCACTGTACAGTAACCATCACGGCCCAACACACCTCGCAATGTATAGTAACCATCACGGCCTGACATACCTCCCACTGTACAGTAACCATCAGAGCCCGACATACCTCCCATTGTACAGAAACCATAACGGCCCGACATACCTTCCACTGTACAGTAAGCGTCAAGGTCCGAAATACCTCCCTCTGTCACGGACCGACATACCTCCCACCGTAGAGTAACCATCACGGCTCCAAATACCTTCCACTGTACAGTTACCATCTAGACCCGACATACCTCCCACTGTACAGTAACCATCATGGCCAAACATACCTCCCTGTGTAAAGTAAACATCACGGCCTGACATCCCTCCCATTGTACAGTAACCATCACGGCCAGACATACCTCCCACTGAACAGTAACCATCACGGCCCGACATACCTCCCTTTGTACATTAACCATCACGGACTGAAATAACTCCCACTGTACAGTAACCATCACGGCCCGACTGACCTCCCACTGTACAGTAACCATCACGGCGTTATTTACTTCCCACTGTACAGTTACCATCACACTCCGACATATCTCCCACTGTACAGTAACCATCACGGCCCGACATACCTCCCACAGATTATTAGCCATCCCTGACCGACATACCTCACCCTGTACTGTTAACATCATTGCCCGACATACCTCCCACTGTATAGCAGCCATCACGGCCCAACATACCTCCCACTGTACAGTAGCCATCACGGCACTATATACCTCCCACTGTACAGTAAACATCACATCCCGACATATATCCTGATGGTTACTCTACGGTGGGAGGTATGTCGGTCCGTGACAGAGGGAGGTATTTCGGACCTTGACGCTTACTGTAACCGTCAGAGCTTGACTGACCTCCCTTGTACATTAACCATCACGGAACGATGTACCTCCTACTGTACAGTAACCATCATAGCCCGAAACACCTCCCTCTGTACAGTATCCATCACGGCCAGACATACTCGCCACTGAACAGTAACCATCACGGCCCAACATACCTCGCAATGCATAGTAGCCATCACGGCCTGACATACCTCCCACTGTACAGTAACCATCAGAGCCCGACATACCTCCCATTGTACAGAAACCATAACGGCCCGACATACCTTCCACTGTACAGTAACCGTCAAAGTCCGAAATACCTCCCTCTGTACAGAAACCATCACGGTCCAACATACCTCCCAATGTACAGTAACAATAACGATGCAACATACCTCCCACTGTACACTAACCATCAAGGCCCGACATACCTCCCACTGTACAGTAAACATCACACCCAGATATATATCTCACTGTACTGTAACCGTCACGGCCCGACATGCCTCCCACTGTACAGTATCCATTGCGGCCCGACAGACCGCCCATTGTACATTGACCATCACTTCCCAACATAGCTCCCACTGTACAGTAACCATCACATCCCGACATAGCTCCCATGGTACAGTAGCCATTACGGCCCGACATACCTCCCACTCTACAGTAAGAATCACGGCTGGAAATGTTCGCCACTGTACCCTAACAATCCCCCCTCAACTATACCTCCCATCACACCCCAACATTCTTCCCAATGTACAGTAACCATCATGGCCCGACATACCTACCACCGTAGAGTAACCATCATGAATCCACATATCTCCCACTGTACAGTAACCGTCACGTTCTGACATACCTCCCAATGTCCAGTAACCATCACGGCCCAACATTACTCCCACTGTACATTATCCATCACGCCCGACATACCTCCCACTGTACAATAACAATCACAGCCCGACATACCTCCCACTGGACAGTAACCATAAGGGACAGACAAACCTCCCACTGCTCAGTAACCGTCACGGTCCAAAATACGTCTCACTGTACAATAACCAAAACGGACCGACAAACCTCCCACTGTACAGTAAGCGTCACGGACCGACAAACCTCCCACCGTAGAGTAACCATCAGGGCTCCAAATACCTTCCACTGTACAGTTACCATCAAGACCCGACATACCTCACACTATACAGAAACCATCATGGCCCGACGTACCTCCCACTGTACAGTAGCCATCACAGCCCGACATGCTCGCCACTGTACCAGAACCATCACGGCTCGATATACCTCCCACTAAACAGGAACCATCATGGTCGCACATACCTCCCACTGTACAGTAACCATCACGGCCAGACATACCTCCCACTGAACAGTAACCATCACGGCCCGACATACCTCCCTCTGTACATTAACCATCACGGACCGACATAACTCTCACTGTACATTAACCATCACGGACCGATTGACCTCCCACTGTACAGTAACCATCACGGCGCTACTTACTTCTCACTGTACAGCAACCATCATGGCGCGACATACCTCCCACAGACTAGTAGCCATCCCTGACCGACATACCTCACCCTGTACAGTAAACATCATTGCCCGACATACCTCCCACTGTACAGCAGCCATCACGGCCCAACATACCTCCCACTGTACAGTAGCCATCACGGCAGTATATACCTCCCACTGTACAGTAAACATCACATCCCGACATATATCCCAATGGACTGTAACCGTCACGGCCCGACATACCTCCCACTGTACGGTAACCGTCACGGCTCGACAGACCTCCCATTGTACATTAACCATCACTGAACGATGCACCTCCTACTGTACAGTAATCATCATGGCTCGAAACACCTCTCTCTGTACAGTAACCATCACGGTCAGACATACTCGCCATTGTACAGTGACCATCACAGCCCGACATACATCCCACTATACAGTAACCATCATGGTCCGATATACCTCCCACTGTACAGTTACCATCACGGCCCAACATACCTCGCTCTGTACAGAAACCATCACGGTCCAACATACCTCCCAATGTACAGTAACAATAATGGTGCAACATACCTCCCACTGTACACTAGCCATCATGCCCGACGTACCTCCCACTGTACAGTAAACATCACACCCAGACATATATCTCACTGTACTGTAACCGTCACGGCTGAACAGACCTCCCATTGTACATTAACCATCACGGCCCGACCTACCTCCCACTGTACAGTCACAATCATGGGCTGACATACCTCCAGCCATCGAGTAACCATCACGGACACACATATCTCCCAAAGTACAGTAGCCGTCACGGTCTGATATACTGCCGACTGTACAGTAACCATCACGGCCCAACATTCCTCAAAATGTACAGTAACCTTCGCGGCCCGACATAACTCCCACTGTACAGTAACCATCACAGCCCGACATACCTCCCACCTAAGAGTAACCATCACACCCAGCCATACCTCTGACTGTACAGTAGCCATCACATCACGAGATACCTCCCAATATACAGTAACCATCACGGCCCAACATACACCCCACAGGACAGTAACCATCATGGCCCGACATACCTCCCACTGTACAATAACCTTCACGGTCAGACATACCTCCCACTGTACAGTAACCATCACGGCCCAACATACACCCCACCCGACAGTAACCATCATGGCCTGACATACCTCCAACTGTACAATAACCTTCACGGCTAGACATACCTCCCACTGTACAGTGACAATTACGGTCCGACATAACTCCCTCTGTGCAGTAACCATCACGGCCTGACATACCTCCCACTGTACAGTAAATGTCACGGCCCGACATACGTCCCACTATACAGTAACCATCATGGTCCGATATACCTCCCACTGTACAGTTACCATCACGGCCCAACATACCTCGCTCTGTACAGAAACCATCACGGCCCGACATACCTCCCACTTATATACAAATCACGGCACGACCGCCCTCCCATTGTACAGTAACCACCACACTCCAACATTCCGCCCAGAATACAGCAACCATAACGGCCCTACATACCTCCCACAGTACGGTAGCCATCATGGCCCTATATACCTTCCACTGTACAGTAAACATCACATCCCGACATATATCCCAATGGACTGTAACCGTCACGGCCCGACATACCTCCCACTGTACAGTAACCGTCAGGGCTCGACTGACCTCCCATTTTACATTAGCCATCACGGGACGATGTACCTCCCACTGTACAGTAACCATCATGGCCCGACATACTTCCCATTGTACAGTAAACATCACCGCCTGACATACTTCCACCTATACCATAACCATCACGGCCCGACATACCTCCCACTGTACAGTAACCACCACGGCCCGACATACCTCCCACTTATATACAAATCACGGCACGACCGCCCTCCCATTGTACAGTAACCACCACACTCCAACATTCCGCCCAGAATACAGCAACCATAACGGCCCTACATACCTCCCACAGTACGGTAGCCATCATGGCCCTATATACCTTCCACTGTACAGTAAACATCACATCCCGACATATATCCCAATGGACTGTAACCGTCACGGCCCGACATACCTCCCACTGTACAGTAACCGTCAGGGCTCGACTGACCTCCCATTTTACATTAGCCATCACGGGACGATGTACCTCCCACTGTACAGTAACCATCATGGCCCGACATACTTCCCATTGTACATTAGCCATCATGACCAGACATACTCGCCACTGTACCGGAACCATCACGGCCCGATATACATCCCACTATACAGTAACCATCACGGACCCACATACCTCCCACTGTACAGTAATCATCACGGTCCGACATATCTCCCACAGTTCAGTTACCATCACAGCCCGACATACCTCCCAATGCACAGTCGCCATCATGGCCCGATATACCTCCCTCTTTACAGTAACCATCACAGCCCGACATACCTCCCACTGTACAGTAACCATCACGGCCCGACATACCTCCCACTGTACAATAACCATCACGGCCCGACATACCTCCCACCGTAGAGTAACAATCACAGTCCGACATACCTCCCACTGTATAGTAAACGTCACGTCTCTATATACCTCCCACTGTACAGTAGCTATCACGGCCCTATATACCTCCCACTATACAGTAAATATCACATCCCGACATATATCCCACTATACTGTAACCCATCAAGTCCATGGCGACTCTCTGTCACGGGTATCTCTGAGGTTATTCATAATCTTTGATATATGCCCTAATAATAGGGATTGGAGTCTGTGCCATAATGCTGTCTCCCACAAGCGGATCCATTTGTAAGTCACGTCTTTTCATTTCACTGGAAGGATCGTGCTGTGTGAAACAACATGGGGACTAACGGTAGGACGTCATGCGAATGGCACATACCACAACTGATATCTCTCGCCTGCAGCAGTCTTTTTTTTCCCAACCCAGGTAAGTATTTTTGCGAGGCAGATCATAGCAGTCCGACAGAGAACAGGAATAGAGCTTCCAGACCTTCTGAAGTGTGTTTCCTCACCTGGATAAAGTTGGCGGGTGTATCAATACGAGATATTAATTTCAGATACATTGAGTGAAAGAAAGCGGGAAGTGAATCAATATGCAATGCGTAGAATGTAGTTCGGCTATAGATTAACACTGGCGGGGGTAGTATACACATGCTGGAACCTGGAACGAGCCAGGGATGTTTTCAATCCATGAATTTCTGGATTATGGGCCCAGCACGCTGGCCCTGGGCCCCTCTGTTAGTGCTGTCTACAGCACTTCCCCGCAGTCTTCAACTTTCCATCTGGCGTATGGCATGTACCTTAGAGGATGATGTTGAAAGATCTTCGCTGTTCTTGATTGATAGTCTGTGGTGCAGACGTGTCCTGTCCTTGTCAATATAGCGTCTATGTTACTTCCCGCATTCTGTTGGTTTAACTGTGATTTCACTCAGAATCACAAAATGTTGTCGCAGTGCGGACTGAGGCCTGTAGGCCCCCTTCACTGTGCTGGCTCCACAGGATGAGGAAATGAATGCGTCGCTCAATTGCTTGATTTTATACGATTGATTGATTGATTTTCATCTGTGCCCAGTACAGTGAAAAAAGCTTTGTTTGCGATTGGTAAAGACAGATCATTGTAATCAAGGATATGCTGATCACAACGTGGGTAAAACAAACTTTGAACAGACGAAGGCATTCAGGTTACTCCGCACAGGATGTGCGCTCAAAAATATCTGCATTAACTGGATCAGCATCATTTGAAGTTAGAGAATTTATTTATCAGACTAGAGATGGCCCAGAAAAGTAAAGAGGGGGTTTAATGGGTTGGTGGAGTAGATGAAGAATCACACCGAAGAAAATAGGAAAGACTGAGTTGTGTCCTAATGGAGAGGTTCCACCTGGTCTGGGGCTGGTAAGAATAAATAGGAGGAGAATTCCCTCCTTCAGGTGAGTGCATAAGCAGAAGTGAGAATTGTTAGCTTTAGCTCAGCATTAAATGGAAACCAGTTAGCTCAGTCTGCTGCTAACTATATTATTGTATAGAGTGAGACCAACAACATGGAATTAATTGTTGCACTGTCTCAAGTTGCCATTAGGATCAGCCTCTCCCCCGTCCACCCTGATCTGTAATACTATGGCGACTCTAATGAGTAAGATTTGGTCCGTTGATGCAAAACATCATTATCATTGCCATCTGTTGCCTTGAACAGTTGGTCACAATCACAAAAAATAGGAGTGAGTCCGTTTAATACTCCTTGATCTCCGCCGGAATAATCTAGCAACAAGACTCGCCCTTATTCCTGTTTGAATGCTCTGTTCCGCACAGTAGCAAAACGACTTCTCAGGACTTTACCAGATTTGCTGACAACACTCAAACTACCCAAAGAGATAAATCTAGTTCTTTTCGAATGGCTTAATGGACTGTGCGAGTTTACAGCAAATGAAATAACATGAAACGAGCTAAACAGTCTTGCCCAGAATGTAACCTCGTGCACGGTCAGCGATATGAGAAGGCTCATCAGACTAAAACGTTCCTTCTTTTACTTTATGCACAGATAGATATTTACCTGAGGAATACTTACAGCTTTTTAGTTAATAGTTGACACCTTTCCCAAAGACAGAACAATAATCCAAATCAGAAACTGGAGTTTTTGGGTAAATTTTGCTTTACTCAACGTTGCGTTTCAATTGCGCTTCAGTCTTATGATCCAATAACCCTTGGTCAATGTCATTAAAAGCAGTTTAAAATCAGGACTGAAGTTATAAAGTCGGCATTTTACGCACCTTAAAGTCCTAAGCGCTGAACAATTTTGCCACAGGAGCCGCGGTAGCCAGCCTCTAACTTGACCTATTCGTACCTCTGGGACTTTCCACCCAATAACTCGACTTTTGCTGATGTTCTGAAATGAAAACGAACGCTGAGAAAGTTATATTGAAATGGACCTGTGATTATTGGAGCATCAGGTTCAGAAGATGTCCTAGAAACATGTTGTGAAAAACAGAATTCATTGAAAATTAGGTTTCCATGCGTTCATGCGTTGTTGACAGATTATACTGCATTGCTGATGTCACAGGGCTTTTCATTCGATCGGCTTTAACTCGGCACAGAACTCGATTCAGTGAAACTTCACCAACTTCCCTCTGAATGTTTATACAGACAACATGAAACATCCTGCACTGAAAACCAATCATCAAAGACACGTTGAACGGTTTTCATGAATATTGAAGATATAACATGGTTATGCAAGATTTAGTTGAATGTCAGTTTAAATTGTAAAGTGGTGAGATTCCAGGGTGTTTCAGAATGTCTGACATTCGTGTTTACTTGTGGCAAGAATATCATCCCAGCAAAGGGGAAATCTTTGAAACCCAAATTCCACATGGTACCTTGCTCCGTGTGCCCCTTTGGATCCCCATGTGAAGGAGCACACAGTCTGACAGGGGGTCTGTGATAATCCTCCACGCTCTGATCTAACGCTGAAAAAAGAGCTGTCTATTCCCGCTGTGAGAGCGGCGGGATAAAGGGAAGGACCTTGATATTCCATGGTTTAGATTCACATTGTCCTCATGGTGTCATTGTTTAAAACTCTTTACCAGAAACAGAACAGACAGAGAGCAACAAGAGGAGGCTATTGAACCTCTCGGTCCTAACCCGCAATCTGGTCTTATCATGGCTGATGGAACACCGTAATGTCTTTTCCCAGCCAATCCACATCCACCTATCGCCCCCCTGGGAAACAGATATCTAAGAAACAGAAAAAGTCAGTGCGACTCTGTGTGTGTATGTGTGTGTGTGTGCGTGTGTGTGTGTGTGTGTGTGTGTGTGCGTGTGTGTGTGTGTGTGTGTGTGTGTGTGTGGTCGTGGTGGGCTGGGGGTAGACAAAACCCACCACTCAGTAGGTGAGGAATTTCCTCTGATCAGCTGTAGGAACGAGAATTCCAGATGACAGGAATTGACGATGAATCAGCAGAACAATCATTGATTCTGAATAAACTCCACAAACCCAACAAATTTTGAATAAAAATGCTGTTCAAGTGTAATGCACTTTTTGTTACGCCACAGATGCGCGCTATCCGCCATTTTGCTGTACGCAAATTTGCGGTGTTTGGGTGGTTCATCAAGCATCTGTTTATCCTCGCCACACTTTCCAGTAACTGAAACTTATCCGTGTTTGTCCCAGCTCCTCAAGTGTTCAGTTAAATAGCCCTGAAATATCCTTATCACTCTTACCTTTACGAGACTTTCAGACAGTGAATTACAGATAAACAACACTCTCAGGGTGAAAACATTCTTCCTAAATCTCCTCTAGAAGTCCACTCTCTTGTGTTTAATGTGTAGCCCTGATTATTAATCCTTCCAATAAAAGGTTTACTCTTATCACTCCTTAATATACAGGTTAATCAGTTCCTCACTCAGCCTTCTGCGCTCTCAGACAAACAGCCCCAACCTCGCTCGTCTATCTTCATAGTGGGAATGGTTCAGCCAAGGCAATCCCTTGGTCATTCCCCTCTGAAATCCGTCCCGTGCAAACACACGATTCCTGAAGTCCGTCGATCAGAGCAGAACAAATTATTTGGAGGGACCAGTATTGACTGGGGTGTACAAAGGTAAAAATCACACTCCAGGTTATGGTCCAACAGGTTTATTTGCAGAGAACTAGCTTTTACACCATTGCTCTTCATCAGGTAATTGTGGGGTGTAAGAGCTTAAGACACAGAATTTATCACAAAATTTTACAGTGTGAGGTAATTGAAATAGTTAAGTCTCTAATATTTTAGAATGAATATGTTGGTTGCTTTTCTTTCATATGTAAATCTCAGAACTTTTTCTAAAAGTTGCATTCTCAAGAGAACTTTAACAATTGGTGTCATATTTGCCCAAATAACGCATTGAAGGTGTGATGTGCCCTGTGTGAGGCTGCCAGCGCCCCAATGTCCAGACTGATTCTAGTCTAAAAACAAAAAGGACTGGCAGAATCTTACGTGGATGCTTGCAGTTTGTGAGCAAAATAAAATGTAATTCTGTATATACAAATTCACCCCAAAATGTGTATGTGTGTGTGTGTGGTGGGTAAGTATGAATGTGAGAGAGTGAGTTTATGTATGTGTGCATGAGTCTAAGTCTGAAAGGGTATGTCTGTGAGAGGGTGCGTGTACGTGTGAGTGTGAGAGTGAAAGAGAGAGAGCTTGTTTTTAAGAGAGGATCTGCCTGAGGAAATGGGTCTGTGTGTGTGCGTTGGAGTATGTGTGCCAGTCTGTCGGAGTGTCTGCTTGTCTCGGTGCGTGTGTCTGCGTGTATTTGTGTCACTGCGTGTGTGTGCTGTGAGGTGAGGTCACCTGTAATGTGGCAAGAACTCAAGGTCCTGTTTGAAGCCATCCCCATGCTTACCAAACTTGGCTATCAGTCTCGGCTCGGACTCTTTGCATTGTTGACTGTCCCGAAGTCCGCCGTGGAAGATGGTCACCGGAAGGTCCGAGGTCGAAAGATCTGGACTGCAGAAGTGTTCTCTGTCTGGGAGAAAATACTCCTGCCTGGGATTGTTGTGCCATGTCCATTCATCCATTGTTGTAGCCTCTGGTCGGCATCGCCAATGTACCATGCCTCAGGGCATCCTTGCCTGCAGCATGTGAGATAGACAATGTTGGTGGAGTCGCCACGTACATGGTGGGAGGTGTCCACACGTGTAATGGTGGTACACTTCCCACCATGTACGTGGCAGGTTCTTATGTAGCTGGGCCACGACGTCTAACTCCCGAGGCTGTGGACATTGCATCGAGTACTGCATGTTGAATACTGAGATTGATAGATTTCAGCTCAGGGGATTGCGCAAGGCACTGTTGAAACGTACGCTGCAGAGGATTACATAATCTCAGTTCCCAGATAAGGAATCAAAGAAACTGAGTGGTAGAGAAACATGCGTCTTTGTATATTATTAAGGCAGGTAGAGAAAGCTCCTGCTAGGAAACGGGTTGAAATTTCAAGCGCAGACAGGAATAGGAATTTGGAATTAGATAGGAATTAGAATCAGATTGGTCCAAATAAGCACCAAAATCAATAATGATAACTCTGACAAATGAGAATCTAATCATATACCGATCACCTTCAATGGCTTATTGTAACTGAATTCCTTCGTATAATCGTCCAGGGAATAAGTATTTTTGAGAAACAGAACTTGAACAGCTATACAAATACCTTGGCAACAAAAGCAAGTCCGTGGGTCGGCATTTTGTTGGTTATTAACTCAGCTCTTAAATCCTGCATGGTTTGCAAGGCGCAAACCAGATATGTAACAGATAACTCTCTCTCTCTCTCTCTCCATTTGCCTGGATGGGTGAAGCTTAAGTAACATTTAAACCACTGAACACCCTTCACGATAACGCAGTCCCGTAACAGTCCCTGCAATAATTACTCCCTTCACCGCTGAGGCATAATTGCAGCAGAGTGCACCACTTCCACAAGACACTGGTGTCACACAGCCAGGCGTTGTTGACAGACCATCAAAGATCAACAACTGTACCGACGACAAAGACAAGCTGGGAAGATGCATGGAAACGTCATTTGCAAGTTACCCTCCAAGGTGCATTCCACCATGACTTGGAGAGAGGTATCAGTGATAAACGCATTGATTTGTTAAATGGACGTGATGGGCATAGTGGCCTACTTCAGCTTTCCACCATTATCTTACAATTTTTATAAATGTCAATTATTGTAGTGACCAGATTTGTGCTCAGCCCTTTAGATTTTCCCTCAACTTTTGGTTACTAAAGTTCTAGTATCATCCCCAGCCTATGGTCAGCAACAGAACATATCCAAAAGCCCTCTCGACTAACTGACCTTGCTGTCCAACGATCTTCAGTGATCTATGAATGACCAATCGAACATCACTTTGTGCTTCTAAACCACTCTGAATCCTCACTGTTATTGTTTCCTCTTCCCAAATCCATTACCACTCATTACTCTGCATTCAATTCAATTCATCATTTTCGCTTTCCACTTGCTTGATGCATCTGTCCAGTCCCTGGAAATCTTCGTCATAGTCAACTACTCGACTATTGTTGGATCGCATTGAAATTTCTAAATTATGACTCCGGCAAATAAGTGCAAATTTTGATAAACATTAGAAAGTGGTGGCACTCGACTGGAAACAGGCGTCCAAGCAATGGTTCATTGCTGATTGGGATTGACAGCTGCAATCACAGCAGAATCGAACCTCTACTATCATTTGTAAACTGGCTGGTGACTCTGCAGTTTGGTTTCCTGAGTGATTACTTCTCACATATGGGAGTGGTGGACGCATGTCCGCAGTGTGACTGAGCAAGTGAGTTTACACCTCAGCGGTAATTGTATCCTTTCCTGCAGTCCCCCCATTGCCTTGACTTCTGGGCGGTGTGGGTATTATATTTTTACAGGTTTAGGCTGCTCATTTGAGTCAGTGGAGCATGTGCAGAGGCTGGCTGTTTAAAGGAACACTGTCCCTCTCTGCTGTTGTCATTTAAAAGGATGGAGACATTGTGTGTGAGCTAGAGAGAATGATGGTAACTTGGAGAACAGGAAAATCGGATCCTGAGCATTAACTAATAATATAGTTAGTTAGAAAACGTTCTCAATTCCTCCTGCAATTTTACTGCAATAATGACAGAGAGAAACTTGTTTTACAGCGAAAAGGTTCACAGATGGGAAATTCAGATTTTAAATCGATCTGAGAATCACCCAATTCCGCAGGTCCTGATTATTACGGGTAATATGGAAGGGGACCACAGCAATCCCAGTCCAGAGAAACCATTCCCATGTTGTGCCTGTGGTCGAGCATTTAACCGGTCATGTGATCTGGGAAGACACCAATATAATGGGACCAGGGTGAGGCTGTGTAAATGTGGGAATTGTGGGAAGGAATCAGTTACCCCACCCAGTGGGACACACACACATATAATGTCACACTGGGAGAGGCCGTTCACCTGCCCCACGTGTGAGAAGGAATTTATTGGGATCTTGCAATCTGCTAAGGCATCAGACAGCACACAGAGGATTGAGATCCTTCACCTGCTATATGTGTGAGAAAGGATTCATTCAAATCTCTCACCTGCTGAAACAATAGTGCATTCCCAACGGGAAGAGGCCATTCGTACGCTCAGTGTGTGAGAAAGGATTCAGTCAGTCCTCTGATCTGCTGAAACACCAGCGAACCCACACCAGCGAAAGGCCATTCAATTGCTGAGTGTTTCAAAATGGTTTCAGTGATTCATCCTTCCTGCTGAAACACCAGAGGTTTCACACTGGGTAGGAGCTTTTTCCCTCTCTGTGAGACAAGGGAGTTGCTGAGTCTTCAATACGACTGAGAAAACAGTGAATGCACATAGGGAAGTGGTCAATCACCTGCACGTGTGGACTGCAGGACTCTGATTCTGAAGTTACTGTTCATCAGAGTCAGGACTGGACCTTGTACATGATGACACTGTTGGAGTATTGATGTTGTGGTTGTTGTTAATCACATGAACTGGGCTGGAGTTGATTGAATGTATATTTCCACTTCCTGAACCTCAGGATGTCTCTCTAGGCACAAGGCTCCACAAATAAGCAACGTGTCAATGTGCAGGGATCATCTGTTTTGATTTAAAGTTTGATTGAACCACTGCTGTTTCACTGCACCAGGTACAAGGTTGGAGTCCAGCCTTGGTAGACTGCCTGTGTGGAGTTCCCACATTCTCCCCATGATAGTATGGGTCCCCTCCAGGCGCTCTGATTTCCTCCCACAGTCCAAAGGTGTGCAGGTTAGGTGGATTGTTCGTGCTAAATTGCCCACGGTGTCCAGTAATGTGAAGACTAGGTGGATCAGCCATGGGAAATGCGGTATTACAGGGATGAAGTGCTGTGTGTGGGATGTTCTTCAGATGGTTGGTAGGATTTAATGGGTCAATGCTCTCCTTCCACAGTGTCGGGATTCTATTCCACGATTGAGGATAAAGGCGACACAGCGGGGTGTCCTTGGGAGAAGGAGCAGTATGTGGTGTGTTTCAATGCTCTCGATGCTTTTAGACAGAAGTGGGCACCACAGGGGATACAGTTCTTTATCACCACCGCTGCACCCTCACTCCCAACTCGACCTTGATTTAGTCCCTTCTCACTTTGTTATCTGTAATGGTTAGTTTTGCACGTAACGGGCTTAGTTTTTAAATAGTCAATTGGTTACACGGGTGGTTTACTGCTGGTGTTTAATTGTTTACAAAAACCAAAATGGCGTAATGATGACTTTGATGGTGGGAAGGTTGCTCAGCTGTGTGTGATAACACTTCTGGATCGGAGAAATGGGAGGGAGGGGTTTGGAAGAACGCTTCACAGCTCACAGAACGAGGACTCAAAAACAGCTAAATCAAACCAAAGGTTCCGACAGATAAGGAATATTTCCCTGCAGTTTGAGTAACTGAGAAGTGATAGCGTCCGGGGACAGACAGGACATTTTACAGGGCGTTTGAAACTTTAAAAACTTTTGTATTCAGATCGTTTCGATTCGTTTACTTTTATTTATTGTGAATAAACTTTAACACAAGGTTTGCAAATTTGTTTTTTTTTTAAATGTACAAGAAAAATGTTAAATAAAATGCATCAAACCTTCTCTCACTGAAAACTGATGTGGAAGTGCAATCTTCAGGAGAATCCCTGCCCTGCCTACTTCTTCCTACCCGGGCTCCATGGCTACATACGTACCTGGAAGATAGCAGGAGGAGGCTATTTGGCCTTTCAATCCTGCTCTACCAATTGTTATAAGTGACTTCTGTCTAGGTATTCTACATCTCCGGACAATAGTTCCTGACACTCGGCTAACTATTCTACTCTAGCGCTACGGTTCAGATCAACCGGGTTCTGCCTCCACACTCTGCTGACCGCGGACTGTCCTTTAACCCTTGACTTCAAGGGAGACTGTCCACAAGGTCCCGTCCTAGGAGGCGAACTCCAAGCTGTCAGCACCAGCCCTTATCCCCACCGGCTATCGCTTCCCGTGGTAAATCGAAATGGTGCGAGACACACAAATGAGCAATTGATGTTTATTCGAACTTGCAAGTTCGGGCGTCTTCCACGGAATGGGAAGAGACCGCAAAGAACGGTTTACAGCAGTAATATTTATACACTATTCTTACATTCGAAAACATTAGTACAATTCCATTGGTTAACTCATTTCACGCTTTTCCTCGCCAATTCTTTAATTAAATGTTATATTATTTTAATAATCTTGCTGAATTAAATGTTATATTGTTTTTAATAATTCTGCTGGTTAAAGCATTCCTTGGTTATCTACATGCCATAAAGGGCTTCTATTGTATTTTGCCCTCTGTGTCTAGCTAAAGCATTCCTTGGTCTCTTGCCCAAGGTTACCATGTTCCTGACATAACAGAGGTGAATTCTGGTTAATGTTCTCATATGGCCTAATTGCTCATAATTAGCCTTTGCTTATTAAACTTCAGTTTTAATACAGAAATTACCTTACCCATATTAAAATAATGTATGTGTGTGTGAGTGTGTGTGCGTGTGTGTGTGAGAGAGTGTGTGTGTGTATGTATGTGTGTGTGTGAGAGTGTGTGTGTGTGTGTGTGTGGTGTGAGTGTGTGTGTATGTGTGGTGTGAGTTTGAGTGAGTGTGTGTGTGTGAGAGAGAGTGTGTGTGTATGTATGTGTGTGTGGGAGAGTGTGTATGTGTGTGTAAGAGAGTGTAGTGTGTGTATGTGTGTGTATGTGTGTGTGTGTATGTGTGTGTGTAGATGTGTATGTGTGAGATGTGTGTTTGAGTGTGTGTGTGCGTGTGTGTGTGCGTGTGTGAGAGTGATGTGCGTGTGTATGTGTGAGTGTGTGCGTGGTGTATGTGTATAAGAGAATGTGTGTGTGTAAGTGTGTGTGAGAATGTGTGACTCCTGTGTGAGAGAGAGAGAGTGTGTGAAACTGCAGAAATTACATTACCCATATCAATTCCCCCTGTCTTTTTATACAGTCTGTAATTTCTGCAGCATAATCATGGCCTCTCTATCCCAATCAGCCTCAGGATCATCAGCATCAGTTTGTAGGTGCATGCCCACAACTGTAAGCGGGTCGCCCTTCATCAGGGCCGTTTCAATTAAGCGGGTAATCAGGCCCCGTAGACAGGGAATTATACAACAGCCCAAAGCGACTAAAACCCCTGTTACCACTAGAAGGGTAACCACTACTGAGACCATCACCCCCTTCCATTTACCGAACCATCGCTTTAGCCAGCCAGTCCAATCAGTATTAACTCCTGAATTTTCAGCTATTTCCTCTGCCAGTGACTTAAGTCCCTCCAAGGCACGGGTGACCGAGCCGTCAGGGGCTTTATTGTTAGGAATAAAAGTGCAACATTGAGAGCCGATCATGGCACAAACACCCCCCTTTTCAGCTAGGAGCATATCTAAGGCCATTCTATTTTGCCAAGTCATACGACTGGTAGCATCCAGTTGTTCTGCCAGCCCCTTGACTGCATCTCGAGTATGGTTAATAAATCGTACTTGGTTATAATAAATGTAGTTTATCCAATCGACATTCTTGTTTATAGTGACCCACCAGAACAGGGACGACTCAAAGCCTGCTGCAATTTGGTTACGAGCTTTGAACTCATCAGGCACCCCCCTAGGGACCCCTATTGAGTCACGATAAATCTTATCATCAAAAGAAGTGGGCAACAGCGATCTCCTATTCCTTCCCTTTCTTCCGACTATCTGTTCTCCCTCAAATGCCAAGGTGGATGGAATTGCCAATTGTACAATCGCACATATCCCCTTCCAATCTGGGGGCAGGGTGGGTCTCAGTAGTTTGCCTCCACAGTACCACCACAGATCCGCTCGGGGAACATTTAAAGCTGAGTAGTTTCTTCCTTCCTCCGCTTCAGTAACGTTTTTAATTGCTGAACACAATCTCAGCTCCCCCAAATCGCTAGATCGACCTTGTCTATGCACACACGACGTGTGCTTTCCAACAGCAGCCGAAAATATAGGGGGAGCTTGTGTCTTTCGTTTCTCCAAAGGAGGGAACATCAAACATCAAAGACAGGGAGTACAATTCGGATTATTCCATGCAGTCTCATCCTGATATAGGGCTATCATACATTCCATGCCCTGTTTGTTTCGCTCCCACCCGAGCGGAAAGGGAACCACCTGAGACACTGCCCTACCGGAGGCACATGCATAGCAATTGCTTTTGTTCAGACTTTTTACAATATATTTAACCCATTCAACCCAGGCATTTGCATCTCCGTATCCCGTTTCTATTTCAAGAGTCTTTTACCTCTATAATTTTTTTAGTGATTTCGGATCAGTGGAAGGGGTTAAAGGTTGCAGTTTAGAATCAAGGAATCACAAAGGCTGTCTCCGTCCGATGCCAATTCGAAAACAGCAGCCCACAAAACGCTTCCCATACGCTGTCATCTCTATCTTTAAATCATTACTAAGGAGTTGGGACCCATTTTTACGGGGAAATGAGTCTTCAGAGGAAGCATTTTTAATGGTGAGATATATCGGATGACACTTCCTGTCAAAACAGTTTAGGGCTGGGCTAAAGGGGGCTCTATGGATAGTGATGCCAGGTGGTGGCTTCTGCGACCCAAACCTTGTGTTCGGTAGGGTGTGAAGAAATATCTTGGAGGAAAGATATTCCCTTTCAAACTCTACATCTGGGCATTCTACTAGGCTGCAAGCATTGACCTTTATAACTTGTGGAAATTCCGAAACAGAAATCATTAACACAACATCTGAAAAAGATATATGAGCAAAACTCAGAAGTAATAGAAATAGCAGCATAATTCTGACTAGTACTAAGAACTAAAACAAGCGTTTTGTGGGCTGCTGTTTTCGAATTGGCATCGGACGGAGACAGCCTTTGTGATTCCTTGATTCTAAACTGCAACCTTTAACCCCTTCCGGGCGGCACGGTGGCACAGTGGTTAGCACTGCTGCCTCACAGCGCCTGTCGACCCGGGTTCAATTCCCGACTCAGGCGACTGACTGTGTGGAGTTTACACGTTCTCCCCGTGTCTGCGTGGGTTTCCTCCGGGTGCTCCGGTTTCCTCCCACAGTCCAAAGATGTGCGGGTCAGGTGAATTGGCCAAGCTAAATTGCCCGTAGTGTTAGGTAAGGGATAAATGTAGGGGTATGGGTGGGTTGCGCTTCGGCGGGTCGGTGTGGACTTGTTGGGCCGAAGGGCCTGTTTCCACACTGTAAGTCTAATCTAATATCAAAGCACAAAACAAGGTTAAATAATCACCGCGCTCGCGTCGCCACTGTATAATCAGTTATTCAAAGTCTGTTCAGTCTGAGTTTCAGTGGGTCACGAGTTGATTCGGCTGTCCAGACGCCTTTCTTAACTTGAGAGGGTACTGGCCCTTTGCCAGCCCTTCTCCGCCGTTCAGTGGTGAGGAGTACTAGGAACGGGCCGTCCCACACAAGTTCGAGAGTTTGCTGTTGCCAATGTTTGATCAAAAGCCCTTCACCGGGGTCAATAGTGTGCACAGCGAAATCCAGAGATGGTGTCTGAGTCAGGAGTCCCTGGTGGAGTAAACGAGAAACAGCGAAGCCCAGGGTCTCAACATATTTACATATACACATATCTCGTGACTCAAGCTCTAGGTGATAAACATTCAAACATTCATGCACTAACGAACAGATGACTTTCAGCAAGAAACACAACAAAATGTAATAGCTTCCGTTCTCTCTCTGTAGGTCCTCTCACACAGCTGATCGCTCTCTCTCTCTCTCTCCCATACGGTGTTGGTCTCTCTGTCTATGTCTGCCTGTCACTGTCTCCTGTGTCTGCGCGTCGGAGCTCATAGTGACCTCCCCTCAACCACCAGGTCTTCAAGTGCTGACTCTTTTCCCCAACTATCTCCACTCCCAGTCTCCAGTACTGCTGCCTGGGCAGTCCCCATGTTGCAGATCTTCCCCCCCATTCCCAGAGGTCACTGCTCTACATATGGAACTGTTCAGGGTCGGTTGTCAGTAACATTTTTAATTATGTTTCCCATCCTTTCATCTTGCATCTTTAAAACTCCACTTAAGTTTTGTACTTTTATAATAATGTGTATAAATCCACTAACAATATGCCTTGAACAGTAATTTTACATCAAGAGTAGGCTTTATAAAAGAATATTAAGCTGCTCACTAAATCCATAAGCATCACTTCCCAATAAAAATAAATGTAGCAGTGCAAAGGTACCAAAGTTTGTCAAACAGTAAATGGTATTGACTGCACAAACATATATATCCAATATTCAATAATAAATTCAAAATAATGGTATCTCGCAAAAAAATTCAAAAGATGTTGATCCAAAATGTGACATTCACCAAGAGTAGAAAATCTTAATGGTGTTGCAAAGCATAGCTATTCGAAGCCCTAACTTTCATAACTTTTTATGGGACTGAGTTCACTTGAAGTACTCTACTTTATCTGCAATGAAGGTAATTGAAAATGTTGGTACTATCTTTAAGGTCAAGACAGTTACTTATTTTTTTAAAAAAGTTGAACTTGTAATCCATTGGAATCTTGTGTATTTGACACATCATGCCTTTCTTCAAAGTCCTAGATAAATCAACTTCTGATTTTTTTTTCAAAATTAGGATTTAATCCTGCATGTTAACATGACACATTGACAAAGTGAGAGTATTCAATTTCATCATAGTTTACACATTGATGGTAAAAACTACTTCATTTTCTATAACATTGTCATTTAACTGAAAAGGGCAGAAAATATTTTTTTACTTTGCAGTGTCATTTTCATTTTGTCTTTTCTCTATTGTGCCTTTAGTACTGAAGTAGCCTATGATTATGAAATTTTTAAATTATGTGGCATGATTTAATTACTGTTTAAATAAGAGTATTTTCTAGCCCCCACGAACAATCTCAGCGCAATACAGTCTACTTACTGTCTCAACGTCCTGAAACTCACTCTCAAGTTACCCATATTAATTTGCATCTGCCCTCAGAGTTTCTGTTCCCCCCTGCCTTATCGGCAGCCTATATACCTCATTTTCCTGAAGGTGAATACCACCCCTTATGTGAATTTGGCATTGTTCTAACTTATTACTACCTCGTCCTTACTCTCATGAATGGTCCTCCTTTCCCTCCTTAAGTTCTAATAAAATCATATCATGAATGAAAATAACGTTAAGCCTTCATAAAATTACAATAAAAAAAGCACACTGAATCAAATGACAAACAACAAGTTTCAAACATAAAACGATTAACAAACAGATGAGTTCAAGCCAGAGCACAAAGTGTTAAACTGCTTGTTAGCTGAGAAGCCTTCTGCCAGATTCTTTCTCACAGACACCATGATAAAGCTTGCAGCATTTCTTACTTGCACTTTTCCACACAGATTTTCGCAGAGAATTTCACACAAAAAGATCCATACACAAACACAAATTCTCACATCCACAGAGACTACTTTATTTTTCACAGAGATCCTATCGGGGCCGGTCCATCTCTTTCCCACATACATAAATATTCAGATTTAAATATCCGCCTTATTTATCCGACTCCTTTCACTATTCACATTCCACTTCTCTTCACCACCCTTCCGGGACTTCCTTTTGTCCTTCATTCATCCTCCCAGGGGACTCACAGTCCTCCCTTACTACTGCTACCATTATCTTAGCCTTCCGTTCCTCCGCCATTATGTCTCTCTATACAAATACCTTCTGAACAACTCCGACTCATTTCTACTGCTCCCGTCCTCTATCTTCTGTAACTTCTTCTGGATATCAGGCCATGCTTTTATCACGAAGTGAACCTTTACCATCCCTAATCCTATTTCCCCATCTGGGTCTATACCCGAACATTTCCTAACCGACTCCCTTAAGCTGTGTAAGAACGCACAGGGAGACTCGTCCTCTCCCTGCCTCAGGTCGAAAACCTTGGCTAAATTTTGCTGTTTGAGGATGCAAGTTTGTATCCCTTGGATTATCAAATTTCGCAAGTCTGACATATTATCCCACCCTTCTATATTGTGGTGGTCCCAGTTAGGGTTCTGAAGGGGATATTTGTCCTCACCCCCTAACCATCCTCCTCTCATGCCAAATTGTCCGGCAAGCTCAATACCGGCGCTGCTACTAGTTTTTTTTTTAAATCTCAATTAACACTTTCCCTATCCAGTATCCCCATATAAGTCTCCTTTCTCCCCCAGTAAATAGTATATTCAAAAATCGATATTAACTCAGCCCACATATACAGACTGGGCCTCAAAAATGAATTAATTTGTTCTGACAATCCTATCGGATTCTCAACCAGGACCGTCATTTCCTTTTAAATGTTCCGACCTCCCCACTGGTGAGGGGGTCACACACAAACCCAATCTCCTTGTCCCCTATCGGCACTTTAGTCGTTACGTTCTTCCTTTTTTTCAGAAATATTGCAATGTTCCTAGCTTCTCATATCCTCAAACACCAATTTATTAATTCATGCTTGACTAACTTTAAAGCCTGTTCCTAACTTGTAAACATATTAATATATTTACGTCCATTTATTCAGTATTTAATATTTAAAATGTAAAATGCATACTGTTCCCAATTTTGAAATCCACTGTAATCACCCAGATTTAGTACCCTAATTTAGATCCAAAATTAGTTTTCTTATGTACTCCTGACCAATCATTTCTCAATTACAATACTTTAGATCGTAAAATAATCAGAGCTGTCTTACAATAATTTGTCAATTCAAGTTAAAAAAAATTCTAATGGCCGAATCCAAGGTCTCAGATAATAACCATGGAAGTTATCGTCTTTTTTTTTGACAGCCTACTGTTGAACTAAAACTTCAACTGTACGTCACATATTAAAAAAAAATCATGTTAAGTTTACATAAAAATCACATTTAAAACAATTCTGGAACTCAAGCTCCAGTGAATAAAACTTCCTCATTCAATCACCAACAAACAAATGTGCATTCAAACCAAATCACAAAGGGTTAATTGCTTTGATAGCTGTTCTCGCACTCTCTCTCTCTCTCTCTCTGCCGGTCTTACTGCAAGCTGCTGGTAAAAATAAACTTCAGTTGTCCCCCTTATACTGCTTCTATGTAAAGATAATAGAGACCATTCAGAAACGGGGTTCAACACTATCAGTTTGTAACTAATCTCTTCCGCCCTCCACAATCTCTGTAGAATCTATCAGAGGGAATTTTCGGGGTTTCGTCTTCCCGTTCCTTTTTCGACCCGGAACATTGGCCACCCATGGTTGGTCTTCAGGCTAACCTGTTTCATATACTCTGGTTACTTAGTCAACCCTTTTATCCCGGTTACCAAGTTAACCCTTGATTTCCCAGTTACCTGTCACAACCACGGAGTCGACAAGGCAATGTACACTTCTCTCAATAATCCTGCAAAAACCCCAAATACCAGAGAAGGTTCTTACCTTGATCCGTGCACGGAGTTGTCCGACTCAAGATAACAACTTCAACCTGTTACCTTATCAAAACTCCAACCTTTTACTTTATTATAAGCGCTTCCTATTCACATCGTTTGCTCAAATATCTGTGTGTTTGTCACAGTGTCCCGGAATCATTCAGAGACTTCCGTGGGAGTTCTTTTAAGATCCCGGACGAGCCCCCAAATTTGTTATAAGTGACTTCTGTCTAGGTATTCTAGATCTCCGGAGAATAGTCCCTGACACTCGGCTAACTATTCTACTCTAGCGCTACGGTTCAGATCAACCGGGTTCTGCCTCCACACTCTGCCGACCGCGGACTGTCCTTTATACCCTTGACTTCAAGGGAGACTGTCCACAAGGTCCCGTCCTAGGAGGCGAACTCCAAGCTGTCAGCACCAGCCCTTATCCCCACCGGCTATCGCTTCCCGTGGTAAATCGAAATGGTGCGAGACACACAAATGAGCAATTGATGTTTATTCGAATTTGCAAGTTCGGGCGTCTTCCACGGAATGGGAAGAGACCGCGAAGAACGGTTTACAGCAGTAATATTTATACACTATTCTTACATTCGAAAACATTAGTACAATTCCATTGGTTAACTCATTTCACGCTTTTCCTCGCCAATTCTTTAATTAAATGTTATATTACTTTAATAATCTTGCTGAATTAAATGTTATATTGTTTTTAATAATTCTGCTGGTTAAAGCATTCCTTGGTTATCTACATGCCATAAAGGGCTTCTATTGTATTTTGCCCTCTGTGTCTAGCTAAAGCATTCCTTGGTCTCTTGCCCAAGGTTACCATGTTCCTGACATAACAGAGGTGACTTCTGGTTAATGTTCTCATATGGCCTAATTGCTCATAATTAGCCTTTGCTTATTAAACTTCAGTTTTAATACAGAAATTACCTTACCCATATTAAAATAATGTATGTGTGTGTGTATGCGTGTGTGCGAGAGAGAGTGTGCGTGTGTGTGTGAGAGAGAGTGTGTGTGGTGTGTGTGTGTGTGTATGTATGTGTGTGTGTGAGAGAGTGTGTGTGTATGGTGTGAGTGTGTGTCTATGTGAGGCGTGAGTGTGTGTGTGATGTGTGCGTGTGTGGGAGAGTGTGTATGTGTGTGTAAGAGAGTGTAGTGTGTGTATGTGTGTGTGTGTGTGTATGTGTGTGTGTAGATGTGTATGTGTGAGATGTGTGTTTGAGTGTGTGTGTGTGCGTGTGTGTGTGTGAGTGATGTGCGTGTATATGTGTGAGAGTGTGTGTGTGTGGTGTATGTGTTTAAGAGAATGTGTGTGTGTAAGTGTGTGTGTGAGAATGTGTGACTCCTGTGTGAGAGAGAGAGTGTTGAAACAGCAGAAATTACATTACCCATATCACAATCAATGGAAATAGCTGACCATCCAGCTCAGTCTCCTGTTCCTGCTGTGTTCCAATCCCCTTTGATATAGTTATTCGAGGTAAATTCATCAAAGTTCCCCTCTGGCTTCACCGCCTTTTGTTACAGTGGTGTTGTTGTGTTACTGTGTGGGTGCATGCAGGGGTAATGTGATGGATGTGCCTCCTGGAGGATGCACTCAGCATCCCTCATCATCCTGCAGTAACATCAACCCGGTTTCAGCAACTAGAGAGAGAAACCATTTCCAGGATATGGGCATCTCTGGCTCAGCCAGCATTTATTCCCCATCTCTAGTTACCCTTGAGAAGATGGTAGTGAGCTGCTGTCTTGAACCATTCGCAGTCTATTTGGCGCAGAGAGACCGACAATGCTGGGAGGGAGTGTATTGCAGGATTTTGGCCAAGTGATTCTCCATCTTTGGTTCTTCAAATGCTGGTTAATTTAATCACAATCTGCACGTGATTTTGGGATTTCAGTCTGCGAACCTTCGCCAGCTCGCACCCTGTGTAAAGGAATATGTACAGGTTAGAAATTCAGAACAGTCAATTCTTGTTTCTATGGAATAGTTTTCGCCTTTCTTTCCCCGAAGCTGTATCCCTCTAGCCCACTTACTCTCTCCCACCATTCTGATTCTGCTAACCCCAAATGTACACCCTCCACATTCTCATGGAATTACTGATGCATGCCACCACTTCCCGTCCCTGGTTAGACTCTGCACCCTTTCTGGATTTACTTCCTTTCCCTTCAGTTGCTGTAAGTCAGTAATGTAACAGCAGAACGAAACAAAAGGAAACAGAAAGTGAGGTGGCAGATCTTGAGCAGAAGACGAACCTTCAGTCTGGGAGAATGGGTCAGATTCTTCTTTGTTTCCCGTTGGTCGATTCCCAGCATTACAACGAGTTGGGATTGGAACTTGGTCCCACGTGGGTGTGGTGACACTTTGACCCCCCCCACCCAACTGATCAATACTTTATTCACATTAGTCCCTCCTCGAACTAATCACAGTGTGAAATGCTTTCCGCTAGTTACCCAAATACATGATCCAAAATCTGCCGACATTCTGTACATGCGCAGTGCCGGATTTCCCCTCACGCGTGTGGTCCCCGCCTCAGCGATTGTGGGAGTTGTAGTCTCCGTGCAGCCACTGGAGACCTGTCTCCAGATAGTGAATTAAATTTGTGGGGTGGAGGGTGTTTTGTATTAGATACCCATTCAGACACACAGGACATGTGGGCTGGCACTGGGATTTACAGAGACATCCGCTTAAACAAACCGATTTCTGACGTAAGGAAAAGTGATTCAGCCAACTGGGGGATAAGGAGATTAATAATGGTTAGCAGATTTTAAGCAGAGGTGGCTCAGTGGTTAGAACCGCTACCTCACAGCGTCAGGGACCCAGGTTTGATTCCAGATTCAGGCGACCGTGTGGAGTTTACACATTATGCCCATGTCTGTGTGTGTTTCCTCTGGGTGCTCCAGTTTCCTCAGACAGTCCAAAGATGTGCAGTCTAGGTGGACTGCCCATGCTAAATTGCACACAGTGTTCATGCATGTGCCGATTATCAAGTAGCCATGGGAAACGCAGGGTTACAGGGAGTGGATGGGTCTGAATGAGATGCTCATCATAGGGTTGGTGTGGAATCGATGATTGTATACCCTCTTTCTGCTCTATTGGAACTCTATTCTATTCTTATAAAGAAGAATGTATCTATCTCGATGTGTTGTGAATCTGTGGGATTTCCTACTCAAAATGCGGTGGACGTCAGGACAATGAGCGAGTTTAACGAAGAGATAGAGATACTTAATTTGCAATGAGTTGAAGAGTGAGAGAGAACAGGCGGGGAAATCCAGCTGAGACAGAGGTGGCCTCAGTCATCATGTGAATACATGTTGGAGCTGGTTCGAAGGGTTGCATTGCCTCTCCTATGCCCAATGCTTTATCTTCTTATGGTAATAACTGGAAAGGTACGGAGGTGGGGAGGGGGATGCTGAGAGAGAATGTTCAGGGGTGGTGGATGGGGATGTTGCGAAAAAAACGCGCTGTGGTGGAGAGGGGGATGTTGAGAGGGAAGGTGCTGCGGTGGTGGAGGGAGACGTTGAGAGGGGTGGGGGAGGTGTGTGTTCTGAGGGCAAGTGCTGGGGTGGGGAGGGTGATGTACGGAAAGAAGGTGCAGAGGTGGGGAGGGGGTTGTTGCAAAAAAGTGTGCTTGGGTGTGGGAGGGGGTTGTTGAGAGGGAAGGAGTTAGGGTGGGGAGTGGGGTATTGAGAGAGAAGTGGCTGGGGTCGGGGAGGGGATGTTGACAGAGAACGTGCTGGGGTAGGGGAGGGGGATGTTGAAAGGGAAGGTGCTGGGGTGCAGGGAGGGAGATGTACTAAGGGAAGGTGCTGGAGTGGGGAGGGGATGTTCGGAGGGAAGATTCTGGGGTGGGGAGGGGTATGTTGCAAGAAAGGGTGCTGGGATGGGGAGGGGGATGTTGAGTGGAAAGGCGCTGGTATGGGGAGGGGGATGTTGAGAGCGAAGGTGTTGGGATGGGGGAGGTGGGTGTTCAGAGAGAAGGTGCTGGGGTGGGGGAGGGGGATATTGAGAGGGAAGGTGTTGGGGTGGGGGAGGTGGGTGTTCAGGGAGAAGGTACTGGGGTGGGGAGGCGGATGCTGAGAGGAAAGGTGCTGGAGTCGTGAGTGTTATATTGGAAGTGAATATGGTGGGGAGGGGAATGTTGAGAGAGAAGGTGCTGGGGTGGCGAGGGGAATGTTGAGGGGGAAGGTGCTGGGGTGGGGACGGGGATGTTGAGAGAGAGGTGTTGGAGTGGTGAGGGAGTTGCTGAGAGGGAAGGTGCTGAGGTGGGGAGTGTGATATTGAATGTGAATATGATAGGGGAATGTTGAGACCGAAGTTTTGGGTGGGGGACAGGGATGTTGAGAGGGAAGGTGTTGGGGTGGGGAGGGGAATGTTGAGAGGGAAAGTGCTGGGCTGGTGAGGGGATGTTGAGGGCGATGGATGAGTGGGCCATTGTGACCGAGAAAGAACAGTCCTAGCAGGAGGTGGACAAGGAAGAGGAGGGGAATGTGTCTGATGGTGGCATCTTGGAGTTGGCAGAAATCACGGCTGATAATTTATATTCTGCATGTAAACAGAGACCCTGAACTTCCAGTTACCTGCCACTTCACCACACCACCCTGTTCGCTGGCCAACATCTGTTTCACACTTTCTGCAGTGTTCCGGCAAAGATCAACGTAAGTTGGAAGAACAACACCTCGTTTTCCATTTGGGAACCGTGCAGCACTCCGGACTCAACACCAAGTTTAATAATTTAAAGCCTGAACTCCCTCCATGTCATGGCCCTCTACCCCACACACCAGGTTTTTGTTATCACATAGCCTGCCATTACACACTACCTCTGGTAAGCCACCAAGTCTCCTTTAATAGTGATTCACACTCTCAACAACATTGTTATACATTCCTTTATCCAAGTCTTCTTCTCACTCTATCCCTACCGATCCATTAAATCTTACCTCCTATCCCCACCCTTCAGCATATAAACCAATATTTTCCAAATATCAGGTCTGAGCAAGGGTCACCGAATCAGAAATGTTAACTCTTAAATCTCTTCACAGATGTTGCCAGACCTGCTGAACTTGTCCAGCACCTTCTGTTTGTTGTTTCTGATTTATATCATCCGCAGTTCTTTTGATTTTACTTCACCGGGAATTTCAAACTCAGGAATGGCAGCCTAGATCATGTGGTTTCAACCCTCCCAGCGCACACTTACTCCATTTCTCTCCCAGTCTCTGCTGTCTCTCCCACTCCCTTCACACTCACTGAGTAAAACAACCTTCAAATTTTCACCCTGCATTATTTGCCAATGAAAGTAGTTTCTAAAAATGGTCACGAAGGTTTATAATTTCTCTCTCTGTAAATTAAATATCCATGAAAACTATCTGCTCCTGATCGAAATTACTGATTAACCTTCTCAGCTCCAAGGAGAATTATGTGAAATTATGTTACATCTCCATAAAAGAGAAACCTATGTTCGTTTTAATTTATTAGTGTCATCGAGATGTACAACACAGAAACAATCCCTCCGGTCCAACTCATGCATGCCAACCAGGAATCCTGGATTCCCATTTGGCAGGAGCTGGCCCATATCCCTCGAAATCCTTCCTCTTCATGTATCCAATCAGATGTATTTAAATGTTGTAATTGTACGAGCCTCCTCCCCTTCCTCAGGCTGCTCCTTCCATACAAGCACCACCCTCGACGTGAAGAATTGCCCCAAGACCCCTTTTAATCTTTTTCCCTCACACCTTAAGCTGTGCCCTGTTGTTTTGCACCCATCACACGTGGGAAAATGACCCTGACTGTTCACCTTATTCATGCCCATCATGACTTTATAAATCTTGACAAGAGTACCTCTCTGTCTCTAACACTCCAGGGGAAATACTCCCAGCCAATTTAGGCTTTCCCAATCCGTCCAACCCTGGCAACGTCCTTGCAAAACTTTTCTGAACGTTTCAAGTTTCACAATATCATTCCTAGAAGAGGGAGACTGGAACGGAAAACAGAATTCCAGAAGAGTCTTAAATCAATGTCCTATACAACCACAATAGGACATCACAACTTCTGTATTCGTGCAATGTCCAATCGTGGAAAGTGTGCCAAACGCTGCCTTCATTACTCTGCCTACTTTGGATTCTACTTCAAGGGAATTGTGAACCTGCACTCCAAGGTTTCTTTGTTCAACAAAATTCTCGAGGACCATCCTATTAAGTGAATAAGTCCTGCCCTGATTTGCCTTTCCAAATTGCAGCATCTCACATTTGTCTAAATGATACTATCTGCCATTCCTCAGCCCATTGCCCCATCTGATCAAGATCCCGTTCTACACTGAAGTAAATGTCTTTGCTGTCCACTACACCTACAATTTTGGTGTTTTCTGTAAACCTACTGACTATACCTCATTCACATCCAAATTATTTATATAATAACAACAGCATTGATCCTTGAAGCACACTGCTGTTCACAGGTTTCCAGTCCACAAATCAATCCTCGATTACCACCCTCTGTCCCCTACTTTCAAGCAAATTTTGTATCCAAATAGCTAGTTCTGCCTCCACTCCATGATATCTAACCTTAGTAACCAGTCTGCTTTGTGGAACCCTGCTGAATGTCATTCTGAAGTCCATATTGACAACGTCCACCGTCTCCCTTCAATCATCTTTGTCATTCTTCAAAAGATTCAATCAAGTTAGTGTGACACAATTTCCCACACACAAAGCCGTGTTGACTATCCCTAATCATGCCTTGCCTTTCCAAACACATGTAAATCCTATTCCTCAGAGTCCCTTCCAACAACTTTCCTGCCACTGGGATGCTCTGGATTGGAATTGCTCCTCCTGAGTGCAGATATGGAAGAAGTGGAGGAATTGAGTACAGGATGATACTCGAGGGAAATCAGAAGAGCAAAAGGGGAAAATAAATAACTCTAGGAAACGGTTCTCTAGGAAACTCTATTGTTCCCCGGCATTTCCTTACCGACTTTTTAAAATCATTGCAGCCATCTTCCAGTACTTCATCTGTGACTATCGATGATACAAATATCTCAGGAGGGGTCCAGCAATCACCTCACTAGTTTTCCACAAAGGTCTGAGATACATCTGATCAGGTCCCATTCATTTATCCACCTTGATGCGATTTAAGACATGGAGTACCAACTTCTCTGTAAAATGGACGTTTATCAAGTTATCACTATTTATTTCTCCAAACTCTCTAGCTTCCATTTCATTCTCCAGTAAAACAAGAAGTGAAATACTCGTATAATATCTCTCCCAGCTCCTGTGGTTCCACACACGGACTTGTTGATCGTTAAGGAGTCCTATTCTCTGCCTCGTTATTCTTTTATCTGTGATGTATTTGCATGATCTCTTTGCATTCACCTTAAACCATTTTCTGGAGTTATTTCATGTCCCCTTTTTGCTCTCCTGATTTCTCTCGAGTATGGTCCTATATTCATTTCCTTCACTTCTTCCTTATCTGCACTGAGGAGGACCAACTCCATTACAAAACATCCCAGAAAGGCTTCTCATTTCTAGGATTGCAATTTCCTTCCCACGTGATCAACAATGCCCTCCAATGCATTTCCTGATGAAGGGCTTATGCTCGAAACGTCGAATTCTCTATTCCTGAGATGCTGCCTGGCCTGCTGTGCTTTGACCAGCAACACATTTGCAGCTATCCTCCACACTAATCTACATATATAGTGCATTAACCATTGCCATTTCAACTACCTACAATCAGAACCCATAGACCATTCCCTCTTCGATTCCCTTGTTAGGTCCACACCATCCCTTATACCCACCCTCCATATCCAGCGCCCTCCCTTGCTGCCACAGGAGATGTAAAACCTGTGCCCACACCTCACCCATCACCTCTGTCCAAGGCCCCAAAGGGGTCCTTGACCCTGGCACCAGGGAGGCACCACCCCATTCTGATGTCTCACTGTCAGCTGCAGAAATGGCAGTCTGTGCCCCATATCAGAGAATCCCCTGTCATCATTGATCATCTGGAATCTGATACACCTCTAATTACATTGGAGAGTCTCAGTACCAGGAACTCGGCTGTCAGTGCGACAGTCGCTTGAGAGTCTATTACCCCCTAACTTTTCCAAACCAGTATACTTGTTTGAGATGGAGACAGTCACAGGAGACTGCTGCATTACCTGCCTATCACTCCTACTTTTCGCAGAGGTTACCTATGCACCTGACTGTATCTACAGTATCCTACTATTCTGAGACTGCCACCTACCTTGCTCCCTGACACTCCCCGCCCCTTCCCAGTCAATTCCTGACCGCCTTTAATTGCCCCGCTCCAACTGATCCTTGCAATCCAATGGGATTTGCAACCACACTTCCTGCGGACATAATGATCAGGATCATTAAAACTCTCCCTGAGCGCCCCCATCTCACAGGAAGGGCACATCAATCTACGCATGTCCATCTCTGCACCTTAACATTTTACAGACCCTGGAAAAAGGCACAGTCTTACTGCTCTACAAAACACTACTCTCGAATACCTTAATACCTATGTTTTATATTTTGAAATTTAATCAAGAGACTGTAAGACACATTAAATAGAAACCCTCACCTTATTCACTATTGTAGATTTACGAAAATAAAACAGACTATGATTTATGTATTAAGAGCTGATCCCGAGCTCTAATAGTTCTGAGAGTGAAGTCTCTCCGAGGGCAGCTGTGAAATGTCACTGTTTCTTTCTCCCAGCTGCATTTCCAGAGACGTTTATACATTCGCAGCCAGTTAGCTGGGAGAGGTCACTGCGTGTTGCCTTTTCTGCACAGACCAGTATTTGTTGGACAGCTTTATTTGACTTGGAGAAACGTGGTGGTCAACTGCCTTCCTGAAATGCTGCGGTCCATGCGCTGGCAGTACACCACAGTGCAGTTTGGACAAGAATCTCCCGCCAGCCTTCACTATACTACCTATCTGTGGTTTCTCGTCCAACCTCAGAACCATCCCTATCTCTGTAATCCTCTTCCAGCCCCACATCCCTCACTATCTTTGTAAGCACCTTCCAGGCTCACAATGCTCCCTCCCTGTCTCTGTAATTCCTCCTCCAACCTATAGCCCTCCTTATCTCTTTAATCCCCCTCCAGTTTCAGAAATTACATGTCTGTGGTGTAAGGTTTTTATTTTGATTCATTATTAGTTTTTTTTATCACAAAAATGGAAAATACAAACCCAAAAATGTGTGAATTTGTTTTTGAAACAGATTTCTGTTAACTGACTGTTTGGAGAAGCTGACACATGGACGGGCTCAGTAACTTACCTCAATCTGTTCACATAGAATGACGGACATTTTAAAAAAATCACCGCCAAATAGTGAGGCAATGTTCGAATGTTATTCTTGCTAGAGGAGTAATACGGAGACTTTTGTAATGTTGTGAGGATTGGGGTTCGAATCCCACCATGGCTGATTGGTATTCAATAAAATTGGTGATCAATAAAATCTAATGATGACCATGAATTCATTGTTGAATGCTACGGGAAAAAAAAAAGTCATCTGGTTCACTAATGTCGTTTAGAGAAGGAATCTGCCATCCTTACCTGGTCTGGCCGACATGCGACTCCAGACCCACAGCAATGTGGTTGATTCTCAACTGCCCTCTGGACAATACCTATATTCTCGAAATGAATAAACAAAAAGATTTATTTTAAATCATGGAGGAGAGCTTTTTTTAAACGTAATTGCGTTTTCAAATTTAAATAAAAAAGATCACCTTGGTTGGATGGCACGATAGACGCTGCAATAATCAGAGGGAACTTGAGGGACAAATGTACAGAGAGATCTCAGATATATGTCAGAATAATGAGGTTGTAATAGTAAACAATTTAATTTTCCAAACATTGATTAGGATTACCATAGTGTGAAAGGTTTGGTGGGTAGGGAATTTGATAAATTAGTATGAAAACATTTTCTTTATTGTTGTGTAAATGGTCCTGTCTGAAAAGGAGCAAAAGATGACCTTTTCTCGGGTAACAAGACAGGACAAGTGAGTGCAGTGAAAATAGTGGAACGCTTTGTATGAGAGGAAATTGCGGGCCACTTGTAGAAATATTTGTGTAATTGAGAATCAGGTGAGGTGCCTGATGAGCGGAAAGTGGCTAACTTTGTAGCTTTATTATGGAGAAGCCTGGGAACGTTAGACCAGAGAGCCTGATGTCAATGGTGGGTAAGTTGTTGGAGGTGCTTCAGAAGAATAGCATAGGATTTATCTGAGTTAAAGAAGGATGAGGGACAATCAACTGAGATAAGGTGAAGACTACCGATTTTGGAGGTCAGAGTCAAGAGTGAGGTGCGGGAAAAGCACAGCTGGACAGGCAGCATTCGAGGAGCAGGAGAATCGATGTTTCCGGTATAAGCCCTTCATCAGGAAGGGGATGATTAGGGATAGTCAGCATAACTTTTTGAGAGGGTGTCTCATCAACTTGATTATTGTTTTTAAAGTTCGTCACCAAGAAGATCGATTAGGGCAGAGCGTTAGACATTGCTTATTTAGACTTTAGTGAAGCTTTTGACATGGTTCTGCAAGGGAGACTAATTTGTTAAATGTTAGATCACGTGGGATTCAGGGAGACTTTGCCAAGTGGATACAAAGTTAGCTTAACCGTAGGAGACAGAGTAAAAGTGGTGGGTTGTTTTTCAGACTGAAGGCCTGTGCCCAGTGGTGTTCCACAGGGATCGGTGCTGGGCCAACATTTGTTTGCCAATCATCTAAATGATTTAGATGATAATATGCAAAGTATGGTTTGTAAGTTTGTGGGTGACACTGAAATTGGTGTTTAAGTGTACAGTAACAAACGTTATCTGTGATTTCAAAGAGATCTTGATCAATTGGGTGAACAGGCTGAAGAGTGGCAGATGGAGTTTAATTTCAATAAATGCAAAGATATTACATTTTAATAAAACAAGCGAAGGCAGAACATACACTAATTAAAATTAGAGCCTTGAATCATGATATAGAACAAATAAACCGAGAGGTTCTGGTCTTTGAATTTTGCATGACATATAGTCAGGTTGGATAAGAACGTGAGAAAGTCTCTCGCCTTAAAACTTGTCTTTAAACATTTAGACTAAAATGTAATGCTGAATTATAGAACACATTTACTGCACACTAGAAAATACACAGGACTGGCTGCGTGGCTCAGAAAAAAGTGCGAACTCAAGGTATACAGAAGATAAAAACATCTGTCCTCTCCTGATGACAACAAGATGCTCTAAGGCAATTAAGAACATTTGTTTAACATCAGTGACACCAAGTGATAACATTCACGGCTGTTCTTTCATGAAATTAATGAAAGTGTTTGATTTAAAATCCTTGGAATTGATGTTCAAGTCCTGTCAATTATAATGGAACCTTATTACCCCTTGCAAGCTGGGCAAACACAGAGAGAAAAACATCTTTGCCGTTACAAGACTCTGACTTGAGAGTTCAAAAGGACACTAGAGAGAGACATCATTTTAGTGCTGAGGCTGCTGAAACCAGTAGAAAATTAACTCATCGTGTTTATTTGCTATGGATTGAATTTACTTGCATTTTTGAGACTTTTTTTATATTATGTAGCCATTACTGGTTATTAAATACAAACTCTGTAAAAGGTAATATTGATGATGCTTTAAACTAGTTGCTGTTCTTGCAGACCGCTCTACAGACCTTACAGACTGCCCCACTGTCAATTATAACTAATCAGATCGTATGTCTTATTTGAATTTGAATCACACCCTTGAAAAGAAAGCATATTTAATTCAAAGACTAATGGAGCAGTTTAAACGCAACCTTACGGTAACATCTCAGCCTCGGGTACAGAATGTTTCAGTGCTTACAAAGTAGGAGTCTGCTCCTAGCTTAGAAATTATTCTAGCCCAAACATTGAAGACATTCTGGCACAATGTGTTAGGAGCCATTTTATGGTCAAACTTTTCCCTCCTTGCAAAGAAACCATTTTGTAAAACAATCGTATCTGACATGTGAGCTGTGCAGGGTTACATCATGAACTCTCCAATTAGCTCAGACTGGCATCTCTTTATGAGAGGAGTTTATCACGCTTGCAGGTGCCGAACTCGGCTGGGTATGGTTTTTTCCCACCTGATGAATGTCTTCGGGCCTGTAGGAGTGATTAGTGGTGCGTACATTGACCTGCCAATTAACTTCGCTTCCTTACAAATTATCGACTTCCGCAATTATCAGTATAACTAAGAACATGCAATGTTTTTGTAAACGTTTTGTATGAAGGAAACCAGTTTGTATCAGTACAGCCTGCTGCGGCACCTGAAAAGCTGATACCCTGCTCTCCTCAGTTATTAGAACCTAGTTAGTTAAGATTATACGTATTGGTGTTATGTGGTAATAGTGATGCTGTTGACAAATAGAGAGGATGACTAAAATTAAACTAATCTGTCTGTAAGAGGTTTTTATTTTGGACTTCCGAAGAGTACAATTTCCGGGACGAACCAAGAGAGAGAGGCTGACAGGTCTGGGTCCACACGGGATCCCCTGGGCCGTCTTAAGTCTGTACTTTATTTCCATGCATGCGTTCATTGCTCAGACCTTTGAGTACAGGATTTTGGACGTTATGTTGAGGCTGTACAGGATGTTGGTGTGGCCTCTTCTGGAATACTGTGTCCAGTTCTGGTCGCCCAGTTATTGGCAGGATATTATTAAATTGGAGCGGGTTCAGACAAGATTTATCACAATGGTGTCATGAATGGATGGATTGTGTTATAATAGAGGCTGGATAGGCTGGGATTTCTTTCACTGGAGCGCAGGAGGTTAAGGTGTGACCTTATTAAAGGTTTATAATATCACGAAGAGTGTAGATAAGACGAATGGCTGTGGGGCAGGGGGAATTCAAGACTCGGGTGTATACATTTTGAGAAGAGATGGGAAAAGTTGTGAAATGATGATTTTTTTTATTTTTGCACTTGTGGATTGAACTTGCAGAGGAAGTGGTAGCTGTGAATAGAATTACCATACTTAAAAGTATGGACTGGTTGAATCACAGGGGCTTGTTTCTGTGCTGTATAACTTTATAACTCTCACTCTCACTTCCTCTAAATTCCTCCATTCTCACAACTCTCTCGATTCCTGTCACCTCATCCAGCATCACAACTCTTCATTATCTCTACAACCCCTCTCCATTCTCTGAACCCTCCTTATCTCTGCTATCACAAACATCTCTCATCTCTTTCAGACTCACAAATCTCTTTGGTATGTGCCTTTCTCGAATTCCAGCCTTGAGGACAGGCCATTTTTATTTCAGATTCCTGCCTCCTGAGTTGCAAAGTTTCCTCCAAACTCTCTCTTGTTAATGTTTATGGGAGGAAAATGAGCCAATCGTGTATCATCTAATCTAATATCACCCTCTGACCTTGTTTCAAAAATGGCTTATCATATTCTGATATTCGGTGTCTTAGAGGCCTCTAGGACAAAAAAAGGCTTTGTGGTCCATCATATCTGTGCTGTAAAGACATCGCCCAGCTAACTAATCTAATCCAATTTTCCAGCACTTAGCCCATAGACCCGTCAGCCTTGGTATTGCAATAATATCCCTAAATATTCCTTAAATGTTTTCAGGATTTCTGTGTCTCCTACCCTTATCGACAGTGAGGTTTAGTGAAACTGTTGCTCGATGATGACATCACCCACAGGAACACAGAGTAGCTGGGTCAGTCCAAACCAGAGATCGTCCACACATTGGGAAGTTTGGCAGGGTCCCTGAGAGGGGGCACAGGGGATTTACGAGGATAATTCAAGGACTGGAGGATTTTTGCTGCATGATTATGGTTTTATCACATTAGTTTTTCATGTGACATGGGTGTTGCAAATACACATCAAGAGAAGCCATCCACAATAGATGGACTCTCCTTCTCAACCTCTCCCCTTGCCTGGGCTGGGGAAACCTTCAGGTTAAACCATCGCCAGATATCTCTCCCTAATGAGAGCAGCCACCGTACGGTCTGGTAGGACAATGATGACTTTAACTTTTACACAGTGATGCCACTGTGACTCGGGGGTGGGAGAGGGAATGCTGAAGTTGGTGGATGGGACTCGACTCAGGCACAGTGCTTTGTTCTGGAGGATGTTGACTTTCTTTAATATTGCTGGGGGCTTCACTGATGCAGGCAAATGGAGAATGTTCCAACACAGTCCTGATGTGTACCTGAGAGATAGCGAACAGACATTGGGGAATCCGGGGTTTGGAGAAATTGAGATTGTTCTCCTAGTAGCAAAGGAAATTGAGGTTGAGCTGTGATAGAGGGGTTTACAAAAGATTTATATGAGGATGATAAACCTTACACTCATAAGCTCATTTTAAAAGGATTACAGGAGACATACTGAAGATTTGGGGACGATGTATTGAGAGAATGGGGTGATTCAAAGGAGAAATTCTATGCAGCAAATGGGAATGAGCTGGAACTTAATACTCTCACCCAATGCGAATATCCAAGTCCAGACGAATTCACTAATTCTGTCAGATTTGGGGGTTACAACTACTGAGATTTCCATCTGAATGTTCACTTGTCGTATCCTGTAATACAAGTTTATAAAATCCATCACTGTCAGTCCAGGTTAGAAACTCACACCATCCCCTCCTCCTGGCCCAGGATGACTGCACACATTACCCATTGTGGAGACCAGCAGTCAGTCAATTCAGGGGCCAATCTATGTGGGTTTCTATGAGTTTCTACCTTGGGACTTCATGTGACTGAACAGGGCAGATCTTTGACACATGGGACAGAATATTCCAAGAGTCAGTGAGATGTGGAGAGCAGGATTTGCTTCCTTTTCTTTCCTTCCGTGCTACTGCTGTCCCTCATCAATAGGACATGGGGTGGGAAAGGCTCATGCAGCTTGAAGGGCAAGTTGCCTCCATTCTGACCAATGTGCACCAACTCCTCCCAGTCATTCCAAATAGTATCCCTAAAAAGACAGCAACTAAGCATGCTTCCCACTGCCCACTGCTCCCAATGAACATTTAGAAGGATTTGGGTGGGGGAGGGGGTCTCCTAGAGAAGGCACAACAGTAAAGTTCTCAGAGGATTATAAAGAGAGATATTGATAGGAGAAATGGGCTACAAGTTGGCAAATGGAGTATAACTTGGAATATTGTGAAGCTGTTCATTTTGGAAGAGGTAATAAAAGAACAGAGGACTATTTAAATGGAGAAAACTGTAGAAAGCTGCACCACAAAGGCACTAGGGGGTAATTGTGCAGGAAAACAGAAAGCTAGCACACAGTTATAACAGGGTACCAGGAGAGGAAATAGAATGCTGTTCCTTATTTCAAGGGATTTGCAATATCGGAGTTTGGAGTCTATACCTTCGGGCAACTGTACAACGTGTTGGTGACACCACATCTGCAGGAATGAGAGCAATTTTGGTTCGTTTATTTAAGTAATATGTTTCTTTATTGGAGGCATTTCAGAGAAAATTCACTGAGATGATCCCTGGTTTGGAGGGATTATGTTTTAAGTAAAGGCTGAACAAGTTGGGAATCTACTCGCTGGATTTTGGAAGAATGAGAGGTGATCTCATTGAAACAAAGAGGATTCTTAGGGAGTTTGAAGGGTAAATACTGAGAGGATGTGATCCATCATGGGGGAGTCTGGAACAAGTTTTTGTTTCAGTTGCTGAATCAAGGGTTCTGTTTCAAAAACATCGTGTTTAAGGCAACACCGACACGAGAAAGGGGTTTCAGAAGGAATGGAGCTGGGCTGAGGTGGAGACAAGCAACATTTTAAGAGATTGGAATTCCTGGTGTTTGTGATTGTGTAGATGCCTGATCAGAAAGCCACCTTGGGGGTCAGATATGAGAGCAATATTGTGAAGAGTGTGGTTATGCCTCAACTAGTTCCCAATGATAGAGAGGGCTCAGCAATAAGGGAAAGTAATTTGTAATAGCAACTGAAGACAATGGTTTTAACCATAACAATGTTTCATTGGAGGAAATTGCAACTAATCGAGTAGTGGAA